>NC_143083.1:3791250-4532500 GCF_052426305.1 Pelodiscus sinensis
CTGGGAGCCTTGGGAAATGCGTTCCTTAGCGGTGTCAGCCCTCTGGCGGAGATGCCCTGAAACCCATTAGCAATGTTAGATGCGTGAGGTGGCATTATAGCACAGTAGTAGCTTCTAGAAATTCTCTCACATGGGTCAGCAGGGGAAGAGTTTGGGGACAGTGGGACAATTATTGACTCAGATGCCTGGGCTGAAACACAGGTTGAGATGGTGGGTTAATAGGCATAGTGCGGAGTCCCCATGGAGCCACCTTCTGGCCTTCCCAGGAGTTCAAGTGAACCAGCACTTCCACCTGTGATTGTCCTGGATTGTCTGGATCGGTTAGGCTGTCTGTTATCTGTGGCATGGTAGAGGTTATCCATTTTGAGGTCAGGAGCCTATGTAGCAAGACAGTCCTTGGCGTGAGTGCCCCGAATCTCAGAGCAGGCCTGAGTCATGCAAACAACCTCTCTCAGGAGTCCTTTCAGAGGGCTTATGGTCCAGAGAGGAGTAGGCATGTTACTAATCGAATAGTCAATGCAATTTCCATCAATTAGTCAATAAGAACTTCTGCCTTTGAAATGCACAAGAGCCCCAGTGGGGGCTCTTGTGATTTCAAAGCGGAAACGCCACATGGAGGCTGGGGTCAGCGGGAGACTCGGCTCCATGCAGCACTTCCTCTGTGAAATGCACAAGAGCCCCTGCTGGGGCTCTTGTATGTTTCAAAGGTGGCACTCTGGCTCTAGGCAGGCGCTTCCGCTTTGACACTAGTGTGTTGACTATTCAATAAACTTTTGCTTATCGGATAGTCGACTAGTCGCTTCCATCCCTAGAGAGGAGTCATTCTGAGTCAGTGACGTGCTGCTATGAGAAGACTTGGATGTCTCATGCTCTGAGCAGATTCGTGCCATTGTAAGAATGCAACCAGGAGGCAGCTTGTTCTTAGGGCTGCTCATCCCTCCATCTGACTGCTCTTCTCCCCATTCTAGGCCAGGGCACAGTGCCACTGCGGCACTTGGGCTAATAGGCTTGTCCATTTTCTGCAGCAAGTGCATGTGGGGGCAGCATGGTTACTGTTGAGCTCTGGGGGATTCTGCCTACCTAGTGCCACTGTACTTGGCTGCCAGTGTGGACAGGAATGGTTTCTGGCTACCTCTGAGTAGCTCCCTTCCCTCTATGCTCTTGGCAGTTGGAGTCTGGGCAGGCAGGGTGTTATACACCATCCATTCACCTGGCCTGCTAGACCATGGACCCAGCCCCTTCCCAGTATGTTTCTACCCCTTTTTATTTCAGAGGGATTTGGGCAGTGAATAAAAATCAGGGATCTGCATTGTAGTGTCCTGTGAATCTTGGCACTTGGAGCAGCTTCGGAGTCTGTTTCTTCCAAGAGCATCACACACAGAATAAGGGACTGGGGACCCACCTGCCCCCCAGGACGGGAGTTGTCAGCTCTTCCTACAGGACGACTTGTAGCTGTCCAGTGGAATTCGCCCTGTGGTTCAGGAAATCTCCTGCAGCTGGAATGGGAAGGCTCCAGGGCTGACCCGTTGTTGAGTTGTGATACCTGGAGGAGTTGCTGTTGCTGTAGGTTCTGTGGCTCGTTGTGAAAACGTTCTCCGGGTGTATTTGTGAATCCAGTCTGAGCGCCCCATGAATGGCTGCTGCAGTTCGGTGTCCTCGAAAGGCATGGAGGTGCCCTTGATTGACGTACCGCTTCTGACTATGCCTTGGCTGCCAGCTTAACTCGTCTAGCGTGGCAGCAGCTTCCCTGAAAGCACCAGGCAAAGGGCTGTGTACTCATCCATGTGTGATGCCAGCGCTTCTGGGGGGCACATCTCCTGGTCCTTCACACTGCGGGTAAGCTGAGCTGCTCTCCGTTCTTGTTCAGTGAACTATGGGAGGTCCCATCGGTCCTGTCAGTCCTCTGGGCATGCGGCAGAAGTGCTCATAGCCTGCCAGCCCACACCCTTCTGGCTGGATGTATTCCAGAATTCTGGCCCCAATCTTCATTCTAGTTAGTGGCAACTGATGGCTGTTGTGAAAAAGGAGGCTGGAACATGGCAGGCAGTGTGGTGGGGAGGGCGTTTTCAGCAGCGTGACTCCTTGAGACCTCAGCAAGGAGGTCCATGCTGAGATGGAGGGGTGGGGATGGTTGCTAGACTTTAATGACTGATGATGCTTCTGTGTTGGCAGGTAGTTGTGGGTCAGGCCCGCAGGCAGAGTGGCCATGTCCACCTGGGATGGCTGCAAGTGGACCCAGAACCTCCACATGAGGGGAGTGTTGGAGCTGGGAGGAACTTGCCCCAGCTGTTCAGTGCCAGGAGACGTGTGAGAGGCTGAAGTGGGTTGCTGTTGTCATCTGGAAGCTGGTTACTCTGGAGTGTTAGATCTGTGGCCATCTGTTGGCAGCCTAACCGTTGGCTGAGTTGAGAGAGGTTTGCCACGCATTTATTGCTTTGGTTCACTTGTAGGTGGTGAAGGTGGCAGGTCTCCCTGAAATTGAGTGAATTGGGCTACTCACACTGGTGGGACCACTGGTACATGTGTGCCCATTGCTGTGTCTCTTCCCTCACTGTTGCACATGGTTACCTAAATGCGTAAGGGGTGTACGCCCTTAGTACACAGGCCTTGGAGGGCCAGAGGCTACATCTGCTCTGTGAGCTGCTGGTGGGGTGATTACTCTGCTCATATGCATACTTGCACTGACCTATTCAGTTGAGCTCGTGCAAGTAGAAATTGCAGTCTAGGCAGCAGTAGCATGCCAATTACAAACGCACCTAATGCCTGGCTTGTAGTGCAGGTGCACCCACAGAAGAGTTTCCATGAACACCTGTGTGAGTGGCATTGACAGCGTGCTGGGCTTTGTCCCTGCCTAGTCATGTGGCTATTGGTCTTCATGGCTGGGAATGTTAGGCAGATTCCCAAACCTGAGCCATTCTGTTTAGATGACAAATCTGAGGAAATGTCCCAGATTGAGGCCTCATTAGAGGAGATTTTGGAACAAACTGATAATCTAAACAGTAACACGTTACCAGGACCAGATGGCATTCACCCAAGAGTTCTGAAAACTCAGATGTGGAATTGCAGACATATTAACTGTGGTTTGTAACCCAGCCTTTAAATCAGCTTCTGTACCAAATGACTGGAGGATAGTTAATGCGAATTTTTTAAAGAGCTCTAGAGGCGATCCTGGCAATTGCAGACCAGTAAGTCTAACTTCAGTACCCGAAAAATTGGTTGGAATTGTAGTAAAGAACAGAATTGTCAGCTATAGATTAACATAATTTGTTGGGGGAAAAGTCCACAGGGTTTCAGGAAAGGGAAATCTTGCCTCCCTAATCTGTTAGAACTCTTTGCGGGTGGGGGTTCAACAAGCATGTGAACAAGGCGGATCCAGTGGATAGAGTGTACTTAGATTTCCAGAAAGCCTTTGACACAGTCCCTCAAAGGCTCTTAAATAAAGTAAGTTGTCATGGGATAAGAGGGAAAAGGTCCTCTCATGAGCTGATGACTGGTTCAAAGACAGGAAACAAAGGGTAAGAATAAATGGTCCGTTTTCAGAATGGGGACAGGTAGCTAGTGGTGTCCAATCCCATACATATTCATAAATGATCTGGAGAAGGGTAAATAGTAGGCCAATATGATAAACTTAAAATATTGGCTTCTTTTCATTGAACTTTTTGAAACTTTGCACTTTTTGAGAGAGAGAGAGAAGGGATTGACTCTGTGTACACACATTTGCAGAGGGACAATAGGGTTGAGGTCTGTTATTTCTCACCTCTATAGACTTATTTATTAACAGCAAAAATATTTTAAGCAGCACGTTATCCCTGGAGACACACATCCACAGTTGGAGAACTGCAGAACTAAACATCTCTGATGGTATCTTAGACTGAGCACTGAGTCCCATTGGATAGACAGATTAACCTAAATAATCTGTACAGAAGCTGGGGATGTCAATGTGGAGACAACTACACGATTAACTAATAAACCCAGGTTTATCGGTTAGTTCTGTCAGTCACATGCATTCCCTTCCTTGCTACCTCTGTATCAAAAGGGGGGAGTGGGAGCTGGTGCCTGTGAGGATCTGTCTTAAAAGCCAGCTACCCGCAAGCACTAGATCCGCCTCCTCTAATCCCCACGCTGCTGCCTCTGATAGCAGCGCAGAGGATGAGGGGGGCAGGCAGGAGCCGGTATGTGCAGGGAGCCAGCTTTCAAGCAGGTTTCCTTTGTGTGCCAGCTCCCACTCTTCCCCCCCCCCCCCTTGCTGCCTCTGATACAGAGGCAGCAAGGGGGTGGGGAATGCATGTAGTCAACAGGATTGAGCGATTGTAGTAGTCTCCACATTGACATCCCTAGCTTCTGTATAGATTACTTAGGCTAATCTGTCTACCCAGTGGGACTCAGTGCTCAGTCTAAGATACCATTAAGGAGGTGGGGGGATGGGCAGGAGACAGTACTTAAAAGCTAGTTCCCCCAGCACCAACTCTGCAGTGCCACCTGGGCCACCCCTCCCCCGTGCTGCTGCCTCTGAGGCGGCAGCATAGGGAAGGGGGTAGGGGAGGCTGCCACAAAGCAGAAGCAGCAGCCTCTGTCGTTGGGAGCTCGGACCCCCCGTGGATGGGCTGCTCCCATGGAGCCCAGGGTGCTGCGGACAGAGGCTGCTTTATGCCAGCCTTTCTTCCCCGTGCTGCTGCCTCTGCAGCTGGGTGGGGAGAAGGGGGAGATGGAGACAGATTCATTTTTCTTCAAAAAGCATTTTATAAAAAAAGATTTTAAAATCATTGGTAAACAGCGAGGCGGCAAAATTCGTAGATGATGATAAACTACAGGCCATCCTCACTAGAGGTCCAAGATTCATTTGAAGAAACTTGGACTTACAGTGAAACAACTTAAATCAGGGAATATTTTTCCCGTGGCTGACTTTCATTTGTGCAAATTGGTGGGGTTTTTTGCGTGACTTAAGAGTGGGGAATGGGAGGACTTAATGCATCAGTTCGTTCAAATGTCAGCAACTTTAGTGCGAAATGGATGTGTACTGGGGCGACTTATAATGGGAACACCCTGTACTCAAAATAGTAATTCCAAAGCAGACTGTGAAGAGCTTCAAAAGGACTGGGCAACAAAATGGCAGATGAATTTTAATATTAATAAATGCAAAATAAAGCAAATTGGAAAACATAATCCTAACTATATGTATACAATCATAGAATCATAGAATAATAGGACTGGAAGGGACCTCGAGAGGTCATCGAGTCCAGGCCCCCGCCCTCAAGGCAGGATCAAGCTCCGTCTACACCATCCCTGACAGATGTCTATCTAACCTGTTCTTAAATATCTCCAGAGAGGGAGATTCCACCACCTCCCTTGGCAATTTATTCCAATATTTGACCACCCTGACAGTTAGGAATTTTTTCCTAATGTTCAATCTAAACCTCCCCTGCTGCACTTTAAGCCCATTACTCCTTGTCCTGTCCTCAGAAACCAAGAGGAACAAATTTTCGCCTTCCTCCTTGTGACACCCTTTTAGATATTTGAAAACCGCTATCATGTCCCCCCTTAATCTTCTTTTTTCCAAACTAAACAAGCCCAGTTCATGAAGCCTGGCTTCATAGGTCATGTTCTCTAGACCTTTAATCATTCTTGTCGCTCTTCTCTGTACCCTTTCCAATTTCTCCACATCTTTCTTGAAATGTGGCGCCCAGAACTGGACACAGTACTCCAGCTGAGGCCTAACTAGTGCAGAATAGAGCGGCAGAATGACTTCACGAGTTTTGCTTACAACACACCTGTTGATACAACCTAGAATCATATTTGCTTTTTTTGCAACAGCATCACACTGTTGACTCATATTCAACTTGTGGTCCACTATGACCCCTAGATCCCTTTCCGCCATGCTCCTTCCTAGACAGTCGCTTCCCATCTTGTATGTATGGAACTGATTGTTCCTTCCTAAGTGGAGCACTTTGCATTTCTCTTTATTAAACCTCATCCTGTTTACCTCTGACCATTTCTCTAACTTGCTAAGGTCATTTTGAATTATGTCCCTATCCTCCAAAGAAGTCGCAACCCCACCCAGTTTGGTATCATCTGCAATGATGGGGACTAATTTAGCTGTTACACTCAAGAGAGCAATCTTGGATTCGTTGTGGATAATTCCCTGAAAACATCCACTCAGGCTCTGTCTAGAGTACACAGTTCTTCTGGAAAAAGATACACAATTCGCAGTTCGAAATTTGTGTCTCTTTTTTCCGCTTCTTTTTTCGGAAGAGGCTTTTCTGACATTTGATCCGTCTGCATTGGATCAAATGTGGAAAAAAACCTCTTTTTTCACAACATCCCTTCTTCATAAAATGAGGTTTATTAGGGATGCCAAAAAAAGTGTCTGCTCTTTCGAAAAAAATGTTTGGAATAGCAGACGTGTTCCTTGGATGCAGCAGAGTTTTTCCAGGAGACCTCCAGTATCCCAGAAAAACTCTACAGTCTCTACGTACCCTCAGTGTGCAGCAGCAGTCAAAAAAGCAAACTATGTTAGGAATCATTTAAAAAGGGATAGCGAATGAGAGAGAAAATATCTTATTGCCTCTATAAAAATCCATGGTACACCCACATCTTGAATACTGTGTACAGATGTGGTCTTCTCATCTCAAAAAAGATATCTTGGTATTGGAAAAAGATCAGAAAAGGGAAACAAAATGTTTAGAGGTTTGGAATGGCTGCCATATGATGAGAGATTAATAAGACTGGGACTTTTCAGTTTAGAAAAGAGCAGACTAAAGGGGGATAGGATAGAGGTCTATAAAATCATGGCTGGTGAAGAGAAAGTGAACAAGGAAAAGTTATGTACTTGTTCCCATAACACAAGGACTAGGAGTCACCAAATAAATTAATAGGTGGCAGGTTTAAAACAAACAAAAGGAAGTATTTCTTCACACAGCACACAGCCAACCTGTGGAATTTCTTGCCAGAGGATGTTGTGAAGACCAAGACTTTAATAGAGTTAAAAAAAGAGCTAGACAAATTCATGGAGGATAGGTCCGTCAATGGCTGTTAACCAGGGTGGACAGGGATGGGGTCCCTAACCTGTTTGTCAGGGGCTGGGCATGGGTGACAGGGGTGGAATCACTAGATGATTACCTGTTCTGTTCATTCCTTCTGGGGCACCTGGCATTGGGCACTGTCGGCAGACAGGATAATGGGCTAAATGATCCTGTATGGCCCACACTGTCTGGGCCCACTGCTTAGGGAAACGCAGTCTATCCTTTGTTCCCTGGCTTATGAAGCAGTACCCTGGTGCGAGAGCATGTGACAGAAGCAGGTTGAGCTGCACACTGAATGGGCGCACCATGGTGCTGGAAACACGCTAGCCATAAAGCAGCATGGACTAGGGATGTAATAGTGTAGTTGACTAACTGATGAGCAAAAGCTTATAGGCTAATGCTATAAACCAGTGGTGGTCAACCTTTTTTAATTTGCGAACCCCCAGGGCTGGGAAAATTTTGGTTGCACAAAAACAAACAAAAAGGTGCTGGGAAAATTTTGTTGCAGCCCCTTTAATTTAAAGCACTGTTCTACTCCTCTGCCACTCCCCCCACTGCGGGTACGTTGGGCGCCAAGTCGGGAAAACAAAATGGCGGCCAGCCCAGTGCTGCGACCACTTCTGCAAGACAGCTGCGACCCCCATAGGTTGTGCACTGCTCCTATAGACTACCGGCATTTTCCCTCCCTCCACTCTTGCCAGTAAATGTTTTAGCAGGCTGGCCAACAGCCCAGCTCAGTTCTGGCTTGCCATGGGTCTGGGACCTGCCCCTGCTGTGGTTCTGCATTTAAAGTGTATTAGGAGCCTGGTGGACAGGCAGCCCATCTTCGTTCTGGATTGCACCGGGTCTAGGAGTTTCCCCTCCCCCGCCAGACGGGCTGCTGCCTCTATCAGAGGCAATAGCACAGGGTGACAGGTAGCTGGTTTGCACGGGGAGCTGGTTTTTAAACTGGCCCCTCTTGTGAACCAGCTCCCGCCTGGCACCTCATGCTGCTGCCTCTGATACAGAGGCAGTAGCGTAGAGTGATAGGGTGCTCCTCGGGAGTGGAGCTGGAGCACACTGGCTGCTGGCCCTGCCTCGTTTAATCTGTTTAATGGGTTAACTGTCTTGCTTTGGAAGGGGAAGAGAATCAGTGTGAGCGCTTCATCAGTGCAGTCTGCATCCATCAGGTGTGTATCGGATACGGTGCTTGTTTTCCTGCCCCCATGCAAACATGTTTTATAGACTCATCGACTTTAAGATCAGAAGGGACCATTATGATCATCTAGTCTGACCCCCTGCACAATGCAGGCCACAGAGTCTCCCCCACCCACTACTCACCTATATCTCAGATATTGAAGTCCTCAAACGATGGTTTAAAGACCCCAAGATAAAGAGAATCCTCCCGCATGCTTTGGAGTGTATCGGCTACTGTTGACCATGTGCACGCCCATGCATGGCTACTGCTGTGACTGGCTCTTCCCAGCCTGGCGTTCTCTGCTGCTTTCAGAATGTGATGACTGGAGCAGGCAGGACCACGACTGGGGTAGGGTTAGGGTTCCCAACCTGGGGTACGAGAAGCTTGTCAAGGGGGCACGGGGAATATTTGGTAAATAACTAAATTATCCTAATTGAAATGTTCCAAAAGTAGCAGTGTTAGTGAAAAAAGTTGTGGATTCTAGAGTCTAGAATGTATTTCCTTTCCTGTTGACTAGGGGGTACGGGAAGGTTTACTAAAAGCCAAGGAGGTATGGGGACCGAAGAAGGTTGGGACCCCCTGGTGTAGGTGCCTTTTGGGTCTTGCTGGCCAGGATGACAAGAAGTTGCTCCCACATGTCATTCTGCAGCTGGCGGCTTCTTCATCCCTGCTCGTGCTGGGGGCACCCGCGCCATTTTTTCCCTCCTTCTTTCATCTTCTGGACTACTGCCTGGTTTGGCCAGTCTGGCTTGTGCAGGTGGCCTGAGCTGCTGGTGAAGTCCTTCTGCATTTCCTGCAGGTCGTTCCAGGGTCTCTTCCTTTTGCTGCGCAGTTGAGCAGCCTCTGGCTTGCTCTCAGCAGTGTCAAGAGGACCATCTCGACCATGGCCTACTGAGTACCAAGGTCCAGCAAACAGCAAGTGCTGTATGCTTTTCTTCTAATCTGGCTTTTGAGGCCATGAGTGTGTACAGGGCTACCCCCGGGACACAGCAGGTTCCTTGCGATGGTCTGATCACTGGTTCAGGTCGCAGTGGTACAAGGGAATGGAAACTTTCTCTGCTGGGCTGGAGCAGCCCTCCCTGCTGCAGGCAGGGGCTGCTCCAGCTCCTACACTCCCTCCGCCACATGCAGGGGCTGCTCCAGATGCCACAAGGGGTCGTCCAGAGCAGCCTCTGTCCATGGCAAACTGGAGCGGCCCTCTGCCCACAGCGGGTGGGGAGCTGCTGGAGCCCCCACCAGTTAAACATTCACATCCCTAGAGACTAGTCTCCTATCTCGTGTTACTGTAGAACAGGCGCAGGCATGTACTGCACTGGAGCTATGGTCATTGTCTTGCGGTAGGTGGCTCTTATGGACTCTCTCCCAGCCTTATGATCCCACCTAGTGGATTCCTGCTCTGCTTGCTTTGAATTCTGGGTCTTGGTGCCAAAATTGTGGCCTTTGCTGGTCTAGCAGTAGGGGTCCACCAGGACTGTGGCATCATCTCTGGCCAGCTGGTTGCCATTGCAGTTAGAGGGAGGCTTGTACTGGAAGTGGAGAGAGCCAAGGGGGGTTTCAGACACTGAACCATCCCATATGAATTAGTAGCTGATACTTGGTCTGGAAGCAGAGCCTAGGAAGATAGCAAGGAAAGAAAGAGCTGGGGGGAATGGTGGGAGGCATTGGTACTAGTCTGTGTCCACATTAGAGTGCTTACGTTAGCAGCTGAGCTGCATCATTGAGTTTCCATCCATACCCCTTCTTGGACCGGCCAACTTGACCTAAAAGCACTTGGTGAAGGCCGAGGACGTTACATTTCGAGTAGCTGATGGAATTTCCGCCACGGCGCTTGTATATTCCAAAGGGCAACAATGGGACCGGCATGAGTGGGACTGTTTCAAGGGACCATTTCCCTGCTGCCCCCCCATGGAGACGGTGCTGGGGGACGGACGGATGGACAACTGGCTTGAAGCCGGCTCCCTCCAGCACCGCTCATGCTCCCCCCCCCCCTTCCTGTTTCTAATAGAGGCAGCAAGGGGGAGGGGGAAGCGACTAATCAAGTTCCTACTCAACTACCCAATAAGCATTTACTTATCAGGTAGTCAACTAGTCGCTTACGCCCCTATTGTAGACGGTTCAGGCTAGGGACAATGCTCAACATATAGCAATAAAACCAATGCCTCTGTGAGATCCCTTGCTAAGTGGCATGAAATCACTGCATGAGCTCGGTAGGAGGAGGCTGACCGAGAAAGAGGCGAGTTCTGCTTTTACATGAGTCTCTCAGGAAAAGGCATTTCAGGGAAGGAGACGCTGAAAAGAACATGACTGGCAAATGGACTCTTGCTGGCTAGCTCTTCTAGAATGTCAGACTCCTTAATGGCTGTCCTTTCCCTCCCCCTCAGTAACTGTAGCATTGGTTTGTGAGTCTCTTTCCTTAGTATGTGGTTGGTACCGCTGAAGCTAGCTCTGGGAACTTGCTTTGCTTTGGACTCATTGCCTGGTTTCAGTCAAAATCCACAGGCGAGGCCGTGCAATCTGCAGTTCACAAGAGGTTTGATGGCTGAGACGGCTTGCTTACGTGACCCAGTTAGCATGTATGAAATGCCTTGCTAAATACAACTCAGAAGGGGCTAACTGGGAGCATAATTGCAGCTGGATACACGGTTTGAGTTAGGTAGTCACTGTAATTGTCACCTTCGTATGAACGGTAGCTGTCTGGCATCCATCAAAGGGACAAGTAAACTTCCTGTTACTAGACTTTAGATTATTAAAACTGAAACTACTTTAACATTCCAGCTTAGTTTTCACTCTCTTTGTATGCTGGTTGAGTCCTGATTCAGCAAAGCCATACTCAGGTGGTCTGATTAGTGGGGCTAGAATTGAGTGCTTTGCTGAATCAGTGCAATGATCATTGCAGTTCGCACAGCGGAAGGAGAGCAGTCAGTTTCTCCTTTGTCTAGTCACTTTTAGTGGTTTTCTCCCTTGCGTATATTTACTCGGCCCCCATCTTGCAGTCTCTGATGTAGGGAAATGTTATCCCCATTTTGCAGGTGAGGAGCTGATGTTCAGAGAAACTTTAGGTTTCTCTGCCTATAGCAGCAGTTCTCAAACTGTGGTCCGCAGGCCACTAGTGGTCCATGGCCGTCTCCCAGGTGGTCTGTGGCTCGAGCTAAGCTCCCTCCTTCCCCCCACAACAGGGAGACTGCTGGCACTCCAGCCTCGCCTTCCCTCCCCAGCATGGTTGGATCACCAGCGCCGGCTTCCCACTGGGAAGGGGGGGGGGGGCGCAGAGAAAGCCCTGAGTCCTGCTGTGCGAGCTGACTCATGGGGAAGAAATGGTCCCCCTCTCCCCCAGCTAGGGGAACAGCAGCACACGGGCGCACTGCTTGGAGGCTTTCCTCACTGCTCCCGTTGGCCAGAATCTAGCCAAGCCCAGACCCCGCACCCCCAGGCCCCTGACGTAGTCCCCCCCTGCCAAGACCCCGCACCCTCAGCCTGCTCCTGAATCCTCCCCCTGGCCACACACCCTGCCCCCAGCCCTGCACCCACTCTTGCTCCTGCACCCTCTCTCCTAGCCACACACTGCACCTTCCCCTGCTCTTGCCCCTTCCCCCTGGCCAGCTCCCCCTACTCACAGCCTGCTCCTGTACACTACCTCCCACCCAGACCTTGTACCTTCACCCCTACCTCCTGCCCAGATCCTGCACTCCCATCCCTCTTGCTGGCAGCCCTGTTCCGCACACTCAACTAAGGATGTTAAGAAGCGAATGACTGACTAATTGTGTAGTTGGTACAATTTGCAGCCAGGCTCTTACTACATTTAAACTGCAGACCACTGTGCCTCTGCCACCAGGCTCCTACTACATTTAAACTGCAGACCACTGTGCCTCTGCCACCAGGCTCCTACTACATTTAAACTGCAGACCACTGTGCTTCTGCCGCCAGGCTCTTACTACATTTAAACTGCAGAGCCACAGCGGGGATAGGTCCAGGACCCAGGTGGCTCCTACTACATTTCAAATGCAGAGTGGCAGTGGTTAGGGACCCAGTGCGAGCCAGGATTGAGCAGTCCCAGCCCCCACCAGGTCCCGGACAGCTGCACCTCTGCCTCCTCCCCACACTCTGCCCCGCTCTGCGAAAACAGTGCTGGGGGGAACTGGCTTTTAAGCTGGCTTTCCCCAGCACCAGCTCCTGTTTTCCCCATTGCTGCCTCTGATACAGAATAGGGGGTGAAAGCGAGTAGTTGAGTAGTGATTCGACTACCCGATAAGCCTAGTCGACTACCTGACTAGTTGCTTAAATCCTTACACTGAACCCCTCATTTTTGTTCCAGCCCCAGAGCCTAGAGGGGTCCACAAAATCCACCATCCTGGAATTCCAGAAGAGTCAGTCTGGCCTATGGGAAGCCCTGAGCCTCAGTCCTCCCTCACCAGAGGAGTGAAGCGTCTCAGCTGGGGCCACATCCGTGAGGAGTGGGGGTTTTTGGAGGTTGTTGGGGGGTGAGGGTTGTTTTTCTTTTAGTTTTTCACTGTCATCCCCAAATGATTTGTTTTCTGTGGGTTATAGTGGCCCTGACCCAAAAAAGGTTCCCCACCACTGCTACAAATAAAGAAAACATGGGACCTTTACAGGTTGTACCTCCAGAATCTGGGGCTCTCTGGTCCGGCAATGTCTGTGGTCTGGTAGGATCGCAGATGCTCCTGGAGCAGAGAGCCCAGGGGCCTGAGGGCAGGAGGGCCATCAGTCGACAACCTAGCTGGGGGCAGCACGGGGCCAGAGCCGGAGCCCCCAGAAGCACAGGGCCAGAGCCCCACAGCTTCACCTGGCTGTGCAGGAATGGGGTCAGAGCCCCATGGTTTCCCCCGGCTACACAGCAATGGAGTCCCATGGCTGGAGCTGGAGCCTGTGCCACCCAGGTAGCCAGCAGTAGCTGGGCAAGCAGCCCAGCCACGTGGGAAGGGGAGGCAGGGTTGCCTGCTGGGGCAGTCTGCCAGCAGCAGGTGATAGACTTGGGGGCCAGTGGCAGGAGACCTCCCCTGGTCCGGCAAATTCTCTTGCTGGTCCCGATGATGCTGGACCAGAGTGGTCCATCCTGTACTTTATTTAAAATGAAGTTTGATAAACTAACATGAGAGTTAAGGCGCTTAATCTGTTTAATAATTTAAATTAATATTTCCTTTCTTACTGCTTAAATTCAACTGTTCTCCCTAGCTGCGACCCTAGCAAAATGGCTTGGGCATAATTGTGTAATTAATGGTAAGTTTCCATTAGCAACTGGTGGTCCATGGAAAGGTTTTCATTGAGCCAGATGAGCCATGGGTCAAAAGATTTGAGAATCACTGACCTATAGCAACAGGTGGGGTTCTCCCATTGGCATGATTATCCATCTCCTTGCATGGCGGTTGCTGAGTTGACAGGAGAAGTTTCTAGTTGACCTACGCTGTCTACGCCAGAAATTCGACTGTCTTAGCTGTGGCACTTAGGAGTGTGGATTTTTCACACTTCTGAGCGGCGTAGTTACAACAAACTAATTTCCTTATGTAGACCCAGGCTTTGGCTCAGCCAGTCCTGGCCATTGCGTGATTCTTCCTGCCTGTTTTTTCAGGCACTAGTGTTACTGCCTGGTACAGGGGTCTCAAACTCAGTCTGTCTTCAGGCCAGTGCCAGTCCTCAAATCTGGCCGGTGGGCACCCCCTTCTAGCAGGACTCTGGGGAACAGGGGTCTTTGTGCATTCTCCCCTCCCCCCCCCCACATTTCCCGGCTCCACCTGCTGGTCCGTGTGCTCTCCCCCTGCCCCCTCTTCCCCCCCGGCACATCCCCTGGCTCCACCTGCTACCTCTGGGTGATTTAAAATCTGCTGGTTGATCCCAGCACCCGCAGCGCAGCAGGACTAGAGTGGCATCTGGCTGCTAGCTCCACATGTTGCCAGCACCTCCTGTGTAAGCTGTGAAACTATTAGCTCATTTTGTGAAACTGATTAGGTATCGGTGGTGTGAACTCTCCTGAGTTGATCACAAACTTCCTGACATTGGGACTTTTTTTTTATTTTCACATTATCAGAATTAAGCCAGATCTGGAAACTTCACTACCTCATGCCTCTTGCCCTGCTGTCAACTGTGATTGCTCAGACTTAGTAGTTTATGCTTGTTTGTTGGTGCCTGGTATCAGAATCTCAGCGTTTGTTTTCTTTTTTTAAGGGAGACTTTAGGTCTCTCTTTTTTTGTGAAGAAAAGCTAGAAAACTTGCCCCGAGGTCAGCCAGAGACTTCAAACATCAGCTGCCAAATAAAAAAGATCCCCAAGTATATTTTTCTGTGATTTCAAGAAGCCATTCGTTTGGGGGCATGGCGAGATCTGATTCATGAGTTTTGAAAACTTGGGATTGGCAATACAGTACATGCGAGTTGAGTGTCTCCCCCTATGTCCAGGAGCCCAGACAGAGACCAGGATCCTACAGAAGATCTGAAACTGAGCCCTCACTAGCAATATGAAAGGTTAAACGATTAACCAGTTACCCGATGAGCATTACAAACTGTTTAACCAGTTAACTATTGTAAGCAACTTTTACATCTCTAGTCTTCACCCTGACATCCTCATGTCTTTGCACCGACATAGAATCCTAGAGCTGGCAGAGACCTCAGGGTCATCAGGTCCAGCCCCCTGCCCAAGGCAGGACCACTCCCAACACTGCCTCCCCCACTCCACTAACATCGCACCCTCGCACTGGGATCCTACCTGCCCCTCCTAACATCCACATGCTTCTGCTAGGATCCCCTGTCCCTGCCCGGGATAACCTAAAGTGAAACCCCGCCCTGTTGGCTGCAGAAGTGCGTCCACTCTGGCGGCTTTCTGGCCAGCACAGTTCACATCATGACAGAGGCAGCCAGCGCGGCTTCCTGGACTGAGCACCCCCCTCTTGCAGCCAGAATTATGTGGGTGCTGCTGGGAGCAACGTGCACAGGTGAGTCCCTGAGTGTCACCTGCCCCCCTCCCCCAGTCTGGCAGGCAGGTGGGCCTGATTAAATAGCTTTTTCAAACTATTTCACAAACCAAATTGGGGAAGTGCTCAGGCCTCAGATGGCCCGCAGGCCAGGAGTTTGAGACCCCTGGCCTAATACATATGTAACTAAGAACGATACAGCTCTTACAAATGGGGGAAACTGAGGACTGTGCTAGTGAAGCCATATTTGGCTTTGTGACACTGCAGGAGAGCCCTAGAAGTTAACCAAAAAAAGTTGTTTTCATTAAACTTTTTAAAATAGAACTTTAGTGCATTCTGTTTGGTTCCGTTTTATAAAGCTGTCTGTATCAGTTTGATTGGGTGTTTATACCTGCCAATGGCCCTTGAACAGAAATAGATCAGTAGAATCTCTTATCATGTGGCTTAGATATTTGTCTGACTTGTACTGCCTTTGATCTTTCTAGTCTGGTTTTCAGAGCTGCTCTTATTTTAGCTCCTGCATTTTATTTTATTTTATTTTATTTTATTTTATTTTATTTTATTTTATTTTATTTTATTTTATTTTATAACTGAAGTATTTTTAGTGCCTGCTGCTCAGTCCCTGTGCTGCTGCTGAAATTTCCATCATGGCATTTCCGGCCCCTTTGGTATTGCATGGTTAATATTTTCCACCCAGGTGTGACTGACTTGAGAAGGGATCAAGGGAAGGGAGTCAGATGCTACCCCTGGCAGGGAAGGCTGGCAGATTACTAGCATTAGCAGCACAGAGAATCACTTCATGAACGTGGTTGCTTTTAATAAGAGAGCACTTAGGTGTTGCCCTTTAAGTTCTGTTAACTATGCGAGCTCTTTTGTGTTTAAAAATAAGACTTTGCCGTCTTGGAGTGCTAGGTTGTGGTTGTGTCTCAAGCACATTGATTTCCATTTCTGCTCATACGAGCAAAGAGCAACCGTGAATCTGAATTGTCCCAGTTCTATCACTTAGCGATGGATCTGATTCCTTGTTAGGTATTTTTGGGGGCAAAATAATTACTGCTGAACTGCTGCCAAAATGCTGACTTTCAGTAAAGCTGACTGTATATATTATACATAGGTAAATATCCACCCACCAGTAGGCAGGAAATTGGCTTTCTCAGCACAGAACCATAGACGTTAGAGGTGACTAATACTGACAGTGTTAAGCCAGGAAGTCTGTGTCCTGCCAGACCAGGGTTATTCCTTTTAGTGCTCTGTCCTGCTCATTTTCAAAAGATCAACATAAAATCATAATAGTGTAAACAAATCTATTTCTTTTTGTTGATACCATTTGCGTTAGGCACTCTCTCTTGCGTGAATGCTCCACTAGTACTAGTTAATAGTTGCTCCACTAGTACAAGTGAAAATATGAAAGTATGTGCTGCTTTTCACTGTTGTAGCTGTTTACTTGTTGCTGTTCCATCTCCAAGCAGAGAGAGAGGCAAGTTTGTCGCTTTCCCTCGTGTTTATGGTCAGTTTTTTCAAGTTGTCATTGCTGCAGAATGGGAGCTGAAAACATAGTGTAAGTTGTTTGGTACAAGGACTGTCTCTTGTTCAGTTTGCACAGAATCTCACACAATGGAGTCATGGACTGTGACACAGACTCCTAAGTGCTACAACAAAACAAATCTTTTTAAAACAGCTGCTTCTATTGGAATTTAGGAAGAGAATTTTTTTTCAAAGCTGTCTAGAAGGATTTAAAGACATTGTCTATTAATGGCAGAAGTGTCTTTAGTCTCACCCTCTGAACTTCTGCAAACATTTCTGTTGGTCTTTTGGTTTTGTAGCAGGTTTGGGTTATCCCCCCCCCCCCCAAAAAAAAATAATTAAAGGCTGAGTTTAGCCTCCCTTTAAATATCCCAAGCAACAAGAACCCTCCATTCAGGTATTTTAAATTCTTCTTTCTTACCCTCAGACTAAACATACTGTAGACTGAGGTTCTGGTTTTCCTCTCTTAAAGGGATGAAAAATTGGAGAAGCGACAGCAAAGAGCCCAAAAAATGATTTGACGGCTGGAGAAAATGCCTTACAGTGAGAAATGTAACAAGCACAATACAGTTTATCAAAAGGCGGTTGTAGAGGACTTGCTACAGTGTCTAAGTACCATCATGGGGAGAAAATATCAGGTATGATAGGGCAGCTTCTACTGTTACTGTAGTTAGACAAATTAGCCACACATTTTTAACAGTGAGGGTGATTAACCATTGGAGCACTCTACCAAGGAAGATGGTGAATTCTTTGTTTCCTGATGTCTTCAGGTCAAGGCTGGCTTCCTTTCTGGAGATGTGCTATAGTCAGCATTAGTGATTGGGCACAATACAGGGGTAACAGGGTGACATTTAAAGGCCTGTGATATATTCAAGGTCAGATTAGATCTAGTGATCCCATCTGGCCTTAAAGTCCCTTTACCTATCTACTTGCAGCAGGTAGTTGGTGGTTAACTCCTAGTAAAAGGCTTGACAGTTTCTTGGAAGGTGGCTTATTGGTCAGAAGTATTAATTTCCTGTTAACCGCATGGCTAGTGTGTGGGTTTGCCAACTATCTTGCCTCTTGCTCTGGCAGTATTCTTAAATTCTAGTGCTTGGCAAAATAGTGTAACCATTTTTTGCGGTATGTATCCTCTCAGAACATGTTATAAAGCACCATTATTCCAGCTTTGCAGGTTGGGAAACTGAGTCATAGAAAGGGGAATGATTTTTAGGGCAGTGGCAGTGCCAGGACTAGAATCTGAGCACTGTGACTGTGGTGTGATAATCCAATGCATTCTGAGATGCTGAAACCTCCCACTCCCAGTTGAAGTTGGTGGGAGTTGAACATCCCCCCCCCCCCCCCCCCCCCCAGGTAGGGCCTTTCTGTGTTCTGTTCAACTCTGAACATACTCCTGGCCCAGGACTAATTTGGGGGGTGAAAATTAGCTTTCTTTTTTGGTGGTGTGACTGTTTTAAAAAACACCACCCCCGGGCCAAAAGATGAAAATAACTTCTGGCCCAGAGATGCTCAGAGAGAAGTTCAGGAGCCACAAGTGGCTCTTCAGTGGGTCTCCTGCAGCTCTTTGCAACATGGGTTATCAGAGCAATGTGATTTAATTATTAACCAATCAGGATCGTTCTGCTCTTGGATAACGATTTAGTAATTGATAAAATAATACTTGATCAGTCATTTTGTATCCCCCCAAGTATTTTAGAGAGTTTGTTTGTTCAAGAACTCATTCTAAATAAAAAACAGGACTATGTAGCTCTTTAAAGACTAACAAGACGGTTTATTAGATGATGAGCCAGACCCACTTCCTCAGATCAAGTAGTGGAAGAAAATTGTCACAACCATATATACCAAAGGATACAATTAAAAAAAATGAACACATATGAAAAGGACAAATCATCACCTAATAAACCATCTTGTTAGTCTTTAAAGTGCTACATAGTCCTGTCTTTTGTGTCAGCTACACCAGACTAACGCGGCCACATTTCTATCATCATCCTTCTAAATGGTAAGAGCTAGGACCACCAAATTCAGTATAGAGCTGCCTGTTAACATAACTTAAAGCAAGATAAAAGTTTGTGCCAAGAAAACGGGATGTGCCTGGAGTTGGATTGCCTGTTCTCTATTTAGTTTTATGAAAAAGTCACCAGATAGTGTCCTCAAAAGTGACATAACTGAGCAAATGTTGAAAGAGACTGAACCAAGATGAACCAGAAAAATAGGATGAACTTTCACTAGCCTTGCTTCTCAATAAACCTTACAGAAAAGAGAGAAAAGAGAGAAATTTGGAGTAGTGTTCTGTTTTGGCACAGCTAAATCACTGCTTAAGGTTTGAAGAATAAAGTGTTATTGGAAACCAAATTGACTGTAGCCCTGTTTTGTTAAAAAACATAGTAAATTGTATAGAGATGAAGGGGAAAAATACACTTGATGGAATCCCCATTAAAAAATTTACTTAAAGATTTTCTGTTGATTTTTTTTTAAACAATCCTTTTTAAAGAAAACTAAAAATAACACTTTTTTTGAAAAATACAGGCATTTATTTTACTTTTATTTTAAAACCCACTTAACTGAGTTGCAGACCCAAGCAACTCTGTGTGCGTGTGCATGTGTACATACATACATGAAATATTTCCCATCATACTGTTTTTAAATATGAATATAACTGTAGTAAACAAAACAATGAATTTGTGGTACTGTGGCTCTTTTGGGTAATGTGGATCACTAATTTGGCTCCTGAACCTCAGAAGTCTGAGTGTCATTGTTCTACGCCTGTGGTTCTCAAGCTATGGGTCACTACCCAGTTCTGGGTCGTGGAACTTTGGGTACTGGGTCTCATTGCTGCAGAGTGATCAGGTGACCAGTGAGGGGGCTAAGGCAGCTTCCTGCCTCTCCTGGCACCGCAGACCATGCTGTGCCCCAGAAGCAGCCCGCAGCAGGTTCCCAGCTAATGGGAGTGCAGAACTAGTGCTCAGGGCAAGGACTGTATGTGCTGAGCACTAGCTCTGCTCTCCCATTGGCTGGGAACCTGCTGCTGGCTGCTTCTGGGGGCAGCAGGGTCTGCGGTGCCTGGAGAGCAGGAAGCTGCCTTAGTCCTCCTCCCCCACCCCCCACTGATAGGGAGCTGCTCAAGGTAAGCCCCTCCTGCCCCAGCCCTGTCCCCCTCCCCCCCCCCCAAAGCCAGAGACCCCTCCTACAGCCCAAAACTCTCATCCTCAGCCCCACCTTGGAGCTCACACTCTAGTCAAATTATGTTGGGTCACAGGCATCAGCAATTTTCTTCTACTGGGTCATGAGAAAAAATGTTTGAAACCTTGCTGTTCTGGACAAACTCATCTGCTGATTTTTGTCCCCATCCTGCAGCCCTGAGAACCCACATGCCCTGCAAACAAAAGTGAAACTGACTTAGCTCTCCAAGCAGAGCTGTGCACAAAAGGAAACCACCTAAACAACGAAAGGGAAATTGCATTTCTAAAACTCCCTTCATTTTAGAGGCTGTAGTAGGACAGGCAGCGTGGCTGTAGACTGCCTGGTCTGAAGGCCCCAGCTCTGACTCCGCTACAAGTAATTATTTTGCAGTATCAGGAGTGGATAGTGGGAATGTGAGGCTCCCAAGAAAGCATGGGGAGACGGCCCACCTCACCTTGGAGCCTGCAGTCTGGCAAGCTGTGAGACTGCATAGAAATACATTGGCAGCAGTTTGCCAATAAGTTCACAACCTTGATTGAGGAAACGTGCTTATGAGAGTAATACCGGCAGATCAGGTGTCATTTGTTTCCTCAATCAGCCTTGTGACTGAATTGTCTGTTTTTCCTGAGAACCCATTTTTGCTGGGTTGCTGAGATCTCAGCCCCATTCTGCTTGGTACAGTCTGTACAAAAACAGGAAGAGATGATCGTCCCTGCCCCAGAGAGTGTAGAGACCAAGTGAGAGAACGATCCCAGTTTTACATGTTGGCAGCATTCCTTCTGACTACCCAGCCCTGAGCGGAATGGATGTTATGTGGCGGGAGTGGGGCCCAGGGGTTCATCGTGTAGTAGGAGGCAGAGGGTTGGGGTGCCAAGAGTTTGAGGGCGCCAGCTGGGGTGCAGGTTCTGGGATGGGGTCAGGGATGAGGAGCTCAGGGCTGGGGCAGAGGGTTGGGGTACAGGGGTGTGAGGATTCTGGCTATGGACTGGGGCTGGGGTTTGGAGAGGTTTGGCGTGAAGGAGGTTGCTTTCTGGTTACTGCAAGGCAAGAGGCCTCTCCTTAGTTCTTTCCTTGTAGCAGCACCTGGGCTTGGGGGGAACGGCCCCTCATCCCAACCTGGTGGCTCAGGGGCCGCAGCAGGTGCCAGGCCACCAAGGCTGCAGCAGGGGCCAGGTCGGGGGAACGCTGCCTTGGCCACAGCAGATTAGAGCGTGGGGTGGGCAATAATTTTTGGCTGGGGGACCACTTCAAAAAAATTTGGAATGGCCCCGGGCTGCCCTGAAATGGGTGTGGCCTAAACTGGAAGGGGCGGGGCCAGGATGCTTCTGGGCTTCCCCAGCCACAGACCATGATTGGTCTGGGGGTGGGGGACCCCCTTTGCCCCCCCTTCCCACAAGGCTTTGCACGCTCCCCCACCCCTGGGCCAATCAGGGCCTGGCGAGATGGAGCACGTGAAGCCTCTTCCTGCCCTGCAAGGAGTGCGTGTGCTTCAAAGTGCTGTGTGCTTCTAGAAGGCCGGGAGAAAGCTTCACGTGCTTTCCCGCCCCCAGGCCCTAATTGGCCTGGGGGTGGGGGAGCAGCAGGGCCTCCGCGGGCCGGATCAACCTGCTTGGCGGGCCAGATCCAGCCTGCGGAGGCCCTTTTGCCCACCTTTGGATTGGAGGGTGGGCTAGTTTGGAGCTGGGAGTGGGGTGGCACTCCCCCAGCTACTGCCCCAAATAGACGGCTGTGTGGCCATGCAGCCTACAGGGAACGTGGGCAGTTGGAGGCTCAGAGACGAAGTATTTTGATGAATGTCTTACAGGGACTCTGGCAGAGTTGGGACGGCCCTGTGCCTTAGCCCTGAGCCGAGCCCTGTGTTCTAGAAGCATTGTGTTCTGTGGCCAGGCTCCCGGCGGCCTTGCACCAGCAGTTAAGTAACAAACTGTTTAACAAGAGCTTCCTGTTCTGCTGGCGCTGCCGTTGACACTAGCACACAAAGGAGGAAATAGACTAAACAGGATCAGGTTGGCACCCGCTGCATTGTAAACACCGCGGGAAATGTCAGCAGATTACAAACTAATGGGCATGGCTGTATTTAGCACTAATATTGCTGTGTGCTCGGGGCGGGGGAGAGGCAGGCTGTTCTGTCTGTGAGTCTCCTGCCCTCATTTAAGTTGCTGGGCAGGTTAGTGACTGGGAATTCCAGTGGCTCACCTATGCTGTTTGGTTCCTTACTCTGCCAGACTCCTGGGTGACCGTGGGGTCTTGGTTCACCCAGTGGGGATAGTGCCGTTACACTCTGGCCTTCCAGTCTGTGAGCAGCGTAGCGGCTGGTGTGTTTGAATGGGAATTCGTCTGGCCATTCTCTAATCTGACCACAGTGGGTGCTGTTAGAGATCTGAGTGCCCAGCGGCCACTGAGCAAACCTAAAGCTTTATAGGCTTAAACCAGCCTCTAAATTGTTGGGTCTTGGGAGAAGCACCCTTGGGCACAGGTCACTGCAGCATTTCTGGCCTCTTCCTCTGAAGCAGCTGGGCTCGCTGCTGTTGGATCTGGGACACTAAGTGGGTGGCTGGTGTGATTCTTTCTGGTGTCTCCTAAATCTGCCGTGGGTAGACTGGACTGTACCCCTGCATTCTGGGGCCCTGGACTGTGGGGGGGACAGACAGGTAGGATGAAGCCAAAGGACCGTGCTGCCTTGTACTGGGGTGGTGTGTGGGGAGGGAGTGGGAACTCAGACGGAAGCCGCATGTACTGATCGTGCGTGTCACAGCCATATGCTTGGAAAGGAGTGAGAGGCGCTTCTCAGTGTAAACCTCTCCCGTGGCCCAGAGAAAAGGCCATTTCAACACAGTTCTTGGAAAGACTCTTTGCGTAAAAGCTCTTCCACCGAGTGTCTTGTTTCCTCAACGCATCCAGCCCACCGTTCCTGTAAATGCTACGTCTTGAGTCACAGGAGACTTGGCAGCACGTTGCGGAGCTCAGTGCCACCTCGGCAAGAGAGATGGGGAAAGCAAGATTGTTTATTTCACTGGTCGGGTGTGCGTGTGCGCTAACTCACTGCAGTGAGACGAGCTGTGGCCACTGTGACAAGCTCAGTTGCGTGTCTTTATTTGAGATTTGCCGCGTATGTGCAGGAGTAGTAGGAAAGAAAATGAGCCGTGAGCTGTTTTTCTTACGTCTAACATTTGTCAGCTGGTTTATTCACCCAAAAGCTGCAGTCTGTATTGAGGACTTGGGCTTGCCTGTGCAAGAGAACCAATTTTGAAACCCATGTGGGCAAACTAGTGCAAAAGACTGTGTAAATACTCTTATTTCCGTGTAAGTGGCTTACTTGAAAAAATACAATACGATATTGTAGGTCTGGAAGTGACTGTGACAGAGTCCAGCCACCTGCTCTGAGCCAGCCAAGTACACTTAGTCCATCCTTGACAAAGGCGTGTCTAATCTGTTCTTCGAAACCTCAAGTGGTGGGGTGTGTAACAGGGCGTCTGCCCTGCGCAGGCCCTTGAAGGCTAAAACTCAGCCCTGGGAGAGGGCTGAGAGCAAAGCCCCCAGCTGAGGCTGATATTGCCAATTAGGGCCCAGTGAGGGCTCCAGGAGGGAGGATTGGAGACACTCTTGCTCTAGCTGGGGAGCAGGAGGGACCTGGCTGCCAGGGACACTGGGGGTTTCCTGAGAGAGAGCAGGGCTGGCAAAAGGCAGGCAGGGCCTGAGACAAGGCCTGGGTGTACTAAGGCTGCCAGAGAACAGCCAGGGTAGGCAAAGGCAGCAAGTCCCCACTCCCTTGCCAGTGAGGAGTGGCCATATCAAACTGCACTCCTGAGGTAAGGGGTAGCCACGGGCCACTGAGGCAAGGTGGGTATAGGGGAATTGGGGGCCAGCAGACTGACCCACTTCCAGCTGTCTGTCCCTGGAAGTGTCACCTGGTTGCATCCCCATCCTGGGTCTGAGGTTATGAAGAGCACTAGCCACAGCTCACATGCAGACAGCTGGCGCTGCCTCACCTGCCCTGAGGATCTCAGCAAAAGCCGCACACCCAAACCAGCTACTGTAATCCCATGGGAGTTTTGGGGCAGGCAAGCAATCCAGGGCTGGGCTGGGCATGAAGAGTCACTTCAGCCAAAACTGCAGTCACTGTACTGTGGTGCATGGAGGAACAGCGAGGGACTCTCTGGCTGAGACCGTCAGAGCTGCCTAAAGTTGCTGGGAATTTGGGATGGAAATTCCAACCTTCATCATCTTGGAGCACGGCTGTGTGTGGGGAGCCTTTGCCACAGAAGGGTTCATGGTGTTAGACTGGCAGATCTGTTTGCACTCTGTGAAGCCTATTGTTAAGATTCCATAGCCCCGTGTGCTTGAAAAACGTTCTGTTGTTGCTGTATCTTCTGCACCTAAGAGTGATGTCTTCAGAGCCCAAGAATCCATCCATCTCACCTGGGCTGTTAGGAAGCCTGATTAGTGTAGCTTGTACAGCATTTTGAAGCCCAGCTATATAAAAGCCTGGCATTGATGTGACAGACTTGCTATTAACACGCCTCGCAGTGTGCAATTTTAAATTTGGGGGGGGGGGTTACATTTCTAGAGACCAAGACTCTCTCCCCTCTTCCCCCCCAGCAGTCTCTCTGGGTGTTCCCAATTGTCCATTGTGTTCCGTCTCATTCACTAAATAAGGTGGCTCTTTTCTCTCTGCCAGTCCCACCTTAACATCTGCAATGCCAGCTTCACTAGTGACAGAGTAAGCCATGCACAAAAATACCTGTGTAGAAATCAGTGGTGGATGGAAATAAAACTGGATCAAGTTTTGAATGAGGTTTTCACATACTGGTCTTTAACTAGCACAAAATTGCAAGTGACTGAGCATGAGGAGGTGAAATGTATGCTTTTAAAAAACGTGCTTTTATTCCCCTCTTTGACCACATCTGGGCTATGTCTACACTCGCGGCTTCTTGCACAAGTATGGCCGTTCTTGCACAAGAATCCGCAGCACGTCCATACTGCCTGCCCGCTCTTGCACAAGAAGATTTACAATGCGGCGTGGTAAGAGAGGGCTTCTTGTACAAGAGCTGCGCTCTTTTTTAACAGGTGTAAGCCCTCTTGCGCAAGAGGGCAGTGTGGATGCTCGGCAGGGATTTTTTGCGCAAGAAAGCCCTATGGCTAAAATGGCCATCAGAGTTTATTTGGGCAAGAGATCGTCCACACTTCCTTGGGCACTCTTGTGCAAAAGCACAGCTTGCACATGGCAGTGTGGACGTTTTCTTGCACAAGAACTGTTGCACAAGCTGTTCTTGCGCAGGAAGGCGCCGGTGGAGACATAGCCCTGGAGTATTGTCCAGTTTTGGGCCAACACTGCAGAAAAGATGTGGACAAATTGGAGTGAGTCTGTGTGACAGGGTGGCCCCCGTCTGCCCCGGTCCAACTCCCAAAGTCCCCGTTCTGTCGCGGTGACTCCGGGGAAACGGCGGATCCAAATGTCTTTAGCGGCGGGCAGGAGAGGGGGAATAGGGGGGTCCGGGCCCTCCCTCACTCCCGGACCCCAGCCCAGGGCCCTAGGATCAGGGTCGGTTAACCCTGCCCTGCTGGGGGGGGGGGGCTGGCCCGCAACTCACCAGCACGCCGGCTCCTTGCCCTGCCCTGGGCTACTTCCTACTCCCTCCTTTCGCGGGCCTCCTTACCCGCCTCGCGGCGCCACTTACTGCCACGCTCCCGTAGCGCCTGCCGCTACCCCCGTGCTCCTCCGCCCCGTTCCACCTCGCCCGTCTCCGCTCTCCCCCTTCCTCCTCCGCGCCGTTCTCTCCCTCTGCTCCCCTTCCGCCGGCGGCCACCGGCATTTTGAAATCCCCGCCCCTGGCACGCTGATGTGGTTACGCCCCATGCCGTGCACCAGGGCTCCGCCTCCTGGCCCCTCTCCCCCCAGCCCGCAGCCGACGGGGAATCCCTGGCGCCGTCGCCCAGCTGAGCGGCGGCGGCTGAACATACAGCGCACGTCACCCTTGGGGCAGGTGTCCCGCCGAGGCCGGCCAGGGCGGCCGCGGGTTTAGTGCGGGGCGGGCTCGCCCCCCAAGGGGGGGGCGGACCCGCTCCGTCACAGTCTGGTAGAGGGCAACAAAAATGATTCGGGGGCTGGAGCACATGACTTATAAGAAGAGGCTGAGGGATTTGGGCTTATTTAGTTTGCGGAAGAGAAGAGTGAGGGAGGATTTGAGAGCAGCCTTCAGCTACCTGAAGGGAGTTCCAAAGAGGATGGAGCCAGCTTGTGGCAGATGACAGAACAAGAAGCAATATTACCAAATTGTTGTGAGCAGGATGGATTGATTTAAATCAAGGTGGCTTAAATCCCACCAAAAAAAAAAACCCCACTTAATTTAAATCAAGTTATCAAAAAGACTACTGACTCTGCTTAGAGTGCACTTAATTTTAGAATAAGCCCCATTGAATTCACTGGCACTTCTGTTTTTTGAGAACAAGTATTGGATGGGGTTCCTTGGAAAAGCTGAGTTATGCTGAAGTAAAATAGGAAATGGGTTTCTGGCATCACAATTGTGGTCTGTGGCCATGATGTTCCAAAATAAGGGGCATGCGTTATGTCCTATAAAATAAGAAAATGGTACTAAGTGTGACTGGCAACTCTAGATGTCTCTCACTGCAGCTTTCTGTACTGCACACTTGAATGATGGATTCTGATTCTAACCTAGTTAACTAATTAAATAAGCCATAAGGATTAGCTAAGCTATACTTTTTTTTTCTAGCAACATCCAACACAGCAAACAGCTCGGGAATTTACTTGTTAAATTACACTTGTATTAAAAGGCAGAGAGAGAGTCTTGAAGAATGAAGTATTGCATTGTGAATTATTTAAGTTCCTAACCACCGGGTCCACTCAGCCATATTCACATCTTCTTCCACATCATTTTTTTCCACCGCGCGGTTTTCCTTATGATGTTTCATTCTTGCAGAGAGGCTCTGCATCATCTCCTTGCTCTGCCTACACTTGACACAAAATGCAGGACAATGTAGCACTTTAAAGACTAACAAGATGGTTTATTAGGTGATGAGCTTTCGTGGGCCAGACCACGAAAGCTCATCATCTAATAAACCATCTTGTTAGTCTTTAAAGTGCTACATTGTCCTGCATTTTGCTTCAACTACCCCAGACTAACACTGCTACATTTCTATCACTATTCTACACTTGACACATTTTCCTTTTTTATCCAGGGAACAAATTTCTTCAAAAAGATTCCCAATAGGGTCTCTTTAAGCTCAGAAGTTATGATAGTTTTTCTGTGGCAAAAGTGTGGGGGATTATAGGAAACTGTGTGTGTGCTGAAAAATGTCTTCCCATCTTTCCAGTCCGCTCCACTGTTCTTTTCAGTGCAGCCTCTGACCTTTCCTAGATATTGTCTCTGTCTTTAAGACAATGTCTTAACTAACTCCTCTGCCATGCTTGGTCCAGGTCCGCCCCAAATAAGCACAGAATAAAAACAATCCTATCCAGCCTTTGTTGTCTGTGCACATGTTACTTCTTAGTCTACTAAGAAACAGAAATGGGAAAGCCCAGAACTTTTAAGAAGTGAGAGCTGGTTGTTAGGCTGCACAGTCCATTAATTCATTTTTATGAGACTGTAAGTGTCATGTCACAAAGTCTGTCTCAGATGTGAACAGGAATTGCTGGTGTCCCGCCCTCCCCCCTTCCTCTAGCTGTGGTTCCAGGCACTCGTAACTGAACATTGCTCTAGATGGCTCCACAGGAGGATGGTTGGTGTTGATGGAGACCCATCGAGGCTATGGGGAGGGCTATGCTCTGCAGAATGGGGTAGGTGTTACCCTGGTGATTTTATTTCCTATGATTTCAGGCATTGGTGGCCTTAAGCCTTTTCCCGTTCCCTGCCAGTCGTGTTGGGTGTATTTTAGGAAGGTGCAATTTCACTCGCCACAAAACTTCATAATTGCAGTGAGGCACAGGCAAGAGAGCGCCAAGCTGGGCGGGTTGTCTGTCGGCACTAGGATCGCAACAGCAAACTTGAGTTTGTCTCGTGGCCTGCTTGGACTGGAGTGTTGGCTGACCAGTCACAGCCAGGAGGCCTTGAAACATATGAACTAACCTGTTTGCTTGCAGACTCTGATGCAGCATTGGCTGTTGATGTTGTGCTCCATCTTTCTCTTGCACAACACAGCTGAGATGACTCCGAGAGGCAATCTCATCTTGGGCCACTCAGTGTCCGCTGACTCGAGGCTCCCGTCCTAATCCTAGTGCTTAGTTCTGACCATTTAAAACTGTCTCTGGGGAAGAGCCAACACTCAGAAAATCCCATACCCAACCTCCGTGAACAGTCATTTTGGGAAGCCTCTACCAAACGCCAGCCATAATGACAAGGGTTGCCTGTTGGCCCTCAGCCTGGAACAGATTTTAACTATGAACCTCCCTAGATGTCATCCAGGATTGTCCGTAGGTTATTTTAAAACATGCTGGATCGTCCGTTTTCAGACCAGCAGACATTTATCTGTTGTACACCAAAAACACTCCTGCCTTTTTGAAACCTCTCCTTATGCGTGAATTTGAACTGCACTTGATTCCCCCCCGTTCTGAGCAACTTATTCTTGTCCAGTCAGTAAGTGTACCAGTTGGTTTGGTTTGTGCTGTGTATTTGAAAAGAAGTTTTCAGTTTGGTTTATTTGGGGCAAGGAGGGGGTGGTTGTGAATATTTTTAGCCTTTTAATTTGCAGTGGTCTGTCCTATGGGTTATCTAATGCCAAGAGATTTTGCTTTGTTTTTTTCTAAGTCTGGTTAAGAGATTTTTTTTTTTCCTCTGGATGCAGCTGTTCCTTTTCTTGCAAAGTGTAATGTAGACAGTGAAACTGGCAGTTAGTAACTGTCCTTGCATGTGGCTAGTAGAGATGATTTTTTTAATACTTAATGTTAATCGTACTGTAAACAAACACCCTTCACGTGAGGCAGTGGGTAGGGCACTTGGCTAGGAGTCAGGACTCTTGAGTATATTCCCAGTTCTGCCACTTATTTGTGGTGTGATCCTGGGCAAGTCATTTCTCCTCTCTGGGCCTTGTCTGTTTCCTTTCTCCCTTCCCCCCCTTTGTTTTGCCACTTTTACTTGTAAGTTCCTGGAGGCGGGGCTGAGTATTTACAGCACCTAGCACAATGCAGCCCTGATCTCAGCCACAGCTTTGGAGTTACTGTAGTAAAAATAATAGGAAATAATCTCTCTAACATTGGTGCTTTACTGCAGTGGAAAGAATGTTAATAATTCAGTTTACTCTTCAATAGTTAAGCTGTTTCTAAATGTTATCATTAGTCTCTCTTCCTGTTTGATGTCAAACTTAAAGCCCCTGTTCATGAAGGCGTGTGATCATGTGAGAATCGCTGTTTTCCTTTAAAAAAACAAACAAAAAACCACCCCCACCCCCAAAACCTTGTGTCTAGTCCTTTTCCTGATCTAAGAAAGCTTGAAGCCCAGTTGACGCATGCACGCACAAATTCAACATTTTATTTTTTTAACCCAAACCCACTTTTTTTCTAGCTGCTTTTAGGGTGGTTATGAGGAGGTTGATCTGTTGCAAGAATTCGGTGTAGAGGTCACTATGGACAGCTGCGAGGGGGGGCAGGAGAGGTGGGGAATGGCTACATCATGGAGACATTGGTGGTCAGTGTAAGCCTTTACTGCTCAGCAAGAGGAAGGTGCATATCGAAGGGGGAGTGTCTGAGGTACTAGATCACTCAGTGCCTGGTCAGACTGAGGACCTCGTTGTCCGAGGATGTTGTGAAGGCCAAAAGTATAACTGGCTTCCACACAGAATTAGCCAGGATGGTCCGGGTTGCAGCTAGGGGTTTAAAATCCTGATTCATTAGTTAACCGGTTAAACATAATGTTTAAGGGCATTCTGAACAGGCTGGAGCAGCCCCTACCTGCAGCATGCCCAGGGCAGGCCTGCTACTGACACGGGCTGCGTCAGCCTGGCTGGAGCAGTCCCCTGTATGTCATGGGCGGGGAGCTGCTTCAGTCCCCACCGGTTAACCAGAATTGGTAAGCCTGCCCTTAACAGTGAGGCCGGTTAACCATTCACATCCCTACTTGCAACCCCATGCTCTGGGTGTGTCTCAGTCTTGGACTGCCAGAAGCTGGGATTCAGCAACAAGGCTGGATCGTTCGATAATTGTCCTGCTCTTTGTTCCCTCTGAGGCATCTGGCTCTGACCCCCAGGGTCAATGGGCTGTTGGTCTGGCCCAGTATGTCCTTATGTTCAACCCCAAAGTGCCCAACAAGAGTTTTCGTCGAATCCGTCACAACCCCCCAGGGATCCCGTACCTCTCTGCTTCTGGCCAGGTCCCTCTTCACAGCTGTGCAAACTGAACTCCACTCTTCTCTGTGTGCTGCACCGGATAAAACTTACTCTAGGTCTCCCTGACGCACAGCGTAAGGAAAAACCAGACCTGGATACCAGCCTTGTTCATCTAGTGCCCCGGGGCATCAAAGGCCTAAAGAGCACGGACTCTTTGGTGCTGTTCAGCCGTAGACCCATGGTTCCTTCACACCATCTGAGAGTTAGGTCTTCCTGGGTAAACTGATCAGCAGAACTACACTGGGATAATGATCCCACCATAGTTATGCTGGTGTAACTTCTCATGGAGACGCTCTGTTCCAGAAGAAGTGATTATACTGGATTATTCCATTATAATTCTGCTTTGGAAGGATGGCAGTTTACTCCAGGATGGTATGCTCAGATAGAATTACACCTCTGCAGTTCTGCCTGGGCAGACATCCCTGAGCTGTATTCAGGAGCGTCAGTCCAGGAGGATAGTGGTGGAAGTGTTATTTACCAGCTCTGCTGCACTGACTTGCGTGGGCCCACATCAGGGTTCTGGGGAGCTAGCGCTGTAGAATCACTGCTGCTTTGCATGTATGCAGCTCTTCCCCCACCTCCACCCTCCCGCAGCCCGGCAGTCCCCAAGCGCTTCACAGGAAGTGCTATTTATTAAGACTAAAAACTTATTTTTTCCCTTCTGGTAGGACATGCTGTCTGGTTTCATTGTCTGAAATTCCCTTATGCAGCCTGGCATATTTTTTTTTTAAAAGCGAAACAAACCCAGGGGCTGGAATTCCCTCCACGCTCTCTGGCTGTCGTCTGCCTGGCTCTGTGCAAACAGTCTGGCCCTGGAATTCCACCGGGCTGAGCATAAAGGTCTGATTCAAAACCCAAACTGGGTATGAAGCAGCCTGGTTCACACATCGCCTGCTCACTTCCCCCAGCCTAAATGCGCCGCTCCCTTGCAGGAGAGGAGGCGCCAGCGGAGAGGAGCAGGGACACTGTTCCTGGTGTCAGGAAGTGCGGAAGAAAGGGTTCTCCTGGTCCTTGTGCAAACACAACGCAGAGGCAAGCAAGGGAGAGGAGTAGAAATAGTCTGAGAGGTGAGCAGAGGGGGCAGCTCCTGGCAGTGAATCTGAAGAGGGAAATATCAAGCAAGAGAGGAATGAGCAGGATATCCCATGCTTGCTGCGTGCACCCTCGAGGCTTAGGAGAGAACAGAGCTCAGGGAAGGCCGGCTCTGGTCCACCTTTCCCACCCCACTTCCCGCTCTGTTAAGATGCGAGGGTGCTGCCTGGGCAGAGCAGGGGAGGCAGGAGCAATGGGCTCTATTCTCAGCTCTGCTGCCAACTCCTTGGATGTCCTTGGGCAACGCAGGTCTCTCTGCCTCAGTTTCCCCCTCTGTGACATGGACATGAGAACGTCTCCAACCACCATGGGTGTAGGGCGCTAGTTCATGTTCCTTGCATGTGGACAGGAGTCAGGATGGGGGCGTTTCTGTATTTACATGCCATGGCATGTGTGGCTTGCACAGAGGAGCCCAGATACATCAGTGGAGCCACGGCCTACTGTGTCCTCCAAAGCTGGACTACTACTGCTGCTGCTGCTTATTCCCGGGTCAGCCCTAGTCTCTGACAGGCCTGGCTTGTACCTTGCAGTCATCAGTCGGGCCTTGTCGTCACAGTGCCAGGGCAGGTGTCAATACCGAGGGGCACAGATCAGCCCCTTCTGCTGGATCCTTCCAGAGCAGCCACTTCCCAGGGACCGAAGCTGCAAAGGTGACTCCAGGCCCCTCTGGGGCAGAGCAGACGTCCAGAGGGACAGCCACAAATGCTAGTACCGCCCCGTGCTAATGTGGCATTTTTCATCTTCCAGCGTTAACCCTCCCAGCGCTGGGCCGGGGCAGGTAGCACTAGTGTCTGTGCACGGGCGAAGCAGCTTGGCCTTCAGCCCTGAGGAGGCTGCAGTTGGAATCTCTTGCAAAACAAGAGTGGGGGACAGAGGCGGATGGGGCTAGGCAGGAGTAGGTAGTGCTAATAGGATCACGTGGTTACTTAAGAACATAAGAACGGCTGTACTGTGTCAGACCAAAGGTCCATCTAGCCCAGTGTCCTGTCTGCCGACAGTGGCCAGCACCAGGTGCCCCAGAGAGGGTGGACCGAAGACAAAGATCAAGCGATTTGTCTCCTGTCATCCCTCTCCAGCCTCTGACAGACAGAGGCCAAGGACACCATTTTATCCCCTGGCTAATAGCCTTTTATGGACCTAACCTCCATGAAATTATCTAGCTTCTCTTTAAACTCTATTATAGTCCTAGCCTTCACAGCCTCCTCTGGCAAGGAGTTCCACAGGTTGACTACACGCTGTGTGAAGAAGAACTTTCTTTTATTAGTTTTAAACCTGCTACCCATTAATTTCATTTGGTGTCCTCTAGTTCTTCTATTTAGGGAACTAATAAATAACTTTTCTTTATTGGCCCTCTCCACACCACTCACGATTTATAGACCTCTAGTGTATCCCCCCCCTCAGTCTCCTCTTTTCTAAACTTGATAAGCCTTGGGCCCTTCTGGATGGCTCTGACTCCTGGTTCTCTGCTCCCCGTGGGTGAGAGAAAGGGAGGAAGGCGGAGGGACTGGGGAAGGGTGTACCAAGTGCAAGGGGGAGCAGGGAAGAGGCAGAGGAGGGGCCTTTGTTGTGGAAGTGGGGAGGGGGCTGACGGAGGCAGGTAGCAAAGGGCAGTAGAACTGACTTGCGTATGCACCACCACCCTCTATTGGGAACTGCTCCGCTGTGTGTCATAGGCCCTGTACGGTGAATGCTTGTCGCTCCGTTTTTGAGGATTTTCATCTTCTGCTTCAGTGCTTCAGCTGCCTGCCTGAAGGGGTCGGGAGGGAGTCCCCACCCCCCACTACCTAGCTGTAATCTGGTTTTTTCTTCTTCCCATGAAGCATGAGATCAGCTAGAGGGGGGTGGGATGGGCCATAGGTGGTGATGGGGGGCAGGGTTAGAAGTCCCCTCTCAGGTGCTTGGCTGATGCCTAACTCACATGGTGAGAATCTAAACACTGGCCTGAGTTGGGGTCAGGAGGGAATTTTCTCCGTCAGTTTGGCCCGGACCTTGGTGTGTTTCCATCTTCCCCTGCACATGGCACACAAGTCACCTGCAGGGTCATTTGAGCCTCCTCCCTTCCCGCAGCACATCAGGCATTGGTGGCCCCGCAGTTTCGGCTGCCTCCTGCTTGTCGCACACAGCTTAGTCTCCCGAGCACTGGCACGGGCACCCTTCATGGAGGCGGGAGGGGTGGGAGTTCAGTGGCCTGGATGATTGTCCCGTCTGGCCTTCAGTTCTATACACCAGCTCCTGGAGAGCCTTCATTGGTGCAGAAGGCAGGACCATGAGCCTTTGGGACAGGCCCCTCTGGGTTCCACCCCTGCGGTTGACCAGAGAGGCCATGAATCTTTACGGGGCAAAGACCAGCTGAGTGACTTGCCTGTGGTCCGATTGGGAAGCAGAGCGGAGGTGGGGGGAGCCATCAAATCATGCCCCTCCCTCTGCAAAGCTACCATGCACTCCATAGTGAGTGTTGGGTGCTAAGCAACCTCCCCCCTGCCTCGCTAGGGCCTGTATGGCTCTTCCCCTCCACTGTAGTTCTCGGTCTCCACCCCCCGGCTCCCCACACACTCATTCTTTTGCACAAGAAGCCTTTTTGTCACTAATAGCTATTGAGAGGCTATAAAAAGTTTTTACGAGCCTTGGACAAACCTCAGGGCTTGCAGTCTGTTCATTTCCTGGCGGCTGTGCGCTGGAGGGGCTTGGGTTTGCTTGTTTAACCCGCAGGTAATGCAGCCGCTTAGTTTATGAATCGAGCCAGGACTTAGGTGGGTGTGCCTGGAGCCTGCGGAGCGGGGAAAGGAACCCAAAGGGGGGCGCGGGTGATGGTGAAGGAGTTGCCTTTCCAGATCTGTTGGCTTGAAATCTGGAGAGCTGAGCTGGGACAAAGCACAGGGTGATTAACTCTGGCGGAAAAGCAGAGCGTTTGGCTTCTGCTGACCCTCTGCTCATGTGACTGTATTTAACCTTCCGAGGCATGGCCCTAGCCCGGGGCCCAGTGGCACTTTGTTAATCACGGAGCGAGCCCAGTCCCATGTGCAGGGTGTCTGCGCTGTGGGGAGAAGTATGTCTGGGCTGAGTAGAGCCAGCACCTGGGCCAGAGCCCAGCTCCCAGTGCATGTGAACTGATCATGGGATTGCTTGTTTTTCCTGGGAGGGGAGGCGGGCGAGGATTTGGGCTTGAATTGTGCTGCTGTCAGTTTGGGGGGCCCCTGGGTTGGACTGTCTCTGCATCTAGAGACGACACCTTGCTCCAGGGAATGAGCAAGCCTTGACACTTAGGGTCCGGAGGGCAGGCTACCACATCACTGCACCTTCCTGGCAGGTGCTGGCCATTATTGGTGGCAGGACCCTGAGGTGACCCTGGCGGCTTGTCTGCTTCTAGAGTCTAAAAGTGACACAGGGATTTGGGCCACACATTTATCCTACAGACAAGACCCTTAGCCAAAAGGTAGGATCCTGTGGGCAACCTACATGGGTGCAGCCAGGTTTGCAGACTTAAACCCAGGCCGAAAGGCAGGGAGGATGCCTGTCTGAGGGGAACTTTCTGAGATGCTAGTCGCCTGCTCCTGCAGGTCTGATAGGTGCTTTTCTTGGTATGATCCTGAGGTTGCTCCCTGCAAACTGCAGAAGTAAATTGTGTTCAAAGCAGTTAACTGGTAAACTATTAAAATTGTGTCATTTAGGTCGTTAGCTGTTGGTGCCTTGAGACGGGACAGCCGGTGTGGGGATCTCATGGGACTGTGGGCGGGCATGGCCCAGCTAGGGTCCCGCCTATCCCTGCTACTTGGCCAGACCCGGGGTCCCACCTGTCCCTACCCAGCGGGGCTGGAGCTGCCAGCACGGTCGGTGGCGTGGCTGGGGTCCTGTCTGCCTGTGCCTGAGATGCAGCAGGGCTGGGGCTGCAGGCAAAGCCAGGGATGGAGCAGCTGGGGCTGCCGTTGTGAGTGTGGCTAGGGTTCCTCTTCCCCCGCCCAGAGCGCAGTCTCGCCTGTCCCCATTTGGGGCTGTGCAGCTGGAACTGGGGTCCCACCTGCCCCTGTGCAGCTGGCGAGGCTGGGGCCGCTGTGGGTGTGCTGCTGACCTGTCCTGGTTCCTGCCACCTGGCCCATCAGGTTAACTGGTTAACTAATAAGTTTAATTCTTACCAGGTAATTGGTTAACCTCTTACATCCCTCCTGCAAACGTTCCTCAACAATGGAGTAACTGTCATTAGAACAGAGTGACCGGTTGCTTCGGTCTAGCTCTTTCGCCCCATGTAGCTCTCTGCCTGTCCATAGGTCACTTACCCGTAATTCTCCAACAGTAAGTATCTCAATCCCCATTTCACAAAAGGGGAAACTGAGGAAGAGAGTGGCGTAGTGACTTGCCTAAGGCCACACACTGAGTCAGTGGCAGACCCCAGGTGTCCTTGCAGTTTGTTGCTCTTTCCATTGGGCTTTACTGCCTACCTGTTTTTATTTTTTACAAGTGCTCTTAAGAAGACTATTTTAGTGTTGGTCTCTTGGCTCTCTAAAGTGTGTCTCCTGGAGGATGGCTCGAAGAGCATCTTAAATTGAGCCTTACAGCAGAACTATGAGGTAGATGGGTATTATCCCTGTTGCATAGGATGGGAAACTGAGGCACGGAGGGGGTCAGTTCCCTGCTCTGCCACCACACCTAGCCCTGCGTCCCAGTCCAGTGCTGCAGCCGGAAGCCTTTTGTGACACTCATTTGTCTCCCCCTTGCCTTGGCAGCCTGCCCCACATGGTATCCGCACCCCACGCTGAGTTTATTGCTCTGCGGCAGCTGCTTCCATCCCAGAACAATGGAGCTGGTTGTACACCTACTGCTCAGCTGGCCCCAGGGAGCGGCTGTCTTTCTGTGGAGCCCCGGGATCCCCTCCTCCACATCCCAGTGCTTGCCAATTAACGTTTGCATCCAGTTACCTCGCTGCTGGGGTCTTCCTGGGCCTCTCTTGCCTCCTTTGTGCCCAGGGTAGCTAAAGGCTGCTTGCTGCCCCCGGGATGGGGTCCCTTGTTTCTGTGCAAATGTATACGCGGTGAAGGAAACCCCTGGCGGGCCTGTGCCAGCCCACTGGGTCTCAGGCTGCACGGCTGTGTCATTGCTGGGTAGATTTCCAGGCGTGGGCCGGAGCCCAGAGGATAGGACCCTGTGAGGTAGGAGGGTCTGAGAGCCACCTCTGGGCCCCTCTCAGCCCCTCTGAGATGGATCATGTCGCCATCCAGTAGCAGTGTCCATGCCACTCCAACTGCCCGTTCTCTGCTTTCCCGCCTCTTCTCCCCTGGATGGGGGTATGGAGCATGGCTGTCCCTGGCTGTCCTGGTCACGTCCCTCTGAAGGCTACATGGGGGGGGGCTACCAAGAGGTTCCTAATGCCGGGCTGGGTAGTAGTTTTTGAGGGGGAGGGAGGCACTCCAAGAATTTGGTAATTGGTCCAGGGCGGCTTTTCATAGAAGTGGTCTGGAGAGGGTCCAGCGGAGGCGACCAAAACGATGAGGGGGCTGGAGCACGTGATCTAGGAGGAGAGGCTGAGGGACTTGGGCTTGTTCAGTCTGCAGAAGAGAAGAGGGAGGGGGGATTTGAGAGCAGCCTGCAGCTACCTGGAGGGAGATTCCAAAGAGGCTGTTCTCGGATGGCAGAACAAGGAGCGATGGGCTCAAGTTACAACGGGGGAGGTCTAGGTTGGATATTAGGAAAATCGATTTCCCGAGGCGGGCGGGAAGCCCTGGGCTGGGTTCCCTAGGGAGGGGGTGGAATCTCCATCCCTAGAGGTTTTTCAGTCTCGGCTTAACACAGCCCTGGCCGGGAAGATTGAGTTGGATTGGTCCTGCCTTGGCAGGGGGCTGGACTCGATGCCTCCTGAGGTCTCGGCCAGCTCTATGATTCTGATTCTAGGGAGTTTGGGAGGAGGAGGGGTTGTGACCTGGGGTGCAGGGTGTGGGTGCAGGAGCAGGAGTTCAGAGGGCTTGGGTTATGTGAGCAGGGGTGGGCTGGGGGGTGGGGGATGGGGGCTAGGATGCCTGAGGGAGGCTCTGGCCAGGAGGCACTTACCTAGGCAGCTCCTGGCCAGGAGCCCAGCAGACTGTTCAAGCAGGCTCTCTGCCTGCTACAGCCCCCGCATGCCCTCAGAGCAGCCTGCTACAGGGGCCATGTACTGCCCTGAGCGTAGTAAATGGGGGTGTGCGCTGCCTATCCTGCCAACGTGGCCCTCGCAGATTGGCAGTGCATGATGTTATCCCCCCACACACCCATCCCCGCAGTCCTCACACACACAGGCCCTTGCAGTCAGCCGCTCTAAGTGGCAGGCGGGGGCTCACCCGCCCATGGGCCGGATCCAGCAGCATGGTGGGCTGGATTTTGCCTGGCCCTGCCCTAGTGCTATTTATTCATACTGCAGCAGTATCTTGAGCCCCAGTCAGAACCTGGGACTTCGCTGAGCTCGGCGCTGTACACACCCACAACAAACTGATAACTCCGCCCTCCGGAGCTTGCACTGGGAGCAGTGGAGTCTCCCCTGGGCCCAGCTCGGCATGCCCCGCTCTGAGCAAAGGCCTGGCAGTTACCCTGCCTCGCTGCAAAGCTTGTTACACCAGGTGGGAAGTAGAGAGCACCAGGCCCTGTCTGTGCCGATGGAGCTCAGCCAGCGCGGATCCTCAGATGTGCCTCATTGATGTGAGTTACTTCTAGTTTAAATCCATCCAAGCAAGGGATATAAAATCCCATTGAATTGGTTAACCAGTTACCCGTAATGTTTAACTGGTTAACCAATTAAAGGGGGAGCAGGCAGGGGGACTGGAGCGGCCTCCCCTCCTGCCGCACTCGGGCTGGAGAGCCCCCCTCCGGATGGCTGGAGCAGAACCTGCGTGCAGCACATGCAGCTCCGCTGCAGACAGAGGCTGCTCCAGCCCCCCTGGTTAATCGGAACAGGTAAGCGTCACTCATTGGGAGCAATGGTTACCAGTTAACCCTTCACATCCTAGTCCTAGCCCTGGTTTACATCCACCCTGAGGAAGGGGGGGTGGCAGTACCACTGTAACTACCTGTATAGACACTAATCTGGCTACTGACTGACAGTCGCAGCGCTAGGCAGCACACAGGCGGCAGGACTCTAGCTCCCCCTCAGCGAAATGTTCCAACTCCACTTGTGTGCGTCCGTTCTGGGGAGTGAGGACGTCTTGAGACACAGCGTAGGAGGGAGGATCCTCTGTTGACTGCATAGTAAATCCCAGGGTCCTTTCTTCCCCCCTTGTTCCAAGTAGTCTAGTGACTCGCGTCCTCTTTCACTGCCACTTGGGGGCTATGTCCGTCCCATCGTGTGTCTTTGCTGGTTCACATCTGCTGGAGACCCCAGGCTCAACAGCGTGGGGCTGTCTTCAGCAAGCAGTGCTACTGCTGTGGGAGCCAGTGGCGCTTTGGTTGTCTCTTTCCCTATCCTTTGCCCCCACTACAAAATAAAAAATGGCTTCCGAAGGACTTCTACACAGAGCGACGCTCACGCGCATCTGCACACACCCGCATCTTGCAAAGAGCAACCGGAGGCTGCAGCGGAGGGCGCGTATCCACCCCAGCTGGTTTCTTTTGATGCTGTGTAACCCTGCTTCACTAGCATCTGCTGTATCAGGGTCTTAATACACTTCCTAATGGTGAAGGAGTTCCCCCTCACGCCCCCTCAGCCAGGCACACGGCCACCTGTGAAACGAGGAGGAGAAGCTGAGACAGGGAGAGGGGTCTGATGCGTTGGCCAAGGTCGTTCTGTTGGGCTGGGAATAGTCCTGGCAGCCGAACGCTTTGCTCTGTCTGTCCCACATCAGTGCCTTTCCCGTTTTCTGCTCGCTGCAGTTCCCAACGCCCCTGCTTATGGACGCATGCGCGCTCATTCCTTGTGCTCATTTTGTCCTCCTGTCTCTTCTAGGTGGGAGCCGAAGGAGCTAAGCTGGCAGGACGCTCTCCGCAGAATGTGCTCTTCACCAAAGAGCGGGCCAAAGCAGGCGAAGATGAGAATCCCTGCGGGACCTACAAAAGCACTAATGTTGTAGTAGCCCGGCACCTGTGGCTGGCAGCGACCTCCTCCATCGCAGACCGTGATGGTGTATTGACCGAGAAGAGCCCTGCTTTTTTTTATTTTTCCTTCCCCTCCCTCCCCCCTCACGTTTCGGTGGCTGTGGGGTTTGTATGGCAGCGGCGTAACCGTGGAGAGGCCGGGGTATCACAAACTTATGGATTTTGATAAGAGAGGAGGGAAAGGGGAGACAGAGGAAGGCAAAAGAATGTCCAAGGCAGGTGGAGGAAGGAGCAGCCATGGGAGCCGGAGTGCAGGGACAAACTCTGGAGTCTTAATGGTGGGCCCCAACTTCCGTGTCGGGAAGAAGATCGGATGTGGCAACTTCGGGGAGCTCCGCCTAGGTGAGATGGGCCTGTTTTGATTTACATCCTCACTGTGACTCTGCATTGCGCTTCTGCTGTGAAATCCATTCCGGTCTCCGACTTCCCTAGCAGTGTTGCTTTATGCAAGTAAAAGGAGAAACCCTCCTGCACCCTCCTGCCCTAGATCTATACCAGGAACCATGTTTGGCAGAGTGAAGGCCACGGAGGGGGGGGGGGGGGGAGGTTCTTCATGCAAATTAGGCAATGCCCTGCTTTACATTTCATAAAAATGCATTGTTGCATTTGCATAAGACCTTTCTTCCTGAAATACTCCCCTTTATCCCCAGCATCCTTTCACTGCGCTCTCATTGCAAAAGCCTGCCTGGAAGGTGTAAGATAGACCAGGGCTGGGGAACCTTTTTGGGTCAGGGGCCGATGACCCACAGAAAAATCAGTCAGGGGCTGCACACAAGTGACAAAAAAACCCCAAACCCTCAGTGGCGTGGTCCCCCGACTGAGCAGGAGAAAGACCCTCCCCACATTCCCCCTACACACCAGCGCTGTGGGGGCCCAGGCTAGTAGATTTTGTGTGTTCCAGCTCCGATGGGGGATTGGAGCATCATCGTGGGCTGCCCCACACGGGGTGAGGGAGCCCCGAGCCTTGGAGGCCGGATCCAAGCGAGCTGGGGGCTGCATCCGGCCCCTGGGCCTGCTGTTCCCCAATCCTCCTTCAGACCATCCTAGAGCAAGAGAGCTAAGGGTCAGAGGGGAGTTTGATCCCCCTCTGTGAGATCAGACCTGGTAATCAAATTGCTGCCTTTTACTCCCAGCATTTTCAGTCACGGTGGCAATGTTCCAGGCCAGGTCCGTTTGAATCCATTTCACAAGGTGTCTACAAAGAGGTATTTTGTTTTGGGGACATTCTTATGGGAAGTCAGACTGGATGATCACAGGGGTCTCCTTTGGCCTTCGGAATCTGACTCTGCGCCAGATGTTCCACTAAACTCCAGCCAGTGTCTGTTACTCCTGGAAAAATGAGTAGTCCTGTGGCACCTTCGAGACTAAACAAATATGTGGCTCGTACCGTGGGCAAACCCCCTTCCTCAGCTGAGCAGCTCGCGAGTGCACACAGGTTGGCCTGTGAAGAACAGTGTGGACAGGAGTCTCTCCTCCACATGGCGGCTTCCTGTAATGGCAGACCCCCAAAGGGAGGAGCTCAGTGGCAGATAAGAGATGGGGCGGAGGGTGTGGGAGCATCTGCTGCCTGCAGCCCATGGGGAAGAGGGTGGGAATGAACGTTTGCTTCAGCGGAGGTGGTTGGAAATTTATTTATTTAATATCTGGGGGCACTCCTCCCGCCCCCCCAAACCTCCCCCTTTTTTTATAGGGGGGGGGAAGTCAGGGACTTTGGACCAAAGTGACCGTGTTTGAGGTGGGGGGAGGCGGCGAGGGTCATTGCTCATCCAAACAAAGCTCAGTGACAGGGTTTCTCCAAACTGCGGCTCTCGGCTGGGAGTGCAGCACTGGCGTGCGGCAGCCCTGAAAGGCCCCACCGGGCCCCCCTAATGGGAATGGGGCTTCAGCGAGCTGAACGAGTATTCGCCAGACCGACTATTTGGGACATTCGCTGTGCTGGAGGGAGACTGGCTGTAGCTCACTCCCAAGAGCGAGCTGACAGCCTCAGCAACTCCAGTGCCTTCTCTTGCCCCCTCTGCATCTCTTCGGACTGAGCTTCACACCCTTGGCCTGTGAGACGCGCCAGCAAGTGGGATGGTGTCTGGAGTAGGGTAGCCTGAGGCAGCATGGCTGGACGGAGGGACGGGGCACGCCCACCTTCCTGCGTTCAGCAAGCTGACTGGCTGCGCTGACTTCATGCCAGCTCTGCCTAGTGCGACCAACTTGGTGATGCCTGACACCAAGCTGCTCCCAAATTCCTCGGTGCGATTGCCGCTTAATCGCAAAGCTTGGGAAGATGCTGCGTTTGAAACCCAGCCACCTGGCTCCTGCCTTGGAGGAAGGAGGGAAACCTGTCTCCCTGAACCTCAGGGAGCAGCTGGGTTCCCTCCCCAAACCAGACTAGCCGTGGCAGTCTGCACGCAGCGCCATGTGCGAACATAGCCAAGCCCAGCCAGGCCTTCCCTCACCTGCCACTCCCACTCCCATGTAGGGCGCGACCCCAGCCCTGCAGCTGTTGTCTTGAATGCAATTGGTGGCTGAGAGAGAGTGAGAAATCTGACTGCTGTGCCCGCTTCCCCTGGAACACCGCTTGGCTGGCAGAGTCCTGCAGTACCAAGTACTGCCCTGCCGGGTGGCGGTTCCTGGACTTGCTGGTGTGTCAGCCTTCAACCAGGATGTGCATGATAAACGGGAAACCTCCCACTCCAACCACAACCCCCCTGCCTGCTGGGAGGGAGGAGAATTGTCTCTCTTGGATTTCCCCGCTACCCACTGCCCAGCCCAATGATTCATTGCTGGGGCTGGTTTGTTGGGGCCTGGCTCTGGGGCTGTTCCCCTCCTGCAGCCTGTTTCAATGGGGAAGGGGTCTCCGCTCGGCTTTCTCTCAACCCCCTGGTTGCTCCCGTGCAGTTGGCTTTGCTGTTCTGCTCCATCACCAGTAAATAGCATTACATCACCTCCCCAGCAAAGAGCTTCAGTTCCTGCCTCCGCTGCCCATCAGAGACTTCTCAAGCTGCCTCAGAATAAATTGACCAGCCGTGACACTTTACCAGCTGCTTACAAGCTTTGAATAGCACAATACAAATGGGTAACGCCCTGGTCTGGGTTCACTCTGCTACAGGTCTGAGCGCAAGAGGCCCCGGGGCAGTCTGCTCCCAGACTCAGGCAGATGGCACTGCACTGATTCCTATGTGCACGGCGAAGCTCCCTCTGAGCTTTCCCATCCATGTGCAGAATGACTTTTATGTGCACCACCGATAGAGAAACACCACCTAGCAGCAGGAGCTCTGCTGATCAGCTGGGCGGCATTTGAATTTCTCCCCAGCTGCTGCACAAGCATCCAGCTTAAGGGAACATGTGCATGTTTATTCTCCAAACCATGAGGGCTAGAAGAGGAACTACTACTTCCACTGGCAGTTGGGATTCTGCAGAGCTTGTAGCGCTTCTTGGGATGAATTTCTGCTTGCCGTAGATGTTCAAGTCTCTGCATGTAGTTGTTGTAGGAGGCCTGTGCACCCTGTAGTATTCTGATGCTTATCTGTAAAATGGCATGATAAAACGGGCCATTGGGCTCGAATGGGGAGTGTCCCGGTACAGAGATGTAGGCCAGAGCAAATTGGTCTGTTTGATCATAAAATCCAATTTACTTCCTCCTCCGATACACCATTAACTTCTTTCAAGGCTCCAGAGTGCTTTCAGGAGTCAAATGAAAAGTCTTAGAGGGATAGCTGTGTTAGTCTGTAACTTAAAAAAAAAATAGGAAGAAAAAAAGCAGTGGTCCTAGAGCACCCTTGAAGCCAACAAAGCTAATAGATCGTATCGAGAGCTTTTGTGGGCACAACCCACTTTTTCAGATGATAATTTGATGATAATTACTCCTAAAAATACAAACCTTGATCCATGCCCATGCCAGAGCATGTGTGAAAGGACCAAAGTGACCCCAAATGATGGGACAAAAACACTGTCTGCTGAGAGAGAAATCAGATAACACTGCACTGCTGGGCAGCAGGCCCAATCCGGACTGTCCTGGGGGAGAGGAAGCACCCAAAGCAGAACTGATTGCAAAATCCAAAATTCAGTTTTGGGTTTTAAAAACCAGACGTCTTTGGATGTGTTTCCAGTGTGAAGGGGAACTTGCTTCTTTTGCAAACAGCATTGAAACTTTGCATGACCCAAGTGTGTGTCGAGAACAGATGCAGTTTGGGGAAGGAAAAACCTGAGAAAAATGGCATATTTCAAAAAGGAAAGTTTTCAACACACAACTCCTTGGCTGTAACGTTGGCCGGCTGACTTGAAAGCTGGTGCTGCTTTCTGCTTGGAGGCGGGAGGCACCGTAGATCTCGATTACCCCATTTGGGGGAGACCGTGTCCAAGGTGCTAAAACTCAAAAGCCACTGCTGAAAATGTTGGTTTGAGATGCTGAAAGGCAGAGTGCAGGTGGCTCCCAAGTCTCTCGTTGTCCAGGGCAGGGGTTTTCAATCGGGTTTCGTTTGTAGACCCCTAACCATTTTGAATGGCGGCGTGAACCCCTTTGGAAATATTTGACCTAGTCTGTGGAACCTGAGGCTGGCGATCACAGCGCTGTGTTACAGCAACGCTTCAAGGCCTCAGCTGAGATCAGGTCCCTTTTGTGTTGCATGTTACACAGACGCATAGTTGGGCAGGTTCTGCCCCAAAGAGCTTACAATCCAGACAGACGGAACTACCTCACTGGCTTCGAACCGTGGAAAGTAGGGATGTAAAATCCCGTTTAATTGGTTAACCGGTTAACCGTGATGCTTAACCAGTTAACTGATTAAAGGGGGAACAGGCTCCGCTGGCGAGGCTGGAGCACCCCCTGGAGCAGGCCCTGCAGGGCTAGCGCTCCCAGCAGCGGGCAGGGTGCTGCTCCACTCCCCACCAGTTAACAGAAACCAGCAAGCCTCACCCAGAATTGGTTAACCCTTCACACCCCCAGTGGGAACCAGGGCAGCAGGGCAACGAGCCGTCCAGGGGAGCCGGGTTTGTGAGTGGCCAGGAAGCTGCTGAGTGCTGCGGTGTCACCGATGTGCTGCCACGCACCTCTCTCAGCCTGCCCACGGCGATGCCACCTGCTGGCCTCGTGCTGGAGGGAATCCAGGGCGCGGGTGGGAAGCAACTGCCTCCGGCTGCAGGTGAGCAAGTCTCGTAGGGAGGCAAAGATCCCGTGAGGAGCCAACAGGAGCCACAGTTCCCTTGGCTGCGGAGGGCATTTGAACAGCCTCTGGGCCTTGTTGCGCCCGGGTGTCCAGCACAGGCATGGTTTGGCTGGCTCGGAGACTGTGCCCTTTCCTCGTGGGTGCAGATACTGGGGGTGACCCCCTCCAGGCCATCCAGCAGCAGAGCCTCCCCATGTAGCACCCCCATTCCCCCATCCAGCCCACCAGCGTAATTGCTTTAGTGGAAGCTTGCAGCCACTTCACAAGCTGCAGGAGGGAGCTGCAGGAACGCCCTGCGTTCACCACCACTTACCCCTTGCCAGGTGCTTACCAAGGGCCAGTGCTGTGATCTGCCTGGTGCTTTGGCCAGGCTGCTTCCATGGTAGAGGCAGCTGCTGCTGCCTTCTGAGATCCGAAACGGCAGGAAGCTGTTTACAGCAGGGGTGGCCAGAGGGCCATGTGCCACCTCTCCCAAAGCAGCCCCGGCACTGGGCTGTGACCCAGCAGCTTCTGCAGAGAGGTTGGGAAGTGTGCAGCCATCTGCTTCTGCTGGCTGCCACGAGCTAAGGATGAGAGCGGGTCACTGGCTGGTTACCAGGGTGGCTTGTGCTCAAAGGGAGCAGAGGAACAGCACTCAGTGCTGGCCTAGGAGCAGCAGATGGGCAGCTGCGTGCACTGGCTGCGTTAGGGCCTACGCATCAAGGCCTTGTTCCCTCTCTTGGGATAGAGGGGAGCATCCCACATGCCTCCGAACTAGGGATGTAACCGTGGACGTGCCAGAATTCCCAGCGGTTACCACGCTGCAGGCTTCATACTGCAGAGCCTGCGGCGGAGCTGCCTACCCGGGAGCAGGGCCAGCAAGGGCTGCCAGCCCCATTCCCAGGGAGCCTTGACGGCGGGCTCAGCAGCTCCCCAGGAGCGCCGGCCGTGCTCCTGGGGGCGGGGTTCACATGTAACCTGCAGACGTAGTGGGTGGGAGGGGACAGGACGGGCCTGCCACACGCATGGGCTACAGCCTGGAACAGCAGCCTGCCTGAGTTGTCCCTACCGGTCAACCATTTGCATCCCTGCTCTGAGTGGAGGCCTGAGTTCTTGGGATGAGGCTTCGGCCTTCACAGGAGGATGGTTCCCCTGCTCCATTAGAGTAAAAGGGGACAACCCACATAGAGTATTTGAATCTAGAGCTGCTGTGCGAGGCTCTCCAGCCTCCAGGGGCTGCCTCATCCTGGCCAGGCAGCAGGCATAAGGACCCGTGGATTGGCAATCAAGTAAACCCCAGAATACCAGGCTGTGAAGGTCCACAGGAGTCCTCTTCATGTTGGACCACTAACCTGGGCTGGAGCCTCAAAGTACTGTCCTGTGCCTGGTGTTTAGCCTCTTTCCTGAGCTAAACACGGTGAAGTTTAATAAAGACAAATGCAAAGTCTCCACTTAGGAAGGAACAATCGGTTTCACACATACAGAATGGGAAGCGACTGTCTGGGAAGGAGTATGACAGAAAGGGATCTAGGGGTTCTAGTGGACCACAAGCTGAATGAGTCAGCCGTGTGATGTTGTTGCAAGAAAAGCAAACACGATTCTGGGATGTATCAACAGGTGTGTTGTGAGCAAGACACGAGAAGTCATTCTTCCGCTCTACTCTGCGCTGGTTAGGCCTCAGTTGGAGTATTGTGTCCCGTTCTGGGCACCGCATTTCAAGAAAGATGTGGAGAAATTGGCGAGGGTCCAGAGAAGAGCAACAAGAATGGTTAAAGGTCTAGAGAACATGAGCTATGAAGGAAGGCAGAAAGAACTGGGTTTGTTTAGTTTAGAAAAGAGAAGATTGAGGGGGGACATGATAGCAGTTTTCAGGTATCTAAAAGGGTGTCATAAGGAAGAGGGAGAAAACTTGTTCATCTTGGCCTCTGAGGACAGGACAAGAAGCAATGGGCTTAAACTGCAGCAAGGGAGGTTTAGGTTGGACATTTGGAAAAAGTTCCTAACTGTCAGGGTGGTCAAACACTGGAATAAATTGCCCAGGGAGGTTGCGGAATCTCCATCTCTGGAGATATTTAAAAGTAGGTTGGATAAATGTCTGTCAGGGATGGTCTAGACAGTATTTGGTCCTGCCATGGGGGCAGGGACTGGACTCGATGACTCTCGAGGTCCCTTCCAGTCCTAGTATTCTGTGATTCCTAACTGAGCCGTTAAGCAGCTGGGTGTCCCCTTAAGGGTTCTGGGCAGCACTTGCATGGGACTTCTGTCCAGGCATTTCCTGGGTGGCCTTGCAGTGCCAGGGGTCGTTCAGTTTGGGATGCCGGCCTGGCATGTGGCTAATTTTAAAATTCTTTGTTGTCACCTGAGAGACTCGTGGCTGCTCTCTGGGTCTGTGGTGGAGGGATTGGCACTTTACTGAGGTGTTGCAGGTGTCCCAAACAAGTTAGTCTGGAAAGTCCAAAGTAAAGAGTAAACTCGTTAAGGTTTCCCAAGAACCTTAACTCTGCCCTGTGCCGTCCCAGCCGTTGCACCCCTCCCGCCTTTTGTAGACAATAATGACCCCTTGCTAGAGGCTCGATGGGCTTGACCTAGCGCTGCTCGGTCTCGGGGGGGGGGGTTCCCACTGGGACCTGGGCCCTTCTGTACCCTGGATCCAGCCTTTAAGAGGTGCCGGGCCCCACATGTGGTGGCGTTCTGGGCTCAGTCTCGTGGTGATCTTGCTTGGAACAGCTCAGATGCTTGTAGGGTCTAGTGAGGAGACCTGTAAGGAAGGGGAGGCGACGTGTGTCCCCTCAGACTGGCCCAGACTCTCGTCTCTCTTAAGGTGTCCTCTGATGCTCTTCTGTGGCATGAGCCTGCTGCCCTGCCGAGGATGGCCCCACCGCTCAACAGGCTGACAAAGGAAATCCGGGGGTAGAGAGCAGAGAGTAAAGTAGTTGGTCCCAGCTGGGACTGAAATGCCCCACGAACCTGTTCAGCGGAGGGATGTTAAATTGCGATTAATCAGCAATTAGTCGATGCGTGGGGGGGGGGGGGGGGGGGGGCTCACTGCCTCCGCCGTGGCTCTGCAGTTTAAATGTGGTAGGAGCTGGGTGCAGGGTTAGCCCCCGGAGGCGAGGTGAGCCAGGATTAAGCAGTCTTGGCTCCCGCCGGCCCCGGGGGCTAACCCCGCTGCTCCTCTGCCTTTTAAATGTAGTAAGAGCCACCAGGCTCTGAGTCCATTTAAAAGGCAGAGCTGCAGCAGTTGGGGACCCACGGTGAGAGACACTGGGTACCGATAGGGGACAGGCAGCCTGCTAGGGTCCCATGGGGGTCGGAGGCAGAGCTGGGATTCATGCCCTTTCCCCAGTCCACTGACGTAGCCTCAAGACTCCCGTTCCCCTCCTCGTGCTTGGGGAATGAGCGATAAAAGGTCCGGCTGGGTGGTGTGACATGCAGAAGCAGGTGTCAAAATGGCCCTTTCCAAGCTCACTTTGGAAGGGAGGGGGCAGGTGACAATTATGTAAGGAGGGCAGAGACCTACACACCTTCACTTTTACCAGAGACATTGTTCCTAAGGAGGGTTAGGGCCCCGTGCCGAGTTATGGCTCTGCGGGCTAGTCCTGCCCCGGTGTCACCTTCCTCCGGCTGTAGACCTTTAGTCAAGCAGCATCTTGCATCAGCCGGCGCCACAACCCAACCTAGCTTTGTTTTTCAGCAGCTCTCATCTTCACTTTTTTTTTCTTTTTTTCTAAAAACCACATTGACTCCTGCAGATTCTGTGGTACTTCCTGACAGCACCTGTGTCGGTAGCAGCTGTGCGGTTCCAGTTGCCCACAGGCTGTTACAGTATTAAAGTTCTCTCTGTGCAGTGTGCAGGGGAGGGGAGGGGGGAGAGCAAGCCGCCAGAACCATTTCCCAGGGTGATCCTAGCTCCCTGCCAGGAGGGGTCCCACACTGGATGCCCAGCCCTCCCACTCTTCCCTTACACTGCAGGCTTCCTAGGGCAGGGCAGTCCTTAAGCACTGAAGGGGCGGGGTGGGAGAAGAGGGGAGGTACCAGATCAACAGTTAGTAATGATCCAGCCCTTCCTCATGCTCCCACCCCTCTCCAGTTGTTTTTTTGGAGGCACAGAACCAGGCCCGGGTGGCCGGGTACAGTACCATGGACCTGCGTGCAGATGACGTGATTCGGTCCCAGGATCAGAAGCGCAAGTGAGCTGCCATGTAGCACCTGGTTGAGAGTGGGGCTGTCTGTGTATTGTGCAGGGGCTGCTACATTCTGGGCAGCTGGCAGACTCAGCCAGCAGGGGGCAGTGATGATACGGGGCAGCCCCAGCCATCCTGCCGAGCATGTTCCTGGAACAGCTCCGTTCCCTCCCACTCCGCTGCATGCGCTGGAAGCTGCACTACCTCGGCCACGCGGCTGGCCCTGCCCTCCCCCTCAGCTGTCCCACAAGATGTCGAAATCCCCCTCCCCCGTGTTGCCCGCCTCGGCTCTCCCCCTCCCCAGCAGGGCAGAACGGGCTCCTTGGGCCCCTCAGCAGGTTGCAGCGAGGGCGGCAGCTGAATTGCAAGGTGCAGCCCGAAGCCCGCGTGTGCAGTGGAGGCTGGCGCTGAGATCTCAGCGCTGGGCTTGGGCAGGAATGGGAAGGAAGGGTGCCGGGGAAAGCCAGGCTGAGGCAGGGGTGTTTGGGCGGAGCCGGCGCTGCCCAAAGGCCTCAGTCCAGCAGAGGAGAGCTTAGCACGGGGCCTGCGCACCAGCAGCCTTTGGGGGAGAGGGAGACGGTTAGGCTCAGGTCTTTAGAGGTGTTTCAAATTCTCATTGATTTCCAGGCCTGTGCAGAGCTAGGCCGAAGTCCCTGTCCTCCAGCAAAGTCCAGTGGGGGGGGGGGGGGGGGATTTGGGCCTTGTCTCTGTTCTCCTTGCAGTGTCCAGTCGCGGTGTTAAAAAGGGGGTAATTGGGTAACTGTAGAACTGCCACACGCACCGGCTGCCGCCCCCCCCCCCCCGTGCTTCTGTATCTGTATCCTGGCTCCCCCCCATGGGTGTGATACAAAGCCAGCAGCACAGGGTGGCAGCCTACGGTGACGATGCCTGGTAACCGTTATCCTCTTACAGCCCTAGTGTCCAGTGGACCCTTCACTTTCTACCCTCCGCCATCACATGCCTGCTAAAAAGCTGCTGTGTTGTCCCCAGAGGAGGCTGCGTTCAGGGGTAGGAGATGTGCTCCAGCGTGCAGCAGACCAGGGTTGGAAGCAGGTTAAGCTACAGAGGCACATCTGGGGGCAGTAAAGCGGAGTGAGGCGAGAGGCCGAATCCTGGTGGAGGTGTCCGGATTCGCTGATCCCAGGGCTGCTGTGTTTCTGTGGGCGTGTCTCATGGCAACCAGTGAGAACTTGTCCTGTGAATGGGACTGGAGACGTCCCCCGTGCCTCCTGAAATGGCAGGGGACCTTGAGAACTGGGGCGCTTCTAGCCACTACCACTGAACTCACCCTGCGGTGCCCAGGTGATTTCTCCCCCTCCCCCTTTACGTGTCCAGCAGTTGCGGCCTCCTCTCTGCTGGGCAGGCTAATACCAGGGCGGGCTCCAGGAAAGCTGTTCCCTTTCAGAAGCTGTTGTGGCCTCCGGGTTGGCTCAGCCAGACAGGATCCCAGGAGGGGGTGTGATGCCAGCCCCTGCCTTGCCCCTGCCAGTGCGTAGTGAGTTCAGAGCAGTGTGTGCAATGGGGGTGCTGAGCACAGCGGGGGCAGAAGTTTCTGCCGGTGGCTGCCTGTTTACGTTCTGTGCTCACCCCAGGCCTCTCTTGTGGCATTTGCAAATCGCTGGGGCTCTGCTGACTGAAGGAAGCTCCCGGGATGTGAATCCTCCCTGTGCTCCTGTTTACTGGCTGTTTCCATGCACTGGAGCTTGGAGGTGGGAGAGACCAGGCGGGTCAGGGCTGCACAAAGGTTCCTCCCAGCCAGCCAGTCAGTTTCACTGGGCCGGGGGCTCTCCCCTCACACCGCACCCCGAGTTTCTCAGAGATGAGTCAAGTGCTAACTCCTGGGAGAATCCAGGTGCCCTTCCAAATGCCACCCCCCTAACCCTGAGCCTGGCTTTCCTGCCTTTCACCCATGTGGCCCCAGCCTGCGGCCTGGACAGGGCTTTCCCCCACTGTAAAATGGGCACACGGACTGTGCTGGTGAAGGGGGGTCCTGGCTCCCACTCTGGAGCTGGGTGCAAGCTCCCTCCTTGCTGTCTTGTCACGCCCACTTCACAGGTAGACAACTGAGGCAGCAGGTTGATGGCGCAGCCTGCTCAGAAGCCCACAAGGGAGTATGCAGCTGAGCTGGGATTTGAATCTGCAGCTTCTGACTGTCCCCCCCCCCCCCCCAGCCCCCTCGTCCCCCGTTGCTGTGGTGGAGGTGGAGCAGTTTGAAATGCAGCCTTGCAGTCCTTGGGCGGGGCTCTGCTCCTGGACAGGCCAGCCAGCCCCGCCTCCCCGCTAGGAGCTCACATCTCCCAGGCCTTCCTCTCCTCGTTCTGCCGGGGCCACCATCTCCCAGCTGCTGTCTCAAGCAGACCGTTACTGCTGCTCCTGTGGGCCGCAGGAGCTCATGGACTCCTGTCCGCTGGCTCTGAGTAATTGTCACAAAGAGGAATTCGACCTGTGCTCATAACACCCGATTCCTGCTGTGTGGCCGTGCCTGGGTCCCGGGGCTCGCTGCTTTCTGTTCAGCGCTCCACCTCTTCAAGGGAAACTGCAGAGCTAGGCCAACACAGGCCGGGAGCTAAAGATTCCGTCAGGAAGGAGATGGATGAAGTGGGAGTTTGGTTTTGGAAACAGACCCCGTTTGGTTCTGTCCCTACGGGGTGTTGCCGGACCCCGTTGCTGAGGTGCGGGCCTGCTTGGCTCTGGCTGAGGTAACAAGCCCTGTATTATGGTGCAGCATCTTTTGCCAGCCCCGGGCATTCCCCAGGGCCTGCGTCTTTAATATTCTGATTGAGGTGGGAAAGCTGACAGCTTCTTGGGTCCCCAGGACGCTTTAAAGAACCCTCCTGTCATTTATATTCCGAAGGATGGTTCCTCAGCCCAGCTCTGGTTTGTGGCTCTGTCTGAACCGCAGCCACCGCCTCCTTTTCCTCCTCCGCTCAGCTGCGCACACCAAGCGCCAGGCTGAGGGGAACCTTCTCAGCCTGGCTCTGATTCACTCCTCCTGCCGGAGAGGCTGTCCAAAGCAGGACGGGGCAGAGGGAAGGGCGATAAGCTAGGGCAGAGAGTCTGGTTTGGCTTTTAAAGACCGAGATGCTGTGGATTGTAATAATCCCTGAGCTTTCCTTTGCCCTAAACTGCAGGTGTGTGACATGCACGCTCCGGCCGTCCTGCTGCGCGGAATGTTAATGGCTCGCGTTTCCTCCTCCGGCAGAAGATACGCACAGTATTAACATAGCTCTGCTTCTGCCACCACCCAGATTCTCTGTTAATCTCCGCGGTGGCCCGTCCTCCTTCACACACAGATGGACGAGGCATTTTTCCTGCCTGCTCACCTGCCAGCCAAGCATTAGGAGGTGCTGTGCACTCAGCTTGGAAGTGCTTCTGCAGTTCCAATGGTTTGTGGCAAAGGGAAGCTTCTTCACAAGTTCCAGCTCCCGAGCCCCAATGGCATGAGGGCAGGGGTGCGGAGCCCTCTCTGGGTCGGGGCCACTGACCCACAGGAAAATGTCGGGGGCTGCACACAAGTGAGAAGCAAAAAAAGGCCCAGCCCTCCCTGACGTGGTCCCCAACTGAGACACTTCCCACATTCTCCTCCTGAACCAGAGCCTAGGGGGGCCCCGCCTAGTAGATTGTGTGCTCCTGCCCCACGGTGGGGCTCAGCTGGAGTGTCCGCAGGGGCTCCCCCAATGCTTTGGGGGGGCTTAAACCTTGGGGGCTGGAGTAGGGGGACAGAATTACACAAAAAATGCTGTTAGTGAATTTTGTGGCTTATGTTTGCTGCCTTGGACCATCTCCCCAGCAGCACACGGGCGCTCGAGGAGGGTACGGGCACACTGCTCTACACATAAGTATGGAAGTTAAAGGACACTACAAAAATAAAAGGTACCAGCATTGCTGGAGTCGCTGGCTTTCGAAGGGGAGAGGTTCCTGTTCTGGAGTTGGGTTGATAGAATCTTCTGACCCTCAGTAGAATCGTTGTGACTTGCCTAAAATAAGGCGCAGTTTTTGTTAACGGTGAGCATAATTAACCGTTAGACCAACGTGCCGCGGGCTGCGGGGCAATCTCCATTGCTTGCAGTCTGGAGTTACTCACACCTTGTGGAAAAGATGCTTCAGTTCAGCCAGAAGTGACGGGCTTGGTGCAGAGATGGGGGTGGGGGCAGATCTTTGGCTGGCAACGTGCAGGAGGCGGTCTGGCCCTGGCCCGTGGCCCTTGCAGGTGTAGCCAGCGACTCCTCAAGGCTGATTGGACGAATAGGGCTAGGTGAGCTCAGAGACTGAGCAAGCTCCAGGAGGAAGAACTCGTCTCCTTATTGGCCTTGGCCAGAGGCAACTGGGCCCCTTCCTATGTTACCCCCAGCCCTACCCCCCAGCCTTAGGCCTGCCTGTTCCTGCCCCTTCCCCCAAGCCATGCAGCCCGGGAAACTAGCAAGATTGGTGCTGGCAATGGGGATCCCCACCCCCGCTAACCAGCAGCAAGGGGGGAAACAGAGGAACTCGGCGTGGGCGGGGGGCAGAGGCTGACCAGCAGCCGGCGGGGGAGAAGCAGCGTGAGCTGGGACCTCATGGCTCTGCTTTGCCTTGCTGCTGCTTGTGAATACTGGGGGGGGTGGGGCAGGCCTGTGCCTCGGGTGTCAGGGCCCCCACTGGACCCCCACTGGCTGCTGGCTGGCCACTTGCCCCTCGTGCCCTGCCCCGTGTGTTGCTCTGGCACAAGGGCTGAGGATTAGGAATGTTAAAAAGCATTTAAATAGTTAACCAATGAAACGTCTAAAATAGTATCGTTTAACCAGTTCAGTGCCTGCCCGGCCACATTGGACCAGCAGGGCTTAAGCACAAGCCACCTGCCTGCCTCGTGCAGCTGAAGTAAATAATTAGGGGGCTGGAGCATATGACCCTTGAGGAGAGGCTGAGGGGTTGGGTCTGTTAGTCTGCAGAAGAGTGAGGGGGGATTTGACAGCAGCCTGCAACTTCCTGAAGGGGGTTCCAAAGAGGCTGGCGAGAGGCTGTTCTCAGTGGTGACAGATGGCAGAACGAGGAGCAATGGTCTCAAGGTGTGCAGGGAGAGGTCCAGGTTGGATATTTGGAAAAACTGTTTCCCTAGGAGGGTGGTGAAGCGCTGGGATGGGTTACCTAGGGAAGTAGTGGAGTCTCCATCCCTAGAGGTGTTTCAGTCTCGGCTTGACAAAGCCCTGGCCGGGCTGATTTAGTTGGGATTGGTCCTGTCTTGGGCAGGGGGCTGGACTTGACCTTCTGAGGTCTCTTCCAGCTCTATGGTTCTATGAAGTCGCCCCGGACCACCCCTGCATAGCTGGGGCTGGGACACCGTGTGGCTGGATCTGGGGCCAGAGACCCATCAGGCTGCTCCTGTGCAGCCGGGGCCGGGATGCCGCCGAGGCACCCCCATGGGGCTGGGATGCTGCCGCCTGCCCCCCCCCCCACTCCCTGCTGCAGGCAGGGGCTGCTCCAGTCCATCAGAGCAGCCCCTGCCTGCAACCCCCGCCCCCACACCAACCATGGGCAGGGGCTGCACCAGCCAGGATGCCAGAACAGCTCCTGCCTGCAACCCCCGCCCCCACACCAACCATGGGCAGGGGCTGCACCAGCCAGGATGCCAGAACAGCTCCTGCCTGCGGCAGGCAAGGGGGCCCTGCAGGCAGCGTCTGCACTGGACCAACCCCTGTGTGGGGCGGGGCCCCGCCAGCCCCACTGGTTAACCTTAACCAGTGAGCAGTACCCCTGGTTACATCTTCACATCCTACTGAGGGGCCAAGGGCTGTTGTAAATACCACTGCAGCATGGGCGGGTGGAGGGACGGAAACGCACACCACAGTGTGTTCAGCCAGCCGCTGGAGTCTGAGCTGCCTTTGGAAACTGCTAACACTTGTGTGTCTGCGGGAGAGCCGTGCACCACACTGACCAGCAGGCAGTTAAATGCGCGCAATAAATACATTGGCTACGTTGCCTTTTCCTTGTATTGAAAATTGTCGAGTATTTGGTTATATTTACAGTTTTCTACGTGAAGATGTACCTGGCGGAGCTCAGGCCCTTGTCTTAAATCGGTGTCATTTTTCTTTGTTGAAATTGTTGCCTGGGGATGGGGAGGAGAGGGTCAGGCTGCCCCGGGGAGAGAGGCAGCAGCTTGGGACCAGGTGAGAAGCGCCTGTCTGTGGCCGCTGCAGTGGCACAGCCAGGGGATGGACGGACGGACAGGCAAATGCTCTAAAATATACAGTAGATAGCTGTGTTTTCTCCACCCCTGCCCTCTGCTGGCCCATGGAGTTCCCACAGCTGTCCCAGTCCCCCTTGCTGCCCCTTGTGGTAATTCTGCAGTATAACTGTCCCTCCGCCCAGAGCCCTCCCAGGGATGTGGAAGGTTAACCAGCAAGCATCACCATGAACCGGTAATTCTTGCTGGTTCTGGTTAACCAGCAGGGGCTGGAGCTCCTCTCCTGGGACGGCTTTGCTGTGGGCTCTGCAGTATAAAGCTTATTTACGCAGTTCCATGGTTACCTCCTTAAACACATTTTTATGTCCCTAGCCCCTCCCATTCCATTATACGAGAAGCAATCGAAATCCAGGCACATCCCATTGTGCGGCGCAAGCAAACCCTGACCCTGCTTCAAGCTATGATAAGAGGAAGCTGGCTGCCGAATTTGGTGTTCGTAGCTATTACCATTCAGGAGTTCTTAAGCCAACAGTCTCGTGGACGGACACGCAGACAGAGGCTGTCAGATACATAGTAGATTTAATTAATGGGTTTGGTGGAGTGATCATGCGGCTCTTGTGGCTAATGGGTGCACACGTGGCACATGTATTACTGGACGAGATGGTCGCGATGGTCCCCTGGGGCCTTGGAATCTGAAAGGCGCCTGGGCCCCTCGCTAGTGGCGTTTTCACTGGCATTAACTAGTCTGCCTGGTAGCGTGAGTTCCCTCTCCCCTTGGTACCTCCTCAGCTGGCAAGTAGAGCCCAGAGCATGTCTTGTGACGTGGCATGCTGGCGTGTTCATTAGCGAGCGGTTAGCTGGTGGGATAGGCAGCTGTGAAGGGGCCAGGGTGGCTCTTGCTGAGGGTGGTGGGTGACATGTTAATTAGCAATCAGTTAAGTGGAGTTTAAAAAACTGACATCCCCAGCGGGGAGGAGGCTGGAGCTGCCACCTGCAGGCGCTGAGCTCAGTTTTGTGGGACTCCCAGTCCAGTGCCAGAGGCGGTAGCTACTAGTGTCAACTCACACGCTGGGGGCTCTGGCTGAGATTTCTCCCAAGTGTCCAGGGTTCCTGGGGATGCCTCGAGGGCGCGTCCCAAAAGTGCTCTGTGCTCTGGGCATGAGGCTCCTTTCAGGCCTAGTCGCCTGGGAAAACCAGGGCTGCGGCTGGTCACGTGAGAATATTGCTCCCTGCCCTAGGCCATTGTGGGGGGGGGCGGCACTTTCTGTATTACCATCTGCCAATGAATACGTGGTTGAGTGACAGCTCCCTCCAGGGCTGACGGTTACTTGGCGCCTGCCCCGAAGGGGTGAGGTCCTCAGTAGAGGAGGTTGGTCTCCCAGCCTGGAGAGGCCAAGGTCACCTCTCGGGTCTGTTGCGCCCCACAGATGGGGCTCATGGGTGTGGGCTGGGCTGAGGTCAAGGGCACTGTGCTCTGGGGGGAGGGGACTTGAGCACCCCATCCCCTAGTCCATGGATGACCCCACCCCCTTACCTTTGGAGTGTCCCTTATCCTGCCTTCCGCTTGTGGGAGCCTCCTTGATCCTGGGGGCAGCTTGTGTGTGGGCTGTCCCCCCTGCCCCAGCGTGGGTGGAACTCGAACCCACCACCCTACCTTCCCCAGGTGAGCACCCCATCCCCTAGTCCATGGATGACCCCACCCCCTTACCTTCAGGGCATCCCTTATCCCGCCTTCCACATACAGGAGCCACCTCGATCCTGGGGGCAGCCTGGGACCACAGAAAGCTGGGGGGGGGGGGGCGGAGGAGTCTGTTCTACCTCCTGGAGCCAAAACTCCTTCAAGGCCAGTGTGACTCTGACCCAGGCCTGAGCAAAATACAACCCCCAGGCCGGATCCAGCCCACCAAGCCACTGGAGGTAGTAGGGAGCCCCAGGCAGGCTCCCCTCCTTGCTCTGCAGCCCCACACACCTCTCAGCCCCGTTTCTGTTTCAAAACTGGAGGGGAGGGGGGAAAACTTCAGGAGCTGCCCCGCCCCCAGCATGATTTCATTGGCCAGTTTTGGCCAAAAACTGGCCAATGGGAGCTGCCTGTTTGAATAACAGGCAGCCAAGAAGAACCACATCCCCAGCTGGGAGGGCAGGCTGGCTGGCTGGGAAACATTTTAAGCTCTGCAAGCCTTAGCTCTGCAGGCAGGCAGGCGAGTTTGTTGCTGGCCAGAGCCTGCCTCCGCACTCGATTTTCCAGAATAAGTGGCCAGTGTAGACACAGCCTTGGAGCCTGCTAGGCTGCCCACAGGAGCACCAGGCTGCCCTACAGTTGCTATAAACCAGATCGGTGCCGTGGCTTGGAGTGAGCCGTGTGGACATCCTGACCCGCGTTCAGTAAGTGTTGCCATTAGAACAGTAGCAGGCCTAGCACTGGGACCGAGCCAACCTTCCGAGAAATGAATTTCCGAGCCCTGTAGCCCTCTGCTCTTCCCCAGCCGTAGACCAGCGGGCAAGTGTCCGTTGCTGTGTCTTCCATCTCCAAGGCCATCACAGACCAATGCTGGTTCACCCTTTCTTCCCCCCCGGGTACTTGAGATCTGCTGATGGAAAGAGCTAGGACTCGTGATCCCCATTGTATGGGTGGGGAAACTGAGGCACAGAGCAGTGACTTGCCTGGGGCGACACAGTGGGCTGCTGGACGGAGCCCAGGAATCCTGTGCTCTAGCTGCCTGGCCCCTCGCATTGGAGCCACGTAGCTGAAACAATCCGTTTTGTGCACGTCCGACCACTGGGCTCCGTCTCTGGGCTCTGCAAAGCCCTGTGCCGATGTGGGGAGACAAGGGCCCCTTGCTGGTTCCTGAGATTTACACTCCAATCCAGATCAGTCCCAGCGGCAGTGGCCCCGGGTTTGCCCTGGCTTTGTGCTGCTGTGTCCCCTGCTGCGGCCTCCCTAGGGTGCTGTTCCCCGGAGGTCTGGGCGGGGCTTGGCTCAGTGCAAGTTGTTTGCTGTCCGCTGTTACAAACCAGGAAAGGACCCAGCGCAGCAGGCCCAGGCAAACCTCTGGGGGTGGCGCTGGCCATCCCCAGCGTAACAACTAGCAAACCCAGGGCTCTGCCGTCACTGGGGCCTGGCGCTGAGCAGAGGGGCTGCGGTATTCAAGGGACTGCCTCCTGCGCTCCGGGGAGATCCCCGCGTGGCCCCCAGTACACAGAGGGTCTGGTACACGCCTGGCTATGGAATCGGGCTGCTTGGCGCCAGCTGCAGAGCCTCCTGCGTTCCCTTCTGGAGGGCTGGCCACGACCCAGGCGTTGCACTGTGACTGGTGCTGTCCCTTGGGGCCCTTGCCTGGGGCTGCAGAAGGGCCAACATGCAGCTGCTGCTTGTTCTCTGCTGACTGCCACAGGCCGCGAGCTGGAGTGCGCCAGGGCCTCGCGGTTCCTCTGGTCCCATGGCGGCGGCGTTGCCTCTGAGCATCCTGGCGTAGAAATGAAGCCAGAGGCAGCCCCTTGGGGCTCCCAGCTCGTGCGCTGGCGCACGTGAGCGTAGGTATGGGCGGGCCGTCCCCCCGAGGAGCATGGTCCCTGCTCCTTGGTAACTTGCCAAGGGCTGCGCCAACTTCCATACAATGCCATAGATTGCAGGTGCCTTCGCCTGCATGTTGCAGAGATGTGGCCTCGCAGGACTACAGGTCCCAGGATGCACTGCTTTCATGCCGAGAGATCATTGTCTATGGGAACCTCTGGGATCCCAGCCCCTCCGTGGTCACCTGCACAACGTGCTCAGACTGGTGCCTCCTTGGGCTGTGGAGCAGCCACTCCCCCCTCGCCCCCCACCCCTTGCTCTGCAAACTGCCTGCCCCCTGGGGAGGCTTTTAACAGCCGAGCATTTGGCTTGTTCCTCCCTGCTGCATTCGACGCGTGGATAGTCTGCGCCCAGGGCCCCGGTGCAGCGCTCAGGAGGGACTCACGTGCCACCCAGCTGATTAGCAGAGTGCCCACAGCCAGGGTTTTCATGTCTGGTGGTGGTGCACATTCGCAAATGCCTCGGTGCACATACAATTTATTCTGCACATGGATGGAAAAACCCAGAGGGAGCATTGTTTGTAAGTTCCATTCACGCTCAATGTTTCTTTCATCTCTTTCTGCAGGAAAGAATCTCTATACGAACGAATACGTAGCTATAAAATTGGTGAGTTTCTTTTCCTTCCCTCTCAGCGTGTGGTCCACATTGGCTCGTGTTTCAGAGCCTGGCCTTGCCAGAGGTGCTTAAAACAGGGCCAGCTGAGGCAGTTATAACGAGGGGTGGTGGTTGAGAACTTACTGCATGCAAAGCAGTTCATGAAGCTGCCAAGATGATCAGCTGGCTCATGGCAACTCCAGAGTGTCCTCCTGTCTGCCACACGCTAGCCATCTCGATTGGCACCAATGCGCAGTCTCAGCAAGAGACCAAGAGTGAAAGAACCGTGGACCCCGTGTCCACCAGGTCAGCATGAGATGCACCCATGGAGCTTTAGTATCCCTGCCCGGGCTCCTGGGGTCCCACTGGTACTAGGGATGGAAAGGGTTAACTGGATACTTGGCAAGCATGCGCCTTACGGGCACGCTTACTGGGGTAACTGGTTCACCAGCGGGGAGCTGTTCCGGTCAGTGCAGAGACCTGGCCAGAGCAGCCTGGGGGGCCCCTGCCAGATTGGAGCAGCCCCCTGCCACGGGATCACGGTTCATGGGTGACGTTTTAACTGGGGTTTCACATCCCCGATGGGTACCTCTCCCCTGCACTGTTTCTTGCTGTGCCGCCTGGGAAACCGCTGCCTCCCGCTCGGCCTGCCCTTGCAGTGGCCTAGCAGCGGAGAGAGCGGCCAGCCTGTCGCTGGCCCCCTCCCGTCACTCCCCTGCATGTCCCCCAAGTCCATGCACCCCAGAGCTGTGGCTCGCATTTGGGAGGGGGAGACCCTCCGTGTGTGGAGCTAGGGGACTGCTCTTGTGTGAGGCGCTGCAGCCTCTGGGCCGGTCCTGCCTGGCAGCGGAGACGCAGGCCCTAATCGGAGCCTCTCCCCGGCCATTGCGACTGGCTCTGCGCTCTCCGCGTTGCACTTCTGGGCGTGCCAAAGCCCAGGGCATGGAGGGACCTGCTGGTGAAACTCCCCAGAGCCCCAAGGAACTCCCGCCCCGTGTGCCCCAACTGTCTGGTTAAACCCCATGTGCCTGGCCCCGCTTCGGGGAGCGCTCGGCAGCAAACACTGAACACGCTGCCACGGAGCAGCCCAGGGACTCCCCCCCAAAGCCCTGGGCCCAGTGGCGAGTGAGCCCCCTGCTCCGTTTGTCAGCGTCCTCCAAGGAAAGGGCAGAGGGCAGCACCCCGGTTCTGCGCGAGGGAGGGGGCCAGCGGCAGGTCTTGGCCCGTGGTGCCAGCAGTGGGATTGACACGATGCTGATTCCTCGGCCTTTCTGCTGCCTCCCTGCCCCAAAGTAACTGGCTGGGAGAGAAATCACCCTCCATCGCCCCCGGCCCCTTTGCACCAGCCTGGCCTTCGGGTGACAGGCCTTGTGCTTCCCTCGTGGGGCCTGTTCTCCCACCCGGGGGCCTGGGGTCTCTCCCCTGGGTCCTTCTTTGGTTTCGTTTCCTTTCCTGTAAATTCAGCAATTTGCCCAGTAGACCAGCTGCCCCCCCGCCAGCTTCCCATGGCCGGAGCCCTTCTCTGCTCTGCACGGAACATTTGGGTGGGCGGTGGCCTGCCCAGCCACTTGCTGGCCTCGTGTCAATCCCACTGCTGGCACCACGGGCCAAGACCTGCCGTGCGACGCGAGCAGCCCTTCCTGAGAGCCTGCCCGGCCCCTCCTCCGCTCACGTGCTCTCTCGCTCGCTTCCCCAAGGAGCCGATCAAATCCCGGGCCCCGCAGCTGCATCTGGAGTACCGGTTCTACAAGCAGCTCGGCAATGCGGGTAAGGAGCGGCCCTGCCGGCCGGCGGCGCCAATGGGGGAGCGTAACCGTCACTGCCGAGGCCCAGCTGGGGGGGCGTCTCCTCTGACCCCGCGTGTGAGCTGCCTCGGGCCATCTGGGACTCCCCTTTCCCAAAGAGCAGGGTGTCCTGCTCGCCAGGGGACGGGCTGAGGGGGTATCGCCCCCCACGCTAGGGCTGCCAGGAGGTGAATGGTTTCCGTTGCGTGCCAGCCGCCTCTGGTGCTGGGGGCTTCACGCCCGCTCGCCACGTCCCAGCCCTTCCTGTCCGCGCCGGGGGCCGGATGGAGTCTGGATTGTCGGCTGGGTCACTGGAAAGGGTGACCCCTCCCCCCAAACAGCCCTCCGGATCGGCTGGGCATCCCCTGCCACGCAGGGTCCAGAACGGGCTTCTTCTCCCCCTGCTGCCCCCTAGTCCTCCCGCCTGGAGGAGGGGGGCTCAGAGCTGGAGTAGCAGGGGGCTGCGGCTCGGCAGTGAGGGGCACTGGCAGGGAGGGGGAGGGCCCAGGGCCGGGCTGGGGGGCTGCGGCTCGGCAGTGAGGGGCACTGGCAGGGCGGGGGCGGGCCCAGGGCCAGGCTGGGGGGCAGGGGAGGGCCCAGGGCCAGCAGTGAGGGGCAGTGGCAGGGCGGGGGAGGGCCTAGGGCCAGGCTGGGGGGCGGGGGAGGGCCCAGGGCCGGGCTGGCGGGTAGGGGAGGGCCCAGGACCGGCAGTGAGGGGCAGTGGCAGGGTGGGGGAGGGCCCAGGGCCGGGCTGGGGGGCAGGGGAGGGCCCAGGGCCAGCAGTGAGGGGCAGTGGCAGGGCGGGGGAGGGCCCAGGGCCGGGCTGGCGGGTAGGGGAGGGCCCAGGACCGGCAGTGAGGGGCAGTGGCAGGGTGGGGGAGGGCCCAGGGCCGGGCTGGGGGGCAGGGGAGGGCCCAGGGCCGGCAGTGAGGGGCAGTGGCAGGGTGGAGGAGGGCCCAGGGCCGGGCTGGGGGGCAGGGGAGGGCCCAGGGCCGGCAGTGAGGGGCAGTGGCAGGGCGGGGGAGGGCCCAGGGCCGGCAGTGAGGGGCAGTGGCAGTGGCAGGGTGGGGGAGGGCCCAGGGCCGGGCTGGGGGGCGGGGGAGGGCCCAGGGGCGGCAGTGGGGGCAGTGGCAGTGGCAGGGTGGGGGAGGGCCCAGGGCCGGGCTGGGGGGCGGGGGAGGGCCCAGGGCCGGCAGTGAGGGGCAGTGGCAGTGGCAGGGTGGGGGAGGGCCCAGGGCCGGGCTGGGGGGCGGGGGAGGGCCCAGGGCCGGCAGTGAGGGGCAGTGGCAGTGGCAGGGTGGGGGAGGGCCCAGGGCCGGGCTGGGGGGCGGGGGAGGGCCCAGGGCCGGCAGTGGGGGCGCTGTCGTTCCACGCGGCGGATTGCTCGGGGCCTGGTTCCTCTCGGCCAGGCTGTTGTTCGGAGACCAGCTTCCCCTCTTCCTGCCCCCTGGCAGCAGAGGGGCAAGTCCTGGGGCCTGGGCGGGTGGCAGCCTGGGGGCAGGGGCTTTGCCTTCCCCAGCCACCAGCCTGGCCCCGCCCACACGCCGCCTCTCTTAGGTGCTGGGGGCGGAGCCTTGCTGCCTCCAGAGCCACCCTCTGGACGGGGAGGGGGCCGGGCACCCTCCTCTCGCCCTGGTGCTCGGGGCTGGGGACGCTGGGGCTGCACCTGCCCCCTCCCTGTTGGGGGGAGGAAGGCAGCCTGGCTCCTGTGGGGGGCTGGGGGCCTCCCCGACCGAGGGCCTCCAGGGAGCGGCACAGATGCTGCTGCGCAGACCCCTGCCTGAGCCTCAGCCCCCGGGACGCCAGCCGGGCTTGGGTGCCTCCGCCAGCCCCCCCCCCCCCCCCCCAGCGATTCCCAATGAGTGTCCTGCCTGGAGAGGGGAGGGGGGGCCCTTTGTCTTGGGAGCCCCCGTCGGAGCATCGGCCGCACCTCCCTGGCGCCGGGGTTACCCGGGCTCCCCGCCCGCTGCATGCGCCTGAGACGCCACCTGGCCGGGCCGCTGCGGGGGGGGGGGGTCCCCCCGTCCCCGTCCCCGTCCCCATCCCCGTCCCCGCTGCAGCTGGGGCTGACTCCCGCTCTCGCCCTGGCAGAAGGGATCCCTCAGGTTTACTACTTCGGGCCCTGTGGGAAGTACAACGCCATGGTGCTGGAGCTGCTGGGCCCCAGCCTGGAGGACCTGTTTGACCTGTGCGACCGGACCTTCACGCTCAAGACGGTCCTGATGATCGCCATCCAGCTGGTAAGCGCCGCGGCCCCGCCCAGCCTGCCCGGCCGGGGCCAATCCCCCGCCCCGCCGGGGCCAATCCCCCGCCCAGCCTGCCCCGCCGGGGCCAATCCCCCGCCCAGCCTGCCCCGCCGGGGCCAATCCCCCGCCCAGCCTGCCCCGCCGGGGCCAATCCCCCGCCCAGCCTGCCCCGCCGGGGCCAATCCCCCGCCCAGCCTGCCCCGCCGGGGCCAATCCCCCGCCCAGCCTGCCCCGCCGGGGCCAATCCCCCGCTCAGCCCGCCCCGCCATGGCCAATCCCCCGCCCAGCCCGCCCCGCCGGGGCCAATCCCCCGCCCAGCCTGCCCCGCCGGGGCCAATCCCCCGCTCAGCCCGCCCCGCCGTGGCCAATCCCCCGCTCAGCCCGCCCCGCCGGGGCCAATCCCCCGCTCAGCCCGCCCCGCCGGGGCCAATCCCCCGCCCAGCCTGCCCCGCCGGGGCCAATCCCCCGCCCAGCCTGCCCCGCCGGGGCCAATCCCCCGCCCCGCCGGGGCCAATCCCCCGCTCAGCCTGCCCCGCCGTGGCCAATCCCCCGCCCCGCCGTGGCCAATCCCCCGCCCAGCCCGCCCCGCCGGGGCCAATCCCCCGCTCAGCCTGCCCCGCCGTGGCCAATCCCCCGCCCCGCCGTGGCCAATCCCCCGCCCCGCCTGCCCCGCCGGGGCCAATCCCCCGCCCAGCCTGCCCCGCCTGTTAGGTGACCATGGGCAAGTCGCTTCTCTCTGTGCCAGTCTCAGACCGGGGCAGTGGGGCTTTACTTCTCTGGGAACCGGCGAGAGATTCGTGTTGCTCTGAAATCCAGGCGGTGGCAGGAGTCTGCAGCAAAGCCAGGCTCGGAGCCCGGCCCGGCCCTTCGTGGGCAGGGGCCTGCACTGCTCCCTGGGGGCAGCCTCCGACTCTGGCAGGCCGCAGCTGGGACTGGTTTGGGCACGCCGGGTGTGGGGTCTGCCAGCCTGGCCCTGTAAGCTCCACCCCCACAGCAATCCCTTGTGGATCCCAAAGCGCCAGGCATGGGCCGCAGGGGAGAACCGAGGCCCCGGCGCCTGTCCGAGGCCACGCGGGAAGGCTGCGGAAGAGCAGGGAGCTGGCTCCTGGCCCCCCAGGTTTCGGCTTGTGCCCTGACTGTCCTTCCTCTCCTGGAGCAGGCTGGGTGGGGGGACCCAGCGGGCCAGGGTCAGGCGGGGGCTGGCTTGAGCAGCATCCCCTCAGCCTGAGTGGGGGAGCAGGGCAGAGCCCGGCCTCGCGCTGACCCTGGCCCTCCCGCAGATCACGCGCATGGAGTACGTCCACACCAAAAGCCTGATCTACAGAGACGTCAAGCCGGAGAACTTCCTGGTGGGGCGGCCAGGCAGCAAGCGCCAGCACACCATCCACATCATCGACTTCGGCCTGGCCAAGGAGTACATCGACCCTGAGACCAAAAAACACATCCCCTACCGCGAGCACAAGAGCCTGACGGGCACGGCGCGCTACATGAGCATCAACACGCACCTCGGGAAAGGTACCGGCCACCCCAAAGGGCCCCGCGTGCTGACGATAACACGGGCTGGGCATCTGCGACGCCGGGCATGTCACGGCAACCTGGCACCGGAGGCACAGCTCAGTGCCTGTGCCCAGGCGGCGCCAGGCTGTACATGCCAGCTGACTGTAGGCGGGGGCGGGAGTTCCTCCCCAGCGTGCGTGTGGCTGTCAGACCCCCCATCCTCCGCCTGCTGGAGAGCCCCTGCCTGGGATCAGCTCCTGGCACCTTGCTGAGCAAGGCAGGGCCCCTGCTCCTTCCAGGGCCACCAGCCCTTCCCCGCCCTGCCCGGAGACCAGGCTGCTCTCTAGGCGGAGCGTGACCCTTAGGCCGGAGGGCAGCGGCTGACTTGGCTTGAAGCAGGAAGTGGGGGAGGCTGTGGGCACCAGGAGGCAGCACCTGCCCCATCCTGGGGACCCGCCTTTGGGACGATGGGGAGATGGCAGGAGCATCCTGTCTCCAGCACCGCCCCAGCTCTGGGCTGGGGGCGCGTCTGTGGGACCACGGGGCTCCTGCCTTGGCCTCCGTCTGTCCCGGGAACATCCCCGTCCCCTGTACGCTCGGGCGCCCGGGGAAAGACGCCTGCAGCTGGGGAGGTGTTGGCTTTTGACAGAGCCTGCCGGGGTCCGGGGCCACTGAGGTCTTCAGCTGCGTGGCTTGGAGCCTGGCACCGGGGAGCACCGCCTCCCCGTCTCCCTGCCGCAGCTCAGGGCAGGCCGGGGGCATCTCTTCAGCTCCACGTGGCACCGTGGCCTCGCCAGGACCAGGGCAGGAGAGCCCATGAGGCACCCAGCCTCAGCAAGCCAGCTGCCTCTGGGGCCTCTTGCCAGGCTCCTGGGGGCCGTGAGTAGGGTTGCCAGATAGTTTCACAAAAAATACCGAACATGGAGGGAGAAAAATTGATTGAGCCAAAAAAAATCCCAAACCCAACGGGGACCAAAGTTGTTGAGCAAAAAAACCAACGGCACAAGCAAAGAAAAGTCACAGCCCTTTAAATACCCCCCCCCCCCCAGACGCGGCAGGGAACGATATCCCAAGCAGCCTTCCATCCGAGAAAAACCGAAAATACCGGACACCTGGGAACGCTGGCCAGGAGCTCCCCAGAGCTGGGTTTCCCGGGCAGCCCAGATGCAGCGATGCCAGGGGCTCCCTGGCTCTCGAAAGCCCCGTGGCTCACCTTGCTCTGGGCGGGCCTGGCTCGCTCGCAGGGGCTGCCGTGTGGTGCTGGGAGCAGCACGTCGGCGCGGGGCACTTACCGTTTCTCTCTTCTGCGCAGAGCAAAGCCGCAGGGATGACCTGGAGGCGCTAGGGCACATGTTCATGTACTTCCTGCGGGGCAGCCTCCCGTGGCAAGGGCTCAAGGTGAGTGCGAGTGGCAGCCGGGCCCTGGGAGTCTCTTACGCGGCCGAGCGGCCCCGGGGACCAGGCTGGGCAGGATCCCGCCCCGAGGGAGGGAAGTGACCTGGGGTGCTGCCCTGTTCGTCCAGGTGCCCTGGCAAGGGTGGGACGGATCAAAATGGGGAAACGTGAGTGTCAATTTCTCCTACCCTCAGAAATGGGCCCAGAACAAAAAAAGCTCCTGACCTGTCCACGGGGGCCACCACCCCTCCCCGGGGCCGCTCCCACCCACAGCGGGGCCCCGGTCCTGCCTGCGCTCACACACGAGCGGTGCAGGATCCCTCCGTCCCCAGGCAGCTCACTCCTGAGTCCTCACCCGGCCCCGGCGCCCGCCTGCTTAGATCTGCACTGGACACATCGGTGTTCAAAGGTCTCGGGGGCGGAAGGGCCCGCTGAGGCGTGGGGAGCTCGGGGGGGCGCCCCGGGGTGGCTCACGTGCTTGGAAGTCTCAGGGCAGTTACTCCGCCGGGCTGGGACGGAGGCTGAGGGTTGGGGGGCCCTGGGTTGTTTCCGTCACTGTCACCGTTGCTTTGTGGCCTGGGACCAGCTGCTTGTGCTCCCTGTGCCCGCGTCCCCGGGGCCAGGGGCCGGCATGTCGTCTGACCGCAGTGGGGAGCAGAGGCTTGGTTGTGCCCAGGCCTCCCGGAGAGGCGGCTGTACCACCGCGCATTCCTCCTGCGGCTCCCGCTCTGGCCATGGTGGGCCCCGGGGTGCTAACCCGCCTGCCAGCTGCCCTGTGGCCTGTCGGGCTCCCCCTAGGTTTCCAAAGGGCCGGTCGCTGCCGTTCCTCTCCCCACACCCGCTCCTGGGCCCAGCGAGCTCTGCGCAGCTGGGTCTCGGGGGCCTGGCCCTGCTAGTCCTTCCTGGGCCCCGGCCAGGCTGTCTCCCCTCGTGCCGTAGGGTAGCCAGGAGCAGGCTGGGATCTCTGCCAGTCGCCCCGCTCACTGGGAGAGCCGGGGAGGGCACTAGCGTTGCCATGGTGGGGAGGCCTAACCGCCGGCTTGGGGCTCCGGCCGGCTGGGCGTGCGCGGCGCCTGAGCGCCCTGACCTCTGCCCGTTCCAGGCCGACACGCTCAAGGAGCGGTATCAGAAGATCGGGGACACCAAAAGAGCCACCCCCGTCGAAGTCCTGTGTGAGAACTTCCCAGGTAAGGGCCCGGCCCGAGTCGGGAGAGCCCTGAGGGACGGACGCCCTCCCCCACGTTAAATCGACCTGTCAGCCAGACGCTGAGAAGGGAAACTGAGGCACAGAGCGCACACCCCACAGGCGAGTGGAAGAGTTAGGATTGGAACACAGGCACTACCTGCTAGGCTACACTGCTGCCTGCGTGCCCCTGTGCAGCTCTGCCCTGCAGCAGCATGCACTACAGCCTCCCCACTTCCTGCAGGTGGCCTTACTGCAGTGGGGGGGGGGGGAGGAGGCTTCTCCATGCAGCTGTCTCCGGGCCCCTGTTGTGCAGCCCCTGTGGGTGTTTCCCTGCTGCCCGGGGGGGGGGGGGGGGGGCAGTCTCTCTAGGGCGAGCGCAGGGAGAACAGTGCGGGCGGGTCTGATGTGGCTGCGTTGGGGTCGGGTGGTCCCAGACCCGCCTGTGCCCTTCTGCTTGCGCTCACCCCAGTGCGGTGCCCCCCTCCCCTTCGCTACGCCCTGGCTGCCCCATTGCTCCCTGGGCCGCGGTTCAGGGCCGCACTGAGTCTGCTGGGCCTCCGCAGAGGAGATGGCGACCTACCTGCGCTACGTGCGGCGGCTGGACTTCTTCGAGAAGCCGGACTACGACTACCTGCGCAAGCTCTTCACGGACCTGTTCGACCGCAGCGGCTACGTCTTCGACTACGAGTACGACTGGGCCGGGAAGCCGCTAGTAAGTGCCGCTGGCCGGCGCGGGGGCTGCCGACGGGAACACGGGAGCAGCCGGCAGAGCGGGGCTGCGCGGTTACAGCTGCTTGGCTCCCCGCCACCCTCCTGTTTGCCCCTTTCCCCGCCTCCGGCCCGGCACCCGGCGCACGTTGGCTCAGCTGCTTGGGCCTCGTTCGTTCCCTAATTCATCCCCCTCTTGGGTCCGCCAGCCCCAGGGGTAAGCCCAGGGGGCACAGGCCCTGCCCGGGGATGCCTGGCCCTTCTTTGATTGTCCTCCTGGTGTCTTGATCTGCAGCCAACTCCGATCGGCACAATCCACAGCGACGTCCAGGTGCAGCCTCCGAACCGAGACAAAGCACAGCCACACACCAAACACCAGGTGAGCCCCCGCTGGCCAGGCCATTCCCGGCGGCTCGGCCATGGTGGAGCAGAGCGAACCGGTCCAAGCACCAGCCAGTTCATAGGGGGAGCGGAAGGGGTCCAGGGATTGTTAGCCGCTCTCCTGGGGCCTGGGAGGCAGCTCTGGCCGGTCCAGGAGAGATCCTGGCTGGCCCGTCCCCTTCGCGGGGGCTGGGGTGGAGGTGCGGGGGCATGGATGCCGGTAGGTGGGATGTGGAGGGTTCCCAGAGGGAAGGGCAGGGCTGTGGGGTCTCGTCCCAGAGGCCATTGCGGGGCTGGGAGGGTTGGCTCATGAGACTGGAGGCCAGGGGGCAGCTGCTGTCCAGGCGCCATGGGGCTTGGAGGGCAGGGAGCGGCTGTGGGGGGGGTCCCTAGCTGGGGCTCGGCACTGGGGACGAGCCTGCAGGCCCGTTGGGGTCTGTCCCAGGACCCGTGTCCCCTGGTCCTGACCCGGTTCCTGGAGCAACATCCGGAGAGCTGCGGCTCCCAGGACGAGCTGCCATGTGACACGTCTGCCCCAGCCCACGCACAGGCCTGCTGGGGAGTCCAGAGGCCCTGAGCTGGCACCGGGTCCTAGGCCCCTTGCGGGGGCGTGGGGATCGCTCTGGGATCGGCTGGGCAGCCTGACGCTGCTGCCCCACCCCGACACCCAGGAGGGGACCGTGGGAGGCGCCGCTGGGCTAAGCCGGCCCCTGTGACAGGAGCTCTGGGACCCGCGATTTCAGACTCCGTCCTGCCCGGGGGGAGAGCGGATCATAGCCCGCACCACGCGTGGGGGAGACCCGCCCTCAGCGTCCCGCCTCCCAGGGGAAGACCCGCCCTCAGCGTCCCGCCTCCCAGGGGAAGACCCGCCCTCTGCATCTCACCCCCTGGGGGGGACCCTCCCTCTGCATCCTACCCCCTGGGGGGGGACCCTCCCTCTGCAATCTCACCCCTGGGGGGGACCCTCCCTCTGCATTTCACCCCCTGGGGGGGGACCCTCCCTCTGCATCTCACCCCTGGGGGGGACCCTCCCTCTGCAATCTCACCCCCTGGGGGGGACCCTCCCTCTGCATCCTACCCCCTGGGGGGGGGACCCTCCCTCTGCAATCTCACCCCTGGGGGGGGACCCACCCTCTGCAATCTCACCCCTGGGGGGGGACCCGCCTTCTACATCTCGCCCCCTGCAGGGGGAGACCCGGGTGAAGGCAGCTCAGGTCCGGGAGAGGCCACTGGACTGAGCTGGGTGTTCGGTGGAGCCTGGCTCTGTCCCACTTGGCTGGGGCGGCTCTGCAGGGGCCAGTGGGCATGGCCGGGTGGAGTGGGTGCTGGTCGGGCTCTGTGGGGGGGGCACTTTGAGCAAAGCAGGGGGAAGCCCCGGGGAACCAGGTGGGCTGGGCAAGGAAGCCTGTGGAGCGGGGAGGACGTCAGAGCAGCTGGGCTCAGCGGTGCCCTGGCGAGGGGGTTGGTGGGCGACCACATGGCTGGCTCCGGCGGGTTGCACACCCAGCCTCAGCCTCCTCGGCCGGCAGCTGCAGAGCCCTGGGCTCCCTTCGCCGCCACTTACAAGGAAACCCTCCGGGCGCCTGGGGCTCGGGTGCCAGGGTCACCGTGGCCAAACGGGGCTTGTGGACCCGGGGCAGGCGTTCAACCCGGCAGCCCCTCCCTTCTGTGTGGACTGGCCCCAGGCTGTTCCCCGGGGCCCTTCCAGCCCCGTGGCGGCCAGTCAAGGCGAGAGAAGGGGAGGCCCTGGGAACATCCCCTGGGAAGGCAGGTTCTGTCTGGAACGGAGGCCCAGGGCAAGCCCCCGGGGGTGTCTAGATTTCTGGTGATCTCCCGGGTCACGCCAGGGCTGGGCACCGGATCCGGCCACTTTCTATCTATATCCAGCTGCCCGGGCCACCCAGGTCCAGGCCGGGGCTCAGGCAGCAGGATCGAGTTCAGTGACGCCCGGCCGCAGCGCTACCCTGGCGCCGGGAGCCTTGGAGTGTCAGCAGCCCCCAGCCGTGGCCAGGCAACGTGGTCGTGGCGGAGCCGGGACCCTTCGCTCGGTTGTGAATTCAAAGCCTCCGATCCCAGACAACTCTAGGGGGAGGCTAGTCCCCCGCCCCGCCCCGCCCCGCCCCGCCCCGCCCCTTCCGCCCTAGCAGGGAGGGGAACTGGGTCATGACCACATAGTGGGCCCCCCCTGCAAAAATTATTGCCCACCCCCCGCTCGAAGTCCGGTTCCTTCCTCACCCCTCCGGCCGCGCACACGGGGCTGGGAAGATCCACCCGCAGCTTTAATGTCGCTCTCTCTTCGCTCCGCAAAATCAAACACCAGGCGGCCTCGGCTCCCCCCTTTGCCACGTGGCGTGTCTCCACCAAGAGCCCCTGCCCCCTCTGCCTTGGCACCACCCGGGTGCCTGATCTGCCTGGACCAGTGCGCCGGAGACCTGCCAGACCGTCCACGGCAGGGAGGGGAGAGGGTCTGGGCTCGCGCGTGAGGCCCGCACCAGCCCAGCAGCCGGCATGAGCCCTGGCCGGGGCCCGCGCTGGTTTCTTGGCCTTGCCACACTGGCGCTGCTGCGCGTGGCGTTTGCATGTCTTACCTTGCCTCCTCTCCCCACCCCCGCCCCCGGTCTCCATCCTCCCTCTTTTTGTTTCCTGTCCTGCCGCTGGCTCGCAGTCGCCCGAGGGGACCGAGCTGTGGGATCCGCAGGCTAGTCAGCAGCCTGCCGAGGAAGCTCTAGGAACGCGCCTAGCGACCAGCAGGCTTGGGGGTTCTGTGCAGGTACACGCAGGGGCGAGTGGGCGTGGAAGGGACAGGCCCACGGGACGGGGGAGATTGCAGCAGCCTCCCCCGGGCGGGATCGGTGCTAGGCCCAGGCTCGGGGAGTCCCCGGTTTGTCGCCTTCCCCCCGTTCTCCTTGACGTACTCGGGCTCCCCTGCTCCTCTGCCGCGTCCGCGCCGCTGACCTGCAGCCCCCCCTCCCGCCCTCTGCCCCGCCCGGCGAGGGGGCCGCCTGGCTCTCCGCTGCTGTCGAGTCCCTGTGCCACAAACGGGCTGACGCTGCTTTGAGTGTCTCCTTCCCTCCCCCGCCCGAGCCCACACACAGCACCCACGGGCCGCTGTGCCCATCCCCCGCTGTCCTGGCACCCCACCCTGCTTCCCCCACCCAGGGTGCCCCGGGGCGGGGCTTGTCTGCCCTGCAGCAAACCGGAGAGCTCCACCGGGGGCGCGTGTAACGCCAGAGGGGCGTGGCTCAGCGCTGTCGCTGCCACTTGAGCGGGTGACGTCACGCTGCCGTTCCCAGGTGGCCTGGCCACGCGTCCCCAGCGCCACTGACCCGCCCGGGCAGCGCTGCCGGGAAGGCCTGGCCCGTGTTGCTGCGCAGGGCCGATCCGGCCTCTGGAGGGGCTGCCGGGGCCCAGCCCGGCCTGGGGGGCGGAGAAACCGAGTCGCGCAGCTGGGCTGTGCTGTTGCCACTTGGGTGCTATCCCACAGCTGTAGCAAGAACCCCCTGGGCAGCCACTGCCGGTTTCCTTTCCCGCCGGGCATGGGGCTGGCCGGAAGCTGGCAGTGAAGGGCTCGTGGGCGAAGGACACAGGCAGGCAGCGTGGGGCCAGGGGCCGGGCAAGCTGGTGCGGATCCAGAGCGTGTGACGAGGGCGGCCCGGCGCCTGCCCCCGCTTTACGGCTGAGTAACAACCGGGGTGCTGGGCCCAGAGAGGCACCTCGGACCCCTCCCTGCGCCCCGCTGCTCCCGTCTGGGCTGCGATTGGCCGGGGCCCTCGGCAGGCGGGGCCTGAGCCTGGCTGGCGTCTGCTCGGGTCGCACTGACGTTTGGGGGGAATTTGTCAAGGCCCAGGGATTGAAATTGCTACAGAAATGAAACCTGGGCCCTTCCCAGGCAGCGTGTGTGGCAGGCGCTGCCCAGCAGCCCCGGAAACCTTCCTGTGCAGCCGGGGGCAGGGCAGGGCGGTTCTGCGCAGGCCACGTGAGGCCCCTGCGGCACGGCCGGCTTGCCCGGGGCCGGCAGAGCCCCGCCCTCCAGCGCCGAGGAAGCCTGGCAGATTCGCTCCAGGTGCTGCTGCTTGGACCCGCCCCTGCAGGGGGAAGGCAGCCCAGGCATGTGGGTGCGGACCTGCAGGGATGTGTGGGGGACGGGGAAGGGTTAAAGCCCCTCTGCCCGCCTGGCCAGCACCCCGGCTGACTGCCCCTCTCCCGCCAGGTGATGAGCTCCACCAACGGAGAACTGAACACGGACGACCCCACGGCGGGCCACTCGAACGCCCCCATCACGGCGCCCGCCGAGGTGGAGGTAGCAGATGATACAAAGTAAGGACCTGGCTGCGTTTTCGGGGGCTGCCCTGGCCCGGCGGGGGAGGGGCTGCTGCCCTCACACCCTTCTCCCCAGCAAAGTCCAGAGGGGACAGAGCTGGTGATTCTGTTCCGGCTCCCGGCCTGCTCTGCCCCATGCCGCCCCAGAGCCAGGATTGGGGGGTTGGGAATCTGCCAGCCGCTGGACTGAGGCTACTGGCCCGAGCCGGACGAAATCCTGGCCCGGACGCTGCAGGCTCCCACTGCCCGGCATTGCAGCGGCGTCGGGGGCCGTGGTCTCGCCCGCGGGCCGTTCCCACTCCCAGCCACCGGTGACTCGGGCCTGCCTCCTCCCACAATGACCCCCGGCAGCGGGTGGGGGAATCCTGCCCGCACAGCTCGCTAAGAGCCGCTTCAGGGTTCCCCCAGAACACGTGGCGCGAACTGCACCCCTTCCAGCCAGGCCCTCGCCACGGCCGGTCCCTTCCGGGGTGGGGAGGAGCCTGCTGGGGGCCCCGGGGGCCTGACCGCCTGGCTGCCTTTCTCCCCAGGTGCTGCTGTTTCTTCAAGAGGAGGAAGAGGAAAACCATCCAGCGCCACAAGTGAGCGGGCAGAGCCAGCCCGGAGCAGGTAGCGGGGGATGCCCCGCTGGCCACGGACGGGGCTGGGCTCGCTAGCGGGTCTGCAAGACCTTCCCTTCCTCTGATTTGGATGGCGGAGGGAAGAGCCTCGTGACTTCACCACCTGGTGCCACGTGTGTGGATGGGGCGCGGGGGAGGGAGGTTCTCAAACTGCTTTGCTTTTCCTCCTCCACCACCACATCCACCCCGTGGTCGTTTACGGAAACCGAGTCGACGTTGCTGGCGTTCCTATGCCCGCCTGGCGCGCAGGCCACAGAGCATTAAGCTAGTTACAAAAGGAAACCACCCAACCCACCCACCACGTGAATTTCTTTTGATTCTATGAAATAGTTGGAAAACGGGGATCAACTCTACAGACTCAAACCGCTGCCCTGGGAGCCGCCGAAGACAATTCCAGGAGCGGTGGGCGCTGGAGACTTTCCCCCGTCGCTTCTTTGTCTCTGAAGTTAATTTAAGTCTCGGGGCGGAGGGCGGAGTCAGTCTTTGACCTTCATCTTTTTAGTGTTAAAAATTCTGCTTTTCTTTTAAAGATTGTGTTGTCCCTGTGAGCTCCCCCTCGTCTGGTTCGCCCCCTTCGCCCGCTGCGTTAGCCGAGTCTCTGGTACAGGGAGGAGTGGCTGGGGCCTCGTTTACACTTTCCTTTTACGATGCACTTTTGCTAGCAATACAAGTGATGTTTGGTCTTGAAATTAACAGTTTAGTAATTAACTGGGGCGGGGGAGGGGAGGGGAGCCATGTAGGGTCTCAGGAAGGGCTGGAAGCTTTACCAGGGCCCCAGCGGCCGGCCCTCGGCCATTGACATGGGGCACCTGGCCAAGACCAAAGGGAAACGCAAGGGGCTGGGGATGGGCAAGGTAGAAAACGGACGTCGTAATGGTCCCTGCATGGAGCCATGGGCTGGGCAGGGATTCCTGGCCCCAGGCCGCGGTTACTAAGCACGGAGCCGCCTCCTGCGGCTGCCCCTGGCCGAGTTCACTCAGCTCACTTTAGGGGAAGTTACTTACCTGGCCTTTCCCGGGGGGCGCCCCCCCCCCCAGCCAGTGAACCGATAGGCTGAGCAGCAGGGGCCCCTGGGGCCAAAGAGCCCCAACCTCAAAGCGGGTGGGAGGCAGCCAGGTGTGTTCAGCTCCTTGGGCTTCCACTGGGGGAAGGGGCCGCGTGGAGAGGGGCCTGCGCTGTAGCAGCCCCCACTGGGATGGCCCTGGCTCCGCCCTTCAGTCCCGCTCCTGATGACGGGCTGGAGGAAACCCTGAACCCGCCTCCCTGCTTGCTGATCTGACCCCCGGCTGCAGCTGGAGGTTGGCCCAGTCGGCGCCTCCAACCATCAGGCCCGTGTGCTTACGCCGGAGCTGAGCTCGGGCCGTTCTAACCGTGGGTGGTTTTCAAGCTCTCCCTGCCCACCCCCTCACCCCTCTACAGCCACACGCGGCCCAGTGGCCGACCTGCGCTCAGTGCGGGACGCCGGTGCCTGTTGGCCGCCTGTGCGCACTGACGGCACCGTTGGCCTGCGGGGTTGCTTCTTACCAGGTGGGGCGGGGCCGGCGCATGGGGGGGGGGGATTCGCTGTGTAATTGACACTTGTAATGTTGGAGCTGGAAGCTGCTCTGAGGTGCTGCAGGAGGCGGTCGTGGCTGGGGGGGGCCCTCCAGCGGCTCCAGGTGCTAGGCACGTCCTGCCCACGGAACGGGCTGCGCTGACTCTGGCCTGCCGCTCGGAGCCGTAGCAGGAGCCCTGCGTCTGTTGCTGCCGCACATGTTGGGCCAGGGCTGGGTGGCAACTAGCCCCCCTCAGGAGCCTTAGGCAAGGGCCCACGGGCATGGGGATCTGGGGGGCCAGCACTGGCCCCGACTCTTCGCATTCCTGCTGCAGCGGAGCAGCTGCCACTCATCAAGCCAAATTCCTTCCCATCACCCCCGACTCATTCAACAGGCTTAAGCCAGTTCCCGTGGTGGCCTCCTTCCCCCCCAAGCTGGAATGTCCGGCCCATTCAGAGCCCTTAGGGGCCGCCTGGTCTCCTGGGCTGCAGTTTGACTGCAGGGCAGCGCCTGTGCTCTGCTGAGGAGCAAGGGGCAGGGCGCTAGGCGGGAGGGCCTGGCCAGCTGCTAGGGAGCGCTGGGGTCTTGCCAACTCCATGAATCCCACCAGATCCGGCTGGCTGGACGGTCCGTAGTTCTGTGCAATGTTCGACCTTGTTTCCCAAACAATGCAAATGAAACCGCCTTAAATCTTCACTGGAACTGTGTGTCCAGCCCCGAGGGTGTAAAATAAACACGTCTGGGAGCGGGTGCATGTGCGTGATTGGCCTGCCCTTCGCCACAGCTGCCCGACGCGCCTACCGCAGGCTCAAGGGGAAATAAAAAGGGAAAGCCAAGGGAGTTTGCCCAAGTCTGTCTTGAGAATCTCGGTTCCTGTCAGGTGCAGGGCTCAGGCCCGGGTCCGGCAGCGCGACACTGGTCCCGTTACAGAACCGAGTCCGTACCTGTGTAGTTCCAAAGCAGAAGGGGGGTTGTTCCCTTGCGAGTTTAGTTATGGCTTTAAAAACAAGTGTACAGAACTGGGATTGACATTTCTCTGATGCTTCCTTGAAGCCATAGAACTTAGGGGCTTTTTTAAAAAAAATAAAAATTAAAAAAATCCAACTTCCCCCCCAGTTTCCATCAGGATTTATTGTGTGGGGGGGGGGAGGGGAGAAGGGGCAGCTTGAGGGGGGCTGTTAACTGCTCACAACACTGTGTAACCCTCCAGCCTGGGGGTTTTGGGCTCATGGCCTCAGCTGGAACCCGGTCCCAGGTGGACCAAGAGGTGCTAAGTAGTTCAGAGCTCATGCTGCTCGGAGCCTGGCTCCCCTGGGCGGGAGCTAGAGGGACTGGGGGGCACTCGAGGTGCTGACTTGTCACAAACTCAGAAGCTTTCACACAAACTTCCTCCTCCAGGTGCAACGAGGGGGTGGGCGCTTGCCTGGCTCAGACATTGGCTGGCTGGAATGCGGCTTCCACCTGGATCACAGGGGAGCTGCTACCCCTATGGCACCTGCTTCACATTCTCCTCGCTACAGACCCAAGGGCTGGTTGCAGGGTGATGAGGATGCTGCTGCTCAAGGAAAGCCTTAGTATAGCGTAGGCTGGGCAGTGGCCCACACCCAAACAGGGGGAAGCCAGTTAAAGAACAGCCCCAGGAGGTGCTCCAGGCAGCAGGTATGCGAGACGGGGCAGGCTGTGGTCTCACCTTGCTAGAGCAAAGGTCAGTTGTCAGAGATGCTGCTACGTGCCAGCTTTCAACAGAGCAATTGCCGGCCTGTAATGAAGCCCAGGCTGGTCCCTGCTGTGAGGGTGACGCTAATGACTCATGATTTAACCACTTAGCAACTTGTTAACTGGGGGGTACACGCCCACTCTGGCTACGTCACAGTTGCATCCCTTTTATGAAAAAGGGATGCAAATTAGACATGGCAATTGTTATGAAGCAGGGATTTCCCCCACTTCATTAGCATAAAAATGCTGCTGCTTTTTTTCAGCACGGAGCTTTGCCAGAAAAAGCACCAGTCTAGACGCGGATCTTTCAGAAAATAAGGGATCTTTCGGCAAAGGCTTTATTTTCCAAAAGATCCGCGTCTAGACTGGAGCTTTTTTCCAGCAAAGTTCCGTGCCGAAAAAAAGCAGCAGCATTTTTATGCTAATGAAGCGGGGGAAATTTAAATCCCTGCTTCATTAGCAGTTGCGATACGTCTAATTTGCATCCCTTTTACAAGACAGGGACGTAGTCTAGACGTAGCCACAATGTGCTCACAGTGCGGCTCTTGTGGATGCTGATTGCCAATTCGGTCCCGACCCTGCAGGACCCACATCCCAACAACAGGTGTAGCCCAGGCCCACTTGAGTTGCTTATGCAGCTGGCAGGGAAGGTTGGCACCTGACTCTGAACCAGCCCAGAGTGAGTGACGGCTGGAGACGGGCATAGAACACGGGGGCAGCTCTGAGAGGGCCCTGCTGGGAGGGTGTTTGACTGAATTCTGAGAGTGCCGCAGGCTGGAGGAATCATGCAGGGAGACAGGCCCTGCTGCATTCTAAGCCAACTGCTACACCAAAGAGGCTTCAGGAGATGGGGAAATCAGGCTGCCTTTGACTGCTGCCAGGTGCTGAGTAGGTAAGGCCTACAGCCAGGCCCCCTCCAGGACTGGTGCATCCCACTAGGCCCTCTCAGCATGTGGCTTTGCTCGTATATTTATTTCTAAGAACATCACCTCCCTGCAGCATCCGCCATCTTTCACTAGGCACTTTCCTCTTCGAGGTAGAATCTCACACGACTAATCTCAAGGGAAACAAAGGAAAATACACTAATTTACACAGCAGTTGAAAGCATCCAGGGAAGACAAATTAAGGACCCTGCCAGTACCAAATAGCTCCAGCCTCTTCCCACAGCGATTCAAGAATCCTGTAAGTTGTCACGGGCTGTTTTGCCATCTGCTCTCTTCCAAGCATGAAGAAACTTTGGATTAAAGACCACCTCACTGTCTTTATTGATTTCCTATTTACAAATCACAAAGCTGGCAAAAAGCAGAATGTGAACACAATGAGCTTTTGATACATTCATCGAGATAGTCTAGATATTCCCAGCCCTGTTTGAGGAGACATGATACAATAGAAACGTCTCCTACTTCTGGAGACAGGCATGTTCCACGATGAGTTACATTCATACTATCTACAAAAGCCAGAATTGCATCAAACTGCATAAAGCCAGAAGAACAAAAATTGCTCAAATGTTGGGCAGGGTTTTGCTTTTTTTAAACATTTGTCAGCGAAAGTCTTTTAAAGCAACCTGCCCTGTGGTCGAAAGCAAGATGGGAGGAGGTTCTGACACTAGCAATATTCAAACAGAAGCCTTAAAGGAAAAAGCCACCAGGGAGATCTACACCTCGGCCTCTTCGGTTAAAAGATCGAGAGACTAAATGAGACCTGGGTGCAGATTTGCTTCTTTCAGAGTCCAATAATTTCTGCTATTGCCATTTATATGCAGAAGGGAGCGTCATATCCACAGCAGAGAGTTTACACCTAAGGTGGGCAGTAGGCAAAGCCCCAACCCGATGCGAGCATCCCCACCCCCTTTGACAAGGAGAGGTGAAAAGCGGGAGCGCAGACGCAGACGCAGCTACGTACATTCCAAGAGAAGGCAATTTCCTCTCAGGAAGGACCCTCTCCATCCACTGTTCATGTTTCAGAATGTGGCTTTGCATTGCACAGAACCAGGTTCAATGACTAGAGTAATGGACCCATAACTTGTAGTACTGGCCATATCTGAAAAACTTCCTACCCAGAAGCAGGCTAACAACATCTCACCCTCCTCCTCAGGCAGGCAGCGCACGGGCACCAGTATCCAACAGCTACGCGGATTATTTCTAGGTGACGTGTGTTGCCGTCTGGCTGGTGGAGTTATCCAGCCAGCCACAGATCCGGTCACTGGCAGCCCAGGGCAGGAGGTGGGGTAAGGCTGGGATACCATTCCCAGCAGGTAACAGGCACCAAGTCACCCGCCCCAGCAGAGCTGTGAAGAGGGAGGCTGCTATCACAAATGTAGTGAGGGAAGCCCCGGCACTGGAGCGACACACAAATGGCTTTTTAATGAACCTCAACTTATCAGAGACGACACCACCATGCACTAAGCAATTCCCACGCACTGCTGAATGGCCTGGCCACCTCCGCTGACAGGGCCGCCTTGATTTCAATCACCCTCCTCTGCAGAGTGCAGGAAGTAAACTCTCCCCCCCCCCCCCCAGTCTCTGCTAGTCAAGGCAAGGGTGGGACCATTCAGGCAGTTACAGAGTCACACGGCTACTTCCCATCACGGCAACACGTCATGCTGAGCTGAAATCACGTGATTATGGTGAAAGGCAACCTGCTGTGAACCGAGGGGGAGGGGGTTGCCATGAAACCGCCCCATCAAAGTCGGCAGCTCGGAGTCCAGGAAGCGCTGCACCACCAGAATGTCCGTCCAGACAGCCAGCGCCAGGGCTCCAGCTGGGCGGGACAGGTGAATGGACATGGACAAGCAGGAAAGTGTCAGTGGTTTTCTAGATTGCTTCATCCACCCCTCCCCTTCTGCTGATCCTTAAGTGGCGGCACATGGACACCAAACCCCTTCCCCTTTTGCAGGGGGCTCCGACGGCTGGAGAGGCAAAGGAAACCAGAACGCAGAAGAGCAGGAGCAACACGCTTCAGAACACGGGCGCCAGCTGAGGCACGTTGTGAGGTAGAAGCAACCGAGCTCAAGCGCTGCTACCTCCGAGCAGCAGGAATTCAAGGAGCCTGGCGGCTCCCAGCGCAGAGTCCCTGCGGCTAAGCCCAGCGCAGCCTGGCTGGACCAGCCCCCGTCTGTGTAAGTGTGACACGGAAAACGTTGCAAAAGCCCCCCAGGACCGAGCAGGGAGCTTGCCTGTGGGGGCCAAGGCGCTCGGCTCCAGACAGGGCCCGGCCCCAGGGGAGTTCTGCTGCTTCGCACTCACTGTCCCTCTAAAGGATTGTCTCAAATTAGCCAAAAGCAGACCGCAAGCGCGGGTGGGTCTCTGCAGAGCTGCTCCCTTCAGCTGAGAGGCCGGCTGGAGGGCTGTAGCGCTGGATCAGGAACACGCCCTTCCCTTGATCTTCTGGAACCTGCAAAGGTACGTCCAGCACGGCAGGCAGGCAGGCAGGCTCTGGTTAAACCTCGCAGGGAAACCCCGCCGCTTTGGCCGTACTGCAGAATCAGCCCGGCAAAGCCTCATCCCAGCACCACGAAGGGCAGAGGACGAAGAAAAAAGTCAACACGACCCTGGGATTCTTTTGTTTTCTTTCCCTCCAGGATTGTCACCTAGTGGAGCCACTTGGTTCCAGGCTTCTAACTGATGGAAAAGCATCGACATATGTTACAATAAAACCCAGGACAGCGGATGGGACTATCGGGAGAGTGGAGAGTTACTAGCCACAGGCAACCTACAATGATACCGGAAACCCAGCTAGTCTGTATGAGGTGGTGGTAGCAGCAGCAGCAGCATCACTAGCACACGGCAAAACATGGGCTTTCAAACGACTTTACTGAGACCTTTGGCTAGAGCGGCTCCCCTGGCCTGGCTCAACTCAGCCAGAAACTTCCTTGGGAAGGGCACGGGAGGGAGCGGGGGACAAAAGTTCATCGGCTCAGCTGACTCCAACAGCTGCACTATGTGTAGAAGATAATCTCTGGGATCTGTCCGTCCTCCACCGACGTGCCGTTGTTATTGCCGGCCGCGTAGCAGAAAGTGAAGCAAGTTTTGGCTCCCGTTGTTGGCGACTCATGGATCACTTTGCGCAGCCCTTTGGTTCCATAGTGAGAATCTGGACCCTGCGTTCGTAACAGAAAACGGGGGAGCCAGTTAGGAAGGTCGGGAACGAGCCAGTCCAAGCGCAACCAGGGTTTTAAAGCGGCGCGGTCGCAGTGCTGAGTGACAAACCCAGCAACGAGCATCCCGACAACTCTGGATCTTCAGCATCTCAGGACATTCGGCAGCTCCCAGCTACTAAATCTCAAGGATTTTAACCCTCCCCCCCGCAAGCGGCTGTTTTCTGCAGCCCAAGGGTTTCACACTCCCTTGCTGGGATCGTTTTCAAAGGGGACGGCTCAAAGCAGCCAGGCACAGACCTCCACACACTGGAGAGCTCCTGGTGCTCATTTTAGTCACTAGCACTCTGCTCCCAACCCCACCCCTCTCTCTCCGCCTTCCTTCCCGTTCATCGCATGCAGCTCTCCCGACAGCCTTGATTGTCTCCCCGCTCCTCTATGGGAAGTCTCGTCACTCCCTCCTCTGCCTCCCCATGGGCTTCCCAGACAGGGCGAGGAAACCGCGGCTCGGCTGAAGAGAACTCGGAAGCAGACACAGAGCAAGACCATTCTGTGGAATGTTGCTCAGAACCGGGGTCACAGGTCAAGTCTTGCAAGAAATTCCAAGTGGCGTAAGAAATGTGCATGACCCCGGTATTCTCGTGTGGACGAGATCTCCTCCGAGAGCCGCGCTGCCCGTACTAGAAGTCAGTCACTGGTCAACGTCCCCCTGTCAAATCATGTCGGGCAATACCCGATTTTTCACCACCCACCCGGCTACTGGCCCATTATAACCACACTGAACGTGTCTTGTCTGAAGTCCATTGGGCCATGGCTGCATGGCTAGATTTACATTGCTGCATCCCCACTGCTCTAGCGTAAGCCCAGCGACACCCCCGGGGTCTGCAATATGGACGCACACAAAGACAGCCCCACACAAAAAGAGGGATCTCGGATTGAGCGCTAGTTGCATCCAAGTATTCCTAGCACTCAGGCAATAAAGACTTTGCATGCAACCATTTTCCAACCCCCCACGCTTGGTGCTGGACACACACAGCAAGAGCTTCCTTCTTAGGACTTTACGGCTACAAGCAGGTAACTGAAGAGTTTTAACAAGTCCTTCATGAGCTCTAGGGCAGAATGAAGGTCCCATTCCCACTCCAAAACCTGCTGCGTGTTTGAACTCCAGCATGGGGCCATCGGTGCATCATTTAACCCATCTAACGCCATTATCCGTCCGGAGCAGCTGCGCACCCACACTGCTTGCTCTGGTGAGCAAGTGACCAACTAGCAACAGATTCGCAAAGCCCAGGCTACCTACGCCGGCAGCCCCATCAGCTTGTCTAGTAAACATTTACCAACCAAAACCAGCTCCCTGAACGTTAACCCCCGAAGGGCCACATGCTTATTGGGGAACAAATACATGTGCAATTTCAGATCCCCTGGCGGTCTCCAAGCAAGAGCAGCACTACCTCCCCGAGACCAGCAATCCCGTTCCTTCTCCCTCCCCGGGCATCCCGACGGCCGAGCCCCACGATGGTACCTTTAGTGTCGCACACGCCGTGTAGCTGACGTTGGGTAGAATCTCGACGGGCTCTTTAAACATGACCCGGAAAGTGCTGGAGGACCCATCGCAGCTGAACCCGGTGTCGTTTTGACCCAGTACTGTGTTGCTGTCCGTGTGGATGATCTGGAAGAAGGGTGAGAAAGTAAACAGCCCTGTAATTGGCCTAGTGAAAAGGGTGGGTTCATTTTGTGACTCCTCTCTAGACTGCACGTTGGGCCTGCTAGTGGCTAAACACCTTGCTGGCCTGGGGAACAGGGATCGGGCAGCTTCCTCTCGGCTGCGTTAAGTCTGCCAGCGCCACCACTCGGACTCTTTGCACTTCAGTTGCGCTTTGCTAAGCACGTCAGCAGAGTCAGTCCAGGGAGACACAGGGCAAAGATTCCGAAGGGGAGTTTCCCTGCACCGCTGCCTGGCAGGCAGGAGCACCCCGAATGCCCTTCCCATGCCACAATCTCAGGGGCCAAGCTCGTGGTTATCGAATGAGCGTGAACTCGTGGGCAGGGCCAAGGGCACTGACAAGCTTTGCCAGGCCTCGCAGTGAGAAAAGAACCAATCAGTCACTGGGCTCAGAGACTCGGGGAGGCAGCTGAATCTATGGAGGCGCTACCTAGACCGCACTGGACTGCTAGGTCCAATTCAGACACTGATTCGGGTCTACGCAGTCTCAAGGTTTGGATCCCAGCAATCTGAGGCCTCTCCCTTTACACTGCAACTTGACAGCAGATTTGGGTGGGGGTATTCCTGCTTCGGGCCCTACTGCGGACTGTGCTCTCCACAAGGCAAACGCTTCCTTCGCTGGTGCTGAGTCTCTGCCTGTGTCACACGGGCTGGTTCTGGCCTGGGTGTTGGGAGTATCTCCGAGCTTTCAAGGGGCCGCTGGACAGGGGTTGGGTGGGCAGCTAAGGACTCTCCGGCCGCACACTGGCAGCATGCCCGTGGACAGTTCCCTAGATAGGAGAGCAGCGCAGCTGGCCCCAACACCGAGGAGCCGATCTCTACTCGGAGGCGACTCATGAAGCCCAGCACCGAGCCCAAGATGGACACGGGGCCAACGCTGCAGGCTTCCCCACAGACGACAGTGACAGGTCCAAGGAAGCAGGCGTGGACACAGCTGCACCGACATTGACGGCTCTCAGCAAGGGCCCCGCAGCTCCCCATACCAAGGGACACCAAAAGCCTCAGCTGCTCTCTCAGTGTCCAAACGCAGCCCGCAGCCAGGGCTGGGACGCTCTCGGGATATGCCCCAGGCAGAGAAGTTGCTCCCCCAGACCCCGGACTCGACAGCAGCTGCCTCGGAGCAGGAGTCAGTGGTGCAAGCGAGCTGGACGCCCAGTGATCCAGAATAACGAGAGAAAACTCAACTGGGGACTGAGCGCGACAACGTCCACACGCTGCGGCCTGGAATTCACCTGTGTGGACGCGGAGCCTCACTCAGGCAAGCCAAGCCACCCCCGGGGCACCCCACATGACAAGCAGGAATCGAGGCGCTCTGGAGCCGGGGGCCCTCAGCCTGCATCGCGACCGGGACAGGTGCTGCTTGGCAACCACCGCACACAGGGTGCATGCCCATCAGGAGCAGGATGACGCCTGCGATCACTGGCAGGACCAGCCTGTGTGAACGTTTGCTACCTTCCATCCCTTGGGCAGTGACACCCGCTCCCTGAATCTTAGCTTTGGGGCAGGGACTCCTGTCTGACCGTACTTGGACGGCAGCTACGCGCTCCGGGACCAGGCCACATGGGCCCTGAGGCCGCTACCACAGGCGGAAGCAGCGAACACCAAGGCTGAGTGCAAACGTCTGCCCCAGTGCTGTCAGATTGGATGGTTTCGTGAGTACTAAACGCCCAACACAGCAGCACTGAGAACCCAAGGATGGAAGCATTTTAAACGCCTTAACAGAACAAACAAAATATCCCTCCAAGTACTGGAGTTCCCCAGTAGTCACCCTGCTCAGCTTGACCCGTATTCCCATAAAACACAAACGTGCCTTTGTATAGAAAGGCATTAACGGCAGCTGAAGAGGGTGGTGTGTTTCACTGAGCACTGCCGGCAAGGTTTGTACGGCAGCAAATATCGGGCACATTTGGCAGAGGAGAGAAGTGGTTTAATACCTGTATATTGACTTGGTAGTCTGTCGGCCCATGTATTGATCCGTACAGTCCAAACCCAACTATAAATATCCTTTTGTTTACTGAGAACCTGTAAGATTTAAAGAGAAGTGAACAGGAGAGAGTCAGCACAAAACCAGCAGGCTGGTCTGTTCAAGTTAAGCAGGATGCATAGCGACCTTAAGTCAAAGTTTGTCTGCGCATCTCGGACATGGTAAATTGCTCTGTATTTTCAGTGCTGCTGCTTCAAGCCCTTAGCTCCTTGACAGTTAATGATTTGCACTGAAGGAGAACAGACTTGCATTCTGCTTCCCCAGTACCACCACACACAATTCATGTTGCACCATGGGGACCCGGACTGACCCCACACGGCATGGGATTCGGTGGCTATGTTCACGGTCACAAAGACAGCCTCCAAGATGCAAAGAGAGTCCAAGCTGACGCAGGGGTCTGCAGCAAGGTTGAAAATAAAGCCCAGATGAATGAACTGCTCCTACGCACCTCAACGTGATTAACACGGAGGCTGATGCTTTAAACGTCACCTGATAGCTGAAGCAGAGTCGTTAAGCTAACATATGTGCGCCTAGTGCTGGGTGGTCTGCAGTGGAGATCACTACGTCAAGGTGGCAGAGGTAGAGAATAAGGACTGCTCCCACACCCCACCCAATGGAAACCCAGCCTCACCCCTCTTGCCCCAAAGCAGGGGGAGAAAGGAAACACCTTTCCTTCCCCAACTGCCTTCCCAGTGCCAAGAAGCTAGGCTGCTTTTCTCTCCTCCCCGATCCCAACACTGGATCCCTAAAATCCAACAGCCACTCGGGCGACAGCTGCAACTGCAGTGTGTGCGCCAAGCACTCCCATGGCACGTCCAACGCTGATCCGCAAGCAGTAAACACAGTGTATCTGACACTGTCGATTTCATTTAAAACAAGTGAGACTACGTCTCAAGAGGTCTCTGCATGTTAGACCTCTGCTCTAAACACTTCTCATTAGAACAGCCTCTCCAACACAAGGTTTTACCCTGAGTTAATGATATGGAAACTAAACCAAACAGATTAAACAACCTTCCGATAGTCACTGCAAGTCACCAGCTCTCGTAGACTCCCACAGTGGCTTGCTCTAACCCTACATCACTATGCTTGCAACCAGTAAACTGAACCTTTAATTGAGACTGTCTTCACGGTGCCTGTTAAAATGACCTTGCATGAATCTACTGAATGATTAAAGGCTTAGAAAACCTGCAAGGGGCTCTGTGTATTTAACTTAAAGAGCAGATTAAGGAGTGACTTGATAGTCTGCCACGTATCTACAGGGGGGGACAAAGATTTAATAATAGGCTCTTCAATCTGGCAGAGAAAGGTTCAGAAAAGGGCAACAAAAATGATTAGGGGTTTGGAACAGGTCTGAGATTTGGACTTTTCATCTTAGAAAAGAGGAGATTAAGGGGGGATATGATAGAGATCTATAAAATTATGACTGGTGTGGAGAAAGTAAATAAGAAAAAGTTATTTACTTGTTCCCCTAATATAAGAAGTAGGGGGTCACCAAATGTAATGAATAGGCAACAGGTTTAAAACAAACAAAAGGAAGTTTTTCTTCATACAGCACATAGTCAACCTGTGGAACTCCTTGCCAGAGGATGTTGTGAAGGTCAGGACTTTTAACAGGGCTCAAAAAAGAGCTAGATACATTCATGGCGGTTAGGTCCATCAGTGGCTATTAGCCAGGATGGGCAGAAATGGTGTCCCTGGACTCTGTTTGTCTGGAAATGGATGACAGGAGAGGGATCATGTGAGGATTACCTGTTGTGTTTCCTCCTTCTGGGGCCCCTGGCATTGGCCACTGTGGGCAGACAGGACACTGGGCGAGATGGACCTTTGGTCTGACCCAGTCTGGCCATTCTTATGTTATCCTGTCGAACAGCAATAACTGGAAGTTCAAGCCAGCCAAATTCAGACTGGAAGTAACGCATACATTGATAACCGTGAGCAATAAACCACTGGAACAATTAACCCAGGGTTGTGATGGATTCTCCATCAGACAAGTTTTAAGTCAAGAGTGCATCTTGTTCCAAAAGACATGCTCTCATTCTGGGGCAGCTCCCAGGCCCGTGCTCTACCGGAGATCAGACTAGACCACAATGGCCCCTTTTGTCCCTGGCATCTGTGAATCCACATCACAGAACATTCAATCTACAGAAACCGGCTTGATGCTAGTAGAAAAGCTGGTGTATGATCTTACTGCTCATGCCTGGAGTGCAGCAAAAACTAGTACAAATTCAGAGCCCCGGTGAGCCAACATGTTGTCTAGTGACCCAAAACAAAGCCATAATTCGGCTACAGCTGCGTGAGGCTGCAGACAACATTTAGACACGGGTCTGATGCTTATTCTATCAAAAAGATGACTGGATCCTAAGAGGGACGGAGTCATCCATCTGCCGTCCATACCGGGAATCTCAAAGTGTGCTGCTTACCAGGAGCTAGAATTCAGGATGTGACCGAGTGTCTTCAGAGACTGATCAAACCTTTGGACCTCTACCTCTTTCTATTTCTCGATGTAGAAACTAACGATATGGCCAAGAATGACCTTAAGCGGGTCACTGCAGATTATACAGCGCTGGGAAGGAGGATCAAGGAGTTTGAGGAGCAAGTGGTATTCTTGTCCATCCCCCCTGTTGAAGGAAAAGGTCCAGACAGGGATCGTCAAATCGTGGAGTAAATGCACAGTTGGTGTCGGAGACAGAGCTTTGGTATCTTCGACCATGGGATGCTGTTCAAGGATTGCTAGGAAGAGATGGGATCCACCTAAGAGAGGGAGAAGCATGTGTGCGGGCATGCAAACCTAGTAAGGAGGCTTTGATCTAGGTTCGTTGGGGGACAGTGACCAAAGCCCTGAGGCAAGGGGGGAAGTGGGATACCAGGAAAGATCACGGGGAGGAAGGTGCAACAGAGGATACCCCGATTGGTATGGAGAAGAATGTGGGGCAATCAGCTCATTAACAAAGGAGTCTGTACACAAATGCAAGAAGCCTGGGGAACAAGCAGGAAGAATTAGAAGCCCTGGCACAGTCAAAGAGCTACAAGGGGATTGGAACAACAGAGACTTGGTGAGATGACTCGCTGTCATGGAAGGGTATAAGCCAGTGGTCCCCAACCTTTAGAGGCTCCCGGGCACCTGGGGGCGGGGCCACTCATGCGCCCGGGGGCACGCCAGGGGTGGGGATGCCCTTGCACCTGGCGCCAGCATGTGCCCCAGGGCCAGGGCCGCCCGAGCGCCATGCACCAGGCACCATGCACCGCGCACCGGGGGCGGGGCCGGCCCAGGTTGTCGGCGGGCGCACACAAATGCCCCGGCAGGCGCCATGGTGCCCGTGGGCACCGCATTGGGGACCACTGGTATAAGCTGTTCAGGAAGAACAGCCAGGGGAGGAAAGGAGGAGGAGTTGCATTGTATGTAAGAAAGCGGTAGGATTGCTCAGAGCTACAGCATATAGCAGGAGAAAAACCTGTTGAGAGAGTCTTTGGGTTAAGTTTAGAGGCAGGAGCAACGGGTGATGTTGTGGCTGGTGTCAGCTATAGACCACCGGGTCAGGTGGATAAGGTAGACGAGGTTTTCTTTAGCCAACTGAAAGAAGCTTCCAGATCTCATGGAGGACATGAATCACCCCCACATCTGCTGGGAGACCAATACAGCAGCACACAGACAATCCAGGGAGTTTTTGGAGAATGTTGGGGATAACTTGCTGGTACAAGTGCTGAAGGAACCGACCGGGGCCATGCACAGCTTGACCTGCTGCTCACAAACAGGGAGGAACTAGTAGGGGAAGTTGCAGTGGGAGGTCTAGGTTGGGTATTAGGACAAATTCTTTCTCTAGGAGAGTGGTGAAGCACTGGGCTGGGTTCCCTAGGGAGTGGGTGGAATCTCCATCCCTAGAGGTTTTAAGTCTCAGCTTGACACAGCCCTGGCTGGGATAATTGAGTTGGGTTGGTCCTGCCTAGAGCAGGGGACTGGACTCGATGACTCCTGAGGTCTCTGCCTGCCCTGGGATTCCAAGGCAGCATTTTAAGCTACACAGGTGAGATTAAAGCAGCAAACACTCCCCCCCCCCCCCCCGCAGCATGGGCATAGTTATACAAGCATCAATGAGCTTACGCGTGCGAGGGCGCCTACCAGTACAAAGCCACATCCTCACCTTACACGTTACTGGTGTAACATTTGCACGTGGGCCAGGCCTAGGCCCACCCCAAGCTCAAGCTCACAAAACATTAAGAGTCAGGCAGCAGAACTCACCTGATCCTGTCGCTAGTCCCGCTGTACCCCCAGCGGCTCTCCACCTGCTGGAAACGATTGATGCTGCACTCCTTCCCCCTCAGGCAGCAGCGCGGTCTGTCGATGAATTCCACTCGGGGCTTTGGATTGACAGTGAAGTGGAGGAACAGGCTAACCACTTCCCGGTCAGTCAGAATCCCTGACTGGGCAGGCCCTGCAAAGGAGCAGACAGGTCACAGATACCATCAGCGCTTAATACAAATATGCACAAACTGCTGCAATGGAAAGCCAATTTCTGCTGAGAACTCAGGCCGACGCTCCCCACACCACGTATACAAGGAATCCCACACACATTTCAATTCCCCCAGGCAAGTGAGCCAGCTGATGCATCTGACCAAGCAGGTTAGACCCACGAAAGCAGATGCTCAAATGAATCTGTCCATCTTTCAGGTGCCACAGGACACCTCCTTTTCACAGCACACAGAGCCACTTTCAACTTGCACATCAACTCACGGACTCTACCATCAGCATCTCGCCTGCCTTGTATAATCTGTGCAGAGGTCCACCGAGCCACAAGGCTGTTCATTTATTCAGTTTGCCTGAATTCTACCATTCATTTAAGAGAATATCAGCTGCATGCAGCTAGCTTCCCTTTTGAAATATTTGTGTCTATATTGTATGTGACAATCACAAATTCTACACCCATGTAGTGTAGTACCACTGCTGTGTAAAACCCGAGAAGGAACAAGGTAGTGGGATAAGTACAGCAGGAAGACGCAGATGTTAAAAATATGCTGGCAGTGTGAAAGCCAGATTAGTGCCGGAACTTTAAGTGTTGGGATGGACACGGTTTCAGGCAATGTCACCTACACCCGAGCCCTCCCTGCCAATGGTGAGATTCCATCCCCACATTTAAAAAAAAAAACCATCTCTCTGCCTGTTGCATCTTTTTGAGAGAGAAACAGAAGGGATGAGCATTAAACAGAGTGCTACATAAGCTAAAATAACCCTCCTATCTTGTAAGAGTCATCTTAGGTATTCCTTCTAAATAGACACTCAACTGCAGCTTTTTTTCCCCATTAATTAACTGATAAGTTCCAGTTTTTAAACCCCCCTCTTAATCTAGAGACTAATTCCTTGCAGAAATAGGTTTTCTGATCTCATGTTTAAAAGAGACTTCTGTCTGAGGGAGAAACGATAATCAAGTTGATCACACACAGAGTTGCTGTCAAATGCATAAACAAAAAATCTTCATCTCTTTTACAGTTAATCTTAAGTGTTATTTGTAACGATGATTATTCACATTCAGTGATTTTCAAATTAACCGTGCCCCTTTAACTAGCCTTGAAAATCAACTCTAAGATGACACTTGACAAGAGACATATTGTGAGCATTTACAGACACCTAGATCAGCAAAAAAATTAGTCCACAGATCATGTCTAAACAGATCATGTGTTGCTGCGATTCCTAGTTCTGGAATGTTCCTAAGGGGATGTGGACATGCCTGGTCTGCTAGCCAGCCAAAGGCATTTATGTACAGCTCCATTTTCTGTACTAAATGATAAGCTGGTTTTGTAGAAAGCAACAGCTTCCAAAACCCTCCCAACATGTAGACTACCAGTTCCATTTTCCCTCCTCCACCGTGACTGACAGAAGAGGCCTTGCTTTAACAATGTTAATTTAGAGGACAAAGGTAGAAATTGTTAAAATATTTAAAAAGACTGAAAAGGACACTAAAAGAACATCTGATGCAAGATAGTCAACAGTCAAACAAGCAGTCCCAGAACAGAGATCCTGGCTTTTCCTAGAGTTAAACTTCTCACCCTGGAACACTAAAACCTGCAAAGCTTGTCAAACTCTGCAGGGGAGGAAAAACCCAGCATCTTCCAGAAAGAAAAGACATAACAGGCAGAAATTGGTGGATTTGTCTGATGAGAATCTTGACACGGTCAGGAGGAAACATGCTTTCTTTAATCACAGGAGATGCTACATCAGATTTGGAACTTATGCAATAATCCTGCACCAAGGCATTGGGATCTTGGATGTTCACGTGGAGGAAAGCCATTAACTACACCCAGTACGCATGCAGGACTACGTCACTCAGTGAGAACGGACTGGCTCTGACCAAGAGAGGTTTGGCACATCAGACAACGTCCACGTCACTTTGACAGACAGCATGGCAGTTACTGCTGACTGAGTTTACCCATCTCTTTAAATGTACGTTACACACTTGCTTGGATATTGTGCTTACCAACTACATTTCTCTTATTTCACAGGAGTCAAAATTCACTCTTGAGGAATGGAAGCCGCTCCTTCCTTAAAAGTGACCCCCTCAACCCTTCTGTGAACAAGTCCCAGGGCAAAATGGGGGATTGCCAGGGAGGAGTGGCCTGGTACAGGGTGGCAGTGAGCTGGGAGAGGGGGGCCACGAGAGGGGAGGATTGCCCCAGGCCCCCCGTCCCTCCCAAGGACAGCCCTGCCTGGAGGACGAGAGAAACAGAGAAGAAATCGCAAGAGACACCTGGGCAGGTAAGAAAGGACGATTTTTAGTCAGTTTAAACCAAGAGAACCTCTTATAACTCGCGTGCTTGATGGAGGCTTGGGGACAGTGTTATTTGTGAAATATCGAACACCTCGCTCCCTTCAAGCGAAGGCTGAGAAAGCTTCCATTCCAGGTGTCTACTCAGGAGCGCCCATTAGCAAAACGGGGACAACGCCACTAGATATTCCTGGTCCTTCTATAGCTCAGAGGAAGCAGAAAAGGGATCGTGTTTCTTTGCAATGAAAGCGTGAACAGCTTACAATGCCCTCTCCATTTGTAGGTCACCTTCAGGAGTAGGATACAATGCCATTTCTACCACATTACATGTTAAATGCTAGCACTTTGTCCACTCTTTGAAGGAACACGAAAATCCTATCGAGATACCACGTTATGGCATTTTTCATACACTAGGAATAAAGCATCTTGATAAATATGCAGAGTAACAGGTTTTAACTTTTAGAAAACTACTGTTCATAGCTTCCCCATGGGACATTTATAACTGAATTACTGAAAAATGGTGGGATATATTTTAGTGTCCAACAAAAAGCATCTGACCAGTATTAGGAACAGTACAGGATAGTCTCTGAAAAAACATCCTCGACCCTCTATTCAGACTGTGTCTGCCAGAAGCACCATGGTTCAGTTACCTGCTGCAAACTCCTCAATAGTCATCAATGGGAAGCGAATAAGAGAAAGTGCCTTGCCCAGTGCTTTCCGCTTGTTCTCTGGAATCACCTGAAGCTGCTGCCGCTGACACTCTGCCTCCGACCAGCGAACCACTGCATTAAACAAACGCACCTCCCGAATCCCCAAGGTGTCCCGCTCCAGCACCGCAACCAGGGTGTCTGTAAGGCAGGACAGCAACAACTTTAGGCACTAACCAACAAGTCCTGATTTTAAGCGGCCAAAGTTCCCAACGCAGAATCCCCAGGTGAGGAAAGGAGGAGGAATTCAGAACTAGGGGGCTGCTCCTGAAAACTGTATGCCTACAACTGATGAGCAAACCTGCATTCACAAGTGGGCAGCACACAGCGCCCACAGAGCAGGTACACTGACAGGTGTGCAGTCAAAGGAGTTTCTGGTTACCTACAACTCAAACTTGAATGCAAGCAAGAGCCAAAAAGTTTGAAGGGAAAGTGAATATTTTGACTTCAGTTTAATTTACGATACGTGCCCACAATAATGTCCCTGGACTTAATATTTAACATCTAACACTTGCCTCAAGTCAAGACACTGCCGACTCCTCCCATCCTCCACCGGCCAACAGCAAGAGAAGGGATAGGACTGTAACCTGCCCGAAGTGTCACAGCGCTAAGGGGAGTGAATGCCAGAGCCTACTTCTAAGACTTCTGCTGAGAATCCTCCTTTCCTAGATGCTTATGCCCAGGGACGGTCAGTTCCAGCACTTGAGAAGTTGCTCCTAGACCGCTAGGGCCAAACCACCAGGAGAAATTGCCAAGAAACTGGTGCAGCCTAAAAATCAAGCTTGCAACAAGAGTGTGTGGAAAGGAAAAAGCTTACCTAAGTCAATGTCGGTGAATCCCTCAGCATTGATGGCATCTGATGTGTTCTTGTCTATGTTCTCTAGGCAGAGGCTAGCCAGCTGGGGTTCATCAAAGAGTCTTGCCTGACAACGAAGCATCCATCATTAATGCAAAGAAAAACCTGTCTTCAGTTCCTTATCTGCAGCCAACGGGATGTGCAGCGATATTTTAAAGCATCTTTACTCCAATTACTGAATTTGCCACTAGTTTGCAAGCCAAGACAGACAACAGAGCCGAGCCTCTCAGTTAAGGAACAGTAACACCACAAATTCTTGAAGAAAACTTGGCCCAAGTTAGCTGAACATATCTTCACTCAAAACTTACATCATGTTAGAAAGGGACTTTGAAAGAACCGTTACCTACCTCGTAACTGTTGTTCTTCAAGATGTGCTGCTCATGTCCATTCCATGTAGGTGTGCACGCAGCGTGCTTGCATCGGAAATTCCTCCCTTAGCAGTACCTGTTGGGCCAGCAGGGAAGTCCCTGGGAGTGGCGCCAGTATACAGGACAACATATACCCCTGCTGGCCTTCCACCCCTCGGTTCCTTCTTACCGGACTACTGTGAGGAAAGGGAGGAGGGTGGGATTTGGAATGGACACGAGCAACACATCTCGAAGAACAGTTACGAGGCCGGTAACCGTCCTTCCTTCAAGTGATTGCTCACATCCATTCCATGTAGGTGACTCCAAAGCAGAAACCCCAGGAGGCGCATCAGTTCTAACTTCCACTGAGTGGAGGACGGCCCTACCCAGGGCAGCATCCTCCCTTGCCTGATGTGTCAGTGCCTAATGGTTAGCGAAGTGGACAGAGGACCACGTGGCGGCCCTGCAGATGTCCAGGATCAGGACCTGAGCCATGAACGCTGCAGAGGAGGCCCGTGCTCTCATGGAGTGGGCCATGAGGGGAGGCGCTGGGACCCCTAAAAGCCTGTAGCATTCCCTAATACATGCTGTGAGCCAAGAGGAGATTCTTTGCGCAGAGACCAGCTGACGCTTCAGCCGCTCCGCAATGGCACTGAAGACCTGGGGCGACTTGCGGAAGGGGCTTTGTTCTTTCTAAATAAAAGGCTAAGGCACCCTAACATCCGAAGTGTGTAGCGCCTGCTCTTTACCCGACGCATGGGGCTTGGGGTAAAAGACACAGGAAAATGTCCTGAGACACATGGAAGTTTGACACCACCTTAGGCAGGAAGGTGGGGTGGGGGCGTAACTTGACAGTATAAGAGGGGTCCGAAGTGAGAGCCCTCAGCTCGGACACGCGCCTGGCTGATGTGATGGCCACCAAAAGAATACCTTGTTGGACAGGTGTACTAATGAACATGTCATCCAGGGTTCAAATGGGGTCACATGAGTTTGGACAGGACCAAGTTAAGACCCTACTGGGGAATGGGCTGCCGAACATGCAGATAAAGCCTGTCTCAGCCCTTCAAAAACCTTTTTATCATCGGGTCTGCAAAGAGGGTTTTATCCCTGGCACCGGGTGAAAAGCAGAAATAGCCACTAGGTGGCCCTTAATCGAGGAGGAGGAGAACCCCGAAGCCTAAGATCCAGAAGGTAGCTCAGGACCAGAGGGACCAGGGAGTCTACAGGCGGCACCCCCCTAGGTGGACCAGAGATAAAACCGCTTCCACTTAGCCAGATAAATAGCCCTAATGGAAGGTTTCCCGCTTCCCAGCAACACAGGGGCTCCGCCGCTGTCAGCCACAGAGCTTCCACGCCATCAGGTGCAGGGACCACAGGTCCAGATGGCGAAGGACCTCAAAGGGGAGGTCCCCTATGGAGTTCTGTAGTTCAGGGGGAAACTGCGGTGCATGACCAGCCCCGTAGCCATGGCACGTGCAGCTGCGTCAGCCTCAGAGGGCAGCCTGGAGCACGGCCCTAGAGACTGCCCTGCCTTCCTCTGAGAGGGCTCTAAACTCAGGCCGAGAGTCCCTGGGGAGTAGCTCAATGAACTTATCCATTGAGGCCCAGGTGTTATAGGCATAGCGAGACAGCAGAACCTGATGGTTCGCTATGTGAAATTGTAGGCCTCCTGACGCGCAGGCCCTCCTGCCTACGAGAGCAAGAGCATGTTCCATCAACAGTGAGGGGGGTTACAAGGAACCGAGGGGGTGGAGGCCAGCAGGGGTATATATCGGCCGGTATACCGGCACCACTCCAGGGGGCTCCCTGCTGGCCCAACAGGTACTGCTAAGGGGAAAATTTCCAACGACACGTGCACGCTGTGCGCACGCACCTCCATGGAATGGACATGAGCAAGCACTCGAAGAAGAGTCCTGTTAACTAGAACTTTGCTGTCAGTGTAGACAAGGACAAGTTAGGTTCAACATGTCAGCTGACAGTGGGACAAACCCTAGAATCTTAGGGCTGGCAGAGACCTCAGGAGTCATCAAGTCCAACCCCCTGCCCAAAGCAGGATCAACTCCAACTAAATCACTCCAGCGAAGGCTGTGTCAAGCCAAGACAAACACCTCTAGGGATGGAGATTCCCCCCGCCCTGCCAGGGAACCCATCCCAGTGCTTCCCCACCCTCCTAGGGAAATAGTTTGTCCTAATATCCAACCTAGACCTCCCGCACTGTAACTTGAGACCATTGCTCCTCGTTCTGCCATCCCTCACTACTGAGAACAGCCTCTCTCCGTCCTCTATGGAATCCCCCTCCAGGTTGTTAAAGACTGCTCTCAAATCCCCCCTCACTATTCTCTTCCACAGACTAAACAAGCCCAAATCCCTCAGCCTCTCCTCATAAGTTATGTGCTCCAGCTCCCTACTCCAGGGGTCGGCAACCTTTTCAAACCAAAAAGCCAAACTACAGGCAGTCCCTGGGTTACGTACAAGATAGGGACTGTAGGTTTGTTCTTAAGTTGAATCTGTATGTAAGTCGGAACTGGCATCCAGATTCAGCCGCTGCTGAAACTGATCGGCGGCTGATTCCAGGAAGCCGGGGGCAGAGCAACTCTGCCTTGGGCTTACTGTAGTCAGCCGCTGGTCAGTTTCAGCAGCGGCTGACTTGGGGACGCCTGGGGCAGAGCAGCTGGGGTGCTGCCGGGTTGGTCCAGTAGCGCCGAGGAGCAGCGCTGCGGGACCAACCCAGCAGTGCCCCAGCTGCTCTACCCCAGGTGTCATGGGCAGAAAAGCCTGGTCTGCTGGGGGGGAGGGGGCACTAGCTGCGCCCCCCCGTCCCCCAGCAGACCAAGGAGACCCGGAGCAAAGCTGCGGAGGACGCCCGCAGCGGGGCAGCCCAGATGCACCACGGCTGTCCCGCTGCTGGCGTCCTCCGAGGCTTTGCTCCCCGTCTCCTTGGTCTGCTGGTCAGACCAGGGAGACGCTGAGCAAAGCCGTGGAGGACGCCCGCAGCGGGACAGCCCAGGCGTGCCGCGGCTGTCCCGCTGCGGGCGTCCTCCGAGGCTTTGCTCCCCGTCTCCCTGGTCTGACCAGCAGACCAGGGAGACGGGGAGCAGCTTTTCTCGCCCCAGAGAACGCGGGCGGTGGGACCGCGGCTCATCTGGGCGTCCCGCCGCTCCCGTCGTCCGGGGTGAGAAAAGCCCCATTCGTAACTGCGGATCCGACGTCCGCGTAACTCGGGGACTGCCTGTACATCAAAATGCAGAATAAATGGTCAACAAAGAGCTGTATAAGAATGTCCATTGGCATGACTGAAAATATACAACTTAATATCCTTGATAAAGGACATGAGGATTAACAACAGCACAAATGAAACATTGGACTTACAGACTTTATTTAATGGGATTTCTGCTGCTGCATCTTTTCGCACATTTCTTTAAAGCTTACATCATAACTGGTCAAATTCAGGTTCATGCCACATTCAAGCTACATGATTATTTGTGTGTTTTAAAATTTTGAATTAGTTTTTCGCTTTAATTGAAAGAGTTGCATCTATTTTGGGAATGACAAAAGAGTCCTATTTGATTCTATACGGAGCCATATTTAGCTCGAGAGCCATAGGTTGCAGACCACTGTAATCATTTTGCTTGCCCTCCACTGGACCATCTCCAATGTGTCCTCTTCCTTTCTATAGTGGGGGGCCCAGAACTGGACACACTACTCCAGATGTGACCTCACCAGAGCCAAATAAAGGGGAATAATCACTTCTCTGGATCTGCTGGCAATGCTCCTCCTAATGCAACCTAATATGCCATTAGCCTTCTTGGCTACAGGGCACACTGTTGACGCATATCCAGCTTTTCATCCAATGTAATCCCCAGGTCCCTTTCTGCAGAACTGCTGCTTAGCCAGTTGGTCCCCAGCCTGTAACAATGCTTGGGATTTTTCTGTCCCAAGTGCAGGACTCTACACTTGTCCTTGTTGAACCTCATTTTTTTTGGCCCAATCCTTCTAGGATTTGTCTAGGTCACTATGGACCCTAACCCTGCCCTCCAGTGTATCTACTTCTCCCCCCTAGCTTAGTGTCATCTGCGAACTTGCTGAGGGTGCAATCCATCCCCTCATCCAAGTCATTAGCAAAGATATTGAACAAAACCAGCCCTAGATCCAATCCTTGGGGCACTCCGCTTGAAACCAACCGCCAACCAGACACTGAGCCATTGATCACTACTGGATTACATTTAGTTTGATTCATTCTTTTTTTAAAATCAAGTTAAGAAAGCCCTTCACAAAAGGGCTTCCTTTGCCTGAAAGCATGTGTAATTGGGAATGCTATTTCAGATCAGGGGAAAATAGCACCTGAGTACAATAGGCCAATCTACATTACTGAAGTTTGCACTGTACAACTGCATTGACATTACAACAGGTGAAAATGCCACAACGTAGACACAGAGCATTGATGCAAAGTGAAACTCAAACTGATACAAGTCAAAACAGTAACACACTGAAGCAAGTAGCACTCGTGTAAATTTTGCTTTGTGCCAGTGTCTATGGGGGGAGGGTAGAGGAGAGAGATTGAATAGATCGATGTACTTACACCATTGTGAATTTCCTTACATTACATGGACTAAATCGGGCCACATGAGAGTCCTCCTTAGGAGTCTGGATATACACTGAAAGTGGCTCTATGTCCAGCATAAGTGGCACCAAGATCTCCAGAATGAGTGCCAAGGACCGAGCACCAGAGTCCTGGGTCTCTCTGGCACTATCTCTTCTATGCCTAGCTTAGGTACCATTGAGGTCCTGGGAGCCATTCAGAACACACAGGAACATGCAGAGGTCGCCCTGACGAATTCTTCCATCCTCCATGCTTTGTCTTTCCTATTTAGACTAAGCTCTCTGATGCACGGATCATCTTACGGAATGTACACAGCTCCCAGCACAGGAGTGCCCCAATGGAGACTAGATTTGCAAAGGCATAAGTCTGGAGTTTCCATTTCAATCTAGTTGTATTGTGGTAAAAAGAGACTTTGAGGTTGGGTCCTAGGCTCAAGGACAGGACTGGACCTTGAGGCCAGGAGATGCAGCTCCACATGCCTGTTTCCCAGAAAGGCTGCCAGTGCCAGCCAGCCATTCTAAGACTCCTGGGGTATGGAGAATGAATGGAAAGTACAGGTACTAGCGATTACTGTCCCCCACAAAGAATGGAAAACTGACATGAATCACAAGATAGGATGGGTGCTTTAAGTCAGGAGCCAGGAACCAATCTTAAAGAAATGGAAAAAGGAATATCAAAAGCTGTGTCCATCGAACTCCGCTAACCCAAGTATTGCTGAGACAATGGATGCAATCCAAAATCTTTTGAGACTTTAATACAAGTAAAACCTCTTCTTCCTGTGCTGTAGGGGGACAGCTATGACTCCAACTGAAGAAATTACTGGGGGACAAAGTTTTATCATTCTCCAAAATTTCGGAAGTCATCCACTGGAGAGCCAAAAGCTCACTACACAAAATCACTGCATGATGAAGTCCAAAAGAAGAATTTTCCTTTTCCCATTCACTGAAAAAATGGGAGATGAGAGGACAGCTGCTGACCAAGCTGAGTGTCTTTAGCAACTGATATCTAACTAAAAGACATCTCTTCCCAGCTCCTGGGCTTGAGACCTTGGGCTACTTAGCCCAAATGGCCAAAAGGACCAGAATGCTAAAAATCTTAAGGGAATATGAGTATTTCATCCCTACATCAGACAAGAGACAAACACGGGTACAAAATGAGCTGAGATCATCAGGAGCAAAGCATTTCAGAGTAGACATGAGGCCATACCCCAGACAGCAAGGTAGAAGCTAGGAGTCCCTAAGTCCCAGTAATAACCTGGCCCGAGTCGGGTAAGGGGAAAATGTTACGACAGGAAGCTCGGACTCAAAGAAGAAAATACAGCCAGCCTAGAAGGACATGAAGACAGACAGGCCTTATTCATGACCAGCAGCAAGAAGAGAACAGCGAGTGCTGCAAGAGCCTGACACAGCAACCAAGCACTGAGACAACATACACCTAAGAACGTATTCCCGAGACGCCAGAGGACAAAGCATTAAGTGCCAGAGATCCTGGATCCAGAGCATCTGACTCAAGAGGGGACCAAAACTTGAAGCACTCCAGGCAAAGCAACTCGCATGGTTGACGCCAGAGATTCTGAAACCACTGAAGAGCCAGACACTGAAGTTGTAACCAAGATGACCAGGGTGAAGAAGAGCAATGCTGGGAGGCAGAGCTCCTCAAGCATGCAGTGGGCCAGCACGACACACAGTTGGAAAGTGGACTTCCCACAAAGTGCTAGAGTCAGGGAACAGGATCACAGAGCAAGTTAACAATTCCTGGCATCAAGGCCCCCTGCACAGGACAATCTGGTCAAGTCCCCCAGGGCCAAACTGTTCCCCAGTTGCTTTGACCACTGCTCCCAACTCAGCAGAGGGAAACGAATGCCAATTCCCCTAGAAGGCTGGTGCCATCCATAGCCTAAGGCAGTTTTTCCCACTGTGTGTGTGTAACCACTGAGGGACCTGCACAGAACAGCAGTCAGGCATGCCCTGCCCTGAAGCAGAACAAGCCAAGTGTGTTTATCTAGAACGTGCAGGGTGCTACTGAAGGAGAGAGATGTTTTGAAACTCCTGCATTTGTCCTCAGCTGTGCCTAGAAAGAGTTGTAGTGGCCCAGGAAAGGCTCAGATCCCTAAACAAGAACAAAGTTCCTGATGGGACTAAAAATTAGTCTGAAAATTTTATGAATATTAATTTTTCAGTTATTACAACAAAAAGCTCTCTGTGCAGAGACTTAACCTTCCCAAATAAATCAGCAGACGGAATCCACTAAGTGCTGATTTGCTGTCTAAAGCAGTCAGAAATAAAAACCTGATAGCTGGGGTCCCAGCTCAGCCTCACAAGAGGACACTGGCAGGGTCTTGCAGCCTCAGCCAGCACCTTATCCAGAAATTCCACGTGTGTGTACATCTCCTGTAGTGGAGAGCGGAGCTGGTGCTTGCTGAGGACAAAGGCCACCATCCAGTTACTTGCAACAACAAATAACTGTTCCTCTTATCTCATTTCTTTCCCCAAGGAGAAAAAACATCCTGTGGTATGAAAGGCTGAGCTCTTTGTGTATTCTTCAGAAGTGGGGGAATCCTGGTATTAAAGAAATCCTTCAAGGGGGCCTTCAGATGACTGCCAGTGGGCTCCATACAGTGAATATTTATTCTTGGAGTTGCCCTAAATTTGAACAACCAATACTTTATAGTTTTAGACCATAACACTTGTCAGGTAGATGAAGCCCAGTAAAGTTCTCTTGTTACAGAGCCATTTACTGTTTTCTCATGATCGTGGCATTAAGGCACTTTGCACACCTGAAAGGTTCTTTCTGGAATAGTGACAGCAAATAATATAAGCACTTACAATTCATGCTTTAGGACTACATCAGTCTTCATCAATAGGAGACCTCCAGCTAGTCGTGCGAGAATTCTGGACTAAAACAACACGCCAAAATGTTTACCAGAGCAGTCAGCTGTTCCATTTCAAGCCACGCCACCAAAACATCTTTAAAATCCTCGATAAGCTAAAGCTGCTGCACCTGTTAAAAATGACTTGAAATGCACACAGCATCCGAACATACCTGAGTTAAGAGCATGAACGCGTTGTCTGCACGAAGGTTTTTCTTTAGGAACTCCACGCAGTGGGCTTCGAGAGCAGGGACAGCGTATTTTTTAGCTGTGTAAAGTGTTGTCATAACAGTCTCTGGACCAATCTGAACCTCGTCCGAATAAAGAAACCTGGAAGTACGCAAACAAATATCACTCTGTAAGCCTGCTTTCACCCACTGGAAGACAGCAGTCAGAGCCAGGACAGAAATCTCCAATGCACAAAGACCAGGATGTATTCGTTCATCACGCTGGAGCCATTTCTTACTTTTTAGTAGCAGCTGATACCTCTCCCCACTCTGCCACAGTGATAAAAAGCCCATCATCACAGCAGGCGGCTAGACTGAAGTAAGACAGTTCCATGCTCACAGCCTAGCTGTCCTCAGAGGCAGAGGACTCAAACCATGATCACAGTGTGCAGTGCTGCCACTGGATTGTACATGCCAGCCCTCCTGAAGATACTTCTCTCTGCAAGCAGCACTAGTCACAAGAGAGCCACCAAGTTCAGGCTGCTTGGGTAAAAGGGCCACTTATAAAAAAGGTCCTTGATGACAGCCATAAAAAGTCTAACTTCTATCCCAGCTCCAACCACTAGCCTGACTTGGGACGTCTTCCGCCTTCCCATCATGAGGAAAGCCAGAGAGCAGATGTCTACAACTAAACCCTCACTCAAACCCAGAATACATCACTAACCTGACATTTTACTTGCTAGACTCCTCTAAGAATATACATTTAAAGTATTGCGTGACACAAGGTCCCAGAGAGCCACTTAACGTAGGTTGAGACTCTTGGCAAAGCACATTGAGAATCTACTAAAAGGTGATGTAGCTACCAAGTATTTGTAGTTAACACTATCAAGCCACTGGCTTATGTATTTGGTTCCTCTCCCAAACAGCTACCCTTTATTATTATGGGACTATCATCCTTTTCTTGCATGCTAGTATTAAAAAATGCTCAAGCCCCAAACCAGGCCTGAAGCCAAGGATAATCACTGGGATACTTAAAGGGCTTTGAGAAAAGTTCAGGAGTCTGGCTGACTTCATATATCTACACTGCAAAAAAACAAGAAACATTCAGAACAGCCAATATCCAAATGAAAAGCAGACTGAGGCCACACAAATCTAAACAAGCAAGAGCCCACTGCGCGATAACAAAAACACTAGCTAGAGAGGACAACTACGATGCGGACACAGCAGACACTGCCGTACTCCGTTTAAAAACGGAACCATGCGACTGCTAGAACGCCGAGCGACCGCCGGGTGGCATGAGCTGCGGGCTCTGCAGGATAAAGCTTAAGTGAACTTTATCCTGCAGAGCCCGCTGCAAAGCCTCCCCAGGAGCCTCCCCACCCCCTGCACTCCCGGGGACAACGCTTTGCTGTCACCTTCTTGGTAGCTGCTGGCCCTGCTCCCAGGGAGACTTTGCTGCAGGCTCTGCAGTCTTCTTCGAGCACCTGAACTAAGGCAAGGGTGGGGAACCTAAGGCCCAGATGTGGTCCCCAGCTTGCCTGGATCCGGCCCCCGAGGCTCAGAGCTCCCCACCCAGCATTGGGGAGCCCATGCTGGTGCTCCAGCCCCCTGCCGCTTCCCTGGTCTTCCTAGGCTCTGGTGTGAGGGGAATGTGGGGAGCATCTTTCTCCTCCTCAGTCGGGGGCCATGTCATGGAGGAGGATATGGGGTGGTTGTTTTTTTCCCCCCTCTTGGCTTCTCACTTGTGAGAGGCGCCCGACTGATCTTTCTGTGGGTCAGCAGCCCCCGGCCCAAAAAACATTCCCTGCTTCTGAACGAAGGTATAACACCCAGAGGCCCATGCTCGGCCTCTCTTCTTCACCCACCTACACTGCCAGCAACTAGGGCACTGAGGAGACTGAAGGTTCCAACGGAGGGACTGGCCTACATTTCAAGGGTGAAATCTGTGTATTGCCAACTGCAGCATCCAGTGTGGTGAGGAAAACGGGTTGATCTAGTTGCTTCCCACTCTAATAGAATTGAGAATTTAGACTGTTTATTTTATTTTGGTAACTACTCTTTTTGCCTATCACTTAATAGGTACCTTTTATAGCGAATACACTTGTTTTACTGTTCGTCTTTACTAGCGAGTTTGCCTGACACGTTTGGTAGATTTACTCTGAAATTTGCAAAGGCTGGTATATACCCACTTTCCACTGCTGAAGTGGTGAACCAATTAATAAATTAAATAGTATATTCCCAGGCCCGTATGTGGGGGAGAGAGTGCAGGGTGCGAAAGCACCCCCCTCATGATCTCCCAAGCAAGCATGCTCCAGCTGGCCAGGGCAGGGCAGAAGCAGTGAGCTGCCTGAGACTCCCTCCCCCGTGTTCTGGCCGGGGGGGAGGGAGGAGAGGGGAAGGCTGGGGCTGATTTCCCCGCTTACGTGGGGGACCATGGGGTTGCATTCACACACTTGCAGTCCACACTTACAACAAAAGCACACATCCCAGAAATTCCTGCATACAGGCCTGATTCCTGGGGTACAGTGCTGGGGGGATTTGGCTCTGGTGCCTTTCTCTCTTTGATTCATGAGCGGCCATGGGGGCATTCATGCAACCTAGCTGGGTGCAGTTGTGCTGTGTGATAACAGCCCCTGGAGGGTTGCCACTGGTCACTAGCAAAGCACTGAGAGGCAGCTCAGGCTGGAGAAAGCCAAGGGGGCACAGTGGTTCCTAGCCCCAGGATGCACCCAGTCACAACTGGAATCTAGCTTCTGGCAGTGGAACTGAACTTTAAGGGGGGCAGAAAGTGCAATTGTGGACATTGGTGAAAAAAATCTTCCTGACCTCATGGCATCCAGGAGGCCCGTGTCAGCACTTCTTCCCAGTTCAAAATCAGCATGAAGACAAGTGCTAAATTCCAAGTAAATTGTTAAACAAAGCACTGAAGCGTCACTGCTGGGCCTGTTCATTGTGAGATCAGACCTTCCATCTTTCCCTGGTAAATCAGCCCATTGAGGCAAGAACCCTAGCGTAATGCCAAGTCACGTAGAACGCTGTGGCGCCACATGCAGTGTGACTCTTCACACAGAGTCATCACCTTATCCGAGCTTTACTCTTCTTTTTCTATAGGGAAAAATGGTGTTTTCCTTTCTGTTATTGGACAGATACCAAGGAAGAGGGTGAATGTTAATTCCAGATCGTCTTTCCTTCAGAGACCATTTCACTGGGCCTTTCACGAACCACACTAAAAACCGCAGGCTTTCAGAAGAGATCAGTGAATAACTTCACAGTTTGACTTTTCTTAAACTCAAGCCCTACTTTAGTTTGCATTTTTTTTAAATCAAGTATTAAAACTAACCGCCAGCTTTGTTTGGCTGGGTATGGATTAAACTGAAACCAATTAAAGGCTCTTAGTTCCACAGGCAGGAAGCACTGTATGTGGGTGGGGAGAGGTTTCCTGGTGCTTTCATTTTAAATCTGATGCATCAGTTGAAAGGGAGTCCTGAGGATTTCTAACCCTTCATTCTGGGGATGGGGAAATCATTTTTAGCCTTTAAGGCTCTGCTTCCTCTCTGATGTCTTAGCTATAGCAAAAGCACTTTTTCTGAAAAGGGAAACAAAAAAAATCTATGTTCCAAAGCTATATATAGACAGTGTTCCTGACAACCGGAGAGGTGGAAACCGTGTGTCAAAGTGAGAGATGGCAGCAATTAAGTCAGCTACAGAACACAGATTGCCGAAACAAGACACTTACAGTTTATTGCCTGTGTAAACTTGATGTTCTGTATTTAATGTTTACCCAGCTATGGAAAAATCTTCATTAGGACATCTGACAGCATTGTGCTTAGATGCCAGTACTCGCACAAGCTCTAGGGCAGTGATCTCCAACCTTTTCTAGCATGAGATCACTTTTTGAATTTAAGTGCAATCCAAGATCAAACCCAAATACCCTAGCCCCGCCTCCTCTGTACCACTTCTCCCGACGCTCCACCCCTGCTCACTCCACTCTCCCTCTCTCCTCCATCTTCCTTCACTTTCACCAGGCTAGGGAAGAGGGTTGGGGGCAGGCTCTGGTCTTGGATGAAGGGATCTGGAGTGGGAGAGAGGCTCTGAGCTGAGCTTGGGGCAGGCAGTTGGGGTGGCAGAGGGGGTTCTAGGGGCAGGCTCTGGGAGGGTGTTTGGATGCAGGAGTGCTCGGGGCTAGGGCAGGGGTTTGGGGTGCAGGAGGGGTTCATGGCTGGGCTAGGGTTTTGACATGTGGACTCTGACTGGGCACTGTTTAACTCAAGTGGCTCCTGGGGGGTGGTGCAGTGGGGCTAAGGCAGGATCACCCCTGCCCTGGCCCTGCACCACTCTCAAAAGCAGCCAGTAAACTCCCTCCCAAGTCCTGTTGTGCCCCCTCTCTGCTTTGTGGACATAGGATACAGGGTGGGAGAGGGGGTGCCTTGACGTCAGTGCCCCTCTTCCTCCCCTGCCCTGTACAGCAAGCCGGAGGCTCCTGGGGGTGAGGAGAGACATCTCCAAGGCAAAGGGCAGGAGATGCACAGCAGTAGGGGGAGGGGCAGCAGAAGTGTGGACACTTGGCCAAACCAGTTAGGATCCCCTGTCAGAGGCTCTAAGATCTACTGGCAGATCCCGATCTACTGGTTGGTGACCACTGCTCTAGGGAGGTCAGTTTTGCACACAAAATGTGGCCCTTTAAGGAGCACAAAAGGACTCCGCCGCCTTTACTGAGAGCTGTTATCATGCATCCAAAAACCACAGGCGCTTCCAAGTTTTCTGGCAGCTTTAAAAATGCCACTCAAGCAACAGATTGTACACAGGCTTGGAAGAATTTGATTTCAATTGTTAGTCTCTGGTAAACATTAATTTCACTTGACACAGAAAACAAAATATAAGCAGCAATTAACATCAGCCTCTCCCGCACTCAGAAATGCAGGGAGCCTTCTGCACCCCCATAGGCAATGGGAGGAGCCTCCCTCCTAACTACGGCCTCTTCCCCTTCCTCCCAGTCCTGGCTGGAGGTCTGTCTCCCTTACCAGGACCACAGCCCATCTTGGAGGCACTGACCCTGCCCTTTCATTTGGAAAGGGGTTTCCAGCTGGGTTTGTTTGTAAGTCAAGCAATGCAAAGAGCATGCTGTGCTGTTCTCCTTTTCTAAAGAGCCCCTAGCATCCAGAGCAAGCCAGCTCTACGAACAGGATTTACTTGGCCTGCTCTAAAAAACAATTCAGTATCCATTTAATGATTTCAAGTAAAGGTATGAGTTTTGACAGATAGAATCTTTCACTGCTGAGAAACTGTCCTCTTACACCAATATAAAGGCATTTATCAGTATAGCTTGTTCCTATCATCATAGTATAACTGTGTCTATACCAAGGAACATACTGTTTCAGTTGTATCAGCTTCTAGACCAATACAGCTAAAGAGTTGTAAACACTAGTTAGACATGCCTTCAGTGCAACAGAACCAGCAGACGTGCAAAGCCACTTGTATGTGTCTTACATAAACAATGGCAGTTTTAAAAAGGTTTATCAAATAGGAAATAAAGGATTTACAAAAAATTGTAGGCCTCCGTCGGTCAGTTGACCATGGATGACGTATCCTAGTTCTCGTCTTGGTTCGTGTCGGATTGTCTGGGACAGCGTCGGGGACAGCGTCGTTGGTGGCTGAAAAGGCCAATCCGGGACAGGCATTCTCTGCCGCAGAAGTCGCAGCTATAGGTGGTTCCCTGGCTGTTGTTGTTGCGTAACTTCCTGCGGGCTCGCTTTTCTTCTGATGCACGCATCATGTTCGTTTCGCCTGACTTGAGCTGTGTGGTCAGGGTGCCCCTCCACTTCGGGCGGTCTGCTGCGAGGTCTTCCCAGGACTGCGTGTTTATGTCGATGGCTTTCATGTCCCTCTTCACGACATCTTTAAATCGCAGGTTCGGGCGCCCTGTGGTTCTCTTCCCAGATGCCAGTTCCCCGTAGAGGATGTCCTTTGGGATCCTCCCGTCCTCCATGCGGCGTACATGGCCAAGCCAACGCAGGCGACGTTGTCAGAGCATGGTGTACATGCTGGGGAGGCCGGCTCGAGTCAGAACTTCGAGGTTGGAGACTTTGTCTTGCCAGGTAATGCCCAGGATGCGGCGCAGACCTCATAGATGGAAGGCGTTCAGTCTCTGCTCTTGTCTCGCGTATGTGGTCCATGTCTCGCTCCCGTACAGCAGGGTGCTGATGACGCAGGCGTTGTACACTGCCATCTTTGTTGCGATTGTCAGCCTGGGGTTGGTCCACACTCGGGTTGTCAGGCGGGCTAAAGTAGAGGCTGCCTTCCCAATCCTCTTGTCGAGCTCAGCGTCAAGGGAGAGATTATCGGTGATGGTGGAGCCCAAGTACGTGAACTGGTGGACGACGTCAAGCTGGTAGTCATCTACTGTGATGGCTGGTGGAGTGACAGTGTCCTGGCTTAGGATGTTTGTTTTTTTCAAACTGATAGTCAGCCCAAAGTCTTTACAAAAAATAGTACCTCAAGAACACACTGCACCAGATAATTAAGATAAAATTATCTGGTACAATAATAATCAATGGTGGGAATAGTAGTGAGAATAAACTACTTAATCTCCATTTTAACCAAAAGATACAATGATTATTGGCATCTGAAATATTCATGTTCACAATAACCTGTGCCCAGTTAAAAGTGAATTACACTGTACAATAAAAGAGGCTTACTTTAGCAAAGCTAGGAAGGCCGCAGGCTCCACATCAGGCAGTTCAATCTCTGTAGAAGTTGTGGCCATTCCACCATTAAACATTGCATCGAAGACCGCACTGCCCACAGCCAACACAAACCTAACATTTAAAAATAAAAATAACAAATCCTACATTAAACTGTAAAGCACTATTTCTGGGGGGGGAGGGGGGGAGAATCCCATTTGAGTTTTGCTCCCCCGGCCCATCCCAAGGGGACAGTTGACAGTACTAATGTAAAATTCTCAGAAGCAATCCACTTCTCTTCTAGGCCTTATCACTACTCTGTATTACCAACACCACCAGGCAAAGTTGCAAACTTTGGTGATCTTTGGAAATCTCCTCTAAGCCCAGTATGCAATGAAAAAACACAAGGGCTTCTATAAATCCAGAGTTTATGCATTTTATAACAGACAGTACATGTGCTAATAGAACTGTTTGCCCTTACGTACCACTTTACAGTTTTATAGCCCCCCGTGAGGTAGGCCCATCGTACAGATTGAGAACTGGAGGTACAAAAAAGGTTAAGTGACTCGAGCTGCTTCACCAAATCACAAGAGCTGGAATCCACACATAGAAGTATGTCAAAACTAAAAATTAGCCACCAGCCAATGCCAACTAATGAGGTTTACAGGGCAGGGGCTATGGGGCTGTTTAACTTGCATGTAATGTTTGGGTTCCACAACCAAACAGACCTTGAGCCCAAGTCAGGTGGCACTGGCCAGCCAGAGAGGTCTAATTCCAGGGCAGACATACCTTAAAAGTCCCGACTAACTGCTCTATTCTAAAATACCAGACACACCAAAAGAAGTCTTAACAAGACTGTTTTCCATCTTTTGATCTCCACATTAGCAATGAGACATCAAAAATTTTTTGATTAAAGCAAATTTAAAAAGAAATGTGCAATTTCCTTCCACGTCAGACAAAGACCCTCTTCCAAGCTTCCTGAAATATATTCATCTCCACACAACTATCCCACAAAAATCATCAGCCACTGGCTAGCACTGTATCCTGAGAAGAAAGGCCTTTCCTTATTTTGAAGGGGGGGGGGGGGTGAAGAGTGTTGTTGTCTCATTTCTGTAGGGATGTTTACTTCTGGTCACATAAACCTCAGTAAAGATGTTATATCATAAGCCTAGAAAATAGGCAAAATTTCCATGCAAGCATTAAGAAGTATTGGTGGGTACACACAAATCATTTACACCATGGGTTCCCAAACTGGGAGGGGAGAGGGCGTGAAGAAATTCCAGGGGGGGTGCAAGGCGACCCAGCAGTCTCCCCCTCCCCCAGTCAATCCCCCCCCCCAAGTTTTGCTGCAATTTGTGTTTTTTGGCCCCAGTCAGTTCCCCCCCCCCTTTTTTTTGCTCAACAAGTTTTTCCTTGAGGAAGGAGGCAGGCGTGAGGGTTTCTCAAAAATCAAAAAGGGGTCATTATGCTGAAAAATTTGGGAACCACTGATTTACATAGTTCCATAAGTTTGCACTGAAATTAACATAAAAAGCTACATTCCCTGCCCTGGAGAATATCAATTTGGAGTACTCTCTCAAAACAACTGAGCCACTAGAGAATCTGTTCCTTACAATTTCCTCATGTAAATGCAAGTCAAGCTCATCTGCTGACAGGCCACTCTAGCTAACCAGACATTTAAAAATAAGTGATTCTGGTTGATTAGGAAACATGCACATAGGAAGTGATGGTGCCTGCCATACGCATTAGAGAAGCGAAGTTGTGAAAAATGTACTCCAAAATTTAGAGATGAGTTCATCCATTCTTTTCCTCAGGGGTTGCAATCTAATGGCCCTGCATCTCAAATAAAGTGAAGACCACTGAAGCGCACATATTGCATCAAGGTTTTCTTTCCACAGAAGAAGCCGGTGAGCCAGCTGCTCTGACAGGACTGGAACCACTTTCCAACTATTGTCATAAACGGAACTAGCTGCAAAGTTCTGGAGCCTCTGAGGCTGATGCATGCTCACTACAGCAACCCCCTCCACCTACCTGGCGGGGCTTCTCTGTAAGGCTGTGTCCAGACTCCATGCCTCCGTCGACGGAGGCATGTAGATTAGCCAGATCGGAAGAGGGAAATGAAGCCGCGATTAAAATAATCGCGGCTTCATTTAAATTTAAATGGCTGCCCCGATCTGCCGATCAGCTGTTTGTCGGCAGATCGGGAGAGTCTGGACGCGATGCCCCGACAAAGAAGCCTTTCTTCATCGACACAGGTAAACCTGGTTTCACGAGGCTTACCTGTGTCGATGAAGAAAGGCTTCTTTGTCGGGGCATCGCGTCCAGACTCTCCCGATCTGCCGACAAACAGCTGATCGGCAGATCGGGGCAGCCATTTAAATTTAAATGAAGCCGCGATTATTTTAATCGCGGCTTCATTTCCCTCTTCCGATCTGGCTAATCTACATGCCTCCGTCGACGGAGGCATGGAGTCTGGACACAGCCTAAGACGGAAGGCAGGAGACACAAGGGTGGGAATTCTGTGTGTGCAGTATCTTTAAAGACACCCTTTTCCTGCCCAGCAACCTTGATAAGATTTCCCCTTTTGTAAAAATAAATAAAATAAATAAATAAAAATACAAATGCACCTTTCAGCAAATTAAACAATGCTTTTGTGCAGAGTACTTCCTAGGTTAATAAAATCCTTACAGGCAAACTTGTTGTAACCATGCCAATCAGTAGGCCCTCCTGCCTCAAAACATTTTCCCCCCTCCCCCCGCCCCTCTGCTTCAGCGCTAGACTGGTGGGGGAAAGCCCTACTGGCTCCACTGCCACTCCCCTCTCCTCCCTCCCCTTCCGGAGAAGCCACACAGCCTGCCTCCCATTCACACCAGGGATGGGCCCAGAGAGTGCCACCTGGGCCAGCCTGTGTGTCCCCTCTTTCCCCTGCCCCGCTTGCCAGATGGGCAATGCCAGCTGGAGGCCTGCAACTCTCTCCACACCCAGACCAAGGAATGCTGGGTAAGTCTTGTAGCACTCTAAAAGCAATAATGTGTACAATGTATTTCACGGAATAATTTTGGAGCCAGATCACAAGCACAAATTGTAAGAGACCCGATTCATTTTTGTACATAAATGTGTCATATGTGGCTGTTGTCAAAAGGGACAAAAGATCCCAACTGTCCTAATCTATCATTACTAATAACCATTTGGCACAATTTGAGTTCACACCACAAGCGACAATGCATACAGAGTTGGTAGCAAGAACAAAGTGAGGGACTATAGGCTATGTCTACACTCTCGACTTCTTGCACAAGAAATATGCAAATGAGGCTAAGCGTGGAATATTGCAGAGCCTAATCTACATACAGCTGTCTACACTGCCCCTTCTTGCGCAAGAAAAACCCTACTGCGCAATGCCGTTATGCCAATTATTTTCAGGAATAACGGCATTGCACAAGAGGGTTTTTCTTGTGCAAGAAGGGGCAGTGTAGACAGCTGCTTCGGGCGCAAGAGCCTCTTATGCAAAAACAGCAGCTTATTAGGTATTCAAATGAGGTTCGGCGATATTCCACACAGCCTCATTTGCATATTTCTCATGCAAGAAGCCATAAGTGTAAACTAGCCTAGGAGTTTACTGGAAGTGACAAAAGCAGCATGAAAATGCTTTAGAAAGTGAACAGTAAAGCCTGATTTTTTTCCCCCATAGTAAACATTAAGGGAGGCTGAAAATGTGTGATGCAAGAATCTGATTTTGGGGAATATAACATACCAAAAGCTAAGAGATTATGTAAAGAAAGTCACAGAAACTTCATGAAAGGCTAAATTAACATGCGCATCCATCTGTGAACTTTCTGTAAACTTTCATACAGATATTCTGTGTCCAGGAAAATATTTAACCCAATTAGGGATGTAACAGTATACAGGCAGTCCCCGGGTTACGTACAAGATAGGGACTGTAGGTTCGTTCTTAAGTTGAATCTGTATGCAAGTCGGAACTGGTACAAATTGTAGGGGAAACTCTAGCCAAACATTTCTCCAGAGCTCAGTTTTATTCTCCCACACCTCACTTCCCTCAGTCCTTTAATCTCAAGCTGGGGTGTCTGCTGAGAAAAGCCGCTCCGCGTCTCCCTGGTCTGCTGGGGGGGCGCTAGCTTTGCGTCTCCCTGGTCTGCAGGGGGGAAGCAGCTATTGCGGGGTTGCCTCACCCCGTTTGTAAGTAGGGATCCGATGTAAGTCGGATCCATGTAACCCGGGGACTGCCTGTAGTCAATTAACCGATAAGCAAAAGCTTATAGGTTAGCGCAACAGACTACACGCATTTCCCTCCCACTCCCCCACCCCAGTGAATTTTTAGCAGGCAGGCCAGCATCCTGGCTCAGTCCTGGCTTGCAGCGGGTCCAGGACCTACTGCTGCTGCTGCGGCTCTGCATTTAAACTGTATTAGGAGCCAGGCGGGCAGGCAGCCCAGCTCCGGCTTGTGCCAGGTCCAGGTGCTCAGACCCTCCTTCCCCAGACAGCTGAAGAAATGTGGCAACAACTAAACACTACTCCATAAATGGAATTTTATTTAACTGAAGTTTTACATCAAGCCTCCCCAGTAAAACCTCCATTAAAATCCTTTGAGATGCTTCTTTTTAAACAGCCAACCTCAAAAGTTATATTAACTCTGGAACATGTCTATACTATACCTAAGCATTACTAAATTCATGGTTCATTTTGATAAATTTCACAATCATAGGAATTTAAAATTTGTAAATTTCATTATTTCAGCTATTTAAATCTGAAATTGCATGGTGTTGTGATTGTAGGAGTTGCATGGTTATTGTCAGAGAAGTTGGGGGTACTGCTGCTGGAGGCAGGACTACCTTCAAAGCTGGGTAGCCTGAGAGAGGCAGCTGTTGGCCAGGAACCCAGGTCGGAAGGCAGAGCCACAGCCAGCAGCAGCATCGACATAAGGGTGGCATGCTGTGGTACTGCAACCCTTACTCCTGCACGGCTGCCTGCAGTGATGGGCCCTCAGTCAGCAGCCACCACTGTCTAGCTGCCCCGCTCTGAAGGAAGTAGCACAGAGGTAAGTAAGAGTGGCATGATAGCATAGCTCCTGGCCACCTAGCACTGAAGGAAGTGCAGAAGGATGGCAAGACGGCAACTCTCCTAAAATAAACTTGTGATCCCCTTGCCAATCACTTTCGGGTCAAGCCCTCCAAATTCAGAAATACTGATGTAAACTGTAGGATAAAAGCACACAAAGGACCAGATTTCACAGGGGGGAGACCAAATTTCATGGTCCATGACTTGTTTTTCACGGCCATGAGTTTGGTAGGTCTCTAACCATAACCACCATCATGCTGGAAGAACTGGACACATCATTAAAAGATGACTCTAGCCCATGCACAAGAGCTAACTGTCTTGCCACAGCCCTCTTCTGCCACGCTTGTAGCAGTTCAGCCTACCTATATTTCAAGAGGGGACCTGCACCATGACCCCAGTGTTTCAACCTTTAGGCAAGTTGTAAAAGCAAGTGGATACCTTTAAGAAGTTGTACATGCCACCCCTGGATTTGTGTAATAGAGATGAGCATTTTTTTTAAAGCCTCCCATGTACATTAATAGATTAGGAAGACATGATCTCCCTTTACAGAAACTGTGTTGACTTTTGCCCAACAAATTATGTTCTTCTATGTGTCTGACAATTTTATTCTTTACTATTGTTTCAACTAATTTGCCCGGTACTGATGTTACACTTACCGGTCTGTAATTGCCGGGATCGCCTCTAGAGCCCTTTTTAAATATTAGCATTACATTGGCTATCTTCCAGTCATTGGGTACGGACGATGATTTAAAGGATAGGTTACAAACCATAGTTAATAGTTCCACAATTTCACAGGTGAGTTCTTTCAGAACTCCTGGGTGAATGCCATCTGGTCCTGGTGACTTGTTACTATTAAGTTTATCAATTAATTCCAAAATCTCCTCTAAGACACTTCAATCTGTGACAAGTCCTTGTCACCGACAGGTCAGGTTTGGGAATCTCCCTAACATCCTCACCAGTGAAGACTGAAGCAAAGAATTCATTTAGTTTCTCCTCAAGGACATCTTTAAGTGCTCCTTTTGTATCTCGATCGTCCAGGAGCCCCACTGGTTGTTTAGCAGGCTTCCTGCTTCTGATGTACTTAAAAACATTGTTACCTTTTCTGTCACCGCTGTTCCATCATGAGTCTGTAACTCACTGAACAGACTCCTGTTCAATGCCCAGTCAACAAAGGGTAACAGCCCCAGCTACAGATCTTGATTCCTCAGCTAAAGCCTGAGTCACTACACTCAGCTTTCTGCTCCTGAAGTGCCAATAGGGAGACACAAGATTGTGTGCTCAGTGGGCTATGGCTTCTCCAACCCACAACTGCTTTGCAGCCATTCCAAGCACCCCTTTAAAGGGCAGAGCCCCACTAACACCATGCCACACAGACCCCACACAGAGACAACTTGGGGGCCTGCATTCCCAGGCTGATCTGACACCTTAGTGCATCCTGCTCCCTCCACTCCAGCCATCACAGGCCTGGAAAGCAGCTCTGGGCCCTCTCAAGGCAGGAGGCCCAAACCCTGGGATGTGTTGGTGAGGCCTGGCGTGTGGAAGACCTAGGGGGGCAGGCAGGTGACCACACCGCCCAGAGGCATGGCAGAAGGAAGGGCGGCCCTCTCCTGCCTCACCATACCTGCGTCCAGGCTGGGGCCAGGTATCTAGCTGCAGGGAGCACCAGCGCAGCCCCCTGCTATGCAGAGCCCACGGAGGGGCGGAGGTTGAGGCTCAGCCTATGGCTCACCTCAACCGGTGTCCCGGACAGCGAGAGGAGCAGCAAGCCCCATGTGGGGGCCAGCATGGGATGCCTGCTCCACCCCACCTCAGTGGTCCCTACTTGTACACTGGGGTGGCCCACTGCAACCCCCCCTTGTATGCTTTTTGCCTCCTTCCTCTCAGGCTACCCACAAGTGGGCTGGGATGCTCCCCTACACCCCCTCCTTGGCACCGTCCCTTGGTCCCCTCCCACATACACACACACACCCCAGTCCCACTGCTCACCTGAGGGCTGGGATGCTCCCCTACCCCCCCTCCCGTGGGCCTCCTGATAGCCCCCCTCCCGGGCCCTACACCCCCTCCTTGTTCGCTCCACTGCATTCCCTGGGCCCTACATCCGCTCCCCCAGGCAGCCCAAGAGCCCGCACCCTGGCACCCCCCTAGTCGCTACCCCCCCATTGCTCACCTGAGGGGGGATGCTCCCCTCCCCCCTTGGGGCCCCACGCCCCCCTAGTCCCTACACCCTCCCGTTGCTCACCTGAGGGGGGATGCTTCCCTCCCCGCCCCCCCCGCCCACCTGAGGGGGGGATCCCTCCCCCCCCCCGCCCCCTGAGGGGATCCCCCCGCCCCCCCCCGGCCCTCGCCCACCTGAGGGGGATGCTGCCCCCCACGCTCCTGAGGGGGATGCCCCCCCGCGTCCCCGGCCCCCTGAGGGGACTGCCCCCCCCCCGCCCCCTGAGGGGGATGCCCCCCCGGCCCCTCGCCCCCCCCCTGCCCCCCGAGGGGGATGCCCCCCGCGCCCCTGAGGGGGATGGTCCCCCCCCGCGCCCCCCGAGGGGGATGGTCCCCGCCCCCCCGGCCCTCGCCCACCTGTGGGCCGGGATGCGCTGCGAGCCGCGGCCCTTGCCCACCAGGAAGTGCACGTCGCTGAGCACCTCGTTGTTGAAGAGGAAGGCGAATCGCTCCTGCACCGTGGGCTTGGTGGCCTGCCAGTTGTACACGGGCTCGCGCGGCAGCGCCCCGCCCCCGGGCCCCGCCGCCCCGGCCGCCGCCGCGGGGTTGCCGGCCCCGCACTGGTTGTAGGTGAGGCCCGGCGGCGCGGCGGGGGCGGGCGCGGGGGCGGCGCAGGCGGCGCCGTTGCCCGGGGGGGCGGCGGCTGCGGGCCGGAGGAGGAGAGGCCCCCGGGGCCCCCGCCGCTCCCGCCGGCCGCCATCTTGTGCGCAGGAGGCGCGGGCGGGGCAGGGCGGCGCGGCGGCGGGCGCGGGGCGGGGGCGCTGCGGCGGCTGAGGCACAAGGCCGGGCAGCAGCGGCGCATGGGGCTCGGGCGCGGCGGCGCGCGCAGGGGGCGGGGCGGGGCGTGGGGGCGTTGGGGGGCAGGTAGGGGTGGGGGGGTATGGCAGGGTTGAGGCCGGGGGGGGCAGTGGTGGCCATGAGGAGGGTGGGGAGATGGAGGGTGGGGTGCGTGGGGGTGCAGGGCATGAGGAGGGTGGGAGATGGAGGGTGGGGTGCGTGGGGGTGCAGGGCATGAGGAGGGTGGGGAGATGGAGGGTGGGGTGCGTGGGGGTGCAGGGCATGAGGAGGGTGGGAGATGGAGTGTGGGGTGCGTGGGGGTGCAGGGCATGAGGAGGGTGGGGAGATGGAGGGTGGGGTGCGTGGGGGTGCAGGGCATGAGGAGGGTGGGGTATGTGGGGGTGCAGGGCATGAGGAGGGTGGGAGATGGAGGGTGGGGTGCGTGGGGGTGCAGGGCATGAGGAGGGTGGGGAGATGGAGGGTGGGGTGCGTGGGGGTGCAGGGCATGAGGAGGGTGGGGAGATGGAGGGTGGGGTGCGTGGGGGTGCAGGGCATGAGGAGGGGGGAGATGGAGGGTGGGGTGCGTGGGGGTGCAGGGCATGAGGAGGGTGGGGAGATGGAGGGTGGGGTGCGTGGGGGTGCAGGGCATGAGGAGGGTGGGGAGATGGAGGGTGGGGTGCGTGGGGGTGCAGGGCATGAGGAGGGTGGGGAGATGGAGGGTGGGGTGTGTGGGGGTGCAGGGCATGAGGAGGGTGGGAGATGGAGGGTGGGGTGCGTGGGGGTGCAGGGCATGAGGAGGGTGGGGAGATGGAGGGTGGGGTGCGTGGGGGTGCAGGGCATGAGGAGGGTGGGGTATGTGGGGGTGCAGGGCATGAGGAGGGTGGGAGATGGAGGGTGGGGTGCGTGGGGGTGCAGGGCATGAGGAGGGTGGGGAGATGGAGGGTGGGGTGCGTGGGGGTGCAGGGCATGAGGAGGGTGGGGAGATGGAGGGTGGGGTGTGTGGGGGTGCAGGGCATGAGGAGGGTGGGGAGATGGAGGGTGGGGTGCGTGGGGGTGCAGGGCATGAGGAGGGTGGGGACATGGAGGGTGGGGTGCGTGGGGGTGCAGGGCATGAGGAGGGTGGGGAGATGGAGGGTGGGGTGCGTGGGGGTGCAGGGCATGAGGAGGGTGGGAGATGGAGGGTGGGGTGCGTGGGGGTGCAGGGCATGAGGAGGGTGGGAGATGGAGGGTGGGGTGCGTGGGGGTGCAGGGCATGAGGAGGGTGGGAGATGGAGGGTGGGGTGCGTGGGGGTGCAGGGCATGAGGAGGGGGGAGATGGAGGGTGGGGTGCGTGGGGGTGCAGGGCATGAGGAGGGTGGGAGATGGAGGGTGGGGTGCGTGGGGGTGCAGGGCATGAGGAGGGTGGGGTGCGTGGGGGTGCAGGGCATGAGGAGGGTGGGGAGATGGAGGGTGGGGTGCGTGGGGGTGCAGGGCATGAGGAGGGTGGGACATGGAGGGTGGGGTGCGTGGGGGTGCAGGGCATGAGGAGGGTGGGAGATGGAGGGTGGGGTGCGTGGGGGTGCAGGGCATGAGGAGGGTGGGAGATGGAGGGTGGGGTGCGTGGTGGTGCAGGGCATGAGGAGGGTGGGAGATGGAGGGTGGGGTGCGTGGGGGTGCAGGGCATGAGGAGGGTGGGAGATGGAGGGTGGGGTGCGTGGGGGTGCAGGGCATGAGGAGGGTGGGGAGATGGAGGGTGGGGTGTGTGGGGGTGCAGGGCATGAGGAGGGTGGGGAGATGGAGGGTGAGGTGCGTGGGGGTGCAGGGCATGAGGAGGGTGGGGAGATGGAGGGTGGGGTGCGTGGGGGTGCAGGGCATGAGGAGGGTGGGAGATGGAGGGTGGGGTGCGTGGGGGTGCAGGGCATGAGGAGGGTGGGGTATGTGGGGGTGCAGGGCATGAGGAGGGTGGGGAGATGGAGGGTGAGGTGCGTGGGGGTGCAGGGCATGAGGAGGGTGGGAGATGGAGGGTGGGGTGCGTGGGGGTGCAGGGCATGAGGAGGGTGGGGAGATGGAGGGTGGGGTGCGTGGGGGTGCAGGGCATGAGGAGGGTGGGAGATGGAGGGTGGGGTGCGTGGGGGTGCAGGGCATGAGGAGGGTGGGGTATGTGGGGGTGCAGGGCATGAGGAGGGTGGGACATGGAGGGTGAGGTGCGTGGGGGTGCAGGGCATGAGGAGGGTGGGAGATGGAGGGTGGGGTGTGTGGGGGTGCAGGGCATGAGGAGGGTGGGACATGGAGGGTGGGGTGCGTGGGGGTGCAGGGCATGAGGAGGGTGGGGTATGTGGGGGTGCAGGGCATGAGGAGGGTGGGGTATGGGGGCAGGAGAAACGCAGGAGGGGAGAGGTCAGGCTTGAGGCCTGCATTGGGGAGTGGGAAGGGAGAGGCAGGGCAGGAGGGAGAGGTGTGAGGGACAGGAGAGTGGGGAATGGAGGAGGGGGCGGGGAGGCCACGAGGAGATTGGGAGATCGAGGGTAAGGGTTAGGGAGACCTGAGTGTGGGGGCAATGAGGAATGCAAGGAGAGGGGTATGTTAGGTGTGAGGCCTGTGGGGGGCGCAGTAAGGAGAGGGAGAGGTGGGAGGGAGGAGAGACATGCAGGAGGGGGGAGTCTTAGGGGAGAGAAGGAATGAGGGGATGGAGGAAGCCCAGCAATGGGAACCTGAGGAACTTCTTGGTATTTCCATGTCAGTTACAAATTGTCTTGACTGCATGATTAGCCAGATAACCCTAATTTAACACCCTTACATCTCACCTTGGTGAGTGGAGGGCTTATGAGGAAGAGGCAGCTTCTCATGAAGGTTAGGTAGCCTGTTGGGGAAACAGCAACACTTCAGTGGCGGGTGACCTGCAGCCCAAAGGGTTCGACCGATGGCCTGCAGGACGTTTTGTTTACCATTGCCCATGCACAGAGTTGTCAGATTCCCCTGGTTTCTGTCAGCATTGTTTTTTTACTGCCAGTATTACTAAAATAGAGCAAGGGTGCATGCAAGGAGGTGCGTGCTGATTGCACACAATGGTGACTGTGAGAACTAGGCACTCTCCCTGCATCCAATCAAGGAGCTGCTATGGTTTAATTGGCATACCCTGCAAATTCTAGGTATGCAAGCACTGTTAGGAAAACTACCCTATCCCACAAGACAGTCTTGGTTACAACAGTCTTGCGGTCCACTGAGATGAAGGAGGGCTACTCCTGTGGCCCACTCACTAGTCTACGTTGCCCATTGCTGCTTCAGTTTATCCCCTGAAGAATAAGCCTGAAGCACCATTCTGTCATCCCTTTGCACTGATGCAAACCAACCTTTTCCAAAAGCCAGATACCAAAACTTCAGCAGCACCTCAAGGCTATGTTGATTACTGCTCTGCAATCCCTTACAATCCTTAGGCCAAGGAACTGATGCTCTGTGGCTGATGTACCTGCTCTTTTCTCTGTGTTCCTTATCTTCAGAGATACTGCTCGCCAATAAGCTGATACCTCATGTGTAACATCTGCTGTGTAGGCATGTATTTCACACCAACCTTGCACCTCACCTCATTGTACGCTGCTGCGGCCATGGAGATACTGTGGAAACGTGAATGCCTTGCAAGATAACACAGCAGGATGTGCATGCTGCCTGGCAGATGAGATAAATTATTTCACAGCCAGCCAATATTCCTTACATAGGAAATGGCAGGGATGTCAGAAGGAACCTGAAAGGCAGCAGATGGGCAGGTGCAGACAATCACAAGAGCCCATATTGGCCCAAACTTGATAGCCATTAAAACAAGGCGGCTACGTCTACACTGGCACCCTTTTCCGGAAATGCTTAAAACGGAACAGTTTTCCGTTATAAGTATTTCCGGAAAAAGCACGTCTACATTGGCAGGATGCTTTTCTGGAAAAGCACTTTTTCCGGAAAAGCGTCTGTGGCCAATGTAGATGCACTTTTCCGCAAAAAAGCCCCGATTGTCATTTTCGCGATCGGGGCTTTTTTGCGGAAAAGACTGCTGTGCTGTCTACACTGGCCCTTTTCCGGAACAGTTTTTCCGGAAAAGGACTTTTGCCCGAACGGGAGCAGCATAGTTTTTCCAGAAAAACACTGACAATTTTACAGTAGATCGTCATTGCTTTTCCGGAAAAGCAAGCGGCCACTGTAGACAGCTCGCAACTTATTCCGGAAAAGCAGCTGCTTTTCCGGAATAAGTGGCCCAGTGTAGACACAGCCGGCGATTTTATTTGCCACAAAGAAGGGAATAAAACTCCCTGCTCCTCCCTGTTCTCTGTTCCATTGGTGACATTCTGCCTGTGGATGTACATACATACACATTTCACAGCAGACTCTTTGTCCTTGGTTCCACCGGTTGAATAACTGCTCAGCCAGGAGGCATATTTTCTTCCCCTTGTTTTTCTGTGGTTTTGATTCTTGTTTGCTTAATCCACAATGACACACTGTTTATATGGGTCCAAAGCTCCAACCCCTCTGTGCGTCCCAGCAGTTTCACAGATAAATCACTGCATCAGCTAAGGAATACATCATTAGGGCATTGATCTAGTATCAAAAGCTTTCCCAACTCGTTGGGTAACAAATATATGGAGTCTGCTGTGGCGACGCCGACACTGAACAAAGAAGAATGGAGTATATAGCGGGGAGGTGAAAGTGTAACAGTGTACATGGTTAACCAGTGAGCCTGGGTTCCTCAGTTAACCTTGATGGTTAACACACAGGCTCCTGGTATGCACAGAACCCGTGCGCACCAGCTCCCAGGGAGTAAATGTGTAACTGCTGAAATTTTCATAGGTTTTACATTTACTTAATTAAATGCATTTTAACATCCCTAATCTTTATGGACAAATTCTGCAGATGTGTGGCTAAAAATTAAGAGCCCAGTTTTGCAAATACAATATATATGTAAAAAGACAAAGTGGGTGATGTCACATATTGGATCAACTTCTGATGGCAAAACAGACAAGTTTTCAAGCTTACATGGTGCTCTTTAGGGGTGCATCTACACTGCACCGGTTTTCTGGAATAACAGCCATTATTTGGGAAAAACTACTAGCGTTCACACTGCACTTGCGTTATTTTGACAGAAAGTCGAAATAACAGATGGCGGTAAACTTCATTCTATGAGGAATAAGCCCTTTTCTGAAAAAACGTTTTCGGAAGAGGGTGTGTATAGACACTCCACTGCTGCTATGTTGAAGTAGCTCCTCACCAGGGCCATTCCTCCGCAGTGCCTCCTGGGGCTCTAAGTCAAGACAGCGCGTCCACATTAGGGGAGCCTGCCTCAGACTAATTTGGAGGCTTCTCTGTAGTGTGCATGCTCTATTTTGAAATAAGCTTTTCTGGAAGATATCTACCAGGAAAGCTTATTCCGAAAGAAGTTTGCAGTGCAGACGTACCCCAGGTCTGGGAAGGGTACTAAAGTGTCACAGCTAAATACAAGGGTACAAGAGATAAGGCTTTAGCACATCTGGCAAGAGACCATGGAGAAGTGGGCAGTTAATGTATCTATCATCACAGGACAAAGGATTAGTGGGTTACAGATTGTTGTAATGAGCCACTCGTCTAGTATCTTTATTTAAAATCAAGGAGTCCTGTGGCACCGTAAAGACTAACATTTATTTGGGAAAAACCGAGTGGCCCTGTAGCACCTTAGAGACTAACAAAAATATATAGATAGAATCATGAGCTTTAGTGAGCACAATCTGCTTCTTCAGAGGAGCAGAGCAAAAAGGAGAAAAACCCCAATTCTATATATTCTATATATTTTTGTTAGTCTCTGAGGTGCTACAGAACCACTTGCGGTTTTTTTTAAATTATAAACTAACCTGGCTACCTGTCTGAGATTTATTTGGGCATAAGATTTGGTAGACAAAGACCAACTTTGTCTTGGTCTTTGTCCACCAAATCTTATGCCCAAACAAATCTGCTAGTCTTTAAGGTGCCACGGGACTCCTCGTTGTTTTTGCAGATACAGACTAACATGGTGACCCCTCTGACACTTATCTTTATTTAGTCCATGATTTTTGATGTCTAGCAGAGTGATGAATTTAGGATCCCAGGCTTGGCTTTTGAAGAGGTTGTGGATGTTTCCATTGACAACAAGGATCGAAAAGTCAGATATGGAGGGACTGTTCCGTGAAAAGCGTTCATCAATAGGAGGGGGGACAGGGTGGTATTGTCTTTTATCATTATTCTGTGCGAGTTCATTGGCGAGTAGCAATTGTCCGGTTTCACCATGTACTGGAGCATTTAGCATGAGGTACACCACATGATAGGCATGTGTAGGGCCCGTGCAGCTTAAGAAATGTGTTATTGCAGGTGAGGGTGTTACTCATTTTAGCAGTGGACATTTATTATTATGTCATGTTGGCCCGTGGGAAGCTTGCTTCTGATGCTGAGGTTGGGGATTGTTTGAAGGCGAGAAGAGGGATCTCTGGAAAGATTTCTTTCATAGTGGCCGTGTCTAGACTGGCAAGTTTTTCCGCAAAATCATCTGCTTTTGTGGAAAAACTTGCCAGCTGTCTACACTGGCCGCTTGAATTTCCGGAAAAGCACTGACAATCTCATGTAAAATCATCAGTGCTTTTCCGGAAAAACTATGCTGCTCCTGTTCGGGCAAAAGTCTTTTTCTGAAAGACTTTTGCGCAAAAGGGCCAGTGTAGACAGCATAGTACTGTTTTCCGCAAAAAAAGCCCCGATCGTGAAAAAGGCGATTGGGGCTTTTTTGCGGAAAACCGCATCTAGATTGGCCACGGACGCTTTTCCGCAAAAAGTGCTTTTGCGGAAAAGCATCCTGCCAATCTAGACGCGCTTCTCCGAAAATGCTTTCAACGGAAAACTTTTCCGTTAAAAGCATTTTCGGAAATTCATGCCAGTGTAGACGTAGCCAGTATGTTTCCCATCAAGTATGGATTGCAATTGTTTAATGATACCCTATATGGGTTCCAGTGTGGGGTGCCAGGTGACAACTACTGTTGTATGGTAGATGATAAAAGACATTCCCTCACCCACATTGTTCTAATATCCTGAGACCAACATGGCTGCAACACCACTGTGAACAACTTACACATTATTGACATGCATAGGCCCCACTGATTTAAGGGTGACTGCTCATATGATAACAGTTGTTAATTGCAGGATCAGACCCTATATTCTGCGCTGAGATACTCACGGCATAGAGCAGAATTGGCTTTAATATAGATAATCTCTGTATGGCTTATATTTATTGAGTTTGTTACCTTTAATAAATATGTTGCTTTTTTTGTACTTGGTTAACGACTACTGAGATTTGATTGTCCAAGAAGTTCAATGAATACAAGCATTACTTTTAAGGAACACTGTTTTTATTTTTAAAATATATTTTTCATTCTAATAACAACAGCAATGAAGGCTGAAATAAGTTTTAAAACCTCATATATATTTCTGGCTTTTACGCTCTTTGTTCAACACTTTGCAAGATGGGACATTTTGCTGGATGTGTTGTTTTTGTGCATCTTTGCATAGTTCTATTTACTGTCACAAAACTAGACTCCCACACTGCAGAATGCAACTAGCAATACAAGAAGTGTTCCAACTGCAGCCACATGATGGCTTTGAATGTTTCATGCAGAAGATAAACATTAGGGGGAGCTGAAGACTGGTGCATGAATTCAAATTGGAATCCTTCCCAAGCAGTCTAATTATTGCTTAGGACACAAACACAGCACCACCATTCCTGTGCTTTGCATGTCTTCTCTGTTGTTACATTCAAAAGATCTCCGTTTGAGTAATGTTCTACAGAGCAATTCTTTTGGTTGTCCCCTTTCAGGCATCCTTCCACGTACCCAATGGTACGCCTGCCAAGGCAAATGTTCTGGATTCATTCTTAATACATGCCCCCAAAATAAAAGAGTAGGGACGATGTGGAAAGCAGGCCATTGGCCCTCCAGGGTTGGGGGTTGAGTGATAGGCCAACAACCTAGATTTGCATAAAAAAACAGTCAAGTTACAAGAAGATAAAAAGGCGGTGGTTTTTAGCACTTTGTAGGTAGGGGTATTTGCCACATGTCAAATCTGAAGATTGATCCCCTACTTTGCTGTCCATCCTATAGTCCTTACTTGGCCAATATTCCCATTGACTTCAGTTGGAAGATCAAGTCAATTAATGACCAGAGCCCCATCCCTGGTATTAAATATTATTTACCCTTCAAGTCAATGCATTGTACATGTCAAAAGAGTTACTTGGGATTTATATCAAAATAACCAAAAGCAGGATCTGGTCAGTTGGTGGCCAGTAACTAAATGCCAAGTGATTATGAAGAAATTCCTCATAGGAGAAGAAAACAGCAAGCAAATGGTCTGGTAGCACTGTATAGACTAACAAAACATGTAGATGGTATCATGAGCTTTCGTGGGCACAGCCCACTGCTACCAGACCATTTGCTTGCTGTTTTTTTCTATAACAGATTAACTCGGCTACCCCTTAAGCTCATAGGGGAAGGTTATTCCATAATTGTTCATCTGGGGGTTTCTTGCTCTGAGACATCTGGTACTAAGCAGAGTTGGAGAAAGAGCACTGGACTAGATGGACGATTGGTCAGATCCAGTGGGGAGGAAGAGGGGTCCTATGTTCCTGTGTTCTCATACATGTTGGCAAATTGCTGTGGACACATATGGCACCATTGTAAATAAGAAGAAAAGAAGGGAAGGAGGAACTAAAGCAGGGCTGGGCAAAATAGGACCGGGGCAAAATACAGCCCACTAAGCCACCAGATCCAGCCCATGGACCACCCTGCCGGGACCCTCAGGAGTGCAGCTGCTGCAGTTTAAAGTGCAGTCCCTGGCTGTGTCTAGACTGGCAAGTTTTTCCGCAAAAGCAGCCGCTTTTGCAGAAAAACTTGCCAACTGTCTACACTGGCCGCTTGAATTTCCACAAGAACACTGACTTCCTACTGTCTGAAATCAGTGCTTCTTGCGGAAATACGATGCTGCTCCCGTTCGGGCAAAAGTCCCTTTTACGCAAAACTTTTGCGCAAAAGGGCCAGTGTAGACAGCTCAGATTTGTTTTGCGCAAGAAAGCCCCGATGGCGAAAATGGCAATCAGAGCTTTTTTGCGGAAAAGTGCGTCTAGATTGGCACGGACGCTTTTCCGCAAAAAGTTCGTCTGTGCCAATCTAGATGCTCTTTTCTGCAAATGCTTTTAACGAAAAACTTTTCTGTTAAAAGCATTTGCAGAAAATCATGCCAGTCTAGCCTAGCCCCTATGTTTCTCTACTCTGCAGGGAGGGGGGAATGCTCAGCTCCTATTGGCTAGAAACAACTGGCCAATAACAACTGACCTCAGCCAGTCTCTTGGCTCCTGTTGGCTGGAAACAGCCAGCCAGTTGGAGATGAGAGATTGGCCTGGGGCGGGGCAAGCCTCTTCCCCCACCCTGAGCTGAGAAGCACATGGAGGGGACAGCCTGTGCTCTGTTTTCAAGGGGGCTGCAGCCTGCCTTGGGGGTGCTGCAGGCCGGGAGATGCTTAGGTCCGGGCCTCCCAGCCAGAGCCTGCCTCTGGAACCCCTGCCCCTCCTGCAGGTCACTATCCAAGCCCTCTGTACCCCCCTGACCCAGGTCAGAACCCCCTCCTTCAGCCAAACACCCTGTCAGACCCCACTCCATCCCCTGCATCCCAGTTCCTTACCCCATGCACCCTTCTGTACCCAGCCTCTATCCTAGACCCCGCTGCACAGAAAAGTGAGGCCCTTGACCACTGACCAAAATCTTGGAATGCCCCCCCCACACACACCCACCAAAAATTATTGCCTACCTCTGGACTAATGAAATGCAAAGGGGAGGGGGAAATGAAGAGAAACATTAAATTTTAGAATGATCAATGTTGTTTGAATTGGATTTATGCATATTCAGTCTTAGGTTTTATTTAGGGCTGGCTTTCAAGGATGTGATTTATTCTGTATAGCTTTTTAGATTTTGCCAGTCCTTTCCGCTTTGATCTTGTTGGGTATGGCCCAGAGAATGCTTTGCAATTTAAATTAGTAAAAAGTGTGACAGCACAACCCAAAGCCCATTACTCAGATGCTTAGAACAATATCACCAGTTCCATGCACTCACACACAGAGTGCATCTACACAGCACTTTAAACTCAAAATAAGATACACAATTTGTGCCATGTTTATAGCGTATTTTGAAATTTGGTAAGTCTACACAGCGCAAAATTTCAAAATAAAGCGCTATTTCAAGCCATTCCTTATCCCTCGTGCAACGAGGTTTACCGGGATGGTGAAATAGCACGCCCGTTATTTCGAAAAAAAATTCAAAATAATGGACGGCTCGTGTGGACGCGGGGTAGCTATTTTGAGATACTTCCGGTATCCCAAAACAGCCGTGCAGTGTAGACATACCCATAGTGAGTTAAGTATCCCCAAAATAAGAAAATGGGCTGAAAAAAATGAGATTTTTGAAAATAGTAAATATGGGGTTCTTTTTTATTTGCCTTCTTCATTTTGAGACTTTAGACTTCATCTTTTCAAGTTCCCTTGAAAAGGAGTTTAAAAACGTGCCTAGTTTTTTAAAAAAGGATAGCTGAGATTCTCACATCATCAGAGAACTCCGGGAACGTTGTCTCTAAGAAAACGTGAACTATTGTTAGACTCTTGTGAGAGGGAACAGAATTCTATAACAGCCTACTCCTCTGCCTCTGACTCATCCAATGACTCTGCCTCACAGAGGAACAGTCACTAATGAAGTCTGAAAAATCAGCTGTTTCTCAGGGTATTGCTACACTAGTACTTTTGTCAGTCAAACTTTTGTCAGTCAGGGGTGTGAAAAAAACACCCTCCTGACTGACATCAATTATACCCACAAAAGCGCCAATGTGAACAGCTTTAAGTTGGCAGGAGACAGTCTCCTGCCAACATAACGACCATCGTTCATTGGCATTGGTTTGATTATGCTGATATTATGAGTGTTATTTTATTAAGTTAATTTTTATTTTGTATTTCTTTAAAAAGGGATGGGTAAGAGTTTTCCATTTAATTTTAATACATTTTTAAAATGGGAATTCCATCAAGTGTATTTTTTTCTTCAACCTTATAAACGCTTAACATTTGCTATGTTTTAACAAAACCAGGGCTATAGTCGGTTTGGTTTCCAATAACATTTTCTTCTAGTTTTCGAACCTTAAAACATTGATTTAGCTGTTCCACATTAGCACTACTCCAAATTTCTCCGTTTTATCTCTTTTCTGTAAGGTTTGTTGTAGGGATGTGAACAATTAGTTGACTATCCGATAAGCAAACGCTTATCAGATAGTTGATACACTAGTCAACTAGTCGCTTCCCCCCCCCTTGCTTCCCCTATCAGAATGAGGCAGCAAGGGGGAGGGAAATAGAAGGGGGTGTTTCAAAGTGGCAGTGCCACATGGAACTCAGGGTCGCTTGGAACCCCCAGACTCCATGTGGCGCTGCCGCTTGAAAATTCTGCATGGCGCTTGACACCAGGTGAAACGCATCATCTGCCACATGAGGCCTTCTGGATCCAGGCGTGTTCAGAATGCCTCACGGTGTGTCAGCCATGCCAGTCGCAGAGCCTGGAGCGTCAGTTACACGCATGCCAGGGAAGGAGAAGGGATGAGCGTGCAAGCTGCCACCGGCGGGATCAGGTCATGCACAGTGAGTCACCAGGATCGTGTTGCACAGCAGGGGTTCTAAATGCAGTAGATGGAGTCTCTTTCCAGGGCTGGGAGGAGTGGGGGCTCAGAAACTCCCTAAAGCAGGGGTCTCCAACCTTTTTAAGCACAAGATCACTTTTTGAATTCAAGTCAGTCCAGGATCTACCGCAAACCCAAATATCCCGGTGTGACATAGTGGGGGGCTGTCTGCTCTGTAACCTGGGGTTCCCCTGCCTCGTGAGGTGTGATTCCAACTGACTCACCCACATGTCTATTGGCCCAGACACCTACTCCCAGCTTGAGCAGAGAACATGTTTCTTCCCAGAGGGACAGAGGAAGGGAGGCGGAGACGGCAGGGTCTGGGAGCGAGACAGTTTCTGGCAGGGAAACATGAAGGGAACAGACTAAGCTGTTATTAGGATATTAGGGTTGAGGGGGGCAATGGACCCTTTAACCCAAGGGATCTAAGACTGCCTGGCCCTGACTCCTGTAGCCACATCACGTCTGTGCTGGGCTGTATTCTGGAGAAGCAATAAACCCCTCTATTCCACTGGCTGGCGGAGTCTGTTCATGCTGCTACGGGGGTGCAGGATCAGGGGGTCCCTGACACGCCGTCACACCCTGCCCCACCCCTTCACTAAGGCCCTGCACCTGCTCCACCCCTTCACTGGCGTCCCGCCCTCCTCATTCTGTGACGCTGGGGTACAGGCAAGGGGGGCAGAGTGAGATCAACAACTCCTGCCTCTGTCTCCCCCAGGAGGCTCCCAGGGGCAGCTCTGGGCAGAAGCACCAAGGCAGGGCGAGGAGAGGCAGCTGATGTGCCAGCGCTTGACAGCCTCTTGGCCCAACCAGTCAGGATCACCTGTCAGAGGCTCCACGATCGACCGGTAGATCCCGACCTCCTGGTTGGTGACCACTGCCCTAAAGTATGATGCCATCAGCACAGCACCTAGGTGCTGAATCGTGTTATTAAGACACATGAAACACCAGCAGCCCAAGCTGTTTGTGACTATTGAACCCAGCCCCTTTGGATCCAAAAGCGGGAACGTCTACTGCCCGAGGCAGAGAATCTGTGCTCGAGTGGCAGATCTGTACACACAGAGCCACGATCTGCTAACATGGGTGAGGACACCAGCCTGCCCCGGGGTTCGCCCCCACGCTTCGCTTTTCGGCACGTGTGTGGGAGAGCAGCCCGATGCCCCAGGTAGGCTCCTCCGAAGTCGCTGGGGGAGAAGAGCATTACCAGCGCTGCTCCTCCAGCACCGCAGAACCGGGGTCAGTCGCAAGCTCGGGACGGTGGCTCCTCCCCTTAGCGTGGCGCGCTCATGCTAATGAAAGTGCACGACAGACCTCTGGAGACCCGAGTTCTTTCCATAGGCGAAGGAGCAGCCTTAAAGGCCTCCATGGGGGGAACAACCTCTTGAAGCAGCTTGGCCTCCCCACTGGCCCCATCCACCCCCCAGGCAAAGTCTCTAAGAAGAACCCAGCAGTCCACAGAACTATTTACAGGCACTGAACTAAGGAGAGACTAACTAGCCTCAGTAGGATGAAGGGAAACGCTAGCTACTGTTCCAAGCACAGTCACTGGCCACAAGAAGGGACAGAGGAGGGAGGGGCCGGGGACTGTCCTACATAGTGTGGCATATGCCTGCCACTCCGGGGGACACTGGGACCCCCGCCCCTCTGGGCACTGCTTAGGGGAAAGCTTCCGGCACCGGTGCATGTGCCAGGCACACACTCTTCTGTCGAATATGAGCAAGCACTTGAAGAAGCAGCGATGGGCTCACATTGCAGTGGGGGAGGTCTAGGTTGGAGATTAGGAAAAGCTGTTTCCCTGGGAGGGAAAGTGCCGTGGGGTCTCTGCTAACCACGAGTGGGCAGGAATCCTCCGTGCTCCAGCTCAGCCGAACCGCAGCCTCTTCAGTGCTAAGAGCTCCTGCAGGCCTCCTCTCGCTGACTCAGCAACCTCGCTGTTTGGGGCCACCTCCCACACTCACTGCAACGGCCACACGCAGCCCGAGAGGGGCGATGAGCAGCAGTTCCACAGGGCCACTGCTCGCCTCTCTGCAGTGGGGTCATTTTTTCAGCCAGAGCCGTGTTCACGGTACGCTGAGCGCTTGGGTAGCCACCCACGAGAGAGTCAAACGCCGCCCAGCTGATTAGCAAAGCGCCCACAGCCGGCAGCATTGTCTCTGCAGGTGGTGCACATCTGCACATGTTTCAGTACGCATAACATTTATTCCACACGCAGGTGGAAAAAAACATTCAAGGGAGCATTGAGCTTGACCGCTTCTCTGTTTGCGCTCTGAGTCTGCTCAGATATCACGAACCTGATTAAGACGGAAGTGTGGGGAGCTGGGATGTGTTGTTGTGTCACTCAACGCTCACCTGATCTAGCGAGTAACTGTACACCCCCTGCCCTGTGACTGACCCGTGCTGCATTACATTCCCCACTGCTCCCACTATAAATAGCCCTGCCAGTGCCAGTGTGAGGCACTGCACTAAGGTCTACCCAGTTGGGGGGGATCAGATTCTACACGAGGCTGTCCTCTGCCTGATTCCTGCTGGGGAGCAGTGTATTTTGCAAATTACTGCTCACTTATTTATAGCTCGCCTCCTGTCCAAGGAGCGTATTTTGAGGTGACGCTGAAGCAGCCGAATGGCTCAGGCTATTTTAATGTTGCATGGTGCTATTTTCAGATCTTGCCTCGTCCGCTCATGCTTTGAACTGGCTTCCATGCTCCAGGCATTCCTGGGGGAGGAGGGGAGCTTGGAGAAGAGACAGGAGGGAAATTTTAGCTCTGGCACCCTGCTGCCACTGGCGTCAACAGCAAACTTCCCATTAGGGGTGTAAGCGACTAGCAGACTACCCGATAAGCTTAGGCTTATCAGCTAGTCGCATCACTAGTTCACTAGTTGCTTCCCCGTGCTTGCTGCCTCTGTATCAGAAGCAGCAAGAGGGGGCAACAGGAGCCAGTGCTGGGGGGAACCAGCTTAAAAAACAGTTCCCCCCCAGCACTGTCTCCGCAGGGGAGGCGGAGGTAAGCGGGAACAGCACGAGCGGGGATGGAAGCAGTAAACAGGCAGCTCTTATGACATTTAAATGACAGAGGTGCAGCCAGGAGAGCGAGCGCCCCGCCCCGTGTGACGGACCGGGCCGTGTCTGGGCACAGCTGAGGGCGTCCGCTCAGGGCGAATTGCTCGAATCCGGGGCTTCTTACAGCCCCCGACTGGTGACCTTTCCACACAGGCCACAAACCAGTCCCACAGAGCGCTTCAGCTGCCTGCCTGAAGCCTCCCGAGCAAAACCCCTCCGACACCCCAGCAATATCCGTGCCTCAGATGGCCCCGGGCCTATACACAGGTGGGGGGTCCTAGCACCCAATCCCACCTACCCCGAACAAGTTCTGTCCGGTTCCAAGAAACCAGCCACAGATCCCTGGTCAATTTACCCTCTGGACCTTGCCCACAAATCACGCTGGGCCAATCCTTTAGAATCTATATCTAAAGGTTTATTATTACAAGAAAGAAAAGCCTGAGAGTAAGGTTATTAAAGTACAGTACGTTACAGGCACCGAATCTCCCAGTCCTCGATGCAGGCTCTAGCAGAGGTGTTGCAGCTGCTGGTTTAAAAGTTCTTATTGCACATCCTACGATCAGGATGGGTTCACAGGTCTTCCAGGCTCTTCGATCCCTGCAATGCTGCCTCTGGGATGAAGTGCTGAGCTGAGAACAAAGATGGCATCGACCACATGGCCTCTTTATACCTCCTTCCTGGCCTCTTCTTGTATGCAGCAAGTCACCTGGTCAGAGGCCAATCTCTATGTTCCCTGCTGGCTGCCCTCAGGTGACAAAACCCCATTCTTTGGGTGTGTCCATAGCCTATTGAGAGCCATTGTTCCACAGGGCTTTGCTACTCACCCTGTCCATAGCCATGCTTAACCACATTCAGAGAAATATTCAGCTTCCACACAGATTACAGATTCCTACCTACACACACAGACATTATACACTCACATAAATAGCGTACATAAGATTAACAAACAATAATCTCCCATTCAATACCCCACATGGCTCCCTTTCATACCAATTTCTGGGGCCAACACCCCCACCTATGGGTGCAGCAGTGATCTGGCTGCTTCCCTCCAACTCAGTAATGTGACACCCCGCCCCTTAACGACTAATCCAGTAGTCGACTGAAATTCCATCGACCACTCGATTAGCTGATTCATCGACATGTAACATCAGCCAGGGGTCGGCCATGTTAAAGGCAAGAATGCGTGGAGTGGAGAGCTTGAAGCGGTGGTGGGGCGGAGACCACGGAGGAAGGATTTAGGAGGCGAGGCTGTTAAGGTGACTGAAAGGACCCAGTGGGGAAGAATTGGAAGGACACCCCAGCAGCGGACCCAGGCTGGAAGGCGTGACGCCGAAACACAGGACGTCTGGATCCACAGAGAGAGCGGGGTTAGGACACGAGCCTTGGGTGCAACCAGCGTCACTGGAGGAGAGCAGCAGCTGCGGCAGACGGGGGAGGTGGGGAGAAAGCCAGTCGGACCCATCGAGAGCGTTGTAATGGCCCATCGCCATGATCCGTGGCACCACTGAATGGTGAACTGGGACGCGCATGTTCACGAGACGACTGCCCTCTGAAAGGGAACTCACTAGGCTCCGGAGTGGGCTGGCTTGACTCCGCTGCCGGACTCAACCTTTCCAGGAGGCAAGGAGAGTTGATTGGGCCTCTTGGGGCCAAGCCCACACTACCCTTGCTGGGGTCATACAAAGAGTTACAGTTTGAAAGGGAAAGGAAGAGGAGGAGGCCACCGAAATCTTCGACGGGTGTTTGCCGGGAACGGAAACAAGGAGCGGCACTGCCAGCTTTCAACACCCGACAGTATGGAGTCGTTCCTCTGACACTGACTCATCCATGGCCTTGGGCAAGTCACTAACATGCGCTTTCCTTTTGCAAGCCACTAACTCCTTCTGTCCCCTCTAAAACAGGCAGCAGAGGCTGCAGGAATTACTCTAGCAAGATTTCTTCCGTATGCCACAGGCCGGTGAATGGACTTCCCAGGTGGCCAGGAAGTTCTAGATCTGCCTGGTCTAGGATGTGTCACCTTCCCCCAGAGCATCTCATTCAGGTCACTAGCAGAGACAGGAGAGTGGTCTAGACTTCTGCTCCGATATCGTTCCTGTGAAAAGCCAGGGAGGCAACGAGCCATGGAGATGAACCTCCCCTTTTAGATTAGGTCCCTCAATGGCTATCAGCCGGGATGGGTAGGAACCGTGTCCCTAGCCTGCTTGTCAGGGGCTGGGAATGGGCGACAGGGGAGGGATCGCGTGATGATTCCCAGCTCTGTTCACTCCCTCTGGGGCATTGGCCACTGTGGGCAGACAGGACACGGGGCTGGATGGAGCTTTGGTCTGACCCCGTCTGGTCATTCTTATGGTCCTTACCTCTTGAGCTGGCACCTCTGAGTCAGGGTTGACCATGGATGGGACGCTGTAGGGAACCTTTTCCTGGTGTTGCCCTGGCAGAGCGGTCAGCCTGGTGCTTTCCCCAAGCCTGCACTCCAGGAGGAAGGTTGGTTGCACCCCCGGGTTTTAGCCTAGCCTGATGCTTGTGACCGGAGACATCTGGCAACCTCCCTAAGAAGCTTTCCGAGTGCTTCCCCTGTTCCCCAGGCCAGCCTGGCATTTGCTCAGTTCCCTGCTAATTCCTGGACTGAGGCCCTTGTGGTCGTGACGCCAGCCCCTTCCCATGGGATATACAAGTGCAGAGGAGCCCGGGATAGCGGGAGCAGTGCAAAACACAGGGCACAGCCTCCTTCTCAGACAGGTGAGAGCATGCACCTCGGGATCAGCCAGACCCTCAGAACAGCTGGGGCTGATCTACTAGGATTATACGAGGATACTGACTTGGATCTGTCTTATGGCCGATTGGTACGGTCCGGAGGCCAGCAGTGGTCTGTGTGGTCCACAGAGGGGAGTATTGTCGGATACAAGCAATGGTGGATGGAAGCGCAGATAATACATGAGTCCCTCTCTCAAAGGCAGGCGTCCCCAAACTTCCAGCTGCCAGGGTCACAGCGCTCAGTCTTGCTCTTACGGTGGGCCAGAGCGGGTCGGTTACAGAAAATATAAACACTCGGTATGTAACTCTAAAGATGTAAGTGTTCCTACCCTGAAGAGCTTACAGTTCTCATAGACAAGCCAGCAGAGGGTGCAAGAAAATTGGAGAGGGGGGGGTGTATGGAGAGAAATCATTTTCTCTTGGGAGTTTGCCCAGAGAGGGAGGTATTCAGAGGAAAGCAAGAGGGGAAGAAGGGGTGGTGCTGTGCTGGGGAAGCAGGAGGAAGGGGCAAGGGAGAGGGAAGATGAGGTGGGGGAGCAGCAGGGAGCCAGGGGACAGAGGGCGGAGAAGAGTCCCCCTTACAGGTTTAGTTTTGTCTTTGCTGCATCAAGGCTGGCGTGCACTTTTCTGCCAGCAGGTCGCGAGGCGTGTTTTGATTAAGTGCCTCATTGGAAGCTGATGTTCTATTGTACAGGGCAGTGAAAACTGTGCTTGCTCCAGGAGCAATAGCTCCTGAAAGGCCAGGGCCCCAGGGGGTAAAAGTTGTAGTAAATCTGCTTTAAAACGGAAGTTCTGTTCAACTTAGCGTCCAGAGAGCAAACACGACCGGCACTGGCCCCGTTTCTGGAGCACACCCCCTCCAAACTGCTTGAGACTACTCGAAAGGGGGTGGCTCTCACCACACGCAAGTGCCCCCCTCTGGCCACAGGCAGGTTCCTGCACGGGCTCAGTCTGTTAGCGGAAACCCTCTCTGGCAACTCAGGCCTGCGGCGAGTCACACCGCCCATGACCACCCCTTCTGGGGTGCACCTCCAACAGGGGTGCCCGCTGGAGAGTGTCTCCGTCTGCTGCCCCACTCCGGACGAGGGTGGTGTCGCCTGGGCTTCCCTCCTGGAGACAATTCCTGACCAATGGGAGCTGTAGGAAGCAGTAGCCAGAACGTCCCTGCAGCTTCCACCCACCCCCTCCTCCCCCCAGCAGCCTCAGTAGAGCCTCAGCGCCCAGCAGCACCGATTAGCAAAGTCAGCTGAGGAGCAGGAACCAGAAAGGCTGGAATTCTGATCTCAGCTCCACCACTGACTCCCCCAGAGCAAGTTGCTGCCCCACTCGGTGTGCCTCAGTGTCCCCATCTGTGACCCGATCAGAGATACCGGGGAGGGAGGTCGTGGGGGTTACTAAACACTCACAGAGCACGATGGCAACATACAGCACTAGCTACATGGCGGAACTGGCACCCTCTTTCTGGCGATCTGGGATAGAGCCCTACAAATCCACCAATTTTGTTTCCTCCCTAGGGTTCCAGTCAGGGATGCTGGACTGTGCTGCAAAAAGCAGCCAGTAGGGGGCACTGTTTGACCCCAGGGGCATTCCTCCAACCCCAAACATCCCTCATTGCAAGGGATGCACCCGTCTCTGTCCCAATGGCACAGCCGTTTGGCAGAAATTGGGGGCCCCTCTCACTTCTACTGCTGGGAGCTGCCCTTGGAAACAGAGCCCGGCTGAACAACAGCTGCCGAAGGCAGCGTTTGCACCCAGGGAAGAATGCCCCAGCGCCAAAGTCTTCCCACATGAACGTGTATCCCCCTCCGTAGCCCTGTCCCACCTTTGCAGCTCGGGGCCTGGCAAAATGGGCCATGTAAACTTGGCCCACGGACTCCTGCCTGTTAGAGACGGAGAAGACCTACCAGAGCTGGGCAGGGTGGGAGAACCTAAGGCTCGGGGGGGGGGGGGGAAGGGGCTGGATCAGGGCTCCCCACCCACCATTGGGGAGCCCACCTGGTGCTCCAGCCCCCTGCCCTTTCCCTGTGGGTCTGGAGTGCACAAAGTCTACTAGCCTGGGCCCCCTAGGTTCTGCTGAGGGAGAGGAATACGGGGAGTGTCTTTCTGCTACTCAGCTGGGGGCCACATCAGCGAGGTTTTGTGCAGCCCCTGACTGATTTTTTTCCCCGAGGGTCAGCGGCACACCCCAGAAAAGAGTTGTGCCTAATTTTCTTCCATTCCTCTGATCTCTTCCCCCCCCCCCCCAAGCTCTTAACCTTCCCCGCCTCCCCAGGAGCCAGGCCCTCTCCTACCTGGAGTTAAGCCCCACGCTCAGGCACCGCCACCCCAGAACCGAGCTGCCTGGCTGGGGGATGGACTCTGTTCCCGGAGGGCAGCGCAGGTGCCCACTCCCTTCGTCAGAGGGGGAGCAGCCCCCCCCCCCCCCCCCGCTGCAGCCCAAAGCCACCAGCTGCAGGCTGGGTCAGTGTCCCCTCACTCAGGGTTCAGATGGTCAGGGCAGGGAGAAGAGGCGCTACCAGCCACAACGCTGGCCACTGTCCGGAGCGGGGGCTCTCGCGCCTGCCTTGGCTAGACCATTGCTGGAAAGCAGGGCTGGGGGTTACTGACCCACAAACATCAGCCAGGGCCACCCACAAGTGAAACAAAACCCCCCTCACTGCCCTGGCCCCTGACTGAGGAGAAACCCTCCCCATATTCCCCTGCCACACCAGAGCCTGGGGGGGCACCCCGCTAGTAGACTGTGTGCGCTCCTACCCTGCAGTGAGGTGGGGGGACTGGATCGCTAGCACGGGCTCCCCAATGCTATGGGGAACCCTGAGCCTCAGGGGCCAGATCCAGGCAAGCTGGGGGCCACATCTGGCCCTGGGTTCCCCACCCCTGCTGTAAAGAGCAGAGAATTTAGTCAGGATGGGGAACCTTTTTGGAGTCAGGGGACCCCAACCCACAGAATCAGTTAGGGGCTGCACACAAACACTTCAGTCCCCTCACTAGAGCCCGCAGGGCCTGAGCTAGTAGCTTTTGTGGGCCCCCTTAGGCTCTGGGGTGGGGCCAAAAAATGAGGGGTCCAGTGTGTGGGGTTAGACTGGCAGAAAGCAGGCTTGGGAGGGCACTTACCTGGTGCAGCTCCCCAGGGACACACCTGGCTCCACCGCTCCTGGCACCACCCCACTGCTCCGATTGGCTGTGATTACCACCAGTCAAGATCAGCAGGGAAAGCCTCCAAGCCTTGCTTTGCTACCCTGCTGTTTCCCCAGCCAGGAGCAGCTTCCTTCCTCCTCCAGGCAGAGCCAGGGGTCGGATTTGGCCCTACTTGCCCAGCTCCAGCCAGGAGTGTTCATGGCCCCACCGTGGAGGGACACAGGGAGCCCTGGAGCATCAGTGCCAACTCCCGGATGCTGGACAGGGGAGCCTGTAGACTCAGGGGCCAGATTCAGGCAAGCTGGGGGGGGGGGGGGGGGGTCAGATGCAGCCCCCAGGCCCGAGGTTCCCTGTGCCTGATTCACCGCTTTACACCAGCCCCTTATTGCCTTGCCATGGCCAGGCAGGCTGCTTCGGCCTGGGCAACCCCAGACTGCCTCCCTCGGCTCGCACATTGCCAGCCTGGGGCTCGCAGACTCTAGCAGCCCCACGTTTCGTTCAGCTCGTCCTGCCCCTCCGTCTCATGCTCTCCAGCACCTGCAGTGGCGCTTCCCTCCGGACAGAGTAGGACAAAGCTCTCTGACCACACCCCCTTGCTGGCTGCCCTCAGTTTCCCACCCCCCGCCCCACCCCAATTCGGCAGCATCTGCAGATCTCACGAAGGAGTCCATTCCTCGTCCGCATCACCCAAGAAGCTTGGGTTTTAATGCACCGAAAGTGATCCTGTTGCTTCACAACACACAGACAGTCGTGATCCATGATTTTCTCTAAGAAAAAACTAGCCGAGTAGTCTCAGATCAGCTTCAATGCATTTATTAAATTCTTACAAAACAGAATACAAAATTCTGGCATCGACCGTTGTTACAAAGGAAAACTTCGATTGAGCTGTATCAGTTCACCTGGTACATACAATAAAGTGCTTGTTTTTTTTATTTTTTATTTTCTTTTGTTTTTACTTGTTTTATTTTTAAACCAGCCCCTAGCTCGAGGCAAACCAACAGTGCGTTCATGTGATTTTAAGTCAAACCCCGCTTTGGCAGTCTTCTTCAATTGCGAAGCGGAGAAAGCATTTTCTCCTGTATCGATAAAAAAAAAGGTTTAAGATTCACAGTAAAGTTTCTAACCAGTTCTAAATCAAGTTAATTGACTGAAGAAGGACCAAGGGGAGAGGGGGGGAAAAATTAATTTCCTGCTAGAACTTGCAAGAAACTTTTCAAAAAGTCTCCAAGACAGATGCTTTACAAGAAAAAAGAAAAAAGGCTTTAAAAAAAATACAAGTGACTGAGGAAAACCTGGGTTTACAAGAAGGACTTTGGCAAGACAGGGTTAAAAGTGGGCACAGAACCATTTAAGTGCTAGAGATTCTGGGCAAGCATTGTCTTTGGAAACAAAACCAAGGGGAAGTAACCTGTGGGGAGCTGGGATGCGGGCCCAATCCTGGACACATGCATTAGCATCGCGTGTCTTAACACCGACACACCAAGGGACAGATCCTGCCAAAGACCTGAGCATCCAACGTCTCCCACTTAGATGCCCTCTGCTCCCAGTGGGTAATGGCAGCCACTGGGGGGGGCGCACAAATACTACTGAAGTCGGATCTTGCAGGTGCCTACACAAAGTGGACCTCTCAGCCCACGTGTGCAAGGCATTTCACCATCCCGACACGCTGCCCGGTGCGCTGCCTCCGAGCGAGCGTGCTTCTGAAAGGCCACCTAGAAAGCAAAGAGGAACTGGGCTGCCTACTTGATTCTTAAATGGCATGAAAGTCTCAGCCTTCCCCTGGCATTAGCAAGCCGGGGAGTTTGCTACAGATTTTCCTGGAAGGCTCTGGCTGATGGGCGAACCGACAGACGCACCAGGCAAGTCAAACTATCAGGATTGACTTTTAGTGCCCAGTCAAACCAGCGTTGGTTTAAACCAAACAGCTGGGCAAGCCGCCAGAAAAGCGCTCCTGAAAATCAACCAAGTGCAACAGCTCTCGGCCCTCTCTTTAAAGGGGGAGCTTTCAGAGGCACTGACGGGAGACAGGAGCTCAATTACTTTGAACCTCTCCCCGAGAGAACAAGCTCACCAAATGTATGAGAGGCAAATCTTCAGCAAGCGTTTATATGGCCAGATTTGACCCCAGCTGAGGATCCGTTCCGAGCTCTTCAACATGTCCTCCAGCAACACCCCAGCAAGCCCAGGGCCGCAGCCTTGATGTTTGTAAGGACTGAAGACAACCCCAGACCTTTAACCATCAAAGCAGCAAAGAAAGGTCAACCCAGTTCACTGGCCTTCTTAGGCTGCCTTTCAGTGTGGGGGCGGGGGTGAAGGTTTCTGTGGGCGGGAAGCAGGGAAGTTTGCCAACAACACAGTGGAAAACCAAAGCACCCACTTCCCACTTAAAAAAAAAAAAAAAGGCTGCAAACTGCAGCTTTCCAATAGCTTTCACAATACCAGCTCGAGGCATCGCTTACTGTATCATTCAAGTAGTTCTTAATATAAGACAACAAGGAATTCTCTACAACGGATAAAAACAAAGTAAGCTATAAAAAAAAGTAATAATGTACAATCAAGATAATGGATGTTTTTAGAGGAGGTCTCTAGGAGTATTGCAGCCTGTTTTTCGAGGGACAGTACCCCTCTTGCTTCCAATACAGCCCCCCCTTTCTCTTGGCCAGCCTGGGGTTCTGCCGTCAAGGAAAGCGAGGGCTGATAATGGTAAGCAACAAGATGCCTGGATTTTGGAAACGAGGCCCATCACTTACAGATGAAGTGAAATTGCTTCTGAAGGACAGGGCAGGGCAGGAGTTTACTTTTCCCTCCCTTCCCAAAGCTTCATGGGGCTCCAAACATCCATTGATCGCCAAACCCCTGGCGCTATTCACAACTGCCTCCCTGAAATCAACAAAACATTTATTGCATAGTATTGCCGTCAGTGGAAACCAAACCCTCCAGAGAGGTGCACCAAAATTCAGGGCAGGTGGCCTGGACAGCCAAGCGCCAAAGAAAGGTTCCAAAAACCTCCCGCTGGGACGTCTAAGGTGGCCTTGCAAACAAAGTTTGAGGCATCCAGTTACAGAGAATGAGGAAGGGGGACCAGTCATTTGCGGGGGACACGTTCCCTCGGTCGTGACAACTGGAGAGGCCAGCGTGTTTGCCCAAGAGAGGGGTTTCAGAAGCGGCAGAACAAAGCTGAGTTCGCTCCCTCCTGGCGATTCCCTGGCGCAGTTCGGTGGAGCTACACAGTGGAGGGCAGGCCAGTCAGAACCGGTATTTCACGGGGTGACAGGCGGAAGGGGGGTTGTGCAGAAGCGCTGAGCATGCCGGAGCCCCAGCCTGCCCTCCCCCAGCGAAAAGCCTGCCCCTCGCAAAGAGCAAGCCCGTCGTGCCAAGGGCTGAAAGGAAATCAAGTGGCAGGGAAGTTGCTACAAGCAGGACTGATCAGGAAACGAGCCTTCAAGAGCGACTGGAAGTGCAAGATGCACTACATGCCCTGAAATAGGAGCGGCTGCGGCTCCCCGGGCATCGCGGCAGCCTCGCCCTGAAAAGCCAGCCTGTGCCTCGTAGACGCAGAAAAATCTACGGAACATCCCAAAAGCGCATCAGCCCGGCACACGCCCGCTGCCCTGCCCGAGAGCCAGCTGACACCGGATCACGCCCCTTCCGAGAGGGGCATGCAAGCGGCTTCCCCTCTCCGACAGAGCACTCTAGTCTAGTCCACCTCTGCCCTGGCACGAAAAGCCAGAACCCCGCCTCTGGCGAGCCACACTGGGCCAGCTTGCCGCCCCTCCCATAGCAAACAGGCCACATGCAACCGTCACAGGCCAGCCCTGGACGGATTTCTATGCCCACGGAAACAAGTGTGGAGCGTGTCTTTGACGAATAAGTCAATTCCATCAGGACATGAATCCCTTGCCCCACCCAGAGCCTGTGGAAACCCTCCTCCCCCCTTGCTTCTGCCTTCCTGCAACAGACGCTGCTTTCCAGGAGTCACCGAGCCAGCAAGGCAAAAAGCCACTTGGGGTCCTCGCCCGAAAAGATGGGCCCGTCGCCCTGGGACACAGGGCTCACCGAAAGCAAGAACGAACTTTTCCTTTCTAAAAAGCACCAGCTGATTTCCAAGGCAGGGGGGTTGCCAGCCATGGTTGCAAGGATCCTGCTGTCCCAGGGAACCCAGCTGTTCACGGGAGATCAGACAACTGGCCGCTAGTAACTGGGGTTACTACCGCCTTCCCCGCACGCACGCCCCCTTGCGAGTCTTGGATCTGTGCCATGGCAAAGCCCCGACCGACTCTCCTAGGCCAGGAGCGGCTCTAACACAGAGTTAGGAAGTTAACTCGGACCACGAACGTTCCAAAAACCTGGCAAGGCTGGTGGAAAATTTCACACCCCTGCTCCCGCTCCACTCCCTAACAGCCAGGCTGTAGCAGGCACCCCCTCTAACTCTAGGAAGCATGGCGCTGGTACAGCTCTGTTCCCGTCGGAGCCCAAAGGCCAGGACCTAGGGGAGCAAAGGAAGACGCGTCTCAAAGCTCTCGGCAGGCAACTAAAGAAAACCAAACCCCAAACTCTACAGCGGCTCCAGAGCTTGTCTTGGAGCGAGGAGCGGCGTTCCAATCCAAACCAGGGCAATCACACGCCCCAGGAGGGAGAAGTCATCTGCCAGCACCAGGGTCTTTCCCTCCCGGCACAGGCCGGGTCCAGCGAGGTGCAGAACTCCTTCCCCCCCCCCCCCCCACACACACTCACACTCACACTTCAGCGGGAGCGGACAGTGCTAAGCTTCCAGGATCAGGGGCACATTGGCTAGGACATCCCCTTCCAATGCCACGAATCCCCATGTCCCAGCACTGGCCTGGCCTTCCACAGAGATCCAATTCCCCAACGGCGCGTCAGCCAACTCCCCTGCCCAGTCCTGCAGCGTCCCCTTGTGTTTTGGAGTCCGTAGGGCCAGGGAAGCGTCGGGCAGGGCAACAAACTCCCAGCTCAGAGCTCTCCTCACCCTTCCCTGGGAGCCATTAAACCGTCGCCCCATCCGCCAACTCCAGCAAAGGAATGAACTTTTTTTTTTTCAGTTTTGTTTTCTAAAAACAAGCGCTCCCCACGGTCGGCCCGTCGCAGCCCCAATTTCAAAGAAAAACCCTGCAGCTCGGTAGGAAAATAAATGTCCAAATGCTACTTTTTGTTGTTAAAAATACGACCGAGGGTCTTTTTTTTCTTCACAGTATGAAATGAGCTGAAGTTGTAAAAGCAGCCGCTTATACAAATAGTCCTTTGGTGTAGGGGGGGAAAAAAAAAAAAAAGAAAAGTCAAGAAAGTTCATAGGTCATCTGTTAAACATCCTGACATGTGCCCTGGGTGAAGCCACCTCACACTTGATTTAATACCTTTAAAAAATGGCTTTAAACAGAAACAAAACCCCCAAAAACAAGGACTTACAAGATCAGCAACACCTTGGAAACCAGCCAATAGGAGAGAGTCCTGATCTTGCGGCTAGCTAGCAACAGCATTTTTAAAAAAGGACGCTGCCCGGACGCAGCGCACACGTATGTACAGGGAGTGGGGGGGGCGTGGCGGGCAGGCCTTCACGCGTGGTCGCCCACCAGGACCAGGGGCGCGACGAGGTGCTGGCTCGCAGCCCCCGCCTTCGTCAGGCTGTTCTTCTGCCTGCGCTGCGCCAGCCGGGACTCCGCAGGGGGGGACAGCTGCATGGAGCATGAGGTAGCTTTGATGATGATTGGTCGCGTGGCCTCCTCCTCCTCGTCGGCGTCGTGCTGCGTCAGCTGGCGGTTGACGGCGATGGCCTCCGCGGCGAAGGAGGTGAGTTCTTTGGCACTGCTGTTCCTGGAAGAGACGGGCCACGGTCAGCGAGCAGCGGCTGCTCCCGCCCTTCCAGAACCACGGCCGAGCCTGCGTCACGCTCCGTGGTCAAGATGCCCCATCTCCCCAGGAGTGCCGGGGAGGTGACAATGGGGCAGGCGGGGTCCCCCGGCCCATCCAGGCCCCTCGCGTCTCGCTCGGCTGGGAGGGGGCAGAGAACTTCCAGTGCTTGCACCTCGTGGGGCTGAAGTGCCCGGCGGCTGCACCAACCACTGGGGGGGAAGGGGGAGGAAGGGGCACCAACTACCGAGGGAAGGGGGGGGGAAAAGGGGCACCAATTACCGGGGGGAGGGCCCACCTCCTCCCTCCGCAGCCACCCCACCCCCTGCGTCCCCAGCCAGCGAAGAGGGGAGAAGCTCGCTCACCTCTGTAAGATGATGGGGGTTGGGAGAGTGTTGTCCGGCGCGCACTGGAACAGAACGGGAGCAAGGTTTAGAGGCAGGTAGCAACGCTCCCCTCAGCTGCTGATTACGGGACCTAGGCCTCACTTTACTCTGCTGTGAAATGGGGATCACGCTGCCCTGTTCCCGCGGAAGGGGGGGATGGCGAAGGCTGTTGGAGGCTCAACAGACGTGCTAAGCAGCATCAGAACGGCGCTTTAAGGCAACATCTCTCGGAAACTGAGCTGCCAGATCACATTAGAAAATGGTGCAAAAAGCTCAGGTCGCTCAGCGTGGGCCCAACCCAAGGATCAGAGGCCACTGGTGAGGGGCTTCCAAGGGGGGAAATCAGCCACATACCCCACCCCCTCCGCCCCAAACCCCGCCTGTCCCTGCAGCCTTGCTATGCGTTTCTCACCAAGGTGCTGCCATGTTGGGGGGGACAGGCAGGCGCTGGCCCTCCGGCCTCACTAGTTTCCCCCCCCACCTCGGGGGTGCATGTGAAACACCCCCCTCACCCCATCACCCCTGTCAAGGGCCTTACTTGCAGCAGCCGAGCCACGTTACATGGCGAGATAAGTGCAGCGCCCAGCGCCCACACGAGCTGTTTCTAACCTTTGGGGAGTCGGCCAAGTGACTGCCGTGACCTGCAGCCGAGCGGCCCTCGGCCCCCCGCACCCGCCCCCGCAGAGCGGCCCTCGGCCCCCCGCGCCCGCCCCCGCAGAGCGGCCCTCGGCCCCCCGCGCCCGCAGAGTGGCCCTCGGCCCCCCGCGCCCGCCCCCGCAGAGCGGCCCTCGGCCCCCCGCGCCCACCTCCGCAGAGCGGCCCTCACCCCCTGCACCCACCTCCGCAGAGCGGTACTCACCCCCTGCACCCACGGGTGCTCGAGGACCTGGGCCGCGCTGAGCCGTTTCTTGGCATCTCTAACCAGCAGCTTGGAAATTAGGTCTTTGGCTCCAAAAGAGATGTGGGCCCAGTCCTTCTCGGGGAACTCGTACTTCCCCTCCTGGATGCTCTCAAAGAGCATGTTCTGGGAGAGGGGAGCAATGCTTAGAGACGCACAAGTGATCCGCTGCCCAGTCGGATCAGATCGGGGTGGGGAACCTCAGGCCTGGGGGCCAAGTGTGGCCCCCACATTGCCTGGACCCAACCCCTGAGGCTCAGGGTTGCCCCCAGCATTGGGGAGCCCGTGCTGCCCCGCCAATCTCCCTGCTGCCCCACCGTGGGGCTGGAGGGCACAAAAACCTACTAGCCTGGGTCCCCCCAAGCTCTGGTTCAGGAGTGGAATGTGGGGAGGGTCTCTCCTCAGCCAGGGGCCACCTCCGGGAGGTGGTTTGCTCTTGTCGTTTGCTTCTCACTTCAGTGCAGCCCCCCCCCCCCAGATTTTTCAGTGGGTCAGTGGCCCCCAGACTAGGCTGCTCTTCCCACGGCAGGCGAGTGGCCTGAAGCGGAGAACCCCCAACCCTCGTGTTCGCTGGGTGCCAGGAAAGCTCAGGTCAGCTGCCCAGCAAAGCAGCGCTGCCTAGCCAGCAAGAACTGGGTGCCAGAGAGGTTCTTTAACGGCCGCCACGGGGGCCTGCCTCAGCCTACCCGCTTCAGGCAGGGGTTAGCATGCAGGAGCGGGTGGGGCTGGGCCGGGCCAGAGGGGACAACAGACCTACTACTGCTGGCGGCAAAGCGCTCTCCCTTCACACACGGCCCAGGCGGGGGAATGCTCACCTGGCAGGCGTGGCAGGCCTCGCCGCGGTCCCAGCCACAGTCCGTGCCGCAGTGGCCCACGAAGGGCGGGTAGCCGCTCAGCATGATGTAAAGGATGACACCCAGGCTCCACAGGTCGCAGCGTTTGTCGTAGATAGAAGCCTCCTCGTTGAAGGCCTCCACCACTTCAGGGGCCATGTACTCGGCAGAGCCGCACTGCAGAGAGGGAGAGCACAGCAGGGTCACTCCGAGCCGGGCCCACGTCGTCAGGGCTCCAGAGTCCGGCACGGACCCCGCGCGACGCCCCCAGATGCTCCCCGCGCTCCGGCACCTCTTACCATGGGACACAGGGAAACCAAGACCCCAGATCCAGCCCTCACCCCCAAGGCTGGCGCCCCGCCCCAGAACAGCTCCGGAGTGATCAGCAGCGCTTGCAGGCGCGAGCCAACAGCGCAGCACAGGGCTGGCAGGGCTCGAGGGACAACGGGGCAGCAACTCCTCTGGTTACAGTGGGCACCAAAGCCTGCGACCCGCGGACAAGCTACCCAGGGGCAAGTCCACCCACCGACACCCAGGTTAAACGCTCAGGTCGGAGCTGGCAGGCCCAAGTGGGCAGGGTTGTTCCAGCCACAAGGGACCTGGCTAAGCCACAGGGAAGCCCTGCCAGAGGCTAAGAGCAGACGCAGCTCAGAGGGTTGCTCCTGGCAGGCAGACGGCCCGGAAAGGGCGGGCAGCTCCCGCTCCCTGGAGCCAGGCTGAAGAGCCAACGGCTCTGCCACCCAACGGGCCTCGACTCCACTTCTCGCAACTGGAGTCAAGTGGCAAGGCTTGTACCTCGCCCCTGCTCCCAGGCCTCGCGTACAGCAGGTACGGCGGCCACCCCCTCTTGCCAGCTGCCCTCTTCCATCTCCCTCCTCTGAAGGGAAGCCCTCCCACTCCGCTGCTCCTGAAGAAAACCTGCAGGGGGCGACGGCCTGGGAGGCGCACCTGCCCACCCATGCTCCGCCAGCAGGGAGCGCTGCAAACCCAGCCACGCTCATGCACCGGGAGCACCACCGGCACAGCCTGCTGCCGGCCACGCCCCAGGAGGGCGGGCGCCTTGTGTGGGTCCAGCTGAGAGGAGAACCACGACGAGAACCACGAGGGGCCATTCACCAGCTCCCAGGGCCAGGCCACGTCCAGCCAGGGAGGGGGAGGGAGAGGAGAAGTTATTTAAATAACTGACCGGGGGCGTGAAGCCAGCACTTCAAGCCAAGCGAGCGGTGCCCAACAGCCCCTCCGGGAGCGTGGCTTTGGCAGGAGCGGATGACCACGAGCTATAAGCAGACCCATTTTTCCTGGAAGGGCTGCACACAGCCCCTTACTAGCACCCCCCCCCTCCTCCCCGAGGTCATGACATGCCACTGAAGAGCAGCAAGGAACTCGACAGGACTCGGAGCCAAAGGGAATGACTCCCGCAGCGAAGAGACCCAGGTGCCCTGCAGAGACGGGTCAGTTACATCCCCGGCTGTACTCAGACGAGCAGCTTCTAAGCCCCACCCCCCGCCCTGTGTGTATTGTAAGGCAGCAGATCCTAGAATAGTCAATATCTAGGGGAGTAATGAATACCTGGCCCTCATCTAGCACCATTCATGAGTGGATCAAAGCACTTGAACAAAATTATCCCCATTTTATTAATAGGGAAACTGAGGCACAGGTGGGGTTAACAGCATCAGGAATAGAACCCCAGGGTTCCAGAATCACAGTCTAGTGCTCCGCCCATTGGACGACACAGCCCCTCTGCACGCAGGCTCCCGCCCCGTCACAACAGTGCCCAAAAGCCTCGCCTCTGCTAGCAATTTCACCAGGAAGGCAAGTGCCCGCCCTCATGTTGCAGCACCCGAGGGGAAGCGCCGCGCCCCAGAGACCCAGGCCAGATCTGTCGATGGCTTCTCTCCAGATTGGGGCCAGACCAGGAGAGGTCGACGTCAGCCCCCTCCGCTGCCGGGCTCCACTTTGGCAGCAAGTTCCTATTCTAGAGGCTCCTTCCCTTCATTGTAGTCAAGAGGGAAGCGGGGTGGAGGGTTCTTCCAGGAAACGGGAGCAGCCGGAACGGAACCAAGAGCCTGGCGCCCCTGAAAGCAGGGACCCGACCCTTCCCTCTCTGGAGAGAGGCTGCTGTTTGGCAGCCCTCACCCACTTCCTGTCCCCCAAATCCTGCTCCACCTGCTAACACCAGCAGCCCCCCCCAGATGTGAACAGCAGCCAGACCCCCCCCCTCCCCCCCACACCCACACACACACACACACACACAGATCCCGAGAGGCGCAAGTCTAGCCAGACAAAGGAATGGGACGAATCCCAGGGGCTGCCCCCGGAGGAAAACGGGCATCGGAATAAGGGTGACCAGGCGTCTCTCCTCGGGACAAGCCGGATATTCTGGGGTTCTCCTTGTAGGGGCGCCTGCCAGTCCCCCGAGCCAGCGAGCCAGGGCAGGGGAGGGGAAGGGTTAAACAGCTGATGTAACCAGAGCCACAGATGTCTCCAAGGCCTCCTTGGCCCGCCCTTCTCCCGCCCGCCCTGCCTGGGGCTTTCCAGCCCCAGCTCACACGAGGATCAGCCCACACAGGCTGGGTGGGGGAGGGACAGGCCCTGCCAGCGGCTAAGTCTGCTAATGGGAGGGGAGCAGCAGAGCAGCTGATGCCACAAACAAAACCCACCACTCACTTTCTGCAAAGCTGAGAAGGGGGCAGGGCTGGCACCCGCCCAAGCTGCTTCGCTCCTTCCCGCCCCCAGACAGCGGAGACCTGCCCCAGCGCGGGGGCAGCCAGGGGCGGAGTGGAGCGGCCCAGGAGACGCCCACCCCAGGGTGGGGCTGGGCAGACAGGCCGGGCGTTCCCTGGGGGGGGGAGGGCGTGCGCCACGTCTCGCCAGATTCCCACCCCCACCCAGCACTCCCCAGCCAGCCTTGCGTCAGCCGGGCCCCAGCCGGGCCAGTCACTGCTGGGCCTGACCCCCGGTGCCGGGCCACCCCCGCCTGGCTTCAGCAGCGACTCCCCACGGGGGCTCTGCGGCCGCCAGGGCCAGGAGCTCTCTGCAGACCAGTGAGCAGAGGGGAGGGCTCGGGGTGGATTCTCCATCCAGGAAGCTGGGAGGAACGGCAAAGCCCCTACTTCCCCGACAGCGCAGGGCCGGGAGATCTCACGCCCACCCCCCCCAGCCTGGAAAGTAAAGCCCTGGGCCCAACCCCTCCCCCCATGCAACAAACACTGTCAACTCCCAGCCCCCCCTTCCATCCACCGCTCGCCTGACCCACTTCGGCCCGCCTCTGCCAGGGATCGCGCCCCAGCCCCGGCTCCGGCTCCTTCCTGGCAGCCAATAGGGCCAGCTGTTGCTAGGGCCGGATTTTCACTGCCTCCCGGGCCGGCGTGGCGGCGCGCCAGCCTCCCCCCCCACATGGACGCGAGCCAGGCCAGCTCCAGCAGCGTTACACAACCCTCCCTCGCCGGCCCCCCCGCACCGCGCGGCGTGAACCACACCGGAGCGCCGCACCAGGCTGCACACAGCCCGTTTTCCCATCGCCCCCGGCCCGGCCCACATCCCCACCGAGGGCCGAGCCCAGCGCAGGCAACACACGCTCCCCTGCCGCCGGGAAGGGCTCACTTAACGAGCCCTTGCGGCTTTTGCTCCCTCCGATCATCTGCCCCCCCCCGCCAATGCGCCCCCCCCCTTCCCTCAGGGTCCAGCCGTTCTCCTCCCCCCTCAGCCGTCCCTGCAAGGCTTCCTCCAACTGCACCCCCCGGGCTCCCTGTCTACACCCCCCAGATACTCCAGGTGGAAAGCAGTGACAGGAAGCCCACCTGGGCTGGTGCCAGGCCGGGACCAGCCAATCGAGTGGGCCAGGGCTTCCAACGAGCCTTGTCACAAAGCCCAACAGAGCCTTGTCACAAAGCCCCGCCAAGAGCTCAGGGCTGACCCGGGCCGGCGTCCAGTGGGTGCGTCAAGGCGAGCCGAGAGCCCAAGGGGCTGCCTCTGGACAGAAATCCGGCCCCGCGTCCGTACGGGTCATCTCCCCAGACAGCCCCATCTGCCAACGAAGCCCCCTCCCCCCGGAACCAGGGGCAGAAATACTCACGGGGGTGAGCAGCTCGGGGGTGGAGATCGGGGAACAATCGCCATTGAGTTTGATTCCACTTCCCAGGTCGAAGTCACAGATCTTCACAGGGGAAACCTAGGGCAGGGCAGAAGAGCCAGGAGTCGACCCCGTAGTCGAACTTCCACACGCCCAGGAAGTTCACGATTCGAGGCCAGAGGGGGCCTGGAAATCCCCACCCGCGAGAAGTGTCCGGGGCCCACATGCATCAACCCCGGGTATCGCCAGCCAACTGAAATCTGGCCCTGGCCCTCCGCCCTGGCGCAACACACAAGAGGTTCCCATTAGCAAAATGCTGCTCTTAGCTGACATGCCCTCCCGAGGGCGGGGGGGAGGGGGGTGGCCTTTCAACACCCTGCGTGCAAAGGGTGACTATGACTATCACTGCCGCCACGCCCGCTGCCCCCTCGCCACCCCCTTCCTGCCAGCGCCCACCCCGCTAGCAAAGCCTGGACCCCCTCCAGCAAAAGGCCGACCCCACCTGCTGGGAGGAGATCCCTTCCCCAAGGCCGTGCCTGCTCCTGCTAAGCCAGGGAACGAGACCCTGACGTACTCACCTGGGCGGGACTCTCGCAGAGAATGTTTTCTGGCTTTAAATCCCTGTGTGCAATCCCTGGTTAACAAGAAACCCAGAGTCAACGGGGCTGTCGTCTGCCTGAGACGGCACCGAGCCTGCTGGAGTCTTCGGCAGCCAGGGGCTCGCCGGCTGGGGAGACCCGGGGCCGAGGGGAGCTGGCTCCCGCAGCGGCCGGCCCAAGGCACCCTGCCACGGGGCAGCCTGGGAAGCACCAAGGCAACAGAGGTGCTTGGGCCTCCAGCATGCTCTGGCAGGCCAGCACAGCCCGCCACCATGTCTGCCCGGGGCATGGAGCACCCAGGAACCTGGGGGCCGGGCTACCCTGAGCCCCACCCCCTTAGCGCCACCCCACGGGCTCCCAACGCGGCCCTGGACGTGATCCCATAGGATTGTGGCTCTCCAGCCCCCGCGGGAATAAAAATCCCACCCCACCCCCAGGCAAACGCCGGCCTTCGCGCCCACCTTTGTTGTGCAGGAAGTTAAGGGCGCTGGCTATGTCTTGCACCACCACGCTGGCCTCCAGTTCGTTGAAGTGGCGTCTCCGGTGGATGTGAGTCAGGATGGAGCCTGGGGCGCGGGGGAGGGGAGGGGAGGGGGAGATGGCAGCTGTTAGCGGGGCCCTGGCGCCCCGGCCATTTCCCACTCCCGCCCCCACAGCCGGCTGCTGCCCTCCTTCCCAAGCCCCTCCCTGCCAGAGCATTTGGGGAGCTGGGGAGCAGGCCTGCTGGGCAGCCCATGCTGAGCCAGGGCAGAGCCCCTCCATGCCAAGCAGAGGGGAGGGGTCTCCATGAACACCCCAGCCCAGCCCTGCCAGCCAGGGCAGGGGCAGCGAAGGGGGAGAAAGCAGCCGGGGCCCTGCTGGAGCTTTTAATAAATAAGTCTAGGAGATCGGTTTATCCCCACAGGACTGGAGGGGACCTGGAGAGGTCGAGTCCTGTCCCCTGCCCTCACGGCAGGACCAAGCACCATCCCTGACACTCACCCCAGATCCCTAAATGGCCCCTCAGGGCTTGAACTCACAACCCTGGGTTTAGCAGGCCAATGCTCCAACCACTCAGCTATGCCACCCCCCTTTACCTCCTCGCATCTTCTCAAACACCAGGTAGAACCGATCCTCCTCTTCGAAGAACTCGATCAGCTCCAGGACGTTCCTGGAAGGAGAGCAAGGGGGGAGACGGGCTCAGCCCTCCCCAAGGCTCCCCCTCCAGCCAGCCGCAGGGCCCTCCCCGAGACGGCTTCTCCGCATGAGGAGCCCGCGGGACGGGCGCCAAGGAGAAGTGGGTTTCGGCGATTGGAACCAGAAGGCGCCTGGGCCCACAGCTGGTTTCCCTGCATTCCAGGGGTGGTTCTCTCCCTGCTCCACTTAACAACTTCGCTCGACCTCAGCCCTGATCGTTAACAGGCGCTGCTGGGGAGAACGAGCGTGGCTCAGCCCTTCGGTCCACCTGGTCTTGCCATTCTGTCCCGATGAGACACCCCCTCCTCCCAAGGCCTGCCCCCAGCCTACAGGGTGTAGACACCCTTGGGAGTCATCTGCAGCTCTGGGGGGAAAGAGGGAGTGAACGCAGCCGAGGGGGGAGCAAGGCAGATGCTCACACAGCCCGCCCCAGGGAAGTGGGAGCCACGAGACCCACCCAGGCCTTGGGCTGCAAAGAGAAAGGGGAGGGCCGTAAGCCAACGTGCTGCCCGGGCGCACAGGGACAGATCGCGCCTGGCTCCAGCCCCCTGTCCCCCGTACCTGTGCCCCTGGCATTGGTAGAGCATCTCCACCTCCCGGAATACCCGGCTCCGGATGTGTCCCAGGCTCTTCTCGATGATCTGAAGCAGAAACAGGGAGAGGGGCTCAGACAGGCCCTCACCCTGTTCAAGGGGGGGGGCTTCGGACCCCCCCAGCCCACAGGGAGGGGGGCTCGAAGGAACGAGGCTGGATCTCAGTTCCCAAACTGGATTGCTCTGGGGTCCTCAAGACCTAGGCCTAAGCCCCCCCCTCCCCAGAGTTCAGGCCTAGCACAGGAGCCGGTCAGTTACCAAGCCAAGGGCGCCGTCTGCCTCCCAGAGCCCTGCTCTCCGAGCCGCCCGGGCCATGCCAGGCAGAGAGCCCGGAAGGGGTTAACCAGCTGCAGAACAGGCTGCTTGTCTCCCCTCCCCCAGGGAGGTGACAGCATTAGCCCTGCCAGCATCACACGCAGCCACACCCTTCCCTTCCCTTCCCCTCCCGGGGAGGAGCCGCCCATTCCAGGGCAGCCAAACAAAGGGTCACCCGGCTGCATGCACCAAGGAAAGACAAGAGGCTTTGGCACAGGGGCCCTGAGCTTCCCTGCAGAGATAAGCACCCCTCCCCCTAGGACGGGGAGGGAGGGGGGGAGGCCTTGCACAGCCAAATACGAGATAAGCTGGGATAAGCCCCAGCAGAGTAACTCCGGAGTCACTCTGGATCTACACCAGGAGAGCGGAGAGCACAGAGACGGGAGTGCTAAGAAGAGACCAAGACAGCGTGGGGGAGGGGAGAGCGAGGGCAGGGCTGGCAGCCAGGACTCCTGGGTTCTAAGCCTCCTTCAGCTGCACCAAGCAAACCACTTCCCGCTCGGTGCCTCAGTTTCCCCCCTGGAGGACAGGGAATTGCACCTCCCTGAGCCCAGCACCAGGCTTGAGGCTCAGGTGTTCCCACCTGTTTCGAGAGCCGCCGGCGGACACGCACTGTATTCGTCGGGGATCTGCTAGGGAGGCCCCCTCTGGCTCATGGGCAGGCCCCGAAGAGCTTCGCCCCCTTCGCTTTATTGCAACAGGGAGTCAGCGCCCGAGCGGGAGGGCTGGATTTCTGGCCTGGCCGGCTCAGCCCTCGTTTGCCTGCGGAGGCCCGAGGTGTGCCAAGCCTCTAGAGAAGGGCTGCACTGTTCCCCTCCCGGGGCAGCCTGGCCAGCCGGCTCCCCAGAGACTGGTGCTCTTGAAACAGCTGCGCTCAACCCAACCCACTTCCCGTTCTCAGGCCATGACCCTGCGCCCCAGCTGCGCCTATCGCTTCCACGCAGATGGCAGCCCGCCGCCATCCCACGGCCCGAGGCCAGGGAGGACGTTGCAATCCGTGCAGGGGGCCTCCGGCCGGCCCCTCTCTGCTGCAGCCCCGCTGCCCTTACCGCGCCACAGGGCTCCCATTTCCGGGCTCTGCCGCCCCCCAAAGTGCTCAGAGCCCTTGCTCCCTAAGCCTGCAGGGGCCCGTACGGCAGCGTAATCAGAGCCCCACCGGGCCCGGTTCCGCTTCTCGGCAGGAGGCCTCGAGACCCCCAGCGTGCACAGGAGCCCAGCCGGCCGCCCCACGTGCTTCGGGAGCAGGAATTAAGCCTCCCACGCTCCAGAGCCACCCCTCAGAGGGCCCAGAAGTCCCCCAGCTCATGGCAGAGCCAAGAGAGAAGCCAGGTCTCCTGTCGCTTAGTCCTGCACTGCGGGGTGGGATCTAGCCCTAAAGCCCCTGCTAAGCCCAACCACGCATGAGATCTTCCGCCACGTCGGGTCCTTGCTGAGCTCTGCAAACAGCTGACCGCTCGGCCCTCCCGGACGCAGGCTGGCCCCGGGCATGGCAAGCGATGAGCGAGGGACCCGCCGTCATTTACAGGGACCCGTCATTTGTCCGGGGAAGCCGCAACCGGCCGACCGTACGTGAGCCAGTCTGAGCGCTGCCCTTCCCTTGCCATCTGCGGACGACCCCACGGCCAGGCCTGCCGGCGGGAGTGGGCACAGCGGTCAGCAGCCCTGGGGTCAAATACTCAACAGCCGGAGCCCAGGGCAGCACGTGCCAGTGGTGAAAGGCTGGCTAGGCCCTGGCCCCACCCCTTCTGCCCGAGGCCTCGCCCCCTATGGGGGACCCAGAGCTCCCCCCCACTTTTGCCAAGTCTGGAGCAGCAATTCCAATTGGCCCATAAAGCGGTTACTACAAAGCTGGCTCCGCCCACACCGCCTGTTCCCGTCCCCAACGCTGGTTGAATTAGGGGGCCCGGCTCGCTCAGATCCCTCCGGCTCTCGGACGGCTAACGGCAGAAGCCCATTGACACAGGCCTAGCAGAGCCGGCACCCAACTCCCGACTGGCTCCTGCTCCCGCCCACAGCCCCAGGCGAGTTTGGGGCGGGTGGGCAGTTGGTGGCTTGCAGCCCCACAGAGCCTCAGCCACTTCGCTTGGCCCTGCCCGCGTAATGGAAGGGAGCAGGGGCGAGTCCCTGTCGCTGTTCTGTGCGGCGCAAGCGCCCACAGGCCCTCCCGGGAGCAGAGCACTGCCCGGACTGCGAGAGCACGACGTCCAAAGAGCCAAGAGACCCTGGGCGGGAACAGGAAACAAGTCAAAGGCGGGAAATGGCCGACGGAGCCAGGAACAGGATCCTGCTCTCCTCAGGGCCAGCCCGACGTCCCACCCTTGGCGGCTGGGGCCCGCAGAGCCTGTACCTTCACCGCATACTCCTTGTTGGTGATGAGGCTGATGCAGGACTGGACTCTCGCGTGGGCACCTTCCCCGAGCACCTCCTCCTGAAGCTGGTAGACATCTGCAGGGAGCAGAATGGACAGTTTAGGGGCCGGTTTCTGGGGAGGTTTGCAGACATCGGCTCCAGCCTGGGCACAGAGCCCCAGACGTGCAGCTGCTCCTCTGGATCTCGTGGGTGAGACCAGCTGTGACCCAGAGCAGGTGGGACGCTCACTAAACCAGATCCCACCTGAGCCAAACGTTCCCAGGATCTCGAGGGCCAACGCCTCCCTCCCCGAATTGCACTCGCGGGACCCACCCCAACCCGGGGGCCCTGCGCGTCACCTTCAAACCGCCCCGAGAAGCTGTCCGTGGCTCTGCAGCGTTTCTTCTTCTTGTTCCTTTTCTTGGGATCCGGGATGTCGATGGGCTGGCTTGAAGGCATGTCTGTCCCAAAGCAAAGCCAAGCAGAGAGCATTAACTCCGCGCCCGCCTCCGTACGGTGCAGCCCTCCTCTCCCAAGGGCCCCTCTAGAGTCATGCCCGGCTGAGCCACGCGGGAGCGGAGGAAGCACGAACCAAGTGCGCGCTATATTGCGTCAGACACGACTGACTTCCATGATGCCTTCACTGCAACGTGGCCCAGGCAATGGCAGCAGAACGGAGCAGAGAGGCTCCCTGGAGGACATGGGATTACTGGAAGGAGAGTGAGCTCCTAGCAGACCAAGAGCAGGAGAGGAGACCTAAGCTTGCGACAGCTTTGGGCAGCCCCCTTAACATCCATCACATGCTGGATGTATGGTCCTGGAGACAGCCCCCAGCAGCCACCCCCCGCCGGGCAGGAGGGGAATCTGCATGGCCATTTCCCCCAAGGAAGGAACAGGTTCCAAGGGACCCACATTCAACCCACTCGCATCCCCCCTCCATCCCCGGCAGAGCTCACCGGGGCGGGCCGGGCACTCGAAGCTGAAGACGGAATCCAGGTGACGAGGCTGAGAGAATTCCAGGTCGAAGGGGTTCTGGCCCTGGCGGGTCCGAAGGGAAGAGAACAGGGTGAGTTGCGCACGCGGGCGCCGCCGAGCGTCTCCGCGTCACTTAGCCTAGGTCTCGGCACCCCGCTCTGCTGCCTGGGTCAGCTTCATGGGAGAGCGTCCCGGCCCCTCTGCCCACACAGCTACCAGGATGAACCCGAGCAGAGAGGTGGCGCTCTTCCCGGCCCAGGGCAGTGGGGCACCCGCAGCCCCCGAGGAGAGGGACTCAGGATTGTTGGAAGCTGGAGAAGGCGCCGGCTGGCACCCCCAGCGGGTCACTGTTTAATGCGGGGCTTTGGAGTGGCAGTTAGGCCTACTGCTCCAGAGCTTGGCGACAGGCAAAGAGGGGCTGTTTGGGCCAAACCAGAGAGGAAATCCCCAGCTCTCCCACAAGAACAAAGCCAGCTATTCTCAGGCCGGATGGGCAGAGGCAGCTAACCCCACTGCCAACTCCATACTCATCACCCAGGATCTTAACGTGCTCCAAGTGCAGCCTCAACACCTCCAGGTGGGGCTGAATTCTACCCATTTTACAGAGGGGTAAACTGAAGCACAGCTTCCACCGCCCACTCTCCAGCAGCGAGCAGCAGAGCTAGGGCTCGGGCCCAGGACCTAACCTCCAGGCCTGGCCAAGACCCCAGCTGACCCCTCCTGCCCAGCACTTCGCAAACCCCAGCTCGAGCAGCAGCCTCAGTGCCAGCGAGGGCACAAAAATAGAGCGTGACTGGAAGGGCGCATGACCCCGGCCGGCCAGCGGCCCCAGCTGAGCAGGGGCTGGCGCAGCAACTTTCCCAGAGGAGCAGGAAGCGACATTCCTCAGGGAGCTCCGGGAGAGGCAGCTGCACCACCAGCAGCTTCAAGGAGCCCCCGGGGAGCCCAAGTGGCAGGCTGGGCGCCTGAGACCAGACGCCCCCTTCCCCCTGCCGGCTTCCTGCCCTGCACCGCCTCCGAGCGAGGGGCCCATTCGGCACTCAGAGGCCCAGCAAAAGCTGCGGCAGCCATGTTTGAAACTGGTGCCGGAGAGCTCGGTCCAGCCAACCCAGCCGGGCCCACAAGCAAAGCCCAGAGGCTAAGCACCCGCCCCGCCCCCCCCACCCCCCACCACAGGGGCAGGCCCCAACACTATTTCACAGCCCTGTTGACACAGGCCAGCTGTGCATGTGGAGGGGGGCGGGGGGAGGTTGTTGATGCCTCCGTAGGCTCCCCGAGACAGCAGTAGAGCTCTGGGGGCTCCCGGGGATGTTCCAGAGCAGCAGGACGGCCCGGGGGAATCGAATGCTTGACTGGACGGGCCTTGTGCTTTCAGACATGAGAGCCGCTCTCCTTTGAGGTCCCGGAGCAGCTTAGTCTAGGTGCAAGCAGGGAGCAAGAGACCAGCACCAGGGCCTGCTGGGTGGGTCACAGGCTGGGCCCTAGGAGACCTGGGTTCTAATCCCACCTTGGGCAAGTCCCTTCACCTCTTCCAGGCCTCAACTTCCCCCTCTGCCGAATGTGGATAATGACACTGCCCTAGAGAAGAAATGAGCTAGCAGCCAGCTCCATTGCCACCCTTTGGTCCTGCACTAGGGGAGGTCCTATTCAGACTCCACATTAGGCTACTGGGGTCCTTCGGTGTCTGACTTCCGAGGGAAAGCACATCGCCGTTCCCTGCCTCAGTTTCCCTATTTGTAACACAGCGAGAACACGAAGGTCCCGGCCTGGAACGCAGTAATCCTCCCCACAAGAGAGCTTTTTAACCCAAGTACAAGCCTTCCCCCTGTTATGAAACAGGGTGGGAGGGTGGGAGGGGGAGGTGAAATTCTCCACCAAGTAAAAACAAACCACACCCCCTCACTGCCATGCTCGCTGGGACGCCAGCCAGGAAGAAGGCCCTATCAGGTGAACAGCTGCCCCCGCAGCCAATCAGCAGGGCTTGGCACCAGCTCCCCCAACGGCTAGAAGCAGCTAGAAAGCGCTTGTTTACTTGGCCTGCTGGCGGGAGGCCCAGCCGTGGCATTCGGCAGAGCGGGCGACTCGGGGGCCCTGGGATCCCGCAGGCTTGGTGGGCAAGCGTCCGGAGGAGATCGTGTGTCTTAGCTACAAGAGCAGCCCCGGGTTTGTCGGTGTCCGAACGGACCTGGGAGCCCCCGGCGGGTTCAGAGTCCAAAGACAGACCAGACCCCCTTCCTACCCAACAGCCCTGGGGCCAGCAGCTTTTTAATCGTCAGGAGAGCGTCTGCAGCAAAGGCAGCCCCCCACCAGGAACGCAGGGCCTCTGCAAGGCCTCTGCTCTAGGCATGCACGCTGGGTTCCTCTCCTTTCGCAAGGCTCCCCCGCCCCCGCTAGATTCTCTGACACGTCCATGTTTTGTGACCAACCCACTAACTCTACAACCTCTCCGGGTTCTTTTACCCAGCAACAGGTTTATTTTGGAGCGAGGTGGTTACATAACAGCACCCTCGCCGCCAGACAAAAGAGAAGTGACGTCACCGGGCACCATGCCAGGAGCCAATCACACGGCGGGGAGGGGGGGGAACAAACCGACAAAGCCCACCCCACGCCCCGAGTGCCTGCAAGCAGGATTCCCAGGGTCATGCGGCATCTGGCATCCTTCAGCTCCCTGTGCCAGCTGCCATCTCCCGAATCCACAACACGCAAGAGAACTGGGCAGCGCCACGGACTAATTCGGTTTTAGTCAGCGCTATTTGGAGAGATTTAGTCCCAAGATAAAAGCCACCGCCGGCCGAAAAACCTTCAACCAAGATCAGGGGACAGCTGGAGTCAGTTATCTGTTTAGTTTGGGGGTGTTCTCTGGCCTGGGAGATCACCACGGACCCTTCTGACCCGGGAGTCTGTGAGTTGCACCATCAGCACAGCGACCTCCAGAAACAGGAGGAGACACGAACAGGCCGTTGACTAACCCTGCACCAACCCGGAACCCTCTTTACAGGCCCTGAGCCGAGAGAGGGCTGAAGCGAGGGGGGGGGGGGGGAGGACAGTGGCAGGGCAAAGCTAAGCCTGGGGAGAGGAATCCATTTCACCAAGGCAGCGCAGCACAAGGCCCCCGGACCACCCGGGGAAGCTGCAGCCAACAGGCTCCCAGGGACAGTCCTCGGGGACTTCAGGAAGTTGGGTGGCAGCGTCCAAGGAGACATTTCACATTCCCTGGCTCCACCTCCAGCGCCAAAGCCTGTTTATTCCATGTCCAGCCACCCCAGGCAACACAGAGATCAGCAGAGGTGGGGGGGTTAAGTGCAAGATTCGGTCCATCCCTCTAACTCTGCCGAGGCCCCACACCAAGACCTACCGAAGCAGCTTGCCAGGCTACCAGCAGAACCAATGCTCCTGTTGCCTCTACCCGAGGGCTGAGCCATCCCCAGCAAAAACTTTGGAGACCCGAAACCACAGTGCACCAGATTTATTCCACGTGCACCACTTTTCCAAACACTCAACCCGTCACTGAGCGTCCGGCCCAAGGCGGTCGTGTATCCGATGGGCTCAATAATCCACCTCCACGCAGCCACGGATTTCTGCCATGCTCCTCAATTCGGCAATGGAAACCTTCCCCCAGACGTTTTTTCTTTCTTGCCATCCCCTTCACCCCAGGTATGTAGCCGGGGATTTTTTTACATATCAATATGGCCAGGAACTTAAGGCAGAAATGTGCCGAAATGCTGAACGGACGGAGGAAAAGCCTATTGTGACTCTCCAGGGGACTTGGGCGCTTAAATGCCTCGGGCACTTTCAAAACCTCTCACTCGCCTTTGTGGATAATGAGAAGGACTAAGGACTATTTCCTGAGTGGGTTTGGGGGTAAGAGAAGCCACGTGACTGTTGCAACACAAACAAGGAAGCTCCCCAGCGCAAGATGAAGCAACATACACGGATTTCAACCCACTGAGCTGTTGGAACCAGTAGCTCTTCCAGGCCCTGATCAGACAGCACTTAGTGACTTGGCACAGTCCCAGAGCTCCCAAACTTACACCTCCTCAGTCCCAGCCTATCAAACACCCGCAGTTGGCCTGGGCTTAACTGCTATGTAGACATAACCACGGAGGCATGATTGACAGGGCAACACCAACCAAAATCCACTCTCTGCACCTCCTGCAATCACCCACTGTTTTCTGTCTAACACGCACCTCTCCAGGTAGAGAAACATTCCAGGTCGCTGGCTTATTCCTTAAATCAGCAAGAATCGCAGATTAAAAAGTCTGTGAACGAACAGTGAATATGCAAGCAGTCTGCGACCTCATTGGCTATTTGTGTATTAAGGTCTCTTGCAGTCCTCTGAAGCTGTAAAAGCACCACATGTGCGCTCTTATTACCCAAAGAGCCAGTCTCAACAAGATACAGGAGCCGGCAGATATAGGCTTGCCCTGGACGTTTCTAATTCTCCAAGGGGTCCCATTTACTATCGATTCCAAAGTTCCCAAAGCCTCCCATGTATTTTTTGTACAAGACAAATTTCCTCCTGATTTCCAGGATCTGCAACCAGACTAGAAATTCTATACATATACATGCACACCACGAAATAGAAGAACTAAAATAATTCCTCTGATGGACACACACTGAAAAAAAAAAATCAATCGGCCAGCCAATTTTAAAAAAAGAAACAAAGAGGCTCAAATGCAAAGCCGAAGAATGAAGCGGGAAGGTTTACCTTGAAAGAGCGATGGAACCCTTTGAGTTCGGTTTTCTTCTGCACCATTTTGTTGAGATTTCTGACCCAAAAAAAGGGGGAGTAAGGAAAAAAAATCTGACTCAAAAATGGGGGAAACAAATTGGGGAAATTAGTTCTGATTGGCTGGATGGAGACCCTAGAGGAAAAGGAAAAAGAAATAGGAGCTGTTAGCCTGCCCCTGTGGAGCAGCAGAGACAAGGAACATCCTGAGACATTTTTAAATCAACCCGACTGCCCAGATCCACTTGACTGCTGGAGCAGGGACGGGCCCTCGGATAAAGCCATGAATTCCCCAGCACTTGGAGCTTGCATATTAAAATGATTATTTTCAAAGCAACAGCTGCAACCTGGGCCTCTTCCCTCCGCTGCCCCAGCACACAAAACCAAAGGGAAACAACCCCCAGCTCTCCAGCTGATCCAGGCAAAACAAACCCCAGTGGCAGTCCAGCTGAACAGCAAAACAGGCTGCAATGCGAAGAGCCTCCCCCCCCAACCTCCCACGCCCACCTCATCAGACCCCCCCCCCATAGCCAGATCAGAACCCCCCCCCCCGTTGGGGTGTTAAATGGGAGAGCCAGAGGGGAAGCGTCTGGCAGTGACAACAAAGAGACTGATTCAACAAGCATTTGGGGACAGGGCAAGGGGGTCCCATGAGACCCAGGGGGGCTACGTCGACCACCCCAGCACTGGGGGGCAAACACCCCCAGCAAGACGCCTGCATCCTCAGGCTCCCCGCGCGCAGCGGGGGACACCCCCAGGCTGCAAACAACTCCAAGACCCCCACCCCACTCGCTCGTTACTGGGGGGGGGGGGATGCAACACACAGAGACAGCCGCAGCTCAGACCTACCTTTAGGGGTCACCGCACTGCCCAACACGGACACCACACCCCCTTCCAGAGCGCCCCCCCTCCAAGCAACAGCCCCCCCGCCACAAAGAGCTCTGCCACGGTAGCTGCCTTGTCACCCCCCCCCCCACGGCGGACACGGCCCTGCGCTTCGCCCCCAGACCAGCTGAGACCCCCCCCCCCCGACAGCGCCCCCCGCAATGTCCCTCCTCGCAGGCGTCTTGCTCGGGGGTGCCCGGCCCCCCCCACGCTGGGTTGGCCTCGGCAGCCACCGCCGGGTCATGGGCCCCCCCGCAGCCCGGCGCCCCCCCCCGCAGCCCGGCGCCCCTTACCGAGCGGGCTCCGCGGGCCGCCCTGCTGATGGTACGCACGGCCCGGGCCGCCGGCTGCTGGGGGAGTTACGGGCCCGGCTGCGGGACGCGCCGCCCTTTATAGCGCTCCCCGCCCCGCCGCGCTCCGGGGCCGCCCCGCTCATCAGCTGATACGAGCCCTACGTGCGGCCCCGCCACTGCGGCCGGGTCAGCCCCTGCAGCGACTGCGGGGGGAGAGCCCCCCCGCTCCAGGGACTGACCCCCCCCCGGCGCTGCACCGCCCCCCCCCGCTCCAGGGACCCCCCCAGCTCCGCGCCCCCCCCCGCTCCAGGGAGCCCCCCTCCCCCCCCCCAGGCTCTGCGCCCCCCCCCCCCGGCTCCAGGCACCACCACCCCCCCCCCCGGCGCTGCACCACCCCTGTCCAGGGACCGACCCCCCGGCGCTGCACCCCCCCCCCCACCCCCCCGGCTCCGACCCCCCCCCCCCCTCCCCCCCCCCCCCCCCCCCCCCCCCCCCCCCCCCCCCCCCCCCCCCCCCCCCCCCCCCCCCCCCCCCCCCCCCCCCCCCCCCCCCCCCCCCCCCCCCCCCCCCCCCCCCCCCCCCCCCCCCCCCCCCCCCCCCCCCCCCCCCCCCCCCCCCCCCCCCCCCCCCCCCCCCCCCCCCCCCCCCCCCCCCCCCCCCCCCCCCCCCCCCCCCCCCCCCCCCCCCCCCCCCCCGCGCTGCACCGCCCCCCCAGCTCCGCACCCCCCCCCCGGCTCCAGGCACCGCCCCCCCCAGCTCCAGGGACTGCCCCCCCCCGGCTCCAGGCACCGCCCCCCAGCTCCAGGGACTGCCCCCCCCCCCGGCTCCGCACTCCCCCCCCCCCCGGCTCCAGGGACCACCCCCTGGCGCTGCACCGCCCCCGCTCTAGGTACCGACCCCCCCCCCCCCTGCTCCAGGGACCGACCCCCCCGGCGCTGCATCCCCCCCCGCTCCAGGGACCCCCCCAGCTCCGTGCCCCCCCCCCCCGGCTCCAGGCACCGCCCCCCCCGCTCCAGGGACCCCCCCCAGCTCCGCGTCCCCCCCCGGCTCCAGGCACCGACACCCCCCCGGCGCTGCACCCCCCCCACGCCGCACCCCCCCCCCGCTCCGCCCCCCCCAGCTCCGCACCCCCCCCCGGCTCCAGACCCCCCCCCCAGCTCCAGGGACCCCCCCGCTCCACCCCCCGGCTACGCACCACCCCCGGCACCAGGGACCACCCCCTGGCGCTGCACCACCCCCCCGCTCTAGGGACTGACCCCCCCCCGGCACTGCACCGCCCCCTGCTCCAGGGATGAACCCCCCTGGCACTGCACCGTCCCCCCCAGCACTTCATCGGCCCCCAGCTCGAGGGACCGTCCTCCCCGGCGCTGCACCATCCCCCGGCACTGCACTGCCCCCCCCTGCTCCAGGGACTGACCCCCCCCCCGGCACTGCACTGCCTCCCCAGCTCCAGGACTGACACCCGCCCCAGCTTTGCACTGCCGCCCCCCCCGCAGCTCCAGGGACCAACCCCCCCAGCTTCAGGGACCAACACCCCCCGCATTGTACTGCCCCCCAGTTCCAGGGATTGATCCCCTCCCTGGCATTGCACTGCCCCCCAGTTCCAGGGATTGATCCCCTCCCCAGCATTGCACTGCCCTCCCCAGCTCCAGGGACTGACCCCCCGGCATTGCACTGCCCTCCCCAGCTCCAGGGACTGACCCCCCGGCATTGCACTGCCCTCCCCAGCTCCAGGGACTGACCCCCCCCCGGCATTGCACTACCCTCCCCAGCTCCAGGGACTGACCCCCCCCCGGCATTGCACTACCCTCCCCAGCTCCAGGGACTGACCCCCCGGCATTGCACTGCCCTCCCCAGCTCCAGGGACTGACCCCCCCCCAGCATTGCACTACCCTCCCCAGCTCCAGGGACTGACCCCCCCGGCATTGCACTGCCCTCCCCAGCTCCAGGGACTGACCCCCCCCCGGCATTGCACTGCCCTCCCCAGCTCCAGGGACTGACACCCCCTTGGTGCTGCACCTCCCCCCCAACTCCAGGGACTGACACTGCCCCGGTGCTGCACTGCCCCCTCCCCAAGCTCCAGGGACTGACACCCCCTGAAGCTGCACTGCACCCCCACCTCCAGAGACTGCCCCCTGGCATTGCACTGCCCCCCAGGTCCTGGGATCAACACCCCCCCCCCCAGCATTGCACCGCTCCCCACCCAGCTCCAGGGACTGACCCTCCCCGGCATTGCACTGCCTCCCCCAACTCCAGAGACTGACACATCCCCCGGCGCTGCACTGCTCCCCAGCTCTAGGGACTGACCCCCCCTTGACATTGCACCGCTTCCCCCCAGCCACAGGGACACACCCTCCCCTGGCATTGCACTGTCTCCCCTGCTCCTCTGACATCGCTTTGTTCCCCCCCAGACACAGGGACTGAGCCTCCCACACACACTCCCTTCCCCTTGCACCTCCCCCAGTCGCAGGGGCCTTCCCCTGGCCAGCGCCCCTGGCATTGCACCCCCCCCCAGCCAAAGGGTAGGTAGACCCTGTCTGTTCCCCCAGTATCACACCAACCCCCCAGCTACAGGGACAGCGCCCGTCCGTTCCCCCTGCCCGGGGTTCCACGGGACTATAGGCCGGACATGCCCAGTCAATGCTCAGCCCTCTTGCCAGCCCCTCCCCCACTACTCACAGCTGCAGAGACACCCCCATTTCCTCCCCCTTCCTCAGGATGCAAACCCCTCCCAGGAGCCCCCCCTGCAGCTTGACAGCCGGGGTTTCTTCCTGCCTTCCTTTTCCCATCACCTCTCCCCAGCAGTGCACCGCCCCCCCTCTCCCCGCTGCTTCCCAACCCATGAGCAGGGCCAGCCCCCCTCATTCCATCTAACCCCCACCCCCTTCCTAGCACACAGGCTACTCCAGAAACACCCCCCCCCCACTGCAAAGAGCCCCGTTCCCTCTCCCTGCCTCCTCCCCCTGCAATGTGGAGATTTATTGTTCTACAGCACAAGACGCCAAATGTTCACACCCCCTCCGGCGCAGCGAACACACAGGGTCCCTTCTGCACAGGCCTTTCCTGTTCTGGGCGCTTTGCTGCCTGGTGGTTGTTTTGAAGCCAGTACAACCACTTTCCTAGGCCCTTTCAGAAAGCTAGAAGACTTTGCACCATGAATTCTTCCCCCTCCCCCCAACTAACCTATGTCTTAGCGTCCTTTTTATGCCTGCGGGCACCACCCACTTCGATAGCAACCGTGGTTGCATAACATGCATTTGCTCCTTATTATCGTTTTCCTTTTATCCCTTCATCAGGACGTCGGCTCCGCTTTTACTTTGCAAGGCGCAGAGTTTCGGGGGGCAGAGGGTTTACACCGTATCAGATCCCTGTGCGGAGCTAGCTAGTGTCTCATTTGCCCCACTGACACTCTAGATGCGGCTAATTGCTCAGGGCTCTAGATTGCAGCTGCAGAGCAAATTTTTTCTTCAGCTCTGGGGTGATTGACTCTCGCTTTGAAACGTGGGATTTGTTTGCCCATTATCTTAGCAGGAATAAGACATGAAAAGTCCCAGGACAGCGCTGGGGGGGTGTGAGGTGGGGGGAGGAGTGTTTAGGGTTTACGGCTGAACTGCTGATTGTGATGCTCACATAGAGGAGTCGGGGGGGGGGGGAGGCTATCTAGTGCGCAGAGAAGGGAAGAGGCCCCTTTAGAACTGATAAAGGGGACTGCCTTTTCTTTTTCACAACATGCAACCAGCCTGTGGAACTCAGCACCACTAGATACTGACTGAGACAACTAATTTACTCAGATTGGATCTTGACTGTAGAGCAATAAGAATAATATTTAAAAAACAGCAAATCTAGCAGCATCTTAAAGACTAACAAAACATGGAGCTTTCATGGGCACGACCCACTTCTTCAGATGACTGGAGTGTAGGAAGTCCAGATCCAAGAATAAATAAGGGACGGAGGGAGGGAGGGAGGCGGGGAGAAGGGGAAAAATGAAGGGGAAGAAGAAAAAAGATGTTGGCTGTCAAACTAGGTAGGATAAAAGTTGCAATCTTCATGCTTCAAGGCACATGTGTCGCCAGTTGGGGTCAGGAAGAATTTTTTCTCCTTAGGTGCAACGTGGGGGAGAACAGGATACTAACTGAACTGGGGTGGCATTTAATAGATTCCACCACCAGAAGGGACAATTGTGATGATGACCTTCTTCACAAGAGAGGCTACAGAACTGTCCCAAAATCATTCCTAGGGCAGCTCTTGTAAAGAAATTGCCCATGGTGAGGAATCCACCGTGACCCTTGGTAAACTGCTCCGAGGGTTAATTACTTTCACTGTTAAAAATATACCCTTATTTCCCATCTGAATTTGGCTAGTGTCAATGTCCAGCCATCTCCTGCCTTCCTAAAATCTCTTCCTGTATTCCTTCAGGTGCTCAAGTTAGCCAAGGTCTCGCCTGCCTGTTCCTAAAGGAACGCTGGGCTGGTTGGAGGCCTGCAAAGCACATAACTGCTTTCCTATGACTTCAACTACAGAAGCAGGCTAGAACCAGATTCGGGCTTGTTCCAACACATTGCTCATGCTGCAGGATAAAGAGTGACAACACACTCAGCCAATTAACCACGAGAGGGGAACATTACATCATCAGCACCAATCCTCATTGGCTGATTGGCAAACCTATTTGTGTTGCTCTCCTGTTTTGCTTTGTGATTGTAAGTTCAGTTTCCCCCCCCCCAAAAAGAGCACCAGTGCAAGGTGTGTGCAAAGTGCTAGCAAAACAGAATGGCAGCGTTTCACACGCACTTTGCACTAGTGTCAGTAGCACGGAGGAAAAGGGAAACTAGCCCCGTGGTGTCTGCGTGTTTGTATAGTTCACAGAGTCTCAAAAGACAAGTCCCCAGGGGAGAGTAGCGTGTGAGAATCTGCCGTGAGAACACAGCTCTGAGGCCAAAATGAACACTTCATGGGGCTCTTAAATCTTTCCGGGTGCGTCTATACAGCTCCCTTAGCTCAAAATAACCAACCCAAATTGCGTCACTTATTTCGAGTGTATTTCAAAATAGCTCATTTTGTAATTTGGCGCCAAACTTTGAAATAAAACACTATTCCGAAATTCCTCTTCACCCTCATGGATGTCGGACTAAGCCGCCCGTTATTTCGAAATCTGGTTCAATACGTGCGGAATAGCTATTTCAGGATACTTCCGCTATCTCGAAATAGCTCCGCAGTGTAGACGTACCCTAAAGGTGCAGCAGGCACAACACGCGTTGATAAACACCTTCTCAATGACCCAGTTCAACACTTTCCCCCAACTCTGGGTACTCCAGTGATTTCTCTCCCGTATTTTTCTGCATGACAATATTTCAAGACGTCAGTTTACAGCTTTCCCTCCACTCCGATCCGACCGGAAAGCATGCCAGAGACGCTCACAGAGCAATTTAAACCGCTCCTGCTCTCCTTGCCACTCGCCCAAGATATAACTATGATAAAACCTCCCATTCTCTCCTATGGTTTGGCTGCTTCTCTGGAGTGCTGCATTACTAATGCAAAGGCAACTGCCGCTAAGAACAGGCCTGGCTGAAAAGTTTCACAGGTAAAGAACCAATTTGATGGAATTACAAAAATGTGAGCTTTTCTCCCCAAAAAAGATCCCTTTTGCCCTGGGATAGTTTTGTGACTTTATGGCATTTGTACAACAGCTGTTTTAATCTCTCGCTCTCAAGGCATTTAAATAAACCGTTCTCAGTCTGTTCCACACTGGGATACCCCTCTCGTGTAGCCACTATGAGAGGACCTGACCCCCTGACACCTATTTATGACTCCATTAATGATGGGACCCCAAGATTTAAAATTGATCAAATGCCCCTATCGAATAGTCTTCAAAACTTGTTTCCGGGCGCAGGCCGTTTCAGCCAATCAGAACTAAGACAAAGGTAACATCCCTTAGAGGACACTTACATTTGCTGCGTGGCTAACTCAGCATCATGGGGCCTAAATTCATTTTTCGGGCATTCCCATGGTAAGTTCCTGCACATGCTACTGCTCAGGTGTGTCTGTGATGCAATCGGGAGGTGTGGTTGCAGCATGCATAGACAGACTCAAGCTAGCGCTAAACTAGGTGCCCACAGCAGTGAAACCAATCCATGCCTGGACCCTGCACCCCAATCTCCTACCCCAGGTCACCACCCCTCCTTCACCCAATCTCCCTCCCAGACCCCACGCCCCCTCCTGCACCCCAGTCCCCTACTCCAACCTCCCTTCTGCACCCAACCTCCCTCCCAGACCCACAGCCCCTCCTGCACCCCAGTCCCCTACTCCAACCTCCCTTCTGCACCCAACCTCCCTCCCAGACCCACAGCCCCTCCTGCACCCCAGTCCCCTACCCCGACCTCTGCACCCAGCCTCCCTCCGAGACCCACAGCCCCTCCTGCACCCCAGTCCCCTACCCCAACCTCCCTTCTGCACCCAACCTCCCTCCCAGACCCACAGCCCCTCCTGCACCCCAGTCTCCTACCCCAACCTCCATTCTGCACCCAACCTCCCTCCCAGACCCACAGCCCCTCCTGCACCCCAGTCTCCTACCCCAACCTCCATTCTGCACCCAGCCTCCCTCCCAGACCCCGCAGCCTCTCCACAGAAAAGTGCAGCCCTTGAACCCTTACCAACATCTTGGAGTGGCCCCCATCAAAAATGATTGCCCACATAGCTAAGCTCATAGGCAGTGTAAGAGTCCTATTGCTGCTGGCAGCTGGAGATGCCCTGTGCTCCTAGGAGAGGCCCCTCCCTCTCACTGAAAAGGCAGCCTTTGAGTCTTTCTTCCTGGGGTGGGTCTGGTTTGCACCCCTCTCCCTTTGCCGTTGGGATGCCACTTGCGGATGGGGTGGGGAACGCCCAGAACCCATCTGGGCCTCACTTTTGCATCTCCCCCCTGGGCCAGCGATCTCGGTTCCGTGCCAAATACGGATTTCGGGTTCCGAGCGCCCCCGCAGAAGGCAGCGAGGTGGGGCTGGGGGCGCTCAGGAGGAAGCGAGAGGCGGAGGGAGGATGTCGCAGGGGCCAGGCCGGGTGAGAAGGGGGAAACCACACGTGTTGTTAGTACCGATCGGGGGAAGGTGCGTGGGGGTATGAAGTGGGTGGTGTGAAGTGGAGGGTATTCTTAGTCCGGGCCCTCCCATATTTCCATAGTGCGGGCCGGCTCTGAACCGGGCGCTTCTTCTCGTTCGGACCACGCGAACAGCTGGCCAAAAAACGTCCCACTGGCAACGACCCCAGGCAGGCCTGCCAATTGGGGGGGGAGGGATGCTCCAGGGCTTGGAGATTCAAAGTGGCTTGAGATTCCTGGCTGATTGCTACTAGAGGGCCACTTGGCTCTGGGGGGGGGAGGGGGCAACCGCAGTCCAGGCAGCACTGGGAGCTGGCTGGCCCAGCCCCGCCCCTTCCACTTAAGGCCCCGCCCCTTCTGGGAACATGGAACCAGCCCTCCACACAACCTCCCTCCCAGGGGCCCACCCCAGATGCTGTCGGCTCCCCTGACCCTATGGCTTGGTTGGAAATTTTTCACATGGAAATGTTACCTGTCCAAAACCTGGGCTTTGGTGACCCCCCCCCTCTCTCTCTTGCCACCCCCCTTTCTCCCCCCCGGAAATAAGGGTGCAAGGGAGAGACCAGGTCTGGACACAGCCCCATGCCTTACCACAAGTGTTTGTTTTTCATTTTTTCACCTGAAAAATGTTCACAAGAGTTTGACAGAAAAAACCAAACCAACCAACCCTGAAAATCTTTCAAAATTCCCAGCCGAAGAACAATTGGCGTGAAATAAAACGTGAAAGAGCCCCCTGGCAGCCTGTATGTTTCCTGTAAGCCGGACGCTCGTGCAGCCGAGACTCCAGTGCCGCCCGGCTGCGTAGCACAGCACCCACAGCTGGGTTGGTGTTCCTATTGGTGGTGCACATTCCCACATGCCTCAGCGCATGTAACATTTTATCCCGCACCTGGCTGGAAAAATCCACCCGTGGACAGAAAAGATTAGCGGGAACACTGCTGGCAGCTACTGCATAGATGGAAAAGAAATATGATGGACCGCATTTAGTGCGTACTAAGCTCTCTTTAATGCAGGCCAGCAGCTGGAAACAATGAGAAAAGGCCAGCCCGGTGTAACCAGCTGTTCAGACCAATAGCAAAGGGCTACAGCTAGGATCTTTATTTGTGTATTTGCTTGAGAGCTTGGGGAGTTGTAAAGGATGAGATCGGAGGCTCTGTCCTCTACCAACCTTGGCTAAAGTGTATTGATCTTTTATTATTCGAACTGTGACTTCTGTGAGGCTAGACTCTTGTCCTAACACCTATCTTGACTGAGCCCCTGGGTGTAGTTGATATAGTAGGGAGGGCTCAGAGCAGAGCCAAGAAAATAATTCATCCATGCCTTACAGTGACAGACCCAAGAAGCTCCGAGCTTCGAGAGAAAGTTAAGGAGTGACCGGATTAAAGTCTGTGGCTACGTCTAGACTGGCATGATTTTCCGCAAATGCTTTTAACGGAAAAGTTTTCCGTTAAAAGCATTTGCGGAAAAGAGCGTCTAGATTGGCACAGACACTTTTCCGCAAAAAGTCAGGGATGGTGTAGACGGAGCTTGGTCCTGCCTTGAGGGCGGGGGGCTGGACTCGATGACCTCTCGAGGTCCCTTCCAGTCCTATTATTCTATGATTCTATGAAAAGCACTTTTTGCGGAAAAGCGTCTGTGCCAATCTAGACGCTCTTTTGCGCAAAAAAGCCCCGATTGCCATTTTCGCGATCGGGGCTTTTTTGTGCAAAAGGACTTTTGCCCAAACGGGAGCAGCATAGTATTTCCGCAAGAAGCACTGATTTCAGACAGTAGGAAGTCAGTGTTCTTGTGGAAATTAAAGCGGCCAGTGTAGACAGCTGGCAAGTTTTTCCGCAAAAGCAGCTATACACAGCCGGTGAGTATCCACAGGGGAACACACATTTGACAGCAGGCTCTTCGAGGGAGCAGAGAAACGCCATCCCGTGGCTGGAAGCTGACGCTGGACACATGCTAACTGGAAATAAGGTGTGAATTGTTGCCAGTGAGCGTAATTCACCATTGGAACAATCTACCAGGGGGCACAGTGGCTTGTCCATCACTGATCATTTTTAAATCAACCCTGGATGTTTTTCTAAAGGATCTGCTCTAGGAATTCCGTTGGGGACGTTCTTTGGCCAGGGTGAGACAGGAGACGGGAGGAGATGATCACTATGGTCCCTTCTGGCTGGGGAATCCATGAATCTTTTGGGTAATAAAATGCGTGAACACAAAAAAAGTCCCCAGGTTTTCTTAGACGAAGCACCATTATTAGGATTTGTATTTCGGCAACACATCGAGAGACCCGCTACTGCCCCAGCCGCTGAACCAGGACACCTGCCCCAAAAGCTCACCATCGAAATAAACAAAGCTATTCTGATTGCCCTAATTGCCCTCGTCACGTTGCTGCCCCTCACTGGGCTGAGATGAGTTTATGAAGCGGTTCCTGAAAATTACATAGCTGTTGTGTTTTCTTTACACCCACCCATCTTGCAGTAGAGGACTAGCGGTGCCTAGGCATGTCTGCCTTCTATTGGATAGACTCAGAACTGCTCAACTGTGAGCCATGAGCCCTGTATTGCAAATGAAGATTTTCCTTCAGTTACGTGGTAGTGGCCTGGGATTCTTAAGCAGAGGAGTCTCAGTTCTGGCCTCATTATTGTTGTGGCATGGAGACACCCAGGAACTATGTAAGCAATATGGGGCTTGCCCATTCCACTCCACCCCTTCGGGCGTCCGCAGTGCAGAGCGCAACCAGGCATGGGAAATGAACTGAGCAAGCCTTTAGCAGAGCACCCGAGATGGCAATTACACATCAGGGAGCAGCAGACGTTACAGGGAGCACAGTGGGGGGGAGGGACCTCAGGCCAGATGCAGCCCCCGGCTTGTCTGGAACCAACCTCCGAGGCTCAGGGCCTCCCCCAGCAGTGGGGAGCCCGTGCTGGTGCTTCATCCCCCCCACTATCCCGCTATGGGGCTGGAGCACACAAAATCTACTAGCCTGGCCCCCCAGGCTCTGGTGTGCGAGGGGAATGTGGGGAGGGTCTTTCTTTCCCTCCCCGTTCGTATGTGGCCCCCGACTGATTTTTCTGTGGGTCAGCAGCCCCCGCCCCGGCAAAGGTTCCTCACGCCTGCCTTAGCTCCACTGCGGCTGCCCCCAGACCAGGCAGGGCTGGGCCTGGCTTGTACCAGGCCGCCTGCGTCTGGGGTTGAGCACAAAGCCTGGAGCCCAGGAGATAGGCCAGAGCCCAGCGGTGCGGCAAGGTAAAGGCAGCAAGGGGGGAGGGGAATCGACGGGTCGACTGACTATCCGGGCGCCGGAGCACAGGCTGCCTCGGTTACTCCCGGCCACGGGGCAGGCCCGGCCCATCCGGTGCCGCCTAAGACCCTCGCGAGCCAGAAGCTTCCCGGTGGTTTTTAAAAGGGGGAGGAACACGGGCGGGGCAAAGGGACTCCGGCAGGAATGGGCGTCGCCGTATGATGAGACTGACCAGGTCCCTTGCTGCCGGGCCGGCCCCAGCCACAAGCGGGCTGCTGCTGGCCAGGATCTGCTGCATGGAGCAGCGGTCTCCCCGAATGGGATGGCCAGGCGGGCTGGCCCAAACTGAAAAGCCAGCATGAGGGTCAGATCCGAGTTGCGCTGAATTCCATGGAAGCCTGGCCAAGCGGCCAGGGCCCTGTGCGGGGACACAGAGCACCGGCTCTATCCCAGCGTGGGTTATTCATGGCCCACCTCTGTCCCCCTCCCGCCCTTTGGCAGACTTGCCTATTTAAATCCCAGATTTACAGGGCAGCGGCTGTCTCTTACCATGCAGGGGTGCAGCCCCCCAGCCCACCCCCGAACAGTGGGATGAGGACATGGCCCTCAGTTACTTGCATGCATGAGCTGGGACAGGCACTGGCATTCCAGACGTCTTCAGCTTTTCTCCACTTACACAGAGGTTTCCCTGCAGCCGAGCCCCGGCCACATTCAACAGGGCACACGGGGCCCTAAAGCCGCCGGCCCAGGAAAAGCAGCGGGCAGGGCTGAGCAGCTTTTGCTTCTTTCGCCAAGAGAAAAGAAACGCCAAAGGGATTTTTTTCTTGTGCCCCAGCTTCTTAAAGTGACGGCACCAAGGCCCCACCAGCATTTCGGCGCCCTCGCCCATCGACTCCCAGACGCCAACAGCAGCCTGCGTCAGGAGCGCCGAGCCCCTCAGCTGGTTAGCCGCCTCCCTGAGGAAGGACTCGGGGTTCTGGGCGTGCGTTTCCGCAGCAGGCCCTGGGGCTGGTGGCTCCACATCTCGTTCCCTAACGCTACTGTGGCACCAGCGGGGCGCTGGCTGCGGACTCGGCCCCACAGGCAGCCCCTGCACTCACCGGCTGAATACCCCCTTTAGTGCGGCCACCTCTGGAAACATCAAGCAGTAGCCAGGGCCTGGGACGTGGCAAAAAGGCAGCACCACCAGGGGGCGCCTCAGCAGCGGGGCGATGGGGACAACTCCCAACGCCCCTAGAAGTGGCCTCCAGGAGGAGCCTCAGACGCGTTGGTGGCAGCAGTGGGGGAGGTCGCGCTGCTGCTGCTGCACCTGTTCTTCGTACCCCGAGTGTGCTTTCCCCGCGGCGACGGAGGCTGAGGCCCGGCACCCCTGAGGAATCATGCACAGCAGTTTCACTTCTCTTTCACTTTCTGCTTCACAGCTGCCAGCCATTGGCTCCTGGCTGTTTCTGGGCTGCGGGCGCATTTCCTTCAGAGTTTCCCTCTTCCGCCAGCGCCGAGCGGGGGCTGCCTGGCCTTGCTTCCAAGGCCGTGAATGCGCCAGGTTGCTCTGACCTGCAGCAGCATGCCCAAGGAGCCAGGCTTCTCCGCACTTCTATTCCAAGGGCAGACCCAACCCCGTCATGGGCAACAATATCGATGTGAGCCGCAGGGGTGTGGGTGCAAGCAGCGTGCAGTCGGCTGCAGCTGTGTATGTGAGACCTGTCCAGGCGTGCAGTGGTGTGAGTCTGTGTCAGCATGTGCGTCACCGACCCGTAAGAATTAGGGGTCAGCAAATGAACTTAACAAGCAGCAGATTTAAAACAAACAACAAGAAGTTTTTCTTCACACAGCTCACAGTCAACCTGTGGAACTCCTTGCCAGAGGAGGCTGTGAAGACCAGGACTTTAATTGGGTTCAGAAAAGAGATAGATTCATGGAGGTTAGGTCCATCAATGGCTATTAGCCAGGATGGGTAGGAAAGGTGTCCCTAGCCTCTGTTTGTCTGGAAATGGATGACATTGGAGGGATCACGTGATGATTATCTGTTGTGTTCCCTGCCTCTGGGGCATCTGGCATTGGCCACGGTGGGCAGACAGGACACCGGGCTAGATGGACCTTTGGTCTGACCCAGTCTGGCTGCTCTTATGTCCACATGGCCATCGGGCTGTACACATGTATTCAGGCACCAGGGTGTGTGTGTGTGTGTGTGTGTATGTAACATTAATGCATCAATGTGCGTGCACATGCCTGACACATCTGCACACACCTCGAGGCACAGGGGAAGGTTGCAGAGAGGGTGTCTCAGTGGCGAAGGGTGTGTGCGATGGTAGTGCATGAGGGGCATGTGTGTGCATGCAGACGCCCGGGTGTGCTCTGTGTCCATGCACGTACAGGTATACCCACACAGCTGCACTTCCCCATCAGTCTGTCTGACGTGTGCACATGCAGGTATGAATGCCCAGAGGTTCCCACGAGTGCGTTTGTCGCTGTGCGTATGGAGGAGGGGTGTGCACCCTGCATCTAACGCAGGTACGCACTCGACATGTGTAATAATCGCCCAGGCAGGGGTTGGGGTGCAGGGCCCAAGTACCCGACAATTGTGGGCACATGGAGAGACACAAGCGGGGGATGGGAGGTAGCACAGGCGGAGGCACACGCGTGGAACAATGGAACCACGGAGCCGGCTGTCCCACGCCGCCGCCTCCGCACCGCCCTCTGCAGCGCGTTGCTGCCTTGGCCGGCCGCCAAGCAACCGGGCAGGCATCCAAAACAGCACAGCATTCCTGTAGTTTTCCTCTCTGCTCTTGTTTACAAGGAAGGGCGGGGGAGCGCCCGTGTGGGGCTCCCACGGCACGGCGGGGCTCCCCGTCTGCGGGTGCAGCAGGCGGCTGAGGAATAGGGCCGTGCTGAGAAGCAGTCAGTCTTCCTCGGGTGCTTTTGTCTGCACAGAAATAAACCGCTGCGCACTCCCTGCAGGTGAAAAGCGTTGCTCAGCTGCACATCAAAGCCCCTGCACTGCTAATGGAGATTCTCCTGGAGGCCAAGCAGCAGCGGGCCTGTGCTTTTGCGCCCCCGCCGTGGCTGGGCAGTGGAGCAGCCGTGGCTTTCGGTGTGGTGACAGCTGCAGGGTCCACGGAGCGGCCGTGCTGTCAGCTCTCGCGTTGGTACCACCGAGGCTCCGGCTAGTTGCCCCGGCCCCTGGAATCCTGGCCCCAGACGAGACACTCGGTTCACACCCCATGCGCTGGACTCTAGGCTGCCGGGCGGCAGAAAACCGCTTGACTGTGTCAGCCTAAAGGCAACTAAAAGATACCCGCACGCCTGAGTGCTAAGCCAGCCAGCACAGTTATGGGGTGATGCATGAGCTTTGCCTGCAGGGGGTTGGCCACAGAGGGGTGCTCCGTTAACGATGCAGCATCAGGCTAATGGGTGCTGCCCAGGGGGAGGGGCGGCTCATTCAGGCCTCGTTCACTCCTCGGCGGGGGGGGGGGGGTTAGGGTTAGGGGGCTTTCGCTTGTTTTACCAAGTGGGAGTTGCAGAGACAGTTAAGCATCCAACGCTTGTGAAGGAACTAAGGAACGCTCTCCCGTCCATCGCCTGCCGACAGAGGGCACGAGCGGCGGGGGGGGGGGGTGATGCCTGGGAAGGAGTTGGGGGGGAAGGTCCCTTAGGGGCTTGGACAGCACGGGCGGGGGGGGTGATGCCTGGGAAGGAGTTGGGGGGGAAGGTCCCTTAGGGGCTTGGACAGCACGGGCGGGGGGGGTGATGCCTGGGAAGGAGTTGGGGGGGAAGGTCCCTTAGGGGCTTGGACAGCACGGGCGGGGGGGGTGATGCCTGGGAAGGAGTTGGGGGGGGGAGGTCCCTTAGGGGCTTGGACAGCACGGGCGGGGGGGGTGATGCCTGGGAAGGAGTTGGGGGGGGGAGGTCCCTTAGGGGCTTGGACAGCACGGGCGGGGGGGTGATGCCTGGGAAGGAGTTGGGGGGGAAGGTCCCTTAGGGGCTTGGACACGTCTGCACAAAACGCTTCAGTCTGCAAAACGTCTGCTGCTCAGACAGCGCGGTTCTGTCCATGGGATGGTTCGGGGCAGCTGCCCCAGCCCTGCACTTTTGGGGGCCCTGCGGCAGCCGCCCCAACCGCCCTATGGATGGGTGGGACCCAAAGGATTACGGGGGCCTGGCGTGGGATGGCAGCCGGGGTTGCTCCCCCTTTCCTCCCCCCACACACAGCACCTGGGTGATGGGATTCGGAGGGGCTGGGCGGCTGGCTCCGCTCTGCCCCACTGCGTCACCCTCTCCCTGCCGGCTGCGCTCGGCTTCTCGGCATCTCCAGGAAAACGGGGCCCAGCGGGCTGGGAGGGGGGCACGATGAAGCGGAGCAAGCTCCTGGGCCCCCCCCCCAGCTCCCGTCTAGTAAGTGCCAGGGCGGGGGGGTGAACCCTCTGGCCCTAGCCAAGCCTCATAATTCCTCACGCCACACTGCTCGGGGCAGGGAGCAAAGGGGTGGAGCAGAAGCGGGGCTTGGGGAAGCCGTGGGAGGGGCTTGGAGAAGCGGTGGGAGGGGCTTGGAGAAGGGGTGGGAGGGGCTTGGGGCAGGGGTGGGCTGGGGCAATGCCTGCAGTGTGGGGCGGAGCCCTGACCCACGAAAGTTTTGGCGTGGACAAGGCCTCGTGGGTGGGGGACGCGCTTCGGCTGACAAAGCTCCTTGGGGCAGCTGTTAATAACATCAGCAGGAGAAAACCGATGCAGATGAAAACCAGTGAAACCTGGGAACCCTGCGAACAGCAAAGAAAATGTCTCGTGTGCCACACACAGAATGCTGACTGGCCACATTCGGCCAGAGGTTGCCCACCACTGCCTTACAGCGGCAGTGGAGACATAGCCGGGCCTCAGTTTCCCACCTATGAAACAGGGATGCCTCCCACCCTTGACCTTCCTGGGTGGACTGGACCATCGTATGTACAGCCCAATGGGGCCAGGCAATGCTGGGATACAAATACTACGACAAAAGCTGGGGCCTTTTGACAGCACAGAAGTCACCAGGAACACAGAGCAAAACACAACAGGGCTCTTGAACCATGAGCGGCTGGGGGCACTCACCTGGCTCCATGCCCCCTGCTGCTCCCAGGCACCGCCCCCTGCTGCTCCCATTGGCCATGAATCCAGCCAATGGGAGCAGCAGGGAAAGCCTCCAGCCGAGCAATTTACTTCACCGCCGTTCCCCCAGCACGGAGCCTCTTCCTTCCCCCGCAAGCCGGATCCAGCCCCTGAGGCTCTCCCCAGCCCCGCAGCAGGAAGCCGGCGCTGGCGCTCCAACCTCATGGGGAGCCACAAGGCTGGAGCACCAGCCCAGGCTCCTTGCTGCAGGGGAGGGGAGCTGAGCCCACGGCCAAGGCCATGGCCACAGCTCACACTTTGAGAACCCCTGCGCTAGGGTGCGACGAAATCCCTTCGTGTGCTGGGAAGCGCTTTGTGAGCCTCAGCCAGAAGGTGCTGCAGGGCCGCACGTTACGAACGAATTCGTATTTACTCATCGGTTGTATCCCCGTAGCACCGAGGGGCCCCCCAGGGCCCAGCTCCCCGGGGGCCTGAGTCCTGTACACCCCCCCTCCTCTGCTCCTTGACTCAAGTGCAACTCAACCTCCACGAGGGAGCCGGCGTCTTCGTGACCTGGGGTAACCACAGCGGCAGGGCACAGTTCAGAGGGCAGGTGGGCGGGCAAGGCGGCAGAGGCACCTGGGACAGAGGCCACTCCCGCTGGGCTCCCATTGGTTCAGCTGGGAGGTGGGTTCCTCTTTGGATAACCTGTCTAGGACCAGTGCCAGGGCCAGCTAAGGTGAGGGGCAAAGCTCACGCAGAGCCAGAGGCCTAGCTGGTGTCTCCCAGGCCATGCTAGGCATGCGCACAGCTCTCTGATGGGCGGGGGGGACACACAAAATTGCCTGGCTGCTCTTGGCTACTGCCAGCGTTCCCTGTAAGCTGAGCACTCGGCTGGCCACCCAGGAGAGATTCAGATGCCACCCAGCTGATCAGCAGAGCACTGGCAGCACCTGGCTCTCTCCGTGGTGCACATCCGCACATGCCTCGGCACACAGAACAAAATTTATTCCGCTCATGGACGGAAAAAGTTAGCGGGACCTCTGGCTACCTCCCCTCGCGTTCCTGGTGATGGCGGCGGCCGTGCGAATGCTCTGGAGTCGTGCAGCAGGGAGATGCGGGCTGGCTGAGGGGCAGGTGCCCAGCGGTGGACTCAGAGCGCTGCGATGGATGGTTTGCTGTCACACTGGCGGGATGCAGCTAGCGGGGGTGGCCCCGCATTCGGCACCATCCCGCATTTTCATTAATAATTTGGACAATGGAGTGGGGGGGGGGGGCGCTGAGGAAATCGGTGGATGGCACCGGCCCGGGACAAAGTGGGGAACTGGCTTGAAAGCAGCAAGATGAAATTCAGTAGAGACGGGTGCAAAGTCCTATGCTCAGGAAATGGGCAACATGCATCGAATGCACAAGGACGGGGGGGGCCCACGGCTGACAACGATCTGCAGGCGACAGCGGATCAGGCACTGAGTCCAGGCCAACAATGCGACGCCATTGTGAGAAAGTATCGTTCTGGGGCGAAGGGACAGTCATATTTGTATGCCAGGCACCGGGGCGATATTTCATAGAATTCGAGAACAGCAGAGCTGGAAGGGACCGCGAGAGGCATCAAGTCCAGCCCCTGCCCTCACGGCAGGACCAAGCACCGTCTAGATCATTCCCGACAAGGATCTGTCCAACCTGCTCTTCAATGTCTCCAGCGATGGAGCTTCCACAACCTCCCTGGGCAATTGATTCCAGTGTTTCACCACCCTGATGGGTGGGAAGTTTTTCCTAATGTCCAACCTAAACCTCCCTCGCTGCAATTTACGCCCATTGCTGCTGGTCCTAAAATAACGCGGTGTCCTCGGGGAGTGAGCCTGGAGCCGCTGGCGAGCCGGGTTCCTCCCAGGGAGCTGCAGTGCGGAGCCACAGGGCCCCCTCCCACAAAGTTACCCTGCAACTCTCCCAGCCTTCTTCTGCCCCACCTGCCCTGCCTCCAGCCACCAGTAGCCACCCGCCCCCGCTCCAGCTGCCGCCTTCCCCCTGGAAACAGCCACAGCCCCTTGTGCTGAGAAAACCTCCGCCCGTCTCAGAGCTGACCCCTCGGGCGGGGCCCTGGGGCCAGCTCTGGGCACCCTGGGAAAGAGGCGGCCAATGTGGAGAGTCCGGAGAAGAGCAAGGAAAGATTTCGAAAGCCTGGCCCTCGCGGGACGGTTCAGACCCCACAAACGGGCGTGCTGTGCCAGCCGGGTGCAGATCAGTTCGGGGCTGCTAGAGAGGGTGGCTGCCCGTGTCCACTGACCACAGGACAAGCAGGGCCGGGCTGCAGCAAGAGAGACTTAGCTTAGAGGGTGGGAACAACGTGAACTACAAGGAGAGGTAACAGGCAGCCCAGGAACCTCCGTCCGGGAGGTTTAATGTTGGACAAACACGGGTCAGGTTTGGTCTAAATTTCTGCCTCAGCACAGACGCCCCATTGGGCATGTAACTGACCCCAGCTACAGACCGACTGAACCTGGGCCCGTCAGCCTCCAACATGCAGGGCCCCCCAGCCAAGGAGCCGGGAAAGATAGCGGCTGGGCCATCTGATCCCAGAGGAACAGCTGGTGCAACAGGGGCTCAGGAACCCCGTTCGTCAGGAGCCGCGCGCCCGTGGCCCAGGGGCCGGCAGCCAGGGCGAACCCCGCTGGGCACGAGGACTTTGTTGCCGCCGTGACAGATGGGGAGGAGAGGGCAGCAGAAAAACATTCACCCCAGAGACAACCTCACGGTCACCCCCCCCGCCCCGGGCCAGGCGATGGCATCCAAGCATGTGTCAGTGCACAGGGCAGGTCCATGACTCGAGCGAATCCGCCCCCCTCCCTGGCTGCCAGCGATCCATGTGAGGGCTGGAAACTCGCACAACGCCTGGATCTTGGCAGGCAGCGCGGGGCAGTCGGGTTTCCCCAGCCGCCCGCCCGCGCTCCAGCTGCCTGTTTACTCCAGGGGCTCTGACCCGCTGCTGACGCAGCCGGGGGGTGGAGAGCAGAGCGCACCGTAACGTCCTGTGCTCCAAAAGAGCCCCCCTCACCACCCTTCCTCAGCCGGACGGGCCAGGGCGGGGGAGCTTGGAAGAAGAAGCAGAGCTGAGCTCCTGCCTGGAACACAGTGTGACCTCGAGGAAAGGAAAACACCCCCCCCCCAGCCCAGCGAGTGCATCGAACCTCTTCTGCCAAGACCTGGTTGGAAGGCACGTAGCAGGCGCGGGCAGGGGTCCCTGTTGGTTCGATTGACATCTCCCCTGAAATCACGCTAGTCCCTAGCTCTTCTCACCACCCGGCCAGTCACTGCCCCCTTTGGCAAGGCACTCTGGCTATGTCTAGACCACAAGCCTCTTTCGAAAAAGAGCGTCCAGACTGCAACCAGTACTTTCAAAGAAGCAAGCCGCTTTCTCGAAAGAGAGCAGCCGGGCAGTCCGGATGCTCTCTCTTGCCAAAAGCCCAGTTTGCGTTACACAACGCCTTTTTTCAGAACAGCACTTTCGGGAAAAGGCGTTCTTCCTCGTAAAACGAGGTTTTCCGCCATCGAAAAAACTGCCACGTTCTTTCGATTTAACTTTCAAAAGAACGCCGCAGCAGTCTAGACGCAGGGGAAGTTTTTTCAAAAAAACCCTGTAGTGTAGACACACCCTTTGTGAGCCCCCAATGCCCAGGTCTGCCAACGGGAGTTCCTGGGGAGTCAAAGAGGCCCCGGGCCCTTTAAATCGCCGCTGGAGCATCGTGCCTTGTACGAGTCTGAGGGCTACAGGGGGGCTCCAGATAGCACAGGGGGCTGGCTGCATTTAGCCCGGCCTCTTCTGCCAGAGGTCCCTCCCCTTCTGGGAGCGTGGTGCTGTTCCCCTCCCCCCGTTGGGGCCAACCCAAGCTGTAGGCTCCCCAGATAACGCCCACCGATCTGGGCCCAAGAGACTAGGCCAAGAATACCCAGAAGGCCCATGACAGAGCAAGGAACAGAAGCCGAGTTTCCTGAGTCCTGACCCAGTGTCTCCTTCGCCGGGCCACGCTGTGCTAGGCGCTGTACAGACCGAGACAGTCCCTGCTCCAAGGCGTGCACAGTCCAAGCAAAGCAGACAAAGGCTGGCGGAGACGAAGCAGGACGGGGCTCGCGTACATTTTAGAGAGTCTGTCTGTCTGTCCGTTGCAGAACGCCTCCTAATCCGTAAGCGCGAGGACCGCCACGTTCGGCACACAGCTTCCATTTCTTGTGACAAAGCCAGGGCGGGGTTGGATGGGCCGGGACAAGGGGACGTGCCTGGAATGGGATTGCGGCTCAGAAAACCAAACAGAAAAGAGACAGAATCAAGGCAGGTGAAAGAGCTGCCTGGGGTCGCCTCTGCGCGCTCCCCCCGCCCGTCCAGGGCTGCCCTGGTCCACCCCCCACGAGCCCTTTACTGGTTGCAGAAGGCGTTTCCGAGGCTTCAGCCGCTCTGAGCTCTGCCCAGCTGCCCTGGCCAAAGGCCGGGCTGGACCCAGCAGAGATGCCGTCGGCGTTGGCGGTCTGCTCCACGCACCGCGATAAACGCTTGGGGCAAAACAGGAAACCAAGACCTCTGTCCGGCCAGCCAGGAAACCTGCTTTGGGCACAGCTGGGAGAGCTCCGGGCTGTAGGGAAGGCAGGTCACGGAGTCGTAGCAGCTCTGGCCTGGGGCCGACAGAAGCAGCTGGTTTATTTAGGGCAAGGGCCTAAAATGTCCCAGGGCCCACGTCTGCCAGTCTGCACGGCCTCTGGGCTGCCCTTGTGATCTGGGACCATTGGCCAGCCACTGGGCCCGGTTATGGCTGCGCTAGGCCCAGGGCCGGTGCAAATCAGTCACCCCAGGGGTCGGCCACACGTCTCTGCAGCGCCTCCGCGCCCGGCAGCGGGCTCAGGGAAACCCCCGTCACTTCCCACCCCGCCCCTTCACAGAGCGCCAGCCGGCAACTCCTCATGCCCACCAGTTAGCCATTCTCCTCCCCCCAAAGAACCAACAGCCCCTGCGTGGGGCACCCCGCGAAATCTTACCCCCCTTCCCGGCTCCCTGCAGCGTCCCAGCCCCTCTGCCATCAGACAGCGCCCAGCTCAGCCAGGGGTCTCCCCCAGCCCCACGAGCTCCGCAGCCCCTTCCCACTACCTCCTCCCCCAGAAGGCAGGCCTGGTGGAGTCCCAGCGCACTGCCAGGGGCCCAGCCCGGTAACGCTCCTTCAGAGCGCAGGGGGAGCCCCCGGGGGGGGGGGGTCATGGCAGAGCCCGGATCCATCTCAGCCCCGCTGCTTTGCATATGCAGCACTCCCCCCCCCCCCCCCATGCCTGCATCTTCCACCAAAGAGCCCAAAGTACTTTAGTGGGGACACCAGGTGCATCTCCCCCCCAGCAGCGCCCGGCCAAGGGGATGTCTCCACCCCTGCTGCTGATCCAGCAGCCACAGCAAAAATAAGTCAGGCCATGGGTGGGGAGGGTGGAGCACCTCCCTGCCCACGTGGTGTCGCACCCAAGCCAGCTGCCAACCATTAGGGAACAGCCGAGCCGGAGACGAGCTTTGTTTCAACAGAGGCATTTGTTTACCCATTTATACAGCACAGGCAGAGCTTTATCATAAGGAAGGAGGGGTGAGCGCTGTGTTCTGGTACTGGCTGGCTCAGCGCCAGACCTCAGCAAACCACTCACGTGCCGTGCCTCAGTTTCCCCCACCCGTCAGCAGGGGTAACAATGGCACGAACTGGCGAGTCGGTATCAGCACGACTGCCCCCTACTGGAAGGAACCAGGGCTGGTCTCACCTGGACGTGTCAGGGCCTCTGCAGCTCAGGAAGCACTTGGCCCATGGGACCCCATCCTTTGAAAGCAGGAGGCTGTAGAGTCTGCCCCTGCTGTCTCGTGGTGAGGCCGGGCCATTTGGTAGCAACATTTGCCTTCCTCCCTCGGCGGCTGCCGCCCGGCAGGCTCAGCTCAGAGCTGGGGGGAGGGGGAGACGGGAAGGGCAGAAAGGCAAGGGCTGCATTCACCGTGTGCCACGGCCTTGCCCCGTCCCGTCCCTGCCCACAGCACAACATGTTTTCTTTCTGGTTTTACACAAGCAGCGTGGAATTCTGGGAAACTCGGGAGGCCCAGAAAGGGTCTGAACTTTTGCTCCCAACATCTCTCTCCAGGGATTTCACGGCAGCGCGCCAGCACACACATTCTTCTTTGAAATTGACGTATGGACACAAATCTGCATATTTCCAAGACGCTGTGGACAGAACCCCTCATGTCACCTAGCCCCTGAAACGTCACAACCTGCCAGCTTGGTGTGTCCGATTTTGGTGCATGTATCACTCTCGGATCTGAAGTTAGAGCTGTGGGTGGGGCAGGGGATTTATGGTTTGAAGCATGCAAGGAGGTTGCCAGTTCTCTGCCAACTCAGAATCTGGGTGATCACCTGTAAACAGCCTCCTTGGAGTCTAAGCAGCGGTTAGTCTTAGGAAGACATGTGACACGTCCCCCCCCAGCTAATAGAGTGACCAGGGAATTTCCCACCAAGGGGGGAATGTAGAAATCAAATTCCAGCCCAAAAGGAAATCTACTGAAGATTCAAAGTTTTCCGGCTCTTTGTGTGGCGAGAGATACCCAAGGATACAGCCAGGGAGCCCATAGAGAAAAGATCTTCCCTGCTAGGATGTTTAGCTGAAATAAGAACAGTTTTAGGGTAAGTTTGTAATAAGTTTTAGTTCTGCATTTTCTGTTATTTTAAATTTGTAATCCGCTTTGCTCGGCCTGTTTTCACTCAAATCCTACTGTTTGTACTTAATAAAATCACTGGTATTTTCTGCGTAAATAGTTGTTACCTGGGGGTAGGGTTGCCAGATGGTTTCAACAAAAATACCGGACACACTTGACATGACGTCACAACCGACATTCCGTCTTATTTAGAAAATTCCGGACATTTCTATTTTCTCAATTTGTTTCCCGAACAGAAAGCTCCGATACTGGATTGTCCAGTTCAAAACCAGACCCCAAGCGACCCTACCTGGGGGAGCCATCAGGGTGTACACGGGGGGCGTGCCTGAATGATTTACGGGGTTCTGATCCCGTTGCGGGGTTGGGTTCCCGCAGCTGGACCTGAAACTGCATTTGCCTCAGATGTGAAGTGACTCAGGGTCCGTATTGCATGGGGGCTGGGGTGGGGGGGCACAGTGCTCAGGAGCAGCCCTACAAATAACAAACCAGCGCGTGTCACACCCCACGGAGACCCAACCGCAGTCCCAGGGACACAGCCCGGAGCTCAAGGAGCCAAAATTGCTCGCCCTGGCCCCACAGATCACCTACAGCATACCAGTGTGGCCAGAGATCCCCGCCTCCCCCCCCCCCCACACACACACCAGGGATCTTGCTTTATCCCAGGGGCATGCTAGGGCCTCGGCGACCGGCTCCAGTGCCCTTCCCCCGCTGGGTCTCCCCCAAACTGCACCTGCCTGCTAGTCTAAGGAGCTCCTTTGTCTCCGGACAGCTGTGGTCCGGGACTGGGAGGGTCGCTTGGCTGGGAACGGGCAGAGCAGGCGGGTGTGTTACTGGGGGGTTGCTTGGTGGGAGAACGGGGGTTGTGCACCGGTGACCCCTCACTTAGCTGTCACCCACAGGGGCCAGCGTGGCTCTTCCAGGTACCTTGCTGCACCCCGCTTTGTTCCGGTCGCACTTTTCCTGACCGCGGGGCTGCAGCCTCCCTGAACCGCGCGCACCGGAGACGCCCCTTTTAGGGGCCAGAGGAGGCTCTGTCCATCGCAGGCCTACTCTGGCTTCTGTAAGTGGCTGAAGCCGGACAGTTTGCACGTCGCAGAGCCCGGCAGCCCTCCCCCCACCGGGTGCAGGTGAGGGAAGCCGCACGCCGTGGGTCGCCGAGGCCGCCAGCCCCTTTCCTGCTGCCGGAAGGGGACGTGGTTCCGAGCGGCTCCGCCGTCCCCGGCTGGACGTTCTGTTTCTGCCGCGAAGGGAGCCGTTGCGTCACGGGCGCTGGGCGCAGCTGGGCCCGGTGCCAACGCCCGAGTGTTTGCCTCGCAAAGCAGGCCTGGGCCAGGAGCGGGCGAGTCACAAGACACGGGGGCAGAGAACAGGCTCCCCGGTGCGCCGGGAACAGGGGACAGGGAGTTGCCAGCTGCCACGCTTTAAATAAGCCACCTGGGTTGCAACCCCCCCACCCCCGCAAGTTAGCGCTAACGAGCACATAGCGAAAGCCGAGTCCGTTGTGACGAGCAGCAAGCGGGCAGGGTAACTACGGCCGCTGCGCGGGGAGAAGGGGGGTTCTTCAACAGCTCTGGTGCAAGGCTGTAAGAGACGCCTATAAAATACACAGAGTGACCCGAAGGATTTACAGAGGGGAAAAAACCAACTCTCGAGACCGGGCTGAGATTGCGCTCGCTTTTCCGCAACTTGTGACGCTCCCCCCAATACACCCCCCCCCCCACTCACCACCCTGCAACCCTACAACAACACACCAGCCGCCATGAACGGCCCTGCCCTATTCCCACTATGTAACCCTACAACAACACACCAGCTGCCATGCCCCGCCCTATTCCCACCCTGCAACCCTACAATAACACACCAGCCGCCATGAACGGCCCTGCTCTATTCCCACCATGTAACCCTATAATAACACACCAGCCACCATGAACGGCCCTGCTCTATTCCCACCATGTAACCCTATAATAACACACCAGCCACCATGAACGGCCCTGCTCTATTCCCACTATGTAACCCTACAACAACACACCAGCTGCCATGCCCCGCCCTATTCCCACCCTGCAACCCTACAATAACACACTAGCCACCATGAACGGCCCTGCTCTATTCCCACCCTGCAACCCTATAATAACACACCAGCCTCCATGCCCCGCCATGCACGGCCCTGCCCCATTCCTACCCTGCAACAACATACCAGCTACCATGCTCTGCCCTATTCCCACCATGCAACCCTACAACAACATACCAGTCACCATGCACAGCCCTGCCCTATTCCCACCCTGCAATAACAAACCAGCCACCATGCTCCACCCTATTCCCACCATGCAACCCTGCAACAACACACCAGCAACACGACCCCACCCTACAATCACACACCGGCTTGCACCACTGTGTTCTCACCGCCCAGCCTTCCCATAACTAAGGCCAGGCGTTAGCCCTGGGTATTTCTAGTAAAAGTCACAGGCAGGAAACAAACATTCACGGCTCATGATCTGGCCATGGCTGGCACCCCCGTCCTGGCCGGCACCCCCGTCCCGGCCCACTGCGCAACCCCACCCCCACGCACCCGCCGGCTGCACAACCTCACCCCTGCTCCCCAGCCCACTGCACAACCTCCACTCCCACCCCCCGGCCTGCTGCACCTCCCCACCCCCACGTCTGCTGCACACCCCTCATCCTCCAACCTGCTCTCAGGAAGATCACCCCACCCCAGGCCAAACAGTGTAAGTCAGAGCCCTGTTTGCCTCCTGCCTGGCTGACACCACCAGGATCCGGCCTAGCCTGGTCTCTGCTGTGCCCCAGCCACACCCGCCCTGGCGTTCTCCCAGCTCCCCGGAGTCAGGTAGCAAATGCCCCAATATCAGCTGGGCTGGGGGGAGGGTATCGGTGTGTCTGGCACTCGGCTCCCTCCGTCCCCAGCTGTGCTCCCCCCCACCCAGGGGAGGTTCTCAGACCCCACAGCAGGGTGGGGGAACCAGCCAACTCTCTCGCTTACCCTCACGGTGCAGGAGGGACCCTGAGTGCCCCAGGCTGGGGGTCTGTTTCCAGCAGGCTCTCGCCGGGTCCAGGGAGAGGAAAACACACCAGGGACGCCACTTGCACCGAGATGCGGCTGATTTGATACAGCCAAGAGTGGGGGCCCTGGTGCAGATGTGGAGTGGCACGTACAGCACCTTGCGCAGTGGGGGACAACCTCAGATGGGCGCCACTGTATCCTCCAAGAGAGCAGCCCCCAAGGGCCCATCTCTGTCTTTCCCCAGGCACCCCCTCCTCCTAGCCCCAACCCCTTGCTCTCCGGCTGGCTTTCCAGCTACTCACTGGGGAGGCTTTTAAAGGCTTCCTCCCCTCCCCAGGCCTGAAGTGGAGTCAGCTGGCCCCAATCCACCTGGGCCTGGAACCACCCACCTCTAATGAGCAGGCCTCTTACCCATTGGGGGCTGCCTCTTGACCTGGCCTCATCACACCCCAAACACCCCCTCTATCTAATCGATCTCCTCCTCACACACCCTTTATCCACCCGCCCCCACCCGCCCCATCCCTGCATGGCTCTCTGGGTCTATCCAGCCCCTACGCTGCACCGAAGCATTTAGAATCCCGAATGTCCAAGGTGCACTCTGCAAGCCGGGCACCCCCAGCCCCTGTACGTGGGAGGGGGGATGAAAGAGGCACGGGGGGGGGGGGTAATATTGGGGATTACCAATGTTATTACCAATCAGGAAAGGGGGTAATTAATTACTTCAGCTCCCCCCCAGCTGCCAGTAGGACAATAGAACGCTCCAAAGGGAACCGCTTTTCCCGTTAGTCTGATCCGTGAGAAAAAAACCCCAGAGTCTCCCGCAGGGCAGCCCTGCACACCCCAGTGCTAATTCCCGGAGGAGGGGGTGAACACAGGGCCATGTGCAAGTGTGGGAGGGCGGGGGGGGGCTCATGCTGCAGCCTGGGGGACACTGGGCCTTGTGCAGGGGGGGGCTCACTATGCAGCTGCTCCCCCACCTGGCGTGGCCCCACCCCAAGCCGCGCCCTCGCTCGGGGATCTGCACGGGGCCGGTCTCACGCCCAGGGCTTGCTGGCTCGGCTGAAGTCACCAAGTCGCACTGGGGCCAAAGCAGAGCCTCCCACCCCCAGTGGGTTCCCCAAGGGACGAGTCCAAAGGCCGGGGCATGGAGGGCGGACACCCCTTCTTGGCATTAAACCTGGTGGGGGCAGAGGAGGCAAGGAAGGCGCATGGAGGAGGAGGCCTGGGGTGCAGAGGGGGTACCCCCCCCGGCCCTGCAGGGTTGTGTGGCTCTGAGCCAGGGCGGGGGGCTGTTCCTAGAGGAGGGAGGGGCCGTGGAGGGTGCAGAAGCCCCGGCTGGCACAGAGGGCCGCTCAGGCACGTCCCGCACGCCGCAGATCCTTGTCTCCCTGGGCGGGGGAGGTTAGGGGAGAGGGCAGAGGGGGAGGGGAAGCTGCGATACACAAACGGCCCTGCCCAGGGGAGGGGAAGGGCCTGGAGAAGCCCAGCTGGCTGGAGCCTCAGGAGAAGGGATTTAGGAGGAGGAGGGCTGCAGGACACCCTGGCTCCCGGACGGATTACTGCGGCTGGTCAGAGTCCTGCAGCATCGTAGGGTCCCCGAGCGCCGTGCAGCTCCCAGCACGGAAATGCAGCCACCTCTGGGGCAGAGCGCGGAAGCCGCACAGCAGCACCCTGCAGAGCTTTGCCGTTATTCTAGCCAAGACCGCCGCCCCGCACCATCCCCAGCTGCAAATGCCCCCCCCGCTCCGCATGGGGGAGGGGTGCTGAGTGCAGGGGGTGTGAAAGATCCTGGGGAGCCCTGAGGGGGCCCCAAGTCTCTGCTGTGCTTCACTCAGACCCACCCCCCAACTGACCGAACGAGAAGGAGGAAACGGGCGGTTTCTGCCCACGCAGCAGAACCATGTGCCTGTGCAGCGGCCCCTCCTCCCCAGCTAGAGCATCTGTCTCTGCTAGACAGCGCTGTCAATATACCCCACAGCCTTCACCATCTTCTCACGCCTTTGCTGTAGGAGCGAGGTCAGAACTGATGGAGCTGGGTGGCAGGTCTCCTGGGTTCTGGGAGGGCATGTTGCCTAATGGTTAGAGCAAGAGGGGCCAGGAGGCAGGACCTTTCTGGGTTCAGCACCAGCTCAGTCATCCTCTCACTGACACCCTCCTTGTCCAATAGCCCAGTCCCTGATCCCTTGTGCTAAAGGAAAATCCCCATTAGCACTACAGGGCATATGACACACAGTCAGGACTCCTTGGTCCCATTCCTGTGTATGACCTCACTGTCTCAGGGATACTGAGCTTCCGGCTCTGAGGAGCTGCGTCCCAAAGGCTGGCTCGGTGCTCGGAGAGGCTCAGATGACGGCCGTCCCTGAAAAAGAAAAGGCCCTGCCAGGGCACACGCCTGTCGCGCCTCGTTCCCCTCCGCCCACGCCGAGGGGGAAGCATCTGATGAGCCAAGCAGCCACCCCCCCCAGGGCGTTAAGGGTCTCATTACCCCCCCCCAAGGTCATTTCCCTCCCCCACTTCTCACCGAAAGCAGTTATTGCCCTTTGGCCCGGCCTGGCCCTGCTTTAACCCCACAGCAGCCGGCTCTGGCCCGGCCCTGCCCCCCGTCTGTCAGTGCCACCCGACCAAAGGGCTGGGGCTGGCGAGAGGGGCCCATGGGCCTCACCCGGCTCGGGGTGGGACTGGGGCTCAGTTCTAGCAGGAGGCTCCGTTATCCTCGGCTCCCTTCTCCGGAGCCCCCCAGCTCCGCTTGAGTAGGGGACGCAGGGACAGAACGAGGTTAGCGGCCTTCGTGCTTCCTCCCCCATCAAATCCGCCCCTTTGGCCCACTCCTTGCTTTCTCGCACGGGGGGCCCGGGCAGCAGCGGGGCCTCGGGGTCCCCAGGAGATGGGTGGCTCTCCCAGGCATCGAGGGGGCCCAGAGAACCCGCCTCCTACTGCGCTGTCACAAGCCCGGCGGGGCTAGCACGAAAGCCAAGCCCTGCGGAGCAAATGTGTGGGCAGGGCCCGGAATTTTCCATCCTGCTTCTCCCGCCTGCAGCAGGCGGCAAACCTGGTGCATCCGCCGGCAGGTCCCGGGGCTGATGAGGCAGCACCCGGCGGGCCGGGGAGAAACGTGGACAGCGCTGCGGGGGGAAGTTTTTGGGTGCCCAGCCCCAGGGAACGAGGGCCGCGCCTCCCTCCCGCCCTGCTCCGGGGTGGTAAACACGGGGCCGCCCCTACCACCCCTCAAAACCCGCCACCGCGAGTTGGGGCCTCACATTTCCTAGGTAGCTACGTAGGAGCGCTGGCCCCCCCCCAGCCGCCCACCCTGGCTCAGTGCTGGTCCCGCTGCCCCCTGCCACATTCCCCGGTCACCCCCCGATTCAGCGCCAGGCCGGCTGCCCCTGCTCCATCTCCCGGCTGCCCCCCAGGGCTCAGCGCCCCGCCTGGGGCTGAGGGCTCCGACGGCCGCGCGGCAGGCACTGTCTGAACCCAAGGGGGGTGGGCGGCGTCCGCTGGCCCGGCTCTGCTCCGGGAACCGGCCGACTCTCCCCGAGCCGATGGGCCGGACGCCGTTTGCTGCAGCGATGTCTGGGACGGGGGAGTTGCCCCTCCCGGGTGCTGCTGCTGGGCTGCGTAGGGCACCAGCCCCAGCTGGGTCGGCCTGGTGACCAGGGGCTTTGAATCCCCGGGTGGGAGCCCCTCTGTGGGCCTGGAACGGAGTGTGCAGGAGAGGGGCACACAGGCACGGAGCCCTGACCCAGCGAGCGTGCCCTGCAGAGGTGTGGCTGGGACAGCCCCATGCCCGTGCCTTGTGGGGCCGGCGGAAACGCAGGGGGGGCAGCCAGGCTCCCCTTCCCTGTTCATCTGGGAACGCCCCCACACTGGGAATGACACCCCCAGCCTCGGGGGAGGGGGAGTGACCCTGCAGCTCCTGTGTGTTCACCAAGACTTGAACTAGGGACCACCCCACGCTGAACCCCGGTGTCAGCTAGATGAATGGATCGTGCCCTCCTCCCAGGGAGCTCAGAGACCAAACCTCCTGTCTGTGCCCCCGACCTGCTGCCTGTCCTTGGGCAAGTCACCCTGCTCCACTGTGCCTCAGTTTCCCCCTCCCATCCAGGGCCCATTAGGATTGTGAGAACCGTGGGGCAGGGATTGTCTCCCACACTGTCTGTGGGGTGCCCAGGACACTGAGGCCCTGCTGTAAGTCACAGACTGAAAACTTATTTGTGCCTCAGTTTCTCCAGCTGGGACACGGTGACGGCATTGCCTGCCCCCATGGGGTACCACGGGGGTTAACCAACGGCTGTAAGATGTGGAGCCAAGGGACAAGAGCAGCATCTGGGGCTGAGCCACCTCCCCGCCCCACTGCTGGGCGGAGGGGTTCTCTGCAGAGCTGCTACCTGGAGGAGCCTGGGGGGCCCAAGGGCCGTGACTCACCAGCCACGGGGTGTGCAGCAGTTGGCTCAGCCCTCGGCCTTGGCCTCTGCACTCGGCCTGGGGAATTCATTACAGCCCTTCTCAGAGACTCCGAAAGCAGCTTAGACCCACCATCGAAGCAGGCCGTGTCTCCCCCATGTTCCCGCATCCCACCCCTGGGCTCCCCTCACCATCCCACTCCCCTGTAGATAACGCTGCGCCAGCAGTTAAAGGCCTCCTCCCTCCCGTGAGCCGTTGGGGGATTCTTCCGCTGGGCAGCCCCCCAGGGCAAGATGGGATACAAGTCAGATTCACCCCACTATTGTGGGTGGGATTTTCCAACGTGCCTAAGGGAGTCGGGAGCAATGTTCCCTCTAAGATGAGCACTTGCATGGGTGCCCAGGAAAGAGTCAAACACTGCCCAGTGGCTTAGCAGAGCACCCACAGCCAGCAGCATGTTGCTATGGGTGGTGCACATCCGCACATCATTTGGTGCGTACAACAAAATTTATTCCACACGTGGTCAGGGGGGGGGAAAATGGCGGGACCACTGATTGGGAGCACAGCTCCCTTTGAAAGGAAGTGGCACAGACGTTCCCGACTTCCTTAGTCTCTTTGGAACATTCCCCCGGCCGGCCTGTGGGTCTCTGATGTGCCCGTGGACCTGCCCCAGTACAACCCGGCCCCAGGGCCAGGGTGCAGCAGCTGAGCAGGGATTCCAGCACAGGGCCCATTCTGTCCCCTGGCGCGCTGGGGAATTCTGGCCTGCGGTGACGCCGCTGAGTCAGACCGGGAGGAGGAAGGTTTGCACTTGGGTTACATCAGCTTCTGGGCTTGTTTGGTTTTGCCTCTGGACGACACCTGCCCTGGGGTCCCCCCTCCCACCCTGGAATCCCCCCTCCTGCCCTGCCGGGCCCATCTGCTCTGGAAGCAACAACCCCCCCATCTCCTCACCACCCTCTGCCCCCAACGGCTGTAAAAAACGGGGCCTGGGCGTTATCCCTGGACAGCGAGGGCCCAACTTCCCCCAGACACTCACTTACCTCCTGGAAACCTGACACCCACGGCCGGGCGGGACCGGAGCCCCGGGGAACAGTCTCTCCAAAGCCCGGGGAAGCCAGGAAATCTGGCGTTCCCCTTGGCCGGGAGGTGCAGCTAAGGGAGACCAGGGCTCCTTTCCAGAGCACGTAACCCCCCGTCCACTTGTGTGGGCAACCTCCGGGAGCCAGGGGATGGTTTCCACACATTGGCTGCGAGCAGGAGCTGTCCGGTGCGCCCGGAGTGAGAGCTTTTTGGAGCCTGCGCTTGTGCAACATACACCCAGAGTGGGGTCGGGGTCAGCCTGCTCCAGAATTGCTGGGTCAATGTTCTCTCTAATTTTTACCACCCGTGCGTGGAATAAATTTTGTTGTGTGCACCAAGACATGTGCAGGGGTGCACCACCGGGAGAAACACCTGCTGGCGGCTGTGGGCACTCTGCTAATCAGCTGGGCGGCATTTGAATCTCTCGTAGGAGGACGCCCAAGTGCTCAGCTGCCAGGGAGCTCTGCTCTGACAGTGGGGGAACAGTGCTCCACACCCCTGGGGCTGCTCCTAAGACTGCAGGCTCCAGGCCTCAGTTGATGGGCTGCAGCCAGGCAGAGCGTCTGGGCATTATATGCACGCCCCCTGGCCAGCGATGAGAGCCGTGGCGTCCGAGTTCTGAAGCAGTAGCCGCTATCGCGAGCTAGCCACACGCAACCAGCCAAATCGCCACCTGTGGCTCGGGGCCGGCGGGCTGGACGCCGCGGGATTAGAGGGTCCCCAGCAACATGCTGCCCAGAGCCGCCCGGGCACTAGGAAGCCAAGCGGGACTTGGCTTTTCTGCTCCGAGAAGCTCCCTGCCTGGGACTCTCCAGGAGGCTGAGTCCCTCAGATCAGAAACTTGGCAAACCCAGCTTCCTCCTGTGGCCCAGGGCAGGTACTTCCCCGGCCCCTGTGGCTCGGGGCGCCTGAGCTGGGGCAGCCGGGGCCGTTCCCTCCCGCCCAACGCTGAGAGCTTTGTGCAGGCGCAGAAGGAAGTAGCGGCTCCCCGCCAAGGCGCAGGGCTGGAGCATCGGGAACCCGCTGCCCCCGCGGACGCCCGGGGGCTCTGCCCTCAGCAGGGCGCTGTCTCTGCTGGGAGGTGGGCGGGTAGGCCAGGGCTAAGCAGCCCCCCACCGCCCAGCCCTGCGGCCTGCGGGGAGCCGAGCGAGCCACCGGCTGGTGCGTCTCTGCAGGCCCGGGTGGGGGGGTTTAGCATTAACAGGCCCCCGCTCTGGGGCTGGCCCCTCCACCCCTGCAGGAGCCTTCTCATGACTCCGCCGGGTACGTCTACATGGCAACCCCCCGGCGGAGCTGGATCCTGCTCGGGCCGCAGCCTGGACTCCAAGCCCCAGCCCTCTCGCCGGGTTTCGGAGCCCGAATGGCGACCCTGCTCCGTTCCGTGCGGTGGGCCAGGCTCGGAGAGGCAGCCCCCCCCCGGTGGGGTTTGCTTTGCCACGGGGACGTCCCCTTGTTCCGAAAATCCACCAACCAATCTGCTGAGGCGCTGGAGTCGGATCCTCAGGCCTGGATGCTGGGGCACCCTGGTCTCCACCCCCTTGCTGGGGAGAGGAGGGCAGCCTGGCCCTCCCTTTCCTGGGGCTTGCAGACACCCTAGGGCCCATGCTGTGGGCAGACGGGCTGCTGCCTCGGACTGGCTGCTTGCCTGGACGTCTTCCTACCCTGGCCTGCCTGGGCCCTTGCCCGGCTCTGCTCAGGCCTTCCCAGCTCTGGCAGGGAGCAGCGCTCGGGGCTTCCCCCGGATCCCTCTACCACAGGGGCCCGCCTCTCTCCCGGCTGCTGCTTTCCCCACTCAGGAGCGGACTCCCAAGGCAACTCTGCTCCCCCGGGCTTCCTGCCTCAGCCACTGGGCCCTGAAACCTTCCGGCCCCTCCCCAGCGCGGGCGCATCCCTCCGGAGCGGCCAGCAAGTGTCCGAACGGAGCTAGAGCCCCCACAGGGAGCAGCCCCCCCCCCCGTGCCAGCTGGGACAACGCAGGACTCAAAGGCTGTCCCGCCCCCCGACCTTCTAATCTCAGTGGACGCCAGGCGCGGGGGGGATATTGGGGGGGGTATTGATCCTCCTTCCCCTTGCTCAGCATCTGCTCCCAGGCCAGAGCTGCCCAAGGGTGCTGGAGAAAGACGGGTGGGCGCCGGCCAGACGCTGGCCTCTCGGCCCTGCCGCTCTGCCAAAGGGGTCTCTCCTCCAGCCCTGCCTGCGGACGGAGCAGCCGCCTTGGTGAGCGCCAGCTGGGCAGCCGCCCGTCGAGGGACGTTGGCGCTTTCGCCCGCCGCTCGGCCCTGGGCACCACCCACAGGCTGGCGGCAGACGCCCCCCCCAGAGCAGGTTAGCTCCTTGGCGGGGGGCGGGTAAGCGAGGAAACGGGGAAGTTTCAACGGGAGGGGGCCTCCCTGCAGCTGGGGAAGCGAAACGGAAACTCGCTGCAGAAGGAACTTTCGGTGGAGGGGTGGGACTAGGGCCAGAAATGCCCAGAAAAGCACCGTCCCCAGCGCCGCCGTGTGCTGGACTCAGCTGGCGGGCAGACGGCGCCTGGATTTTCACCCCTTTGGGCCGGCGACCGCCTCCTCTGTGCAACTGGGCACAGGCGCTTCCGACAGGCGCCAGCCCCGGGCGCGGGGATAGTCGAGCACGTCTGGAAAGCAGGGTCAGGGAACGTGGGTTTTGGGGGGGGGGGGGGGCGCTGACCCAACAGCTGAGGGCCACACACAAGCGAGAAGCAAAAAACAGTAAAAAACAAGCAAAGAAAGCAACAACCCCCCCCCCCGCCCCCAGCGCCCGACTGAGAAAGAGCCTCCCCCGCCACCCCACCCTCCCACGGCTGCCCTAGAGCCTTGTACGAATAACAGCAGACGGCAGAGTCCCTTGTGGAAGCGCCGATTCTGCCAGAGCCTTCGGCGGCGGGGACAGAGACAGGCCTGGCTGGGGAAACCGGGGGCTGCGGGACCGGCCAGCTGGTATCTCGTCCGATGCTCCTTGCGGCCACGGCGGCGAAAAGCAACCCCAGCCCAGGGTCTGCGTCTCCCCCCCAAGAGAGTGGAGGGAGGGGGCCTGGGGCAGGTTTGATGCCCCCCCAATTGCACAAATGGTGTAAAACGGGGGGGGGTGCAGAACCTTTTTTGGGTCGGAGGCTGCTGCCCCCCAGAAAAATCAGTTGGGGGACACGCACAAGTGAGACGTAAAAAAACCCTCAAACCCTCCCGGACGTGGGCCCCGACTGAGCCCCACATTCCGCTCCCGAACAGAGCCTGGGGGCCCAGCCTAGGAGATTTGTGTGCTCCAGCCCTGCAGTGGGGTGGCGGGGGAGGGAGGGCTGGACCCCAATGCGGGTGGGGGGCAGCTGGGGGCCTGAGGTTCCCTTCCTCTGGTTTAAAATGACCCTGTAACATCCCCTTTCCTCCACCCACCCCAACCCTCATTGCCGCCTCCGGCCCCATGACAGCTCCAGACCTCAGTCCCCAGCCTGGGAACTTGATTTCCCAGCAGGATAATTATGAGGTGACTCTGAGCCCACATGGCCAGGCAGGGTGTGTGTGTGTGTGTGTGTGTGTGTGTGTGTGTGTGTGTGTGTGTGTGTGTGTGTGTGTGTGTGTGTGTGTGTGTGTGTGTTAGTTACACAATTTGCTGGAGGGCTCTGAATGCTTTGGTTTAACTTATGTAAATCGAGGCAGGGGGCTGGCGTCGTCTCCCTGGAGGGCGCGTCCGTCCCCGTGGCAGAGGCGAGGCTGCTGGCAGAGTTGTGGATCGGCTGAGCGCTGCTCTCTCGCCCCAAGCGCGTTTGGTTTCTTCGAGGGTGGGAGAAAAGTTTCCCTTCGTCGTAGCCTCATGCCATTTAGAAACACCCTTGCGCCGCGCCATGTCTCTCCTGGGCGCTAGCCACGCCCCCCGCGGGCGCTGTAGAAGGCCCATCAGAAAGTGCACAGCTGGGTCTTGGCTACAGACAATTCTCGTAAAAGGCGTGGCACTCGGCTGCCTTCGACAACGGTTCTCACTGCCGTGGCTCTGTGGCCACCTTACGACCCAAAGAGTTTTTGGCCAGGATGGGCAGCTTGACCAATCCAGAAGCTCACGTGCTGGTTCTTGTTGGGGTCAGGGCATCGCCCATGGGAGCCCACAGTGACAGGGCGTGGGCAAGGGGAGGCATGTCAAACCCTTCGCAGCAATTTGTTTTCTCCCCAGGGTTCATTGGCCACTTGAATTAAATGTGCGTACTAAGCACCCTCTGCACTGTAGTTCTTCAGGAGAGTGGTGGGGATTTACGGCCAAGGGCCTCGCAGGTCTTTAGCTCCATGGATGACGGTAACCAGAAGGATGCTTGTGCGCGCGCAGTGATGTGTGCCGTCTGCACAGCGAACCCAAAGACCACAAACCAGATAAGGATCGGAGGGGCCAGGCCAGGTTTACTGTAAAGCCAAGTACAGTCAGAGTTGTCGGTAGACTCTACTGAACCACTACGCATATGGATTCGCCACAACGGAATGACTCAGTCAGTGGGAAATTTCCACTGCCCCCTAGGTCATCCAAAGACTCTTCCCCCAACACACCACTTTATATACAGGTACAAACAGATCACACCTCACTGCTGACGTGTCAGGTTACCACCCTCTGACGCTGTCAGGTACCACCCATCACCCTGCACCTCTCTATCCATCACACTGTCCTTTTAGACCCTGTCCTGAAGCTGGGTCTGTATCTATGAGCCGTGGGTACCCAGGTCTTTTCTAATGAGCTAGTGGTACCATGGAATTTCAACTCCTGACCGGTACCAATTCTTGTTCTGCAGTCAGTACCTAGCACCACTTAGTGTTTTGCACTCTCAGCCCTGTTCATGCCACGCTCTGTGAGCTGGGGCCTTCCTCTTGCTCACAGCTTAGCTTTGCTTTATGTTAGCCATGTTTTGTCCATTGCTAGCTAGGCCTCAGGTCTCAGAGCAGGCCTGTGCTTCATGGGCTAATGTTTTAGGCCTTTATCTTACTACACCCACCAAACCCAATAAGTGGTGAAGGAAAAATCCTCACCCTTCGCAATTCAGCAGCTCTCACAGGTCTGGGGCTAGATGTCAGAACTCTATTAAGAATCATTCACTCCATTTTACAGGTGGGGAAACTGAGGCCCGGGGTAAGGAAGTGACTTGCTCAAGGTTATCTGGTGAGGCACTGGCGGAGCTGGGCCTAGAGCCCAGCTCTCCATTAGCTCTAGAGTCACTCTGAGAAAAGGAGCGTAGACGAGAGCTGAAGTTCTAACAGACGCATACGGGCCAAACCTTGGCTTTCCCCCACCCCTGTTTGCATCATAAAGCAGCATAAAAGACATCCCGGGCCCTGCCGCTGGCTGCTGGCTTCCATTGCTGCTCACCTCTGCTGCACGAGGCTCCTGTGGTTTGCTGGGGGCTGGAGCAGAAAGGCCGCCAACCCCGGGCCAGCGGGAACGCGGGAACTCTGTTCTCAGAGCTGGGCTGCCAGCCCCGATGATTTAAGCAGCATTTAAACAATTGCTGACATCTCTCCCCCATGTTCCATGAACAGGAAACAAAGGGCAGGAGGGAAGGAAGGCGGGAGGAGGGGGGGGGATAATTACAGCTTGGCCAATGGAAACGTGCTGGGAAAGACGCGTTTGCTTCATGTGACGGGCCCCGTACAATGGGAGGTAAATTTAGCTTTAAAAAGAGCCAAAACTCCCTTCTTCTGCGTCAAGCTCCGGGGGGAGGAGCTGGGCGAGCGGCTGGAACTGGGCCCCGAGAGCCAGGAAAAACAGCACTTTGCAATCGTGGGCCGGCGTGCAAGGTGCTGCACACACGCAGCACGCAAAGGCAGCAGCTGCCGGTCGAAACAGGAGGCAAGGGCTGGATGAGGAGGCCAAGGGAATAACGAGACAGTCAGCAGGGCGGGCAGTGGTCTGGGCCCCCCGGATGCAGACGCTGGCAGGGGCCCCGGGGGGAGCGTGGCCAGGGAGCGTGAGGGGGGGCGCTGGGGCAGTTCGGTGGCTGCTTATGGGGAGAGCTCGCACCTCCCCGCCCGAGGAGCCGCCTGGGGGAACGTGCAAAGGGGCCTGGTTGCAGGTGGAACAAGCAGCCAGGTGGGCTGGCGGAGGCAGGAGCAGGTAGGTCGCCGGCACGGGGGGGTGGGTGGCTGGGGATTAGCCACACAGGGGAGCTTGTGGCTGAAGCTCAGACTTCAGCTTTAGGCCTGGGTCCCCACAAGTCTAAATGCCCGTTCCAACAGGGTCGCGACCCACGTGGGGGTCCTGCCCCCCGTCTGAGAACTGTTGGCTGGATCCGCGTGGGGCAGGCAAGCGTCTGGCCAGGGCAGCGCGGTGGATGGGGAGGGCTGCCAGAGGGTTTCAGCAAAGATACCGGACACCTTGACACGACATCACAATCGACATTCCGTCGGAGCTAGAAAATCCCGGACAATTCTAGTTTCTCCATTTGTTTCCCAGACTTTCTGTCTGCTCAGATACTGGACCGTTCGGTTCAAAACCAGACACCTGGCCACCCTATGGACAGGGCACCGAGCAAGACGACCAGAGGCTGAGGTGCACCTGGGAGGGGGTCTGAACCGGCGGGTCTCAGGCAGGGGTGCCCCCGCAAAGGCCTGCAAGCAGGTTTCAAGGGGTCCGCCGAAGCCTGCAGGAGGTTTTCAGGGGGGCCCTGTCTGACCAAGAGGGAGGAGGGGCTGTCTGGTGAGAGGTAGGTCTGTGAGTTGGGGCCTGGAACGGCCTGTGGATGCGGTTACCCCAAGACAAGGCGGAGAGGGGGCGAGCCGGGGGAAGGGACACCGCCCGGGAAACCCCACGGCAGGGGGAGGCGGTGGAAGAGGAGCCTCCAAGGACAGTGAAGCAGTGGGAGGCAGGAGGAGGCGGACACGGAGGGGAGGGGAGGGAAGCACAGGGCCGACCGTGGCCCACGTGGCCGCCGGGTGCAGGGGGCGCAGGATGGCAGGCGGCTTTTGAGAGCTGCCAGGAAAGAGACGACTGGTTGCAGGGGCAGGAGGGGAGGAGAGAAACTCCAGGGGCAGGAACTGAGTGCGTTGCCCATCCCGGCTCCACACACACACGCGTGGGGAGAGGGGGCTGGATTTCAGACAGGAGTGACGACCCCCCGGTTGTGCTGTGAGGGGGAAGAGCCAGAGGGGAGAGAAGAGCCAAAGGGGAAGAACAAGACGGGGAGGGCTGGGCAGGCGGGGCACAAGGAGATGGGATCTGTGGGGCGCGAGGAGATGGGATCTGCGGGGCATGAAGAGATGGGATCTGCGGGGCATGAGGAGACGGGATCTGCGGGGCACGAGGAGATGGGATCTGCGGGGCGCGAGGAGACGGGATCTGCGGGGCACAAGGAGACGGGATCTGTGGGGCGCGAGGAGATGGGATCTGCGGGGCGCGAGGAGACGGGATCTGCGGGGCACGAGGAGATGGGATCTGCAGGGCGCGAGGAGACGGGATCTGCAGGGCGCGAGGAGATGGGATCTGGGGGCAAGAGGAGATGGGATCTGGGGGCAAGAGGAGATGGGATCTGCGGGGCACGAGGAGACGGGATCTGTGGGGCGCGAGGAGATGGGATCTGCGGGGCACGAGGAGACGGGATCTGCAGGGCGCGAGGAGACGGGATCTGCGGGGCGCGAGGAGATGGGATCTGCGGGGCGCGAGGAGATGGGATCTGCGGGGCACGAGGAGACGGGATCTGCGGGGCGCGAGGAGACGGGATCTGCGGGGCGCGAGGAGATGGGATCTGTGGGGCGCGAGGAGACGGGATCTGCGGGGCACGAGGAGATGGGATCTGCGGGGCACAAGGAGATGGGATCTGCGGGGCATGAAGAGATGGGATCTGCGGGGCGCGAGGAGATGGGATCTGCGGGGCACGAGGAGATGGGATCTGCGGGGCGTGAGGAGACGGGATCTGCGGGGCGCGAGGAGACGGGATCTGCGGGGCGCGAGGAGACGGGATCTGCGGGGCACGAGGAGACGGGATCTGTGGGGCGCGAGGAGACGGGATCTGCGGGACGCGAGGAGACGGGATCTGCGGGGCGCAAGGAGATGGGATCTGCGGGGCGCAAGGAGACGGGATCTGCGGGGCGCGAGGAGATGGGATCTGTGGGGCGCGAGGAGATGGGATCTGCGGGACGCGAGGAGACGGGATCTGTGGGGCGCGAGGAGATGGGATCTGTGGGGCGCGAGGAGATGGGATCTGCGGGGCGCGAGGAGACGGGATCTGCGGGGCGCGAGGAGATGGGATCTGTGGGGCGCGAGGAGACGGGATCTGCGGGGCGTGAGGAGACGGGATCTGCGGGGCGCGAGGAGACGGGATCTGCGGGGCGCGAGGAGATGGGATCTGCGGGGCGTGAGGAGACGGGATCTGCGGGGCGCGAGGAGATGGGATCTGCGGGGCGCGAGGAGATGGGATCTGCGGGGCGCGAGGAGATGGGATCTGTGGGGCGCGAGGAGGGGTGAAAGGAGCCGACTCCCCAGGACTCCTGTGGCTGGCTCAGGGCACAGGCGAGAGCTGTGGGAGGGGGAAGGGCCCGTCACATTTTGGCAATGTTCTCTTGGAAGAAACAGGTGAAATCCCCGGCCCGGAGCAGCGCAGGCTGAGGAGGGAGGCGAAGGAGGGAAAAGGCGGCAGGGACGGAGGGGCTGGGGTCCGTTTGCTCAGCTCGGGAGGCGGCAGCGCAGGGGGAAGTTAACGTGTAATGGGGGAAATCAGCCCCAAGTGCCTGGAGATTCCTTTGGGTGCCTGCCCCTTTACCTGCCTCCAGGTGACACTGGCAAAAGTTCTGCTGCCAACACCCTTTCTGGGACACGGGTTCACACTCAGCCGCTTGTTCCAGCCGTCTGCCCCTTCCATCCGGAGCGCTGCCACGTGGGAAATAGTAGCTGCACACAGGGTGGGGGGCTGCTCACTTCTCCTCAAACCTTAGCACCTCTGCCAAGCAGTGGCCCCCATAGCTTGCGTTTCTACCGGTGGTGCACACCTGCACATGCCTTGGTGTAAATAAAATGTATTCCGCACATGGGTGGAAAGAATATGGGGGACCACTGGTGCTGCTGTTAGCTCGATTTTACAGGTGGGGAAACTGAGGCACAGAGCTGCTAGTGAGTCAGTGGCTGTGCTGGGAATAGGCGTCCCCCACTCCCGCTTGCAGAGCACAGCCCCCGCCTGACAGCGATCAGCCGGTGAAACGCTCACCCCGTGTGACCTCTCCCAACTGGCCAAAGCGCAGCCCATCCTGCTCCATTTCTTTCGCAGAACTCGCTACGCTCCCTCGCCGTTTCTCAGAACCAGAGCCGGGGACGAAGGCTCCGATTGGCTGGAGTCACAGGCTGGCAGCCTGGACTCGCCATACATGGGAGCGGAGGGAGCATGCCAAGTGGCCAGGCCAGCCCCCACCGCACCTCGCCTGCCAGAGGCCCCTGAAATAGAGGGACAGGTAAGCCCCTCAATAAATCAACCCCCAAGCCAGCTGGCTACTTGCTGTTTCAGGTCAGCATCGCAGTGACCAGCGGGTTGCTGACGCTGCTCCAGAAAGGGGATGTGGCGCAAACCCTCTCCACCCTGGAGTGCTGCCTCGCACAGCCCTTCAATGCCACCCCCGGTGCCAGTAGGCAAGGAAGCCGAATTCAGAGCCAGGACCTTGGGGGGAGGGAAAGGGGCTGTTCCTGTATCTGCCACTGATTCACTTTGTGGCCTTGGGTGAATCACCTGAGCTTCCCCACTACTTCAGTTTCTGTATCTGCAAGGAAGCTGCCATCTCCGCTGTAAAGCAGGCTGCGAGCCTGCAAGGCCTCGTACGGAGAGACAGGGTCTGTGGGCAGAAGGGTTCGTTCTGGGTCTGTTCCGAGCCTAGCACGAAGGGGGCTGGGCCTCGCGGGAGCTATCGCAATGACTAATAACGACAGGCCTCGCCGCGACCTGCTTTCTCTTGCACGTCAGTGGGATGAGGAGCTGGGCCGGACTCTAGGAACTGCCCACAGGACGCGCCGTAAATGTGAAACGAGCTGCTGCTGGGCTTGCAAGAACAGCGAGCGAGGCGGCTGGTGGCTGCTCAGAGGGTGGGGCCGGGCTGCCCTAGAGGAGGATTTCTACGCCCGGCTGGAGGGAAGCTCTGTGTGGATCCGTTCCCCCCCCCCTCCGCCCCTGGCCACAACAGGGCAACGCGAGACTCCGCGCTGGGGGTCCCATGTCTGTGGGCGCCGCCACCAGGAGACCTTGCTGGGGGGGGTCAAGGTTTCCTTCCAACAACTGTTAATGGACCTACATGCTCACTGAGTCCCACCACTGCCCCTGCCCCAGCAACAGAGGAACCCTGGGAGCTGGCTTATTTTTATTTGCTTGATAGAAACAGCCAGTCCCTCCCCCGCCCCCGGGAGGACTCAGGGCCTCTCACTCCTGTATCCGCTGCGCTTCTCCTCGGCTTTACCCCGCTGCCAGGAAGCAGCCTCCGCCTCACCCCGCAGCAGCATTAGTAAGGCCCTACCATAGTCACAGCCGTGCAAAACGCACCACAGACCAGGGTGCATCCTCCCGTGAAATCTGGCCGTGGGTGTGCTTGGACCCTACAGATTTCACGAGAGAGCAGCATTTCTCGCACTGGGGCCCTGACCCAAACGGGAGCTGCAGGGGGATCACAAGGTTATTGGGGAGGGGGTCACAGTATTGCCACCTCTACTTCTGTGCTGGCTTCCAAGCTGGGCAACTGGAGAGCAGCGACCGTTATGCCGGCTGGGTGCCCCGCCCGGAAGGCAGCGCCCCGCCCGCCAGGAGCAGTGCAGAAGTCAGGGTGGCCATCCCAGGCCAGCGGCAGCTCCGCCTTCACAGCTCCATTCCTGTCCAGCAGCCGCTGCTCTCCAGCTCTGAAGGCAGCCGCAATACCCTGCAATTACGCCACCACGCCACTTCAGAGTTAAATCTACAATCGCGACGTTTATCATTTTTAAAATCCTAGGACAGTGAAATTGACCAAAACGGAGCATGAATTTGGCAGGGCCCTAAGCATTATTATTAGTGATTTGTATTATCATACCGCTTACACTGCTCCATCCCAGACCAGGACCCTACGGGCCAGATGCTGTACAAACACAGGCCAAAGAGAGACCGTGTCCTTACAAGTTCATGATCCAAGTCATGCAAAAAACCACAGCAGGGCCCAGCCATCCGGCTCCGCTAGATCCATTCTGAGACTGGGTCCCCCTTTGTATGCTGGGCTAAAAACTACGTTACAGATTCTCCAGCGCCAGCCAGTTGCTGATAAGCCTCTGTCATTCCAAATAGCTTTTCCAGTGGCGCTTAGCACCTAGGAGCTTTGAAACCTCGTGCTAAGGGAGGGGACCATTACAAATTACCCCAAGCGCAGTGAGTGCTGGAGGGCTTTGACTCTGGGCCTACTGTAGTCAGCCACTCAGGACTTGGCGTTCAGACACACGAGTCTAGCTGAAGTTCAGGGGCTACAGACACTCAGCAGCTCTGAGAGCCTCCAGCAGCAGGGCTAGAAGGCACCCGTCTGGAGAAGGGGTTGCGAAACAGATCCACAGTGCTCGGATACTACAGCCGCTGGTGCTGCGCTGGTGGCCGGTTTCCTCGGTCCCCACTTTTAGCACCGTGCACGGCTCAGTCCTCAGCAGCAGGACCACGTGTCTCATGGGGACCAACGTTACAGATGATGAGCTGCAATACCTGCCCTCGCCCTGCCATGTGCCATCACCCTCAGCCAAGTGACTTTACAAAACCGTCTCCCTTTGAACGTAAGGCCTGGCTGTGACGCAGTCAAACCCTGCGACGGGCTACGCTTGGCAGGGCACTGGGCCTACCCAGCAAGTAACCTCACCGACCGCAAATACCTGGCTGACAGACGCCAGCTATAATTCTCCTAAATGTGTGAGCGAGGAGGCTCGGAGGCTTATAAAGCTGTTTTCATAGGCACAGCTTGGCCGGCCGGCCCCATAGGACGGAGTTCTGCTGACTGTGCTTTGCAACGACTGTAGTAAAGATCCACCGAAGACAGCTGGGGAGGAGAGCGAGGGGGAATCGGAGCAGTCGGCATCTGTGGGAGTGTAAACATGCAGGGAACGGGAACGGCTACGTTAGTGCAGAGTCTGGCCTCTGCTGAACGCATCTCACGTCCGCTAACGGGCATTCAGCGTATGCAGAAAACGGATCACGCGGGGGGCAGCGCCAGGTCGCCTTTACAGCCATCGCTGTGTGTCTTGAGCCGCACTGACCCAGGCATGTCCCGGTCCGTGGGCCTGCTGAGCTTAGACAGCTCACGTCCCACTGCGGGAAAGCAGCACCCTCTAGTGGCAACCCACAGCCACAAGCATCCGCAATCCACGCCATCCAAGCAGGCGTTAGGCTTGGGAGACCTTCGGGGAAAGGTCGCGTAGAGACGACATGTGACTCCAGCGGAACATCCAGTTCAGCCCCAAGAGCATCTCTGTGCCCCCCTTCTCCCCCCCGCAGGGCAACTCCTCTCTACAGCCCAATTTCAATTTCCAAGAGCCAGGCCTGGGCGGGGGCCCGCAGGATGTGGTCAGAGCCCGGTGACAGAGCCAGCCTCTTCCTCCAGCACCACCCCGCCAGCTGACTAAATATTGAATGTGGCCGGGCTCCGGTCATGCCCCAGGGCCTGCGCTTCCTGGTGGAGTGTGTGTGCCCCTCAGAGGCTCACAGGGACTCCCCTCCCCCCCCACCTCTCGCTTCTCCCGGGGTGAGGGCCCCGCCTAACGAGCCACCTTCACTAGGGGAAAAACCCTTCTGGGGTCCTAGACTCCCCTTTTCCCCAGTGGTGCCCCCCGGCCTAGGGAAGTGGGCTTCCCCACAGAACAGCAGCCTCTCCCTGGGCCACTTCCCCCACCGCTCCCAGGCTCCAGCCTTCAGTGCCCTTCCACTCCGCACTTCCTCCCCTCCTCTCCGTCCCCCTCCCCGTCTGAGGGGAAGCCTTTCAGAGTGGCCCAGCCTGCCTGAACTGGCTGCAGGGGTCCCATTAGCCTGCTACTGCAGGCCGGCTCTTAATGAGTCCCAGGTGCCCGCCTGTCTTAACTGCCGAGCAGCCGTCTCTGGCCGCCTGTGCAGGGACCAGGATCCCGCTCGCCCCACTCCCAGCGTGCCTGCCTCCACCAGACTCCTGCAGCCCCGCTGCCTCGGGTCGGCCACCTCCACGGAGGCCAACGCCCATGCGCGCTGACGAAGGCACTCAGGCCGGTATGGGAATCAAATCCCTGATTTTTCACAGCTCCGACTGACTAACTGGCCTTGTGGGTCCTCTGAAAAGCCAGGCCCCAAATGCCAGAAGCTGGGAGTGGGTGGGAGCAGGTGCTAGGGACAATCCAAAGGCCTGCCTGAGTTGTGTTGACTTTTTTCTTTGACTGCTGCAGGATCACAATGCTGACCCGGTGTGGTCTCTAGGCATCCATGTACGCCAGGAGCGTGTGACAGACAGCAGTACGGGTTGGGTGTGGCCCCTCAGGCTCCTGGCAGGTTGACAAGGCAGCCCTGGGTGTTAGTTTGGGCCACACATTTTTGCAGGACTCTCGTACCACAGGAAGGATGGCTCAGTGGTTAGGGCATTAGGCAGTACTTTCAAGACCTGTGCTTGATTCCCACCTCCAACACAGAATTTCTTATGTGACCGTGGGCAAGTCATTTAACCTCATTTGCCCATCGATGTAACAGGGATAATAGCACAGGGGAGGCCGGGAGAGGAAATACATGAACGAGGACACAGGGCCAAGAAGAGACTGAGGCGTTGGCAAGTGGCCCCCAGCTGCAGTGCGCTCGCTGTGGCGACCTTTCAAGATTATTTCTTCATACAAAACTTTTGGGATGGTCTGTACAAAGAACGGCTACTGGGGGGAAGCTGTTGGCAATCAGCACAGCACATAAATACACCATCATTTATTGGCCGTTTCAAAGACTGACAGCGGTATCTGTAACCAGGCAGAGCAGAGACTCCCGGACGTACAGAGACTCAGACCACAGGACTGCGTCCGGAGAGGAAAGTGGCCAGTGGGGGCAGCTCGGTTACTGCTCACAAAAACATTTATTTTCGCACCCCCTCCCGCCTTCCCCTCAAAGCCATGTCCCTCCCCCATCACACAGAGAAGTCAATGTTCTTCAGCCTCTGCAGTGGGACGGTCCAGGCTCAAGTGAAACGCCCCAGGACGGACGCAGGCCAGCGGACGGCTGTCTACGAAGGTAGGTGGTAGGAAGGAAAGGGATGGGAACTGGTGCTCAGGAAGAGAAGGCAGCAGGCACAGGACATGGGCATTAAAGCAAGCGCCAAGCAGGCCAGCGAGGGCAGCACGACTTCACTGGCATGAAGGTTTGTCTGGGGACAGGGTGTGTGGGTGCTAAACAAGTGATCTGATCTCTGGAGTGGCTGAATTCAGCTCTTCTCCCATACTCAAACTGAAACGGACAGAGGCCACCTGCGCAGGCCGGAAACACATGCCCTGCAGCTCTGCAGCAGACAAGGGAGAGGCGTTTTGCAGTCACTCCTCCAAGACGAGGCCTCTCCAGTACTGACCCTATGGCCGCCTTTGCTGGGATCAAGATGGAGAAGTGCACTTTGGGTCCCAAGGCCTCGTTACAGGAAAAGGTGGCCTCCATTTGTCCCACTCCAATCAGATTAAGTCTAGACTTTGGACTCCAAGAAAGTTGCCTAAGCAGCAAATGTTGGTGTCCCTGGAAAAGACGCAGCAAACTTCTGCCCAGCTGCCTTCCCTGCTCCTCACATCTCCTTTCAGCAGGAGAAGCGGAAGTATTTCAACTTCCTCTTCCCCCTCAGCCTTCGCCCAACAGAAGCTACAGCTGGAAGTGGAGGTCAGAGGAAAGGCAGGTGAAATCTGTCCCGCTCTGTTAGTGCCCCACCATAGAAAGCAGCCTGCTTCAGCACTGCTGCTCCGACTCGATGTGCTCTGAAAGGTGGAGCCTGCAGTATTCTCCTAGGAGCCAGTGGCTGTGAGCAAAGCCCTCAGATTAGCAGAGGAACGAAAGGGAGCTCGGCGCCCATTTCCCCACCAGCGAAAGGAGAAAGGAACCGAAGGCACTTTTAGAAGGACAGGCCTAAGCCGGGGGTGAAAGACAGCCAGAGCCAGAGCCAGAGCCAGAGCCAGAGCCAGAGCCAGAGCCAGAGCCAGAGCCAGAGCCAGAGCCAGAGCCAGAGCCAGAGCCAGAGATGTGCGAGGAGCCGAGGCTACGTGCACATTTCAGTGAGAGTTAATTCTCGGCTAGTGGAAGAGCTGCACAATCTGCAATGTCCCGCCATGAGGCCCTAACAAGCCACTTCCTATCCTACCTTCTGGCAGGGGGGTGTTACTTCCCCGCAGTCCTGGGCCCTCAGAGCACAGCACAGCCAAGACCAACTCCCCCCCAGCTATGCTGAAAGCAAGTCCGTCTTAAACACTCGAAGCAGCAAAGTCTACTGCCTGACTCGGCTTAGTTAGGGCCACCAGAGAAGGCGGCGAGTGAGATGAATCATCAGGTGGTTTGGGTCATAATGATTTCGTTTGCCCTCTAAAAGAACCCGACTAAGAACGATACATTTCCCTCTACCGGCAAGCAGTTACAGACATTACCATAAAACTAGTTATCTAAGGCACTTGTAAAAAAATATTTCGGCAGTCTCCATGTTCAATGGAAAGCTCCATAAAAATATCTTCCTATGAAATGTCTTTGATCGTCCCGTGAGCGGCATCTCTGCTGCAGGGGTGGCGTTCAGCAGTCCATGGTCCGGGAGAGGGCAGCAGGGTCGGGACTCAGTGGCACATCCGGGAGGTCATTTCCTTCTGTCAAAGGACACACACAGGAAAGGAACGTGAGTGATAAGGACAATTCCCAGGCAAGACACGTTTCAGTAGGAAAGTCTCAAAGTTGGGAACGTTGATTCCAGAGCATCATTCATTTAAAAAAACAGGCTCCAGTCTGAACACCCACATCGGGCAGAAATTCTGTGTCACCTTTACCCGCTGCCCCATGTTCACGGACAGGCAGGAGACCTCACCACCTGCTCCATCAGACTGAACGGTGTTTGGCTGCTGACAGCTAGGGAATAACCAGCACCCACCATTCCAACCAGGGATGTAGGCAACTAGTTGATGTACCTGATAGGCCTAGGCTTATCGGGTAGTCGAGTCACTGCTCGACTAGCTGCTCCCCCCCCTTGCTGCCTCTGTATCAGGGCACCATGGGAGGAGGAGCAGGAGCTGGTGCTGGGGGGGTAGGGGAGGCAGAGGTGCAGCTGAGGAAACGGCGTGAGTGTGGACCAAAGCAGTCCCCGCTCGCTGCGCCTCTCCCTTTGAAATGTACAAGAGCCGCCAAAGGCCGGGGTACAGCGGGATAGCGAGCGCCCCCCTTATCGACGAATCGAGTAGTTGATGGAAATTCCATCGATTGCTGATTAATCAAAACTTAACATCCCCATGCCATACTAATGCAAAGACTAGCACTTCTGTGGCACTTTGTATCTCCGTGCTCTCTAGGAGGTGGGTGAGCCATGCTGGGCTCATGTTTACAGAAGGGGAAATACACGACAGGGAGGTGACAGAGGAGGAGGGACCACACCTCAAGTCAGTGACCACTGGGAAGGGCCCTTGACTCCGTGACCCGCGTCCTGCCTCACTGCCTTTCTGTGCCACATGCAGCAATGTGCTGGCTGTACGGTGATAAAGCAGCAGAGAGCCTGGAACCTCAATGGAAATTTTGCCAGCAGGGGTGTGCAGCACGCAGGGGAGGAACGGCAGATGCGTGTCACTCAGCCACTGAGCAGACAGCAGGAGCAGTGGGGGCAGGAGGGGAGAGGGGGAGGGATACGATGGCAGCCTGAAGCACAAGGAAGCTACCAGGCAGAGTCTATGAATGCAGCAGCTTGTCTCCCCATGTTATGGCCCTGCTCGGCTGCCAGGGGCTCCATGGGATCAGGGCCAGAATGAAAGAGGGCAGGGTCAGAACAGGTTTCTGAGCTGTGGAACAGGGCTGGGAACCTTATCTGGGTCAGGGCTGCTGACCCACAGAAAAATCAGTCGGGGGCATCACTGATGTGGCCTCTGACTGAAGCAGAAAGACCCTCCCCATATTTCCCTCCCATGCCAGAGCTTGGGGGGGGCAGGGTTAGTAGATTTTTCTGTGCTCCAGCCCTGCGGTGGAGTGGCAGGAGAAGGGGGGGGGCTGGAGCGCCAGCGCAGGCTCCCCAATGCTGGAGGGGAGCCCTGAGTGTTGGGGGGCCAGATCTAGGCAAGTCAGATGCCACATTCAGCCCCCGGGCCTTAGGTTCCCCTCCCCTGCTGTAAAGGGAGGGGGATGGAATAGGGACATCACCGTCGTCAGTGCTCGAACCTCTCAGAGGCCAGTGTTTAATTTTGCGACTCTCAGATCCCGGAGTCCTGTCTGAGACCCACCAGCCTGTGGCCATTCATAGCTACAATCCAGCCAAGCTCACTCACCAGAGGTTCCAACTCCTTGGTGTCTATTAGGTTGAACTCTTTGACAAAGTAGTAGAAGTGCTTGTAGCAGGTGTTCACGTGGGCCTCGGACCCCATATGGGTGATCCTGTCGAAGTGGTGGATGTAGACGTGAACAAAGACTCGGAAGAGCCTGGACAGAATCTTCTTCACGACCTGAAGGAAGTTCTTGGGGAACGGAGTACCTGCAAGGAGACACACAAACGTCACCATTTACTGACGCTATCAGCTGAAAAGCACTTTCTCTGCATGAGGAAGACAGCAGGTCACTGCTGGGTTGGGCAAAGACACAGCCCAGTGTACACTGAAGTGATGCAAGAACGTTCCTCCTGCAATTCCCGGACTGCATTCCCTCCTCTCTAGATTTTGGACCAGTTTTTCCAGAGTTAATATTTCTGGAGCTACTGGGCACTGGTGCTATTGTGTGAGAGACCCAAATACGAACAGGAGCAGTGCCTAGAGATTACTAGAACCACTTTCAATTTGATGGTTTCTTTCACTTCCTGTTTAGACATTTCTACAAAAAATTATGCAAGAGCCTACACTGCCATGTTCCTCTCGAAGTGCTTGCCTTGTGGGAGGAGTGCTTTCCACATATCCTGTATTCAATCTGAGGAATCCTTTGGTTAAGGGAGTTAAAATTAAAGATACTACCACACAGTCATTTCTTGGCTCCTTTTCACATTCAACATTTTGTTTGTGTTTTTCATTAGAACTGCTACATTTGCAATCTGCAATGCAGCAGAGTTTGGTCTTTCCAGTAATTACAAGAAGACTTGAGATAAAGGCTACAGAAATTGCTTCTCTACATACGAGGAGAAGGGAAAAGGTGAAGGGTATTCGTTGAATACCCTTTCTCCCCTGCCTGCAAAGGCTCTGCATGAAAATAATTTTCGGTCAGTGTTAAGTTAGCGAAGCTGGTATGACAAGCTTAAAACGAGAGAGAAAACTCCTTTGATTACACAAGTTTCCCTCTGACCCCAAATGAATCACTCAATCACATCAGAGGCTCTTGCTGGAGAACCCCGAATAAAGGGGCCACACCCCAGAACGTCTTCTGGTTACCCAGATGAAGACACAAAGAGGATTTGTGCAACGGATCCATACCCTGCTGCAGGTTCCCATAGAAGGGGCGATTTACTGCCTTATTCTCTCCCCCCGTGTCACCAGAGCGCAGTGCTTTGTGTGTGTGCAGACGGGCTCTGGGAATGGTGGACACAATCAGAATGCGCCTGTTCACCAGGGTGTGGGTGAGCATGAAGATCTTGGCATTCTTGATACACGCCAAGCAGTGGGGCAGGAGTGGCTGGGATCCTGGGGGATCTCAAGTGGACAATCAGCTCCTTCTCCCCTCCCCCAAACACCCCAGCAGTTGTCACCCGGTTCTATTTCATTTGGCAGAGCTGTGACCGTCTCCAGTGTGCCTGGGCAGGGGGCACAGGCTGCCTTATGAAATCAGGCTCCGAGACAAAGGAGCATGGAACTCGGATTTCTCCCTCCTTGTGCAACATCCCCTTTCTCAGACCTCCGCCGCTCACTCCCCCCAACACAGACCTCGCAGCGCCCAGACGGTCCCCGCGCCGAACGGAGCTGCTGTAAGGGTTTGCCTGAAAGATCACCGGGGTCACTCAGAGCGGCAGCAGGCTGACCCCGCATCACACGCTGAGCAAGTCTCCACTGTAGCACCGGGGCTGGGGATGAGGGACTCTGGGCTAGGGTGGGGGTTGGGGTGCAAGGGACCTGTCTGGGGGTGTGTGGCATCTGAGGTGGGATGCAGGGGGGGGGTCTCCTGGACCTGGCTGCAGCAGTGGGGTGGGTGCTTAGATCATGGCGGGGGGAGAGGGAAGGGAGTCGAGGGAGGGTCTGGGCTACCTCAGCCACAGCAGGTGAGGGTCCAGCCTGCCATGATTGCAGCAGGTGGGAGTCTTCCAGGTGGGGGAGACATCGGGTGCAGGCCAGCCCTCCCCTGGCCACCAGGCTGGAGGCCCTGTGCTGACCACTCCCTGCATGACCAATCCCAGAGCTCTGGGTCTGGTGTCAAAACCATCTCAGCTGCTGCACTGTCCAGGAGAAGAGAGAAGAATCCCGCAGGTGAGCAAGCCCCAGGCCTGGCTTGGATTGGACTCAACACCCTGAGCTGCAGCCAGAAGCAAGTGTCATTCACAGACCATGGTCAAGGCATGCTCATCAGCCTGGTCTGCTCCACTCGGGCGATGCTACACCACATTCTGTGCTTCTACACAGCCCTGAAGTGTGGCAGGCAAGCCTGGATCACTGCAGCACGGGGGACAGGAGAGGGGAAGGTCACGACGTGGAGGACAGAGGAGGAGAAGCTATAAGCTAGTAAGGTATCCAAGAGCACTCACGAGTAAGATTAGCCAAGAGCAATAAGTCCCATTCACGGACGTTGATCTCGAGGGAGCAAACCAAGAACCTTCATCCAAGCCCCTACTACACAAGCCGCAGAATAAGCTTTTAGCAATAAGTTGCATGTTGAACCTCTCTAGTCGAGCAATATCCCTGGTCCTGCAGGATTTAATTAGCTGGGTGTCTATTTGCCATGGGTGTGGCCAAGTTTCCCGGGGGTCCATAAAGTCTGTTTGCAGCCACCAGGCCTGGCTCTCAGTGTTCTGTGCTGTTATTTGGCTCTAATTTACCCCTAGGGACCTATTTCGCCCAGCCCTGTTCTATGTCCTAGTAAAGAGAAGATGGAAGATGATAAAATACAGATAAGCTCTGATGAGAAACAGCCAAAGAAAAAGAGTCCTATTCAGTCACATCATGTAATGGCAGACAGCTAACTAGAAATAAGTGTTTAACGTGCTGACATACGCATGCTAAGTCTAAATAATACATGGGTGAACTAGAGTGCCTCGTATTAAAGGACGATGTTGATATAACAGGCATCACAGAAACTTGGTGGAATGAGGTTAATCGATGGGATACAGTTATACGAGGGTACAAAATATGTCAGCAGGACAGGACAGATCATGCTGGTGGGGAGCTGCTGACCCACAGAAAAAACAGTTGGGGGACATGCATAAGTGAGAAGCAACCAAACTCTCACTAATGTGCCCCTGGGGGGGGGAGCAGGGAAGGGCTGAGCCTCAGGGGCTGGATCCAGACAAGCTGAAAGCTGCATCGGCCCCCGGGCCATAGGTTCCCCACCCCTGTGGTAAAGGACTCTCACGGACAATAAAGTCATTGCAGAGAAACTAAATGAAATCTTTGCATCAGTTTTCACAGTTGAGGAGGTGAGGGACATTCCCAAACCTGAGCCATTCTTTTTAGGTGAGAAATCTGAGGAACTGTCCCAGGCTGAGGTCTCATTAAGAGAGGTTTTGGAACAAATTGATAAACTATACAGTAACAAGTAGCCAGGACCAGACAGAGGTCACCCAAGAGTTCTGAAAGAACTCAAATGTGAAACTGCAGAACTATTAACTGTGGTTTGTAACCTACCCTTTAAATCAGCTTCTGTACCAAACGACTGGAAGATAAGTAACGTGATGCCAATTTTTAAAAAGGGTGGTGGTAAGTCTGACTTCAGTACCGGGTAAATTGGCTGAAACTGTAGTAAAGAAGAGAATTTTCAGACAGAGATGACTATAATTTGCTGGAGAAAGTCAACATGGTTTCTGTAAAGGGAAATCATACCTCACTAAACGACTATTATTCTTTGAGGGGGGTCAACAAGCATGTGGACAGGGTGATTCAGTGGACAGAGTGCACTTAGATTTCCAGAAAGCCTTTGACAAGGTCCCCCATAAAAGCCTTAAGTAACGTAAGCTGTCAGGGGATAAGAGGGAAGATCCGTCGTGGACTGATAACTAGTTAAAAGATCATGGAATTACAGAATACAGGCAGTCCCCGGGTTACATGGATCCGACTTACATCGGATCCCTACTTACAAACGGGATGAGGTAACCCCGCACTAGCTGCTTCCCCCCAGCAGACCAGGGAGACGCGAAGCTAGCGCCCTCCCCCCCCAGCAGACCAGGGAGACGTGGAGCGGCTTCTCTCAGCAGACACCTCAGCTTGAGAATAAAGGACTGAGGGAAGTGAGGTGTGGGAGAATAAAACTGAGCTCTGGAGAAATGTTTGGCTAGAGTTTCCCCTACAATATGTACCAGTTCCGACTTACATACAAATTCAACTCAAGAACAAACCTACAGTCCCTATCTTGTACGTAACCCGGGGACTGCCTGTACTAGAACTGGAAGAGACCTTGAGAGGTCATCGAACCCAGTAAGTCCCCAGCCCTCACGACAGGACTAAGCATCGTCTAAACCAGGGCTACTCAACACGCAGCCTGTGGGCCACATGCGGCCCATTTGTTTGCAGCCCACGGTGCAGTTTGGATTGATATGTGTTTTAGTAAAGTTCCCGGACTGCTGTGAAACCAAAACAAAAAAGCAGTCAATATAGCGGTCTTCTGTTGAGATGCATTTTATTAGCTAAATTCCTGGACTGTTATTGCTCATTAAAAGTGCTGTCACATGGGTGGAAATCAGGAAAATGTTGCATTTTATTAATAACAGCAGAACTGACTTATGTGGCGCCTGCATGTTGTGTAGTCTTGCCTTAATCTTTATATTCATGCCTGTCAGTGTGAAATAAGCTATTTGAATATATTTTCATATTCATATATATGCAATCATACTCAAGTTGCGGCCCTTGGCATGTGCTATGAGTATCATTGTGGCCCCTGGGGCTTCCAAAGTTGAGTAGCCCCAGTCTAGACCATCCCTTATATATGTCTATCTAACCCGCTCTTAAATATCTCCAGAGATGGAGATTCCACAACCTCCTGAGGCAATTTATTCCAGTGTTTAATCACCCTGACAGTTAGGAAGTTTTTCCTAATGTCCAACCTAAACCTCCCTCGCTGCAGTTTAAGCCCATTGCTTCTTATTAGGAAACAAAGGGTAGGAATAAATGGACAGTTTTCAGAATGGAGCGAAATAACTAGCATTGTCGCACAGGGATCCATTCTGGGACCAATTCTAGTCAATATATTTATAAATAATCTAGAGAGAGGGATAAACAGTAGGGTAGCAAAATCTGCAGATAATACAAAACTGCTCAAGATAGTTACATCCAAAGCAGATTGTGAAGAGCTTCAAAAGGATCTCACAAACTAGGTAACAGAACAACAAAATGGCAGATGAATGTTAATGTTGATAATGCAAAGTAATGCATATTGGAAAACAATCTCAATTATACATATAAAATGGAGACTAAAGTAGCTTTTACCACTCAAGAGACAGATCTTGGAGTCACTGGATAATTCTCTGACAAATCCACTCAGTGGGCAGCAGCAGTCAAAAAAGCAAACAGAATGTTAGGAATCATTAAAAAAGAAGCATAGAATCATAGAACACTAGCACTGGAAGAGATCATCAAGTCCAGTCCCCTGCCTTCACAACAGGACCAAGCACCATCTAGATCATCCCTGACATATGTCTGTCCAGCCTGCTCTTAAAAATCTCCATTGATGGAGATTTCACAACCTCCCTGGGCAATTTATTCCAGTGTTTAACCACTCTGACAGGAAGGAAATTTTTCCTAATGTCCAACCTAAACTTCCCTTGCTGCAGGTTAGGCCCATTGCTTCTTGTCCTGTCCTCAGAGGCCAAGGAGAACAATTTTCCCCCTCCTCCCTGTGACACCCTTTTAGATACCTGAAAACCGCTCTCATGTCCCCTTTCAGTCTTCTCTTTTCCAAACTAACCATGCCCAATTCCTTCAGTCTTGCCTCATAGCTCATGTTTTCTAGACCTTGAATTATTTTTATTGCTCTTCTCTGGACCTTCTCCAATTTCTCCACATCTTTCCTGAAATGTTATGCCCAGAACGGGACACAATACTCCAACTGAGGCCTAACCAGCGCAGAGTAGAGCGGAAGAATGACTTCTCGTGTCTTGCTCACAAGACTCATGTTACTGCATCCCAGAATCACGTTTGCTTTTTTTTTTTTTGCAACAGTGTCACACTGTTGACTCATATTCAGCTTGTGGTCCACTTTGACCCCTAGACTCCTTTCTGCAGGACTCCTTCCTAGATGGTCACTTCCCATTCTGTATGTGTGAAACCGATTGTTCCTTCCTAAGTGGAGCACTTTGCATTTGTCCTTATTAAACTTCATCCTATTTACCTCAGACCATTTCTCCAATTTGTCCAGATCATTTTGAATGATGATCCTATCCTCCAAGGCAGCTACGACCCCTCCCAGCTTGGTATCACCTGCAAACTTAATAAGCATCCTCTCTATGCCATCATCTGAATCGCTGATGAAGATATTGAACAGAACCGGTCCTAAAACAGACCCCTGAGGAACCCTACTTGTTATGCCTTTCCAGCATGACAGTCAACCGTTAATAACGACTCTCTGAGAACGGTTATCCAGCCAGTTATGTAGCCACCTCATAGTAAACCCATCTAAGTTGTATTTGCCTAGTTTATTGATAAGAAGATCATGCGCGACTGTATCAAATGCCTTACTAAAGTCTAGGTAGACCTAAACTTCTCCCTTATCCACAAGACTTGTTATCCTATCAAAGAAAGCTATTGGATTGGTTTGGTGTGATTTGTTCTTTACAAATCACCTTATTCTCTTCCAGATGTTTGCAGATGAATTCCTTAACTACTTGCTCCATTATCTTTCCTGGTTGTTCTTATTTGCCTTTTTATAGATGGGCACTATATTTGCCCTTTTCCGGTCTTCTGGAATCTCTCCCGACTGCCATGATTTTTCAAAGATGATAGCTAAAGGCTCAGATATCTCCTTTATCAGTTCCTTGAGTATTCTAGGATGCATTTAATCAGGATAGAGTATATCTTATTGAAAACGATAGATAATATCGTATTGCTTCTGTATAAATCCATGGTACTCCCATATCTTGAATATCGCGTAAAGATGTGGTCACCTCATCTAAAAAAAATATCTTGGCATTGGAAAAAGTTCAGAAAAGGGCAACAAAAATGATTCAGGGTATGGAATGGCTGCCATATGAGGAGAGATTAATAAGACTGGGACTTTTCAGCTTGGAAAATAAATGACTAAAGTGGAATAGAATAGAGGTCTATAAAATCAGGACTGGTGTGGAAAAAGGGACGAAAGAAGAGTTATTAACTCTTTCCCATAACACAAGAACCATGAGCCATCACGTGAAATGAATAGGCAGCAGGTTTAAAACAAACAAAAGGAAGTATTTCTTCACACAGCGCACAGCCAACCTGTGGAACTCCTTGCTAGAAGATGTTGTGAAGAACAACACTAAAACAGGGTTCAAAAAGAGCTAGATAAATTCGTGGAGGATAAATCCATCAATGGCTGTTAGGGCAGGGATGGTGTCCCTAGCCTCTGTTTGTCAGAAGCTGGGAACGGGCGACAGGAGAGGGATCACTTAATGACTACCTGTTCTGTTGATTCCCTCTGGCGTACCTGGCATTGGACACTGTTACAAGACAGGGAACTGGGCTAGATAGACCTTTGGTCTGATACAGTCTGGACATTCTTATGTCACCCTTATTTCTGTACTGCTGCTTTCAGAGCTGGGTGATCAGAGTTGCAGCAGCTGGCTAAGAGCTGAGCGCTGCAGGCAGAAGTAAGGGTGGCAATTCCATACCAGGCCATCCTTCCTTCTGTGCTGCTGTTGCTGGTGGCGGCTCAGCCTTCAGAGCTGCATTCCTGCCCAGCGGCCGCTGCTCTCCCGCTGCCCCGCTTTGAAGGCAACGCTGCTGCCAGCAGCTGCACAGAAATAACGGCAGCAATACCCTGCAATTACACCACCACGACATTTCAGATTTAATAGCTACAATCATGACGTTTATCATTTTAAAAATCCTACGACTGTGAAACTGACCAAAATGGACCGTGGATTTCGTAGAGCCTCAATTACAGCATACCCGCCCACAAAGCAAAAAGATGTTCTAAATGCAGTGTAAGGGCTCTAATTAGTTGTTTTAATGGATTACGTCAACCAATGAATATGCACCTTTGCCTGGATTTAATTCAGTCTATCTTGTGTCAGTCCCATTAATTTCCCCACAGATCAGAACTGAACGTACCAATGTTGGTGGGAAAGATGTCCTCATTGTTGATCTGCACTTCAATCCAGTCCATCAAGAGGTTCATGTACTTGGGCGCAGAGAGGGCAGTGGGTTTCCGGTACTTGTGCTCGTCCTGCCACCTGTACTCGTACTTGGGCCCCCCAGACATGATGGGGCAGGACTGTTCTGTGCAGTAGTCACTGATGGTGCCGTAGATCAGATTGATGCGGTTGAAGAAGTCCACCACGTGCACCGCCACCCAGTCATTCTGTTCCTCACCAGAGGGCAGCTGAACAGCCACTTTCAAGTCCAGCCCTGCATTGAGAGAGGCCTGAGCCTTCTTGTGCAGCTCAAATCGCTGAGTCCCAGGCTCAAACTTGCGTTTGGGCCGAAAGGTTTTGTCCTTATTGAACACTTGCATTAAAGGGTTGGACATTTTTCTTCTTTTTCCCCTTTCTCTCTCGCAAGTCCTCAGTGACAACACGCAGCTGCTAGACGGATTCCAACAGCAGGGCTGTAATGGCCTCTGCTCTTCACAGAAGTATCTCCGAGTTCCTCTGGCTGGCCAAGTACCTTCTGATCTGCAACAGTAAAAATTTACAGTGATTAGATAGGCAGCTTTTTCATCAAGAAGCCTTGTTCTGAAGGAGCATATTGATCTCGATTCCTTACTGGGAAGGACTGGGCATGCCCCTCTAACTCACAGAACTGAAATGAAGGACAAATATGCCTAGTTTCTCTTACCCTTTCCTCTTAGGCCTAGGTTTCTTTAAGAGAAGTGTAAAAGGGAGAAGAGCGAGGGTCAAGTTCTCACAGAAGCTCCTCATTCGGCCTCAGACACTGAATGAAGTGTTGCAGATCTAGGTATTCAAAACACTAAGTGAGATATGGTTTATACCCGTTTGCCAAGTTACTGCGGCAAAGAAGCAGAGGGCTTCTGTTCTTTGTTGTAGCCGTTACTATTACCACCATTATTACTCCATCACTGTAGTACAAGCTAAGCTACGCTTACAACTGAGCATGCACCAGGTGGCCACTGGGTAGTCTCCATATTTCCTAAAGTTTGGACATGAAGCCCGATTACCAGTGAACTTCTGCTTCAGGGTCTCCACGGATGGGTCGTCTCACCAGTCTTACCTTCAGTATGTGGCTAATTTAAAAAAGGATTTGTGTGCTGCTTATCAACTTGCTCAAGCCATATTTGCATGTTATGAAAAACTTATCCCAGGGCTTCCAGTTCTCTTGGCACAATCAAACCCCTGACCTTGCTGTAAGAAGAGGAAGCTGTCTACCAAATTTGGTGGCCCTTGCTCTTATTGGCCCACTTTCGAGATGAAACCAAGTGCAAGTCTGCGTTTTTGACCACTTTTGCCTGTGTGTTTCCTGCACAAACCAATACGGAGAGGTGTTTGCATGAACCTCTGAAGCTACGGATATCTGCTTGAGGAGTTTAAGACAGACAGTGAAGGTCTAAGGACGTGGGGAATAAAGGAGCTTCAGATGCATTTGATCACACAGAGAAAAATACCGAAAGTCAGAACAAGAGGGGACGTGGACAGCAAAATGCTGAGAGACAGTAGCTAAGGTTAGCAAGAGCCGAGTCATACCCTCACCACATCCTGCAACAAAATGCTTCACTTCTATGAAGCGGAAACACAAGAGGCTGTGTCCAGTCAACTTAGATGCACTATTGCGTTCACATCATTCTCCTGTAACATACAAAAAAGGCAAAAAACCCTATAACAATGCAGAGGGCAGGTTCATGTTCTGCAGCCACTTCCAGAAGGAAATCAGCTCCAGAGAAATAATCGCACGCACTATTTCCTACCCTGGAGTCTCAAAGGAATGGTGTAGTCCTGTGTGAGTATCGACTGCACAGTCCTTTGGTTCCGGGCTCCTGCCAAACACAGGAAAGGGGCCTTTAACTGTTCTGACTCTGCTCTCATTTACCATGCCTCCATGCCAGTCAAGTCACTCAGTTATGCTGGAATGGGTAATGGGCCATTTTATTGACATCCCATAAGGTTTTTGCTGGCAAGTAGTTAAGGGCTACAGTCATAGGTATCTGCTCATTACCAGAGGGAATGGCATGCAAAGATTGAAATGACTCCCAAAACCTTAGGGCGTGTCTACACTGGGGAGTTATTTCGAAACAACAAAGTGAACATCCACATGGCCAAGCGTGTTATTTACATCCCTAAAATAACATGGTAGTGTAGACATTAGGGATGTAATAGCGTAGGCGATTAGGTTAATACTAGAGACGACACACATTTCCCTCCCACCCCTTGCCAGTAATTTTTTAGCAGGCTGGCCAGCAGCCCAGCTCAGTCCTGGCTTGCACTGGATCCTGGACCTACCCCTGCTGTGGCTCTCTCCCCCTTTCTCCCTCCCTGTCCGGGCAGGGCAGAGGGCTGGGCTAAGGCTCTGGCCTTGGGCTAAGGGATTTGGAGTGCAAGGGGGCTCGGAGCTGAGCCTGGGGCACAGAGTTGAGGTGCAGGTGGTGGTTCAGGGTATAGGCTTTGTAAGGGTAGGTCTACACTAGCCCCCTAGTTCGAACTAGGGAGGCTAATGTAGGCATTCAAAGTTGCAAACCAAGCCCAGGATTTAAATATCCCACACTTGATTTGCATCGTCCCAGCCGGTCGCCATTTTTGAAATTTACAAGTCCGGACTAACGGCCCGTGTCTACACGCGGCAGGGACCCGGTAGTTCGAATTACCTAGTTATTCCTCCTTCAAGGAATAGTCGACTAACCGACAAGAATTTATGAGGTTACTCGACTATTCAATTAACCGATATTTAACATCCCTAGAGAGGACAATGACTTTTAGATCAATCTAACCTGGGCTGGATGACAGCAAGTGACTGGAAAGTAAAGTTTGGTTTCCTCCTATCTCTTTAGACATCTGTGTGCCTGATTTATATTTTTATTTATAACCAAAGTTTTAACTCTCTCTTCTCCTGGGTCCAGAGTTTGAAGAAGAGCCTCCTTGCATTGTGGAAGCATTAGCATGCTTAACAAGTTGTCTACCAGTCAACGTTTCAGCTGGGGTAAATCAGCACAGCTCCAGTGACTATCTGCCAGCTAACACCAGCCAAAGACTTGGCCCTATAATTCCCAAGGCTTGCAAAACAACAGGGTGAACAGCATTCAAGGATGTTGGAATGCAGTTTTATTTCCACAAACAGTTTCCTCTTCCGATTGCATGATTCGGAAGACTACATGACACACTTGTTGCTGTGATCAGCTGCACACCAAGTAAAATAAGCAGCAGCCTTAAGAGATGAAGATACTAGCAAAATGGACACTTCAGCTGACATACAACAGGATGGTTTTGATGTGTAACTTGGTTAAGAAAAATAAAGCTACAGGCAATATCTGGCTCTGGGAAAAGACATACAGCTCCTGTGGCTGACCCAAGCAGCATCTGACCTGTGTTGAAAGATGATGTAAAATGGTTCTCTCACGAGTTCTTTCTCCTTCCAGCAACCCTGCACAAGTCCTAGCTCAAAGAGCAATACAATACAAAGAACAGAAATAACAAGGAGTCCTGTGGCATCTTACAGACTAACCAATGTATTAGGGCATAAGCTTTCATGGGTAATACTTATGAAGGGGGTTTTACTCATGCCCTAGTAAAATTGTTAGTCTCTAAGGACTCGTTGTTTTTGCAGATACAGACTAACGTGGCCACTCCTCTGAGAAAGAACAGAAAGATCCCTAGGAGTTAGGGTTTGCGTTAGGGCAGGGGTGGGCCAGATCCAGCCAGCCAAGCGCTACAACCCTCGCAGAATGGGAGGAAACTCTCCCCCCAGCCCCACCTTCAGGCCAATCAGGCCCTGGGGGCAGCACAGAAAGTCTCCTCCTGCCCTGAGGGGTGCGCAGTGCTTAGAAGCGCCATGGCTCCTGGCAGGGTCTAAGCACCGCAAGCTCCTTGCAAGACGGGCGCAGGGTGGGAGGAGACCTCACATGCTCCCCACCTGTCACCCCCAGGCCAATCATGGCTTGGGGGCGGGGGAAGCGTGTGAAGTCTCCTCTCACACTTCAAGGGGCTCAGCACTTAAAGTCAACCGCCAGCTGAGGCGCTCCCTTGCAGGACGGGGGCAGGGAGCAAAAGACTTCACGTGCTCCCCCTCCTCAGGCCTTGATTGACCTGGAGGCAGCAGTGGCAGCAAGCAAAGTCTCCTCCCACCGCCAGGGGCAAGGGCACCTAGGCGGAACTGCCAGCTGTTCAGAACAGCTGGCTGTTCTCTCTGGTGGGGGTAAAGACTTTGTGCGCTCCCCCACCCCAGACCAATCAGGGTCTGGAAGTGGGGAAGCACAGAAGAGTGCTGACCCCGCCCCTTCCGCCCGAGGCCCCGCCCCTTCCGGGGCAGCCCGGGATCACTTCAAAAATTTCTGAAGTGGCCCCCAATCAAAAATTATTGCCCACCCCTGTGCAAAGGGGACTTAAAATTCAGCTGAACCTGTGATTGGATAGTATGCTTTGAAGCCCTTGTTGCTTTTCTTCCCAGCTTCTTTTTCATTAAAGGTTACACTCACCCAGAAGTCCACACCATTGGCTATCAAGTAGGAAACCCGCACTAGTATGGTAAAAGCATGTCAGCAACACAGCAACTTTCTGCACCATAGAGTGCAGAGGCAAAACAAAGCTCTAACTTCTCTCTCGGGAGGAACAGTGTTGCCTCCATACCACAAAAGAATGAGATAAGCTCCATGCAGATGGTGGGTTGCTATAAAACAAACTCAAACAAGTGAGCAATGGTGAAAATTAAATCTCCCAAAACTTCGATTGCCATTACATGATCTTCAACCAATGTCAGATGTTACTTCGTTTTCCCCAGAGCCAGATATCTATGGGGAAAAGGGAGGCGCGGGGAAAGATTTAAAAGGGTCAATGGCACAGAGATGAGGAAAAGCACTTGTTAAAAACTTGTAGGACCAATTCTCTTCCCAATTGTGCGGGTGGAAGTCCAGAGTCACTTCATTTAAATCAGTAGAGTCACATGGGGGTAAAATTGGTATGAGAGGAAAACTTGCAGTCCTGCTTTACTCTAAAATATATTGCCAACAAAGAGCACACACGAAGCACATTTCACAAGCTTTCCATTCCCGCTTTTCCCTGCCACTTCTCCGAGCTGGGCAGAGTGTATTTGTGGAGTCAACCGTCACCATTTTCTGTTGATTTAAAAACCTTCGTGGACTGTTACCATAACTTGCCAATCGCAAACATTCATCCCACTCCTGAACACACAGATGAAAGTATCTCTTCCATTTAAACAAGGGAATGGGGTATCTGCAGCCAACCTCTCTCCACCATTAAGAAAACTTAGGAAGTTCTTCCTTCTCCCCCACAATCCTTTTTCAGGAAACCCAGGCATTCTCACAGATTATTTCTTTGAGAGATTCTTTATTTCCTGCAGTTCCTGAAACACCACCCAGCGCTAATGCAGTGCCATCTTCCAACCCTCACACATCCCCACACACAATTCACTTTAGGGCTTTAAACACAATCAACAGATTAAAACCAGCAAGTTCCTACCTGCACTTTCTGGCTCCTCGAATTACACTGCCTGGAATCGTTTGTTATGCCTGCTGTGCAGCCTTAAGACAGTGTTTCTAAAAGGCCAATGTTTAACGCTTCTTCCTTTAAAAGAAGTATTTCATGTGGTCTCTGTTGTGTGACCTAGGCTGTGTGCTGCAGATAGGGAGGGGTCACAAACATATGCAGCCACTTCCTTACCAAATGACTTGATAGCTCACATCCTGCTGCCTTACTCATGTGAACAGCCCGCAAGTAAATCCTCGTGAGTAATACATTTACGGTACATGCTTCCTTCTACAGAAGCTACAGTGAGATTGCAGGATTTATTTTAACATTTATAACCCATACACAGACTAGGTTATAGGCTTGTGATCTTTCTGCAGCATTGTGGTAAAATCAAATGGCCAGCCACTCAGGCAAAGACCAGATTTGTCACAGTTCTGCCAGAGGTTATGTCAAAATTACATAACCATAATCATGCCCCTGAAAGAAAAACCAAAGATTAGACGTTCACAAAACGAAGTCCACACCAGATCAGTGGGAGTGTCACAATTGCTAGATAGAAGAAGAGTAGAATTTGTGAAGTCTAACCATGCATAGCTCTTATTGACATCTTTGGCTGGATTTATTTCCTGTCTGGCAAAGATTCATCTACTTTTAACTGGAAATCTCCAGCATTTCCCTATAAAACTGCTCATTCTGCTTTTGTTTTTATTTTAGTAAAAACATCCATATGGGATATCCAAATTCTTTTGAAAAAGACTGTCCTAATATTATGTTGGCAGTAATCTTTATGACATTAACACAAGCCATGTCTTTCCTTTCCAAGACAACATCAAGATATTAACAGCAGTTTTACATGTACAGTAAACTTCCGATAATCTGGCACCTTTAGGACCCAGGGGGTGCTGGATTATCAAATATGCCAGACTATCAGAAGGGGGGGCTATGAGGGAGTCTGGGGTGGGGTGGATGCCACCCCAGACCCTTCATAGCCCCCCCTTCCGATAGTCCGGCTCTGCCCCAGGCGTCCCCGATTCAGCTGCTGCTGGTCAGTTTCAGCAGCAGCTGAATCTGGGACGCCTGGGACAGAGCAGCTGGGGTGCTGCTGGGTTGGTCGGCGCTATGGGACCAACCCGGCAGCACTCCGGCTGCTCTGCTCCAGGCGTCCCCAAGAGCAGCTGGGGTGCTGCCAGGTTGGTCCCGCAGCCCCGAGAGGCAGCACTACAGAACCAACCCGACAGCACCCCAGCTGCTCTGCCCCCAGCTTCCGTGATTCAGCTGCTGGTCAGTTTAAGCAGCGGCTGAATCGGGGAAGCTGGGCGCAGAGCAGCTCCAATTGTCCGGCTGCCCCAGCACTTCCGGGTTCCTGATGGTGCCGGACCATCAGGCGTGCCGGAGCATTGGATGCCGGACTAATGGAGTTTTACTGTATTAGCAAAGTGTCTGTAGAGCTACAGAGAGTCTCACCCGCAACTTTGTATTGGCCCAAACATTATTTTTCTCTTCTATCTTGCTGGAGACACATCCAAAATATCTGATCTAGAGGGCAAAAGGGCACTAGGTACATTTTTAGAAAAGTTCTGGAGAGCTCTTGAAAGAATGATCTTGTAAATACAAGAGCAGAATTTCTACCTTCTGATCCCAGACAGGATGCATATGTCTAGCAAATAGAGTATGTATGCCTTCGCTCAATAGGACAGCTTCCTAGGTTTTCCTTACATCAATCTGTTTTCTGAGAGGCATTAATGACAAATATAATGAAGCCATTTTGATTGGCAGATCTCTAATCACCAGTCCTGAGAGGTAAACAAATAGCCCTTTCATAATAGTCCACAACAAGTTTCAGGAATGTACTACTTATTGGTCTCCCTCCCTCTCTTTGCAATGTGAATACAGTGATTTAAATCTGAGCAATGTTATCTTGGGCATTTCTAAGCAAGAACTCATGCAAGCCACATGCTTACTCTGGGATTTCCAAGGAAGAGCCTTGGTCAGGATGGAGGCAGTCCAGTTTCAGGTCTTTAAACCACAAGAAAACAGAACCGATCCAGCCAGACACAAGAAAGAGGAAGTAGTACCATACTGTGTAAGATAGTCACACTGAACGATCACTTGTATTTTTCTTCCCTCATGACAGGTTACCACACAGCAGGGATGGGGAACCCTTTTTGGGCCAGGGGCCACTGACCCACAGAAAAAAAATCAGTGGGGGGCTGAACACAAGTGAGAAGCAAAAAGAAAAAAACCCTCCCTGATATGGCCCCCGAATGAGGAGAAAGACTCTCCCCACATTCCCCTCGCACATCAGAACCTAGGGAAGACCAGGCTCCAGCCCCATGTTGTGTGCTCCAGCCCCATGGTGGGTGTAGTAAGTTGAGGGTCAGTAACATGGAGTCAGCAGGCCTAAATAGAGGCCTGTAACATGAAAACAGCAACAGGCCTGCAATCTAGTGAGCAAGACTTTGGTTCAGTAACAGGAGCCAAGAAAGAGGCCCTATTGATAACTGTGTGATTGTGTAAGTTAGGTCGAGCATGGAAGGACACAGGGAGGCACTGGGTCCAGACTGTGAGCCAAAGGGGAGTAATGAAACATCTTAATAAGAAATGTCTTGGTACAAAAACTCCCTAAAAACTAATGCACAGACCGACCTAGGTTCAGGACCAGGTCGAGATTGACAGCATGAAGGATAGCAAGTGAGCCCCCCTTCCGTAAGATGAGGGGTGGTAACTAGGCAACAGAGGGTGGTAACCTGGTACGTAAAGAAATGATGTAAGTTGTTTGTACCTGTCTATAAAAGGACACGGCAGAGGGTGCTCTCCGGCCGACCTTGGGGGGGCGCACTAGGCGCCTGAACGGCAGGTGTCATTGCCTAAACTTACAGAATGCACAGTAGCTTAACTTTGACTAACTGCTGTTAATATCTGATATATGGCAATAGGCCTGCCCGGTGTTGGTACCTTGTCAACGCGGGCCATAGTGCCCAGTGGTGTAACATTGTACTGATCTCTGTTACCAACTGGTAGAGCTTCGCATTTGACAATAAACCTGCTCGACTGATTTCAAACCTTGCCTGCATCTGTCGTTTCCGGGGCCTCTCAGATCTCGTGTTGACCCAAGAGCACAGGGTCTAACACTCTAGATAAAGGGAGCACCGATTGTTACGCATGCAGCCGAGAGTTTATCATCACCGACGGAGTAGAGGTCCTGTCAGGAGCGTGCCAGGACGACCCTGACCAGACGACGCTGACACTGACAGTCCAGACCACCGAAGGTACCGAGGTACGAAAACACCAAGGTACGACAGTGGGGTGGCAGGGAGGCTGGACCACCAGCACAGGCTCCCCAATTCTGGGGGGAGGACTGAGTCTCGGGGGCTGGATCCAGGCAAGCTGGGGGCTGCATCCGTCCCCTGGGCCTGACGTTCCCCATCCCTGCCAAAGAGGAATGTGTTCAAACTAGTTTTTTTAATCTACTTAGTTTTGGTAATAGCAAGGGGAAGGAAAAATGTCAGACCTGGCAAATTAACCCACAGAGGAGCTAGGGGAACTTCTCAGAACGGACATGCCCAGAGGCAGGACTTCATAGCCACACACTGTAGCAAAGAGCAACAGCATCAGCAAACCCATATCAGCAGAATAAATGCACTGCGCCAGCATTTAGACCTAGCGTGAATGGACAACAGGAATCCCAACAAATAATAATGGCAAGCTGTCACGCGTGGGGAGAAGAGACAGAGGTCATGGAATGGAAATGAAACAGCACAGCCAATCAATTCTGTAGATGAGGGGCAGCACATGGAGCCACTGCTGTACATGCCAGCTGCTTTCAGGGGTGGTTCAGGACCAGGGCAGGAATAAACCTGCCTTGGCTCCGCTGCTCCATCCCTGGGGCAGCGCTCCTGCTGCTCCCAGTGTGGGCGGAGAAGGAGGCTTGACTCCAGACCAGGCTGACAGTAATCAAAGCAATTACAACCTGAGGTGTGTTGAGTAGTCTGTGTGAAACAAGCTGGGGTGAGGTCTCAGCTCAGTAATTAGTTCAGGGGTCTCAAACTCCTGGCCACCCTGAGCCAGAGCAATTGTGCAATCTGGCCCCGAACTCCTGACGGGGGGAGAGGGCCTGTCCATACCAGCCCCCAAGCCCTGCCCTTTCCTGTCATTGCCTCGCCTTCTCCTCCCCAACACCCCATCCATGATAATGCTGCTTTGGGGATCATCGGAGGGGGAGCCTGGACCTGCACAGTGGCAAGTCGCACCCCCACGTACACACATTCTCTGTGGCAGCAGGAGCTGTGGGAAGAGGAGTTTATGGGGGCCAGCAGCAGACAGGCCCCTCCCAGCTGCCCAGGAGTCCCAGACCGAATTGTGCAATTGCACTGGATGGGGATGACCCACGGGTAGGGAGTCTGAGACTCTGTATTAGCACAACAAGGTTCAGACCACTAACTGAAACCCTCAGAAGAGCAGTTAAAGACTGAGCAGGCCACGGAGGACGGGACTGCATGAAAGTGTGTAGGCAGGACTGGGGAAGTTTTGCACTTCCTGCACTCAGGCTGTGTCCCATCCAGTGGTGGGTTGAGAAAGTAATTCAGCCTCCTGGTGTTCAATTTAGGGATGTAAGTGACTAGTCGACTACCCAATGAGAAAAAGCTTATTGGATAGTCGACTAGTTGCTTCCCCTCCCCTTGCTACCACTATCAGAGGCAGCAATGGGGGGGCAGGAGCAATTGCTGAGGGTAGCCAGCTTAAAAGCTGGCTCACCCCAGCACGGTCTCTGCAGGGGGTGGGGGAAGCAGGAGGGTAGAGGGCACCAGGCGTGAGGCAGGAAATCAGCTGATTCCTGGCTCATGCCTAGCCCCAGATGCTGTGCCTCTGCTTTTTAAATGTATTAAGAGCCTACCGGTGCAAGCTGGGAATCAGCTGGTCCAGCTCACACCGGGTCCACCCCCTCACTGTGCTTCAGCCTTTTAAACGTGTTAAGAGCCAGTAGGCTCTAGAACCCATCACCCCGGCTCTGGAGATATAAGCCTTATGCATTAGACTATGGGTTTAGCACCCGGGGCTGGGAGCTAATCCCGCTGCGGCCCCCTGCTTATCGACAATTGACTAGTCAATGGAAAATCCATCAACTAGTCGATTAGTTGATTAAACTAAATTTAACACCCCTAGTTCAATTTGGTGACCCATAATGATCTAGGTGCCACAAAACGAGCCTCGTGAGAAGATTTTTTCAAAAAGGCACAAAAGGAGTTGGATGCTAGACTTCCACTTGTACCTTTGAGAGTCTCCCCCTAAAATCAAAAAAGTTAACACCGTTGTAACAGCGCTGCCATTGTTATTTATTTAGGGCCAAATAGACAGTGGCTGTCTAAAGTGGCCTTTGCTTCCTTTACATATACACAGAAGTCCCTTGCTGAGGCTTTGGGGGTATAACTCCTTTTATGCCACAAACACTCTGGGAGCAGTAATGCGACGACTGGGGCTCGACTGCATGTGAGGGCAGAGCTGACTGGCTTCTGGCTTCATAGATACTGAATAAAACTGACAAGCTGGTTTCTGACTCCAGAAGCTATTCGAGGTTCACTGCGTAGACATGCAAGTCTAGGGCAAGCTGCAGCAGGCAGGTGGCTTCCTGTACAAAAAGAATGATTGTCTTCCCTTCAAGACATGATGACACCACTTTTTAAAAACGTCTGTGCAGCAACGCTGCCTCTCCTTCACTGTCAGCCTGGCCTAGCTCCTGACTGAAGGGGTGGAAGAGGCAACACTAGGTTTTAAACTCTGACAAGTCCACGCTGTGAACAGCCCATTTATTCTTGGCAATGGGAATCACTCAGCACTGTCCTTGCTATAGGTGGAAAACAGTACTTCAGGGAAACAGCAAAGGAGTATCTACCTAATTTCTTTACATCTTCAAAAAATAAAGTGTACTTGGCTAACGCTTTGCCAGTGTAAAATTCTCATATTAAGCTGGTCTAATCAACACAATGCTTCAGATTATGTTGAGAGCCAGACTATTACAAATTCAAACAGTGTGATTGGCAGTGGAGTGGAAACAGGATTATGGGAAATTTTGCAAGAGTTTCCTTAGAATCAGAGTCACAGAACATTACAGTTTGAAGAGATTTCAGAAGGTCATTAAGTCCAACCCCCTGCTCAAAGCAGGACCAATCCCAACGAAAGCATCCCAGCCAGGGCTTTGTCAATCTGGGACCTAACAACCTCTACGGGTTACCATCTCCCTAGGTAACCCGTTCTAGAGCTTCACCATCCTTCTAGTGAAATAGTTACCCCTAATATCCAACCTAGACCTCCCCCACTGCAACTTGAGACCATTGCCCCTCGTTTTGCCATCTGTCACCACTGTGATCAGCCTCTCGCCAGCCTCTTTGGAACCCCCCTTTGGGTAGATGAAGGCTGCTCTCAAATCCCCCCTCACGCTTCTCGTCTGCAGACTACATCCAAAACTGGATGTAGTACTCCTGATGTGACCTCACCATAGTGCTCTAGGTAAGCCACCTCCATGAGGGACAGCAGCCTGGTTCACACTGGTGCTTTACCGCGCTGTGACATGCTGTGCTGGGGGGGTGTTTTTTCACACCCGAGACAGAAATTTATAGTGCTGTGAAGTGCCAGTGTAGACCTAGTCTATATCCAAGATTTCCAAAGGGATCCACACCTCCTTTTGAACATTTTAGGGGCCTGCAAATGAAAAAAGGTTGGAAACCACGGCATTAGCCTTTTTTATCTGCCTGCCACAGGTCCTAAGGGCAGGGTGCATAAAAATGAATTATTTTTTAAATCAAAGATCTCTCATCATGAAGTATGGATTATAACTTCTATACTATAGAACAATATATTCATGGGGGCTGTGTCTACACTGGGCCACTTATTCCGTAAAATCAGCCGCTTTTCCGGAATAAGCTGCGAGCTGTCTACACTGGCCCTTGAATTTCCGGAAAAGCAACAATGCTCTACTGTACAAAATCAGCCGCTATTCCGGAAAAACTATTCTGCTCCCGCTCGGGCATAAGTCCTTATTCCGGAACAGTGTTCCGGAAAAGGGCCAGTGTAGACAGCCCAGTAGTCTTTTCCGGAAAAAAGCCCCAATCGCAAAAATGGCGATCGGGGCTCTTTTCCGGAAAAGCGCATCTACATTGGCCACAGATGCTTTTCCGGAAAAGGGCTTTTCCGGAAAAGCAGCCTGCCAATGTAGACGCTCCTTTTCCGGAAAAACTGAAAACGGAATAGTATTCCGTTTTAAGCATTTCCGGAAATTCATGCCAGTGTAAACACAGCCGTAATGTTTACGAAAAGTTTTGTAAATGAATTCCAATAGTTCACGGATTAGGGTCCTGATTTTATGGATTTAGATTAACCTTTCTATCTACCCAATGGGACTCCGTGCTCAGTAGAAGATACCATCAGAGATGTTTAGTTCTGCAGTTCTCAAACTATGGATTTGTGTCTTCAGGGATAACATGCCTGTTAACAGCAAAAATATTTTTAAATAAATAAGTCTATAGAAGTGAGAAATAACAGACCTTATCCCTATTGTCCCTCTGCAAATGTGCGTACACAGAGTCAATCCCTTACCTCGCTCGGAAAGCGCAAAGTTTCAATAGAAGATTGTAGGGGGAGGAATAGATCTGGCCAAGGAAAAGAAGTGTGGAGGTAAGTGTGAGAAGAGAAAAACAAGCAGAAGAAACAAAAGTGAAACTGTTTGAGCAGCGCATATTCCAGAAATCTTGAGGTCTGAGTGTAGCCTTCATTGATTCGAGATCTACCATACCATTCTCTCACTAGAATTTTTGTACTGTAGAAAACCATGATTAAATCAAGTCTTCCTGACTAGCAATTTAAATCAAATCCACTCCGCTTATGGACAGATCTTCACAGCTGCGAAGTCTGAGAGATCCTTATCAGAAAACTTCCTACCGCATAGTTTGACATGAATCCCCCTTCCTCTCCCAAACAGCAGCACTAGCAGGAAACGTCTTGTGAAAGTGTACCACATGCTGCTTTCTGCTTACAAAAGAAGCTACATGTTTGTGACTGAAGTTCCACTGCCTCACTTCTAGGACCCAATTCCCACTTGCTTTATTCCTGCATTTGGGACAGAAGAATGAAAGGTGTCTTTTAGACATCTTGTACAGCACGTATTGGAAAGACAGCCGGGTCTTGCCCGACTCGGGTTTGAGTCAGAGCAGCCTTGATTCAGCTCTAGCTCATGCTGTGTTTCCCTGAAGTCCTATGGTGCCTGGGGGGAAAATAGTCACAGTGCACATCCCCCCACCTCACCCCCTTTGTCGGGACGATGTAGAACCCTTATGCCAAGTATGTTCCAGCCAGGGAGGCTACCTGCACTCGGCGCTTACAGACAGAGGCGAGGAGAGCCGCTGGCCTCATCCGCTTAGCCTGGCCATTCCTCCAGCACAGGCGGCCCACGGGAAGCAGTGGGGATTTGGGAGCCGGCCTGCCGACAGGGCAGGGGGCGGTGCCAGTTGCCCCAGGCCCTTTTGAATCACCGCCGGAGCACTGCGCAGCACGCTCCTGGCAGCACTAAGGGCTGGCTGCTCCAGCCCCACCCCTTCTGCCTGAGGCCCCGCCCCCCTTGCCCAGGAGACCAGAGGGGCTGACAGAAGTGAACTGGGCCAGGTCCCCAGATTTAAGGAACTAGCCTCTGACCTGTGCCAGTTCAAGTCCCACCTTCCCCTTGCCAGGGAGATGCAGCCAAGCACCCTCCGCCCCAGGGAGGTCAAGGCCAACCAGGCCTCCCGTGGGCGCTCAATGCAAGTGCCCCTCTGAGAGTCCAGCTCCGCTCAGGTCTCACACCCGGGGCCGTTCTGCCGGACGCTCAGGCAGGCCTGCTGGACGGCCACCCCGGACGCTCTGCGGAGCCCGCTGCATAGCGACAAGCCTCACCCTCGGGGATGCCGCCCTGAGCCATGCGGGCTGCCGGCACGTAGCTGAGGGCCTGCTGGAACCCAGAGGGGACGACGGCGAACAGGAGCCGTGCCAGTCTGCTGAGACGCTTCTTGGCCTGCTGCACGGGCCTGGCCGGGGAAGAGGCATGACGGTCCCGCCTGCCCACGGTCTCCACCAGGCCCGAGGGGCGGCCCCAGGCCGAGATCTTGTGCAGGAGCCCGACCTGAGAATGTGAGAAAGGTGCCTGACTGGAAAGCCGGGGGGCGAGAGGAGGGCAGGCCGCCATGGGGAGCAAGCAGGCAGTGCCGGGCAGCTGAGCCACAGCAACAGCTAATGGCCATAAGGCCAGAGCAGCGACCCCTTCCCACAGCCCAGCAGGACACGCCGGTCTCTGGAGCGGGGCAGGGACCAGCGCACGTGGCGGAAACAGCAGCGCCCTGCACCCTGACTGCAGCACCTTGGGGGATGTGGGGTGAGGTGGGGGGCTCTCAGTGTGACCCCAGCAGTGGAATGTGGGGTGAGGAGGGGGGCTCAGAGTGACCCCCCAGCAGTGGGATATGGGGTGAGGTGGGGGGGCTCAAAGTGACCCCCCAGCAGTGGGATGTGGGGTGAGGTGGGGGGCTGTGTGACCCCCAGCAGTGGGATATTGAGATGAATTTGGTGGGTGCAGCATTTGCTGCATGACCCCCCAGACGTCAGAGCCGGGGGAAGCAGTACGTCAGCGATTCCAGCCCACGCACAGGGAGCCCTGAGCAGGCCCTGGAGCACAAGGCGGCCTGGAGGGAGCCGGGCTGATTAATTGATTAACCCAACGCAGAGCAGCTGGGCCAGGCCCAATATGTAGCTACGGTGGTGGGGGTGGGGACCACACCAGGTTTCTGTCTGGCTTTGTCTGTTGTTCCTCATGCAGCTGAAAACCAAACCCCTGGGGGTCCCTCAGGTGAGCGGAGGTTCTCTGGGGGGCAGTGGGAAAGGTACCAGTGTGGGGGGTCTGGCTCCGGCTCTTCTAACCGCCCCTCTTCCTGTGCAGGGGATGCTGGCCTTTGAATCCTTGTTGGCCAAACTCCGTCACCACATGGCTCCATGGGGGCTCTTCAGATCCCTGGTAAGTGCTTGTCCCCCCCCCGCCCCACAACAGTGTCTGGGCACATGGGTGTGTCTGAGCTGGGGGCTGCCTGGCATTTGGTCCTGCTGCTCCCCCCCTGCACAGGAGGTATACTTGGGACCCTACGTATGCCCACTGAAAACCCTCTTTATGCTGCCACGGTGGTGTAAAAGGACTTTAAGGCATATATACACTATGAAAGTTCGCCAATGTACAGTGTAGTTATACCACTGCAAAATGCTAATGTAAATGCCCTGCATTGTTATTGCTTAATTCAGTACACTGCTGTAAGACATGCCTTGGTGAGATGGCTGCAGCTCATCTAGCGATGCACGTCTCATTGTGGATTTACACCATTTTAACTAATGCGATATTGTTCTTAGTATAGACAAGTCCTAGGGGTAACTGTGACTCAGCACCTAGTGCAGCCATGTATCTCTTTGCAAAGCCAGTATAAAGAACCACGATTCCAGTCTGGCTTCTTTTTACACTCATTCACACAAGGGTAAGTAGCTGCACAAGGTGCAAGGCAGTGGAAACTCTTTTCTGCAATCCATCAGAAGCCAGCGTTGCAGCATTATTTCCAAAATACTCAACTTAAGACAGGGTCATTGTGCTCTTGCTCCTCTGCTGCAGGTCTGGAGACTTAACTGTGGACCCCCTTTGTAAAGCAGAAAGAGTTCTTACGGTCTCCATTGTGTCTGTTCTTTCTAGTGGATTAAGAGGCACACATGCCTCCAAACCAGACACATCAAGAGAAACCAAATTCAGCCAAGACTCTGCTACCATAAACAAGCTGATTCTTTTAGCACAGCAGCAGCTCCTGCAGGAGTTTCAGACATACACAATTGAAAACAAAAGCCACAGATGTCCCTTGGAGACAGAGTTATCTAGGGAACAGAAGGTAAACACCCAGCCTAAGGTGCAATCTTTAGGGAAAGCATTAGCTGGATGTCATAAATGTCTAAGATAATCTCCTAAGCCTCCAACAAAGCTAGTTATGGATTCACTAATTGGCAGTTACTTGTGCCATAGATGCTACTGTATCTCAAAGCATCACTCATGAAAAAATTAATCTTCTTGAACTTCTGGGAGTTATTTTCAGGAGTACAAAACTTGGGATCATGCAGATATGGATACAGGTTAGTGTGTGCTTCCACTGTTAACAAGGAGAACTGTTTTCTCTGCATACTGTTGCCACAGAAATCTCTGCCCTGGTTAACGGAGGTTTTTCTGTAGTTAAAAAATAGTGACTACATATAGTATCAGCCCAGCACACATTTTTAAATGGAACAAGCCAGGTAAACACAGGTTTCTGTAAAAACTTGGAACAACAAATAGTTGAGTAGCCCTTTAAAGACTAACAACATGTAGATCAGGGGTGTCCAACCTCTTTAAGCACGAGATCACTTTTTGAATTTAAGTGCAATCCAGGATCTACCTCAAACCCAAATGCCCTTGCCCTGCTTCCTTCATGCCCCCCCCCGTCCTACCCCTGCCCTGCCTCTCCCCCATCCTCTCATCCGTCCACCAGGCAAGGGCAATGGGCTGGGACACAAGTTCTGGTCTTGGACTAAGGGATTTGGAGTGTGTGGGGGACTCTGAGGCAGGGCAGGGAGTTGGGGTGCAGGAGGGGGTTCCCGTACAGGCTCTGTAAGGGAGTCTGGGTCCAACGGGCTCAGAGCTAGGACAGAGGCTTGGGGTATAAGAGAGGGTTCATGACTGGGGCAGGGGTTCGAGATTCTAGCTCCAGCTGGACACTGCTTGTCTCCGGTGGCTCCTGGGTGGTGGTGCAGTGGGGCTAAGGAAGGCTCACCCCTACCCTGGCCCTGCAACACTCTCAACAGCAGCCAACAAACTCCATCTGTCCCAAGCCCTGTGGCTCCCCACCCCATCCGTTCTCTGGAGACAGAATACAGGGTGGGAGAGGGGGCACCCTGACATCAGCACCCCTCCAGTCCCTTCCCTGCTCTGTACCACAAGCTGGAGGCTGGGGGGGGGAGGAGGAGAGACAGCTCCAAAGCAAAGGGCAGGATATGTGTAGCAGTGGAGGGAGGGGCAGCTGAAGTGCCGGCACTTGATAGCCTCTTGGCCAAACTAGTCAGGATCACCTGTCAAAGGCTCCAAGCTCTACCTGTAGATCCCGCTCTACTGGTTGGTGACCACTGATGTAGATGGTATCATGAGCTTTTGTGGGCACAGCCTACTTCTTTCAGATGACCAGAATGCCCACAAGAGCTCATGATACCATCTATATGTTTTGTTAGTCTTTAAAGGGCTACTAATTTTTTTTTAAAGTTTTTCCTGTTATAAACTAACTCCCCTCTGAAACATTTGAACAGATTTCTGTGTGGTACTCCACATCTGTTCTAAAGATTGGGGGAGAAGCCTGAGGTCAGAAGGGAGAAAGCAACATCAGGGAGCCAAATGGGCTCCAGGAAACACCTGGAAAAGATATTTCTGCAGTACTAGATGGCACAAGTCAGGGAACAAATTTATGATAGACATCATTAAAAGCAAGGAGATTTGAGGCGAGTTATGGTACAGGTAGGGAGTGAGAATTCTAGGTTCTATTCCCAACTCTGGCATGAATGACACCTTAGGTCACGCATTTATTGTCTGATTTCCAAGTGTGATGGAACAACTTCCTGTTCCGATCTGCTTACTAGTATTTATGCCTGGATCTGGACAAAGCTTTTCAGTGCAAGCCAAGAATTGCCAGCTGGGACGGGAACCCCTCCCAAGTACAAAGGAGACAGATCCCAAGCCAATTTGGCAGGAATTGAGACATGGAACTTTATTACTTTAAAGGTGTGTAACTCCTCACAGCCAATTAGGCTGGTGGATTCGCTTTCTGTTTGAGTCATCTACCAAGATAGGGTATTTACAGTATTCCCAGAAACTGGTAAATCAACAAGATAGAGTCTGATACTTGCACAAGGAAGAAAAGTCAAGATGTAGCATAAAAAAACAAAAACCCAAACCAACACAGAAACCCCAAAACAGATGGTATGGGGAATTTTTGTCTTACAATAAAAACTCCCTTGCTCTGAAACTTGGCAGAGAAGACATCACAGCCTAAATCAAGACTTTTCAAAAACATGTCCTCCTTCACCCCTATTGAAGGCAAAAAGCAACAGAGAAATCTGTTCCAAACTGCTTTGCTGGACATTGGAGGGCACACCTAGTCCCCCAAACTTCAAGGCACATACCCTTTAGCCTAGAGATCACATACCACATTCATCAAGAATTTTCTTTGGAGGAGAATTTTCTTTCATACCTGCCTCTAAGTTAGCAGGAATGACACTTACGGTCACACGTAAGTTCGGAGTGCTTTACTGGTGTAGCTAAACCATCAAAGCACTTTTATCGTAGACACAGCTTATACCGGCAAAACTTTCCAGTTGCTCCATGTAACCACATTAACACTAGAGAGGCTTCTGCTCAGATCTGTGAGGGATCACAAGTCTTTGAACACCGTCTGTGCCAGCAGAAGCCCCTGTTGGCTCTCAGTGTCTACAGGCCACAACTGGCTCAAACAGGGAAAAGACGTAAGTGCACTTAGCCTTTGCTTTCTTCTTACCCTTACAGCTACTTTTATCTGGCAGGTACCTGCGTGCACATGGCTATTATACCCCCCCCCCCCCACACACACACACAGTAACATGCCCCACCCTGCCCACTTCCCTTTCCTGATAGAGCTGCAGGCCAGGGCCAGTCCTTGCTCCCCAGAGTTGGGGGGGGGGGGCCACAACAAAGATTGCTCAAACTTTAAACACTGGCAGCTCTTGGAATTCCCCCCCCCAAAATGAAGTCCCAGCAGGGCAACCCCCAGCCCAGTTTGGGCCACACTGACCCTCTGGGGGCTTTGCACACAGAGCCCCCCCGCTGGGCCAGCAGGAAGGGAGAAGGGGAATGGTTCCCCCGGCCAACAAGACTCCCCTGCTTCCCCCTTTCTAGACTCCTCCCCCCCATTACCCCCTCCCGGCCCCTCCCCCCCAGACTCCTCCCCCCCCATAATCCCCTCCCCCCCCAGACTCCTCACCCCCATGACCCCCCCCCCCTCCCCAGACTCCTCCCCCCCATGACCCCCCCCCCCAGACTCCTCCCCCCCATGACCCCGCCCGGCCCCTCCCCCCCAGACTCCTCCCCCCCATGACCCCGCCCGGCCCCTCCCCCCAACTCTTCACTCTCATCCCCAGGACCCCCGAGCCTCGCGCGGCCCCCACCTGCGCCGCTCTCCGCCCGCTCCGCTGACTCCGCCGCTCTCTGGGGCGACGCGCACAACTCCGCGGCCCCGCCTCCCCGCGCGCGGCCGGAACTACTTCCTCTTAAAGGGGCCGCGCCCCGCTCGCTCCGCCTCCCTCCGCCCGGGCAGCCCCGCGCGCGACCCCAGCCACGGCATCCCCGTGGGCCTTGCTGCCCCGCCCCTCCCCCAGCTGCCCGCTCCCACCTGCGCACCGGGGTCCGGCCACAGTCCGGGGGGCCCCTCGCAGGCACCAGCTTTCGAAAGTGCCCTGGGTCCCCGCGCCCCCAAAGGCTGCCAAGCAGCTGAGCGGGGTGGGGGGGGGAGAGACGCTGGGGGGGGCGGGGGGTGCTCAGCACCCAGCAGCGTGTCCCTGGGGGGCGCCAGCCGTGGGAGTGGGCAGCGACGGCGGCCAGCCCAGCCCCCCAACCACACCCGGGCAGCCAATCTGGGCCCCAGGGGGGAGCGGTCAGTGGCCCCCACGAATGCACCCGCCACGCCCTCGTGGACGTGGGCCACCTGCTGTCTGGGCGGCGTGGCGCCTGGCGTGGCGCCTGGCGTGGCTGGTGCCCAGGAGCCGCTGCATGCACAGCTGGGCCCGCTCTTCTGGCACAGCCAGGGCTTCTGTGAGCCTGCCCAGTTGTCTAATGGGGCAAACCCAAAAGACCCTATTGCCCCACCTCTTGCTTCTTCCCTGAGGTCATGCCCCCTGCTCACTTTCCCCAGGCAGAGAGGGGCAGGGAGTTGGGGTGCAGAAGAGGGGGCTCTGGGACGGGGCTGAGATTAACTTTTTGTGGCCCCAGCTCCACAGACGTTTGTGGGTCCCTATGGGGGCAATGGAATGTGTCACGGGGAGATTGGTCCTTGGAACAGGGTGCAGGCCGGGGGCAATAGGGCATGGCACTGTGGGGGCGGCCCCACTCTGCCCAGTGTGAGGACACTGCTTACAAACCCGCAGTCACCAGGGGCACACTGGCCTGTCCAGCCCTGTGCTGTCTGCTCCCTTCCCTGTGGAGGTGGGTCCGTGTCATGTCATGCGGCCCCACTAAGCCAAGCATGAGTGTTCCCTGGGAGCTGGGTGCTTGGGAGGCCACTCAGGAGAAATTCAACTGATTAGCAGGATTCCCACAACTCGGTTTACTGTCTACTAAGGGTGGTGCACATTCACCTGTGCCTCGGTGCACATAAAAATATTCCACACATGGATGGAAAAGAATAGAGGGGTCATTGCCTAGCACCCCTCCCCTTCCTCACAAATGCACAGTGCCCTGAATACCACCACCCCGGCCTGGCATTCCCCAACCATCAGTCCCACAACTGCCCAATATCCCACACACCCTCCCTCAGCCCTACTGTCCTACAGCCTTCCCCACTGCCCCACCCCTAAAACTACAGCACCTCACGCAGACCCCCTCCACTACCTAGCATCGCAGAATTCACACGCCTCCCCCACTGCGCAGCCCCTCCCACTCCTCATATCCCCACGTTCCATGCACAGACCCACTCCCCGCCCCCAGTGAGCCAGTGCAGACTATATATCCCCCCCTCCCAGCACAAGCCCCAGATCCTCACCCAGCCCTTATTGCCTGGTGCTGGTGCTCACGGTGCAGGAGGTGTTCTGGCTGATCCCTGCTGGGGCCAGTGGGGAGGGGCACTACCCTGCCAGCCACATCCGCTTCAGGACTTGGGGAGAGGCATCTCTCTACACTGCAGCCCTGAGCCCCTGCGTGAGGCTGAACGGGAAGCTCTGCAGCTGCACAGCTTAGCAGGAACTTAGGTCAGGGGGTGGGGAGGAACCGGCGGGCAGGGCCAGGGGGGTGGGGAGAAGCCCTGGCTGGCTGGGCGAGAGGAGTGCATGGTGGTGGGGAGAAGCAGAGAAGTGGAGAGGAACCAGCTGCTCTGGGTGAAACACAAGTGAGCAGGCCAGACTGAGGCCCTTTTGAGTGTGAGCCTGGCACCATGGCATCAGCAGTGCCATTGAAAATCCGGTTCTGCTTTGGAAGGGAATTTGGGTGTGTGGGGTAGGCTCTGGGCTGGGGCAGGACATTTGGGTCCAGGAGGGGGTCGGGGTGCTTACCTCCGGTGGCTCTGGAAAGCAGCCGGCACGCCCCTCTGGCAGCAGCTTTTAGGTGGCATGGGACCACACACCACTGCCTGCAGACACTGCCTCTGCAGCTCCCATTGGCTTCATTTCCCAGCCAATGGGAACTGCCGAGTCATCACGTGGGGCTGGAGCAGTGGGAGGTGGGGGCCTCCCCAGGGGCCGCCACCGAAGGGACATGCCAGCCACTTCCAGGAGCAGCATGGAGGGTGGGCAGGGAGCCTGCCTTAGCCCTGCTGTGCGGCAGCTAGTGGCAACTGGGAGCTCCTGTGGCCCAAAAGTCCCTTTAAATTGTCCAGACCTTTGGGCATATCCCCGCTTTGTCCCCATCAGTGGGCTGAGCTGAGGTCCCCCTCCCTCTGGTACCCAGGGCTGGACGCAGCTCCCTGCCACCTCCCCTGTGCAGGGTGGCCGGTGAGCTGGCTCTCCCCCTGCATGCCGGGCAGGTCAGTAAGCCTGAGTCACTCCCCCTGGCCTTCCCTCCAGCCCAGGACTCCTGTTGCTACTTGCTCCTCACCCTCACACATCCCTCCGTGCTCCACTAGGGGTCTCTCTTTCACCTCACGTGTATGGGCAAAACGGCATTTGTCTTGATCTAAATCAAACAAGACAAATGCCCAGTTTCATCAAAAAAGCTGGGACGGCAGGACAGGGCCGAGAAAAGGGGCTGTCCCAGCCATAGGGGACAGATGGTCTGGTCACCCTTGCCAAGGGATGCAATTGGCTGTTCTGACGTGAGGACGACGAAGCACGGCACCCTTTGCCATGCTGGGTAGAGCCGCGCCAACGCAGCGGTCACGCCGGAGCCTAGGCCCCTGGATAAACTCACCATGGTGGTGACTGGGTGAAAAAATCCCAGCAGCTCCTATGGTTCCCTCCTAATCCAGGAAGAGAAGGGGGCGGAGGATACGTTATTAGGAGATTTTAAACATTGTTTTACAATCTCAAACAACTCAGTGAAGATCGAGGTCCAGATTCTAATTTAGCTGTAAACCTGATACGTCCAGTGCATTGGGATTTGCACCAGGGTCACTGAAATCTGAATCTCGAACTACCGGCCTTGTCTACAGTAGGAAGGGTTTGCCAATACAGCTTTGCCCTGGTATAACTATCCTGACAGACTCCTGTAGTGGAGACACCGGCTTATACTGGAGAGAGAAAGAGCCTCAGTATGTGCCAGGTGCTTGAACCAAAGCAAGAATTATGCTCTGAGTAACAGGCAGACCTTGGCAAAAGCAGATTGTTTCCTGCAAGTCAAGTTACCCTTACTGCTGGGTATAGGGTCTTTCGCGTATACCCAAAGGTAAAAAACAATTCCAGCAAATGGACTTTTTTGCCCGTATGCTTTGTTTCCCACTCTTAACTGACATAATTATCACTGGCAAAATTTCTAAACGCAGACCACGCTCGTCCTTCTGAGACGTTGTTCCCTCACACACGTGGTACCACGTTAACTGTATCAGGTGTAGACTACGTGTAGACTACAAGGTTTTTCAAAGGTATCTCAGAAAAACTCAGCTGCGTCCAGGGAATGTGTCTGCTCTTCCGCTTGTTTTTGCAGAAGAGCAGACGTGCTCTATCGGAAGCCCTGTCTTCCTCCTCCCACGAGAAAGAGGAGGATTTTCTGAAATTTGGCCCAGTGTAGACGGGCCAAATTTTGGAAAAGCCTCTTCCTAAAAAACTATCGGAAAAAGGTACATAAATTGCCTTTTTCCTATAGATCATTGTAGTCTAGACATAGCCGCAGTGTAGTTAAAGCAGAACACTCCCCTTGTGGGGATGAATTAGACTGTTATGAACTGTATAGAGAACTCTCTCCCCAGAGGAATAACCCCTAGTGCACTTTCGTGCCTATGTAACTGCATCCATAGAGGCTGTTCCTGGCATCGTATATATATAGTAGCCCAATGTCTGTGACTCTGTAACGCTGAAATGCTGGCTGTTCCCTCTGGGTGGCACTGTTGCCTGAGTCACGTCCTTCGCCTCCCACTGTGCTGCTCGGCTGACTTCTGTCAGGTGCCACGGTCCCCATGCAGCACAGAGGTGCAGCATGGGGACCACGGAGCCCAAACGGCCATTTGTGCTGCTTGCTCCCGCACGGCGGCCCAGCTAAGCGGTGCAGAAGTCAGCCGAGCGCCACAGCAGGGAGGCAAAGGGGGGCAGGGCGGTGATGTACACGGCCAGGGAGTGGGGCCTGGACGAGCGTGCATACCCAACGGAGACAGAGAGGAGGGTGGAGGAGAGTGGAGGAGACAGAGAGGAGAACGGAGGAGAGTGGAGAGAGAGTGAGAGGCAGGAGAAGAGAAAGAGAGAGGCAGGAGGTGGAGGAGAGCTGAGGGGGGGAAGCAGTAGGAGGAGGAGAAAGAGAGACGGAGCGAGAGACCGGAGGCTCAGGAGAGAAGATCGAGATAGAAAGGGAATAGGATGTGGAGAAGAGACCCGAAAATCCCATCTTATGATGAGCTAATTGGCTAGTTGTAAAGAACAGCTTTGTCTAACCCATCCCACAAGGAATAACGGGGCTGCCGACAAAGGGCTTTGATGTCGGCAGGGGAGCGTCCAGACTAGCGCGCTGAGCGGACAAACAGCTGATCAGCTGTTTGTCGGCTCAGCGTGGCAGCCATGTAAATGTAAATGAAGCCGCGATCATTTAAATCGCGGCTTCATTTGCCTTTGCCTATCTGTCTAATCTACATGTAGTCTAGACACAGCCTTAGAAACTTGGTTCCCTAGCTGTCTTTTCTCCCACACTTCATTTAGATCAAGGGTTCTCAAACTGTGGGTCAGAATCCCAAAGTGGGGGTCACCAAGGGTGATGTTAGACTGGCTGGGGTCCAGGGCCAAAGTCCAAGCCCCACGGCCCAGAGCCAAATCCCTGGCTCCCGTGCCCCGAGCAGTGGAGCTTGGGTGGGTTCCGGCTTCACTCCCCGGTCCTAGGGTTGTGTAGCAATTGGTGTTGTCAGAAGGGGTCAGTGCAAAGGGATTTCTGAACCCGAGTTAGATGCTCAGCTTTTCAGAACGGGGACTCTCTCTCCAGGGACAGCGCTTTGCACTAAAAGGCCCCGGCTACATCTGGGTCTCTAGGCCCTGCTGAAATGCCAGGAGTAAATCACGAGGAATAGTTAATAAGGGGGAAATCTCTATGGGAACTACGGGGGCTTCTCAGCTCCAGTCACCCCCCAGCCTCCCTCCCATGAAACCAACTCACCCCAAACTGCCTGTTTCCCCCCTAGCCCCCCACCAGCCCCCCAGTTACCCCCCCATCTCCCCAGGGAAAGCCTCCCCCCCATCCCCCAGGTAATCCCTCCCCCCTGACCCCCCCCCCCCTGGCCCCCCACCCCTCCCCCCACCCCCCAGGGAACCCCCCCCCCCCCCCCAGTTACCCCTCCCCCCATCTCCCCCCACCCCCCGGGGCCCCCCAACCCCTCCCCCCCATCCCCCAGGTAATCCCTCCCCCCTGACCCCTCCCCCCACCCCCCCCCGGTAACCCCCCCCCGGCCCCCCAGTTACCCCTCCCCCCATCTCCCCAGGGAACCCCTCCCCCCCATCCCCCAGGTAATCCCTCCCCCTGACCCCCACTGACCCCTCCCCCCACCCCCCCGGCCCCCCCAGTTACCCCGCCCCCCGCTCTGTGACGCGCCGGGCGCTCGATGGGGGCGCGGCGGCTGCTCGGCCTGTGTCTGGGGGCGGCGCTGGCGCTGGGCGCGGCCCGGGGCTGCCTCCACTGCGACCCCCCCTTCGCCGCGCGCTTCGCCGCCTACCGGCCCCGCCTCAGCCGCAAGTCCTGGGCCCCGGGCGAGGTCCCGGCCGCGGGCCGCCTGCTGCGGGGCTGGGCCCTGGGCACCGTGCGGGGGCTGCGCCTCGGCATCCCCGCGCAGATCCGTGAGTGCCCCCCCGGGACCCCCCGCCCCCCCCGGACCCCCCCCGGGACCCCCCCGCCCCCCCGGGACCCCCCGCCCCCCCCGGGGCCCCCCGCCCCCCCGGGACCCCCCCGCCCCCCCCGGGCCTCGGCATCCCCGCGCAGATCCGTGAGTGCCCCCCGGGACCCCCCGCCCCCCCCGGACCCCCCCGGGACCCCCCCGCCCCCCCGGGACCCCCCGAGACCCCCCGGGCCTCGGCATCCCCGCGCAGATCCGTGAGTGCCTCGGCCCCCCCGATCCGTGAGTGCCCCCCCGGGACCCCCCGCCCCCCCCGGCCCCCCCCGGGACCCCCCCGCCCCCCCGGGACCCCCCGAGACCCCCCCGGGCCTCGGCATCCCCGCGCAGATCCGTGAGTGCCCCCCCCCCCCCGCCCCCCCGGGCCTCGGCATCCCCGCGCAGATCCGTGAGTGCCCCCCCGGGACCCCCCGCCCCCCCCCGGGCCTCGGCATCCCCGCGCAGATCCGTGAGTGCCCCCCCGGGACCCCCCGCCCCCCCCGGACCCCCCCGGGACCCCCCGCCCCCCCCAGATACCCCCCGGGCCTCGGCATCCCCGCGCAGATCCGTGAGTGCCCCCCGCCCCCCCCAGGGACTCCCCCGACCCCCCCCAGGGATCCCCCGCCCCCACGGGACCCCCCGCCCCCCGGGACCCCCCCGACCACCCCCGGGCCTCGGCATCCCCGCGCAGATCCGTGAGTGCCCCCCGGGCCCCCAGGGACCCCCCCGGGACCCCCCGCCCCCCGGAACCCCCCAGGACCCCCCCGACCCCCCCCGGGCCTCGGCATCCCCGTGCAGATCCGTGAGTGCCCCCCGCCCCCCCCGGGACCCCCCCGGGACCCCCCGCCCCCCCCGGAACCCCCCCCGAGCCTCGGCATCCCCGTGCAGATCCGTGAGTGCCCCCCGCCCCCCCCGGGACCCCCCCGAGCCTCGGCATCCCCGTGCAGATCCGTGAGTGCCCCCCGCCCCCCCCAGGGACCCCCCCGGGACCCCCCGCCCCCCTGGACCCCCCCAGAACCCCCCCGACCCCCCCCGGGCCTCGGCATCCCCGTGCAGATCCGTGAGTGCCCCCCGCCCCCCCCAGGGACCCCCCCGGGACCCCCCGCCCCCCCGGAACCCCCAAGAACCCCCCCGACCCCCCCCCCCGGGCCTCGGCATCCCCGTGCAGATCCGTGAGTGCCCCCCGCCCCCCCGGGACCCCCCCAGGACCCCCCCGACCCCCCCGGGCCTCGGCATCCCCGTGCAGATCCGTGAGTGCCCCCCGCCCCCCCCAGGGACCCCCCCGGGACCCCCCCAGGACCCCCCCAACCCCCCCCGGGCCTCGGCATCCCCGCGCAGATCCGTGAGTGCCCCCCGCCCCCCCCAGGGACCCCCCCGGGACCCCCCGCCCCCCGGGACCCCCCAGGGACCCCCAGACCCTCCCCGGGCCTCGGCATCCCCGCGCAGATCCGTGAGTGCCCCCCGCCCCCCCGGGACCCCCCCGACCCCCCCCCGGGCCTCGGCATCCCCGTGCAGATCCGTGAGTGCCCCCGCCCCCCCAGGGACCCCCCCGGGACCCCCGCCCCCCCGGGACCCCCCCAGAACCCCCCAACCCCCCCCCCCGGGCCTCGGCATCCCCGCGCAGATCCGTGAGTGCCCCCCGCCCCCCCGGGACCCCCCCGGGACCCCCCCAGGACCCCCCCAACCCCCCGGGACCCCCCGCCCCCCCCCGGGCCTCGGCATCCCCGCGCAGATCCGTGAGTGCCCCCCGCCCCCCCCAGGGACCCCCCCGGGACCCCCCCCCCCCCCCGGGCCTCGGCATCCCCGCGCAGATCCGTGAGTGCCCCCACCCCCCCGGGACCCCCCGCCCCCCCCGGGCCTCGGCATCCCCGCGCAGATCCGTGAGTGCCCCCCGCCCCCCCCGGGACCCCCCCCGGGACCCCCCCCGGGCCTCGGCATCCCCGCGCAGATCCGTGAGTGCCCCCCGCCCCCCCGGGACCCCCCGCCCCCCCCGGGCCTCGGCATCCCCGCGCAGATCCGTGAGTGCCCCCCGCCCCCCCCAGGGACCCCCCCGGGACCCCCCCGACCACCCCCGGGCCTCGGCATCCCCGCGCAGATCCGTGAGTGCCCCCCGCCCCCCCGGGACCCCCCGACCCCCCCCCCCGGGCCTCGGCATCCCCGCGCAGATCCGTGAGTGCCCCCCGCCCCCCCCGGGACCCCCCCCGGGCCCCCCCCGGGCCTCGGCATCCCCGCGCAGATCCGTGAGTGCCCCCCGCCCCCCCCAGGGACCCCCCCGGGACCCCCCGCCCCCCCCGGGCCTCGGCATCCCCGCGCAGATCCGTGAGTGCCCCCCGCCCCCCCGGGACCCCCCCGACCACCCCCGGGCCTCGGCATCCCCGCGCAGATCCGTGAGTGCCCCCCGCCCCCCGCCCCCCGGGCCTCGGCATCCCCGCGCAGATCCGTGAGTGCCCCCCGCCCCCCCGGGACCCCCCCGGACCCCCTGCCCCCCCGGGACCCCCCCGGGCCTCAGCATCCCTGCACAGATCCGTGAGTGCACCCCGGTACCCCCGCCCCCCCAGACATCCCCCAGGCCTCGGCATCCCCGCGAGCATCCGTGAGTTCCCCCCGATACCACCCCGGCATCCCCGTGCTTATCCGTGAGTGCCCCCCGCCCCCCCCAGGGACCCCCCCGGGACCCCCCCGGGCCTCGGCATCCCCACGCAGATCCGTGAGTGCCCCCCGCCCCCCCCGGGACCCCCCCAGGACCCCCCCGACCCCCCCCGGGCCTCGGCATCCCCGCGCAGATCCGTGAGTGCCCCCCGCCCCCCCGGGACCCCCCAGGGACCCCCCCGACCCCCCCAGGGACCCCCCAGGCCTCGGCATCCCCGCGCCCCCCCCCGGGACCCCCCGCCCCCCGGGACCTCCCCGGGCCTCGGCATCCCCGCGCAGATCCGTGAGTGCCCCCCGCCCCCCCGGGCCTCGGCATCCCCGCGCAGATCCCCCCCCGCCCCCCCCCCCCGGCCTCGGCATCCCCGCGCAGATCCGTGAGTGCCCCCCCGCCCCCCCGGACCCCCCCCAGGGATCTGCCCCCCCCCCCCCTCCCCGGGCCCCCCCCGCGCAGGGACGCCCCCCCCCCCCTCCCCCGCCCCCCAGGGACCCCCCCGCCCCCCCGGCCCCCCCGGGCCTCGGCATCCCCGCGCAGATCCGTGAGTGCCCCCCCGGGACCCCCCTGGGCCTCGGCATCCCTGCACAGATCCGTGAGTGCCCCCCCCGCAGCCCTCCCAGATACCCCCCCCGGGCCTCAGCATCCCCACGCAGATCCGTGAGTGCCCCCCGGTACCCCCCGCCCCCCCAGACATCCCCCAGGCCTCGGCATCCCCGCGAGCATCCGTGAGTGCCCCCCGATGTGCCCCCCCCGATACCACCCCGGCATCCCCGTGCATATCCGTGAGTGCCCCCCCGGCCCGGCCCCCGACACTCCCCCCGGCCCCCCGGGACCCTCCGGCGCCCCCTCCAGACATCCCTCTGGCCTCGGCATCCCCGCACAGATCCATGAGGGCCCCCCCCGTGTCCTCCTGGGACCCTCCGCCCCGCCCCCCCAACATTCCCCTCCCCAGTCCTCAGCATTCCTGCACAGATCCGTGAGTGCGCGCCCCTCCCGGCCCCCCACCCCCTCCCCGGGACCTTCCCCCGCCCCGCCCCCCCCCCCGGACGCCCCCCGGCCTCGGCATCCCCGCGCAGATCCCCTCGGCCCGGGTCCCTGGGACACCCCCAGGCTCTGCATCTCCGCCTTTCCTCCCCACAAAGACACCTCCTACCTGGCCCCGCCCTGTTACACCCCCAGCCCTGTCTTGCCCTTCCCATGACCCAGGGACACTCTCCCCCCACCCTCCCCCTGATACCCCCTATTTCATTTAGCAAATGCCACATTCATAAAACAGTGTTATTAGCTCCCAGGGTATTTGGTGTTCTTGCTCACAGCCTCAGAGCCTGGAATTGTATGACCATGGGAGCATCTAGGCTCCCATTGAATTGTATGGGAGCACCCCATTACACTTTGGGGTGTTTTTAAAAAGCGTGCTCCTAGCCCTTGCACGTGTCCCAGATGTGCCTTAAATGCTTGAAAACAGAAGGTAAATGAAAAATAAACCCCAAATGTATAATTTAAAAAAATCACGATTTTGAGGTGCCTCACTCCAGATTTTTGAACACCTGGAATTGACAGTGCGGAAAAAGCGGAGGGTTGTTTTGAGCACTAAGTTGCTGTAGTTTTGAGGTGAAGTTTACTCCAGTACAGAGAAGTCACACAAGGCGGGGCACAGTACATAACCATGTTTAAGGGGGTTTCGGATGGAGAGCTTTTAACCGATGTTTCTAGATTCCGTAGCTCGTACTATGGTCACTGAACTGGGTGCTCACCACTTCTAGTGAGCTCGGGGACTCAAACTGGGATTTCCTCTTCTCTCTTCTACGTTCCCAGCTCCAGATAAGCTGCACGAAATTGCAGCCGCAGTGTACAAAAAGCTCGATGCGCTCTTGAGTAAGAAAACGTACCCACCTGGTAAGTTAGCAGACTTGCGAGAAGGGGCATGCGGAGTCCGGAAGGGTTGATGATCTGGAACGGCTGCTGGCCTCCTGAAGAAGAGGAATGGATCTGGATGGTGGGGCTTGATCTCGGAAGGTGTCACATACAAACCTCCCTCAGACCTCATGGGGCCAGGGCCATGTGACATGTAATTTCACTGGTGGTGTTTTGCTGACAAAATATAAGCATTAGTATTATACCTTGAATGGGGGTCATTTCCGTGTGATGCTTAAGTGGCGAACAAATGGCTTTCATCCCTTTTTTATGCATGATGTCCGAAGACAGCCAAACAGTGTTTTTCCAGAATGATTTGATTTTTTTCCCCTGGAAAGATCGGGAATTCCTCTGGCCTTCCTTGGCTTTGCTAGAAGACTGGGGGATATTGGTAATGCAAGGCAGGAGTTTCCAGGCACATTCCCCCCCGTTATTTCTCAAGAGATGCCAGGGTTATGTAGGTTTTAGCAACAACAAAATAAGAGTTTTAAGCCATCTGTATAAAAATCACTTCCCACCTCATCACGTTTCACGTCTGTATGATCGGATATCATAGCCCAGGCTCCGAGGCCCAGACATCTGTAGTGCATCTGGGCGACGGGAGGGATCGCTTGAGGGTTCCCTGTTCTGTTCATTTCCTCCGGGGCACCTGGTATTCTGGAAAAACACCACACAGTGGGCGAGATGGACCGTTGGTCTGACCCAGCCTGGCTGCTCTTAGGTCTTCTAGGACAGTGTTTCTCAAACAGCCAGGGGCTCCGTGGGGTTGACAAACTGGAAAGCCTTCAAAAGCATAATTGAGAATTGCCTTGAATTGACGCAATTAACACACACCGCTGGGGCTCTGCATACATTTTTACTCATGTAAGGGCTTCAGAGCCCAAAAAGTTTGAGAACCGCTGGTCTAGGAAAACAAGATGACAAAACTTTCATTTTCCGTGTTAAACGGGAGCAGGAATTTCCCCCTTTTTAAAACGTTCAAGCTGCTCATCTTCATCATAAAGAGTCACAAGCCAGAAGAGAATCCCAGCAGAGTCTTAGGGATGTGAATGGTTAACCGGGGAATCGGTACGCGTCTCCCTTGCTTGCTGATTATGGTTTAACTGGCTGGGGCTGGAGCAGGCCTTTGCCTGAGGCAGACAGGGGGCTGCTCCAGCTGAGACCGGTGTGCCATGGCCAAGGGCACTCCAGCCCGGCCTGGCGCACCACACACAGGGGACCTCCAGTTCTCCTGGAGCAGTCCCTGACTGCAGCGGACCCGGCCTGGACAGAGCCGTCTCAGGCCGCGAGCGAACCAACCCAGCCGGAGCAACCCTTGGATGAGTCAACAGGGGGCCCTTGTAGCCAAGAGGGCGAATGGAATATTAGGCTGCATTAGGAGTGTTGCCAGCAGATCCAGAGAAGTGATTATTCCCCTTTATTCCCCTCTGGGGAGGCCGCATCTGGAGTCTTGCGTCCAATTCTGGGCCCCCCACTACAGGAAGGATGTGGACACATTCGAGAGGGTCCAGCGGAGGGCGACCAAAATGATGAGGGGGCTGGAGCACATGACCTACGAGGAGAGACTGAGGGATTTGGGCTTGTTTAGTCTGCAGAAGAGAAGAGGGAGGGGGGATTTAGTAGCCTTCAACTTCCTGAGGGGGGTTCCGAAGAGGCTGGAGAGAGGCTGGTCTCAGTGGGGGCAGGTGGCAGAACAAGGAGCAATGGGCTCCAGTTACACTGGGGGAGGTCTAGGTTGGATCTTAGGAAAAACGATTTCCCTAGGAGGGTGGGGAAGCCCTGGGATGCGTTACCTAGGGAGATGGTGGAATCTCCATTTCTAGAGGTTTTTAAGTCTCAGTCCTGGCTGGGATGAGTGAGTTGGGGTTGGTCCTGCTTTGGGCAGGGGGCTGGACTCGATGATCGACTGATGGATTTCGGGGGCACGACCAGTTGAACGTGAGGGGTTCCCCGCTCCCCTCGTTCTCCCCCATCCCCAAGATGGCACCCGTGCTGGCACTACAACCTCCTGCGAAAATGGAGGTAGCGCCGGCTTCCTGCGGCGGGTGGGGACATCCCACAGCTGTGCACCAGATCCGGCGTCTCAGGAAGCACGCGCACTGCTCCTCTCCTCGGGCAACTGGTGGTGGCTCTTACGCCGCTCCCAGGGTGGGCGGAGGTGGAGCAGGACTCAAGCCCACCATCCTGCGCTCCGCCGGCGAGTGCCCTACCCCCTAAGCCACTCCAGAACCCACGCCCTAAGCGGCTCGGAGTCCGTGAGTGGCTCTGCCCGGGAAGAACTGACGTGTCATTCTCTTTTTGAAGGGGTTCTCCCTCAGACCCTGGAGGCCATTTTTCAGAGCCAGATCCAGATGCTGCAGGGAGCGATCATTGAAAGTGAGTCATTTCCTGGTGCTCTCCGCACGCCATGCACTCTGCTGTGGCGCCGGGCCGTGGCAGAGAGCGCAGAAGGCAAGGCGGGATGCGGGGCACTGGTGGGGCTCACTGGCATTGTGAGGGGAGGGGGTGCGGGGCAAAGGGCTGCCAGTCTTGGCAGGAGGCTCTCAGGGAAGGGCGCAGGGGGCGTTACCAGACAGGCAGCGATCCCGCAGCACGGTGGGAAAGGGGCCAGTATCTGTGAGTCAGGAGCGGGCTGGGGGCCGGGAGATGTCTGGGCAGGACGACTCTGCAAGGCCATGGAAGATCATGGGGCCTAGCAGGGAGATCTCATCCTGGAACGTAGAGGGAAGATTGCTGAGCGGGTCGGGGGTGTTCTCCAGCTTCCCCCTAGTGCAGTGTTTCCCAACCAGGGTTCCGCAGACAATTGTCAGGGGTTCTGCGAGAAACTGTGGAATAAATAAATAAAAATGTTAAATAGCGCAAACAATTCCAAATATCACTCGAAATATCACGGGAATTTTTGTCCGGCAATTGGCAATACTGGAGTAATCTTCATACCTACCAACTGCCTCTTTGTTTTGTTTTGGTCAGTTCATCTCTAAGGTTATATTTAGTTGTATTGTGCCTGCCCTTCTGCTTCCCAGAATTCTCTGTGTTTCTAGTCTTTTCTAGTGCACGTTACGGTTGTTCGCTATTTTGTAGATTTGTAGTCTTTGCGCAGTTTTGTAATTAACATTTTTACCGAAACTGTGGTTGTTTTCGTGTATCTAAAATCTCACCTACGTAACAGTATTTTCATACGGCCGTCGAAAATAAAAGAAATGTGGAAGTGTATGAAAAGAAGGCATGTCAGTGAAGGAGAGGACAGTGAAAATGAATCAAAATGATCAGAGCCAAGTACAAATGAAACAGGAAGAGAAGTGACCGATATTAAAAAAAATTCACCTTTACAATGACAGTTACTTGGCTATGGGTTTTACATGGACTGGAGATGAAAATTGCCCCGTTCCATTGTGCATTGTTTGCGGGGAAAAAACTAACACACACAGCTATGGCCCTGGCCAAGTTAAATCGACACTTCACTACTAATCACGGCCACTTGTCAAATAAAACGGTTGATTACTCTCAACGACTTTTGGATTCACAAGGAAAACAACGTAAAGTTTTTGAGACGAAGGTAACAATCAGTGAAAAGGCTCAAGAAGCAAGCTATTTTGTAGCTGAGCTAGTTGCACAAAAAATGAAAAGTCACATTATTGCTGAAAGCCTAATAATGCCTGCTTGTAAAATAATAGTGAGTACAATGATAGGCAAAGAGGCTGAAAGTGAAATTGACAAAGTTCCTGTTTCTAATAATACTATTAGTAGGCGTGTGGATGACATGTTGAAGATGTCTTGTCTGAAATACTAAAAAATACTAACTTTGCTCTCCAAGTCGACGAGTAATGGCTACGTCTAGACTGGCATGATTTTCCGCAAATGCTTTTAACAGAAAAGTTTTTCCGTTAAAAGCATTTGCGGAAAAGAGCGTCTTGATTGGCACGGATGCTTTTCCGCAAAAGCACTTTTTGCGGAAAAGCGTCCGTGCCAATCTAGATGCGGTTTTGCGCAAGAAAGCCCCGATCACCATTTTCGCCATCGGGGCTTTTTTGCGCAAAACAGTTTTTAGCTGTCTACGCTGGCCCTCTTGCGCAAAAACATTTCTGGAAAAGGGCTTTTGCCCGAATGGGAACGTCCAAGCATTTGTGCAAGAAGCGCTGATTTCGGACAGTAGAACGTCAGTGCTTTTGCACAAAATCAAGTGGCCAGTGTAGACAGCTGGTAAGTTTTTGCGCAAAAGCGGAAAACTTGCGAGTCTAGATGCAGCCAACAAGTAAAGCTCAGCTGTTGACATTTGTACAATTTGAAAACGAAGGTGAAATAATGGAAAATTTTTGTTGTTGTAAAGAGCTGCTGGAAACGACCAAAGGTCAAGACATTTTCAACATCTTGTCTTATTTGGAATCCTGTGGTTTGTCATGGAGCCAGAGTATTGGAATTTGCACTGACGATGCCCCCTCAATTATCGGCTCAATAAAAGGCTTTGTTACACTCGTCAAAGAAAAAAGCCCTGATGTTGTAACGACCCACTGCTTCCTCCATTGGGACGTTCTTATTTCAAAACTATTGGGGAGGATTTAAAACAAGCCCTTGATGTAGCTGTGAACATGGTCAATTTTATAAAGCAAGCGCCCTCTTCAGTCACACATGTTTGCAAAGCCGTGTGAAAATATGCAGAAAGACCATGTGACTGACTCTCCTTCTACACACCGATGTTAGATGGCTTTCAAGAGGGAACGTTTTAACAAGGGTATTTGAGCTGCGAGAGGAACTTCTGCTTTTCTTCAAAGATAATAAAGCCAGTTTTTCTGATGTTCTTGGAGATACAAAATGGCTGCTGAAACTAGCCTACTTAGCAGATATTTATCAGCCCTTAAACACCTTGAACACCACCATGCAGGCCCAAAAGAAAACATTCTAAGTTCCACAGACAAACTTCTTGCATTCAAGAATAAACTCAAGGTTTGGAAAAGACACCTTTCAAGTGGAGATATTGAAATGTTTCCGCTCCTTCTTCAGTTTCAGAGTCAGACAGATTAGAAAGAAGTCATCCCATTAATTACCAGTCACTTGGAATCACTGCCAGAAAAGCTTGACCGATACTTTCCTTGTCATCAGAAACAGGGCTAGGAACCCTTTTGTTGAGTTCTCACAAATGCTCTCTGCTCTCCCTAGGCAGACTGGAGTGTGAGCGGCACTGTGGTGAGTCAGCGTGATTTGCGGGGCTCCTCGTGAATGATTTCGATCTGCGGTTCTCAGGTCCTCCCACCCTGCCACCCCCCATTCCGGGTAGCCCTGTGGGGAGAGCAAGGTGGGCCCTGCTCTAAGACCCGTGGTCTAGACACGTCAGCGTCAGCCAAGGGGTGTCCTGGTCCATTAAAGTTCATGGAAAACTCCGATGGTCTTCAGAGGGGTTGGGATTTCACCTCCTAAACTCCACTGCTCCAGCAGCAAACAAAAGTTACTGCAGAGCAAATAATGGGCAGGTCCCACCTCGGTCAGTTTCGCTCTTGTGTGTTACAGGAATCTTTAGGTACGACGCCATCTCCTGCATGAATTGTAACTTCTCCAGACCAGCCTGCTTTGGATATAACTGCGAGTAGGGAGCACGTCTTTATATGGAGAGAGTGTGTGTGTGAGAGAGAGAACTGGGTGTCAGCAAACCCTGCCGTTTCATTAAGTCCAGGAACAGTGGTAGCTGCCCGAGAGAGGGTGGAGGAAATAGATGTATCATATAAAGAGAAGAGATTAGCAATTGGCTGTTGATTAGCCAGGTGGCTCCTTTTCCCTCCATTAAAAGAGAAACACCTAAAAAAAGTTCTTACCCCTCCTGCCTACGCAGCTACCTCTCCCCAGATGGGTTCAGCCCTGCCCTTTCTTCAACAGGTCATCAGAAGAGTGGGAAGCAGCCTTGAAAGGCCTTTTTGATTACATGTAAGTGTCAGCTCCGTGCTGGGTTTCCCAGGAGAAAACGCGTCTTCCTAGTGAGGACATGGCCCAGTGGAGACCTTGGTTTCGGTTACCCGGGTTTTAAATCAGCTTTCCAAATGCAGCATGCGGCTCTGACCCTGCAGCCCAAACTCACCCCAGTACCCCCGTGAACCTGGCTGGGACCAGGCCTGCTAATTCAGATTCTGAGGCCAGACGGGTTACTGAGCTGTGAGCGCCAGGCCGAAGGGCTTCCCCAGCAGAATTCCTGTCTGACTCATGTGGACAAACACCCTCCCTCCCCCGCTTGAACAATTCCCAGGGACGGAGACCGTAAACCCGAACCCGCAGGGCTCCGCTGGTTGGTGGAAATGCAGCCAGGGATGTCACAGGTGGGGGAGGGGTTTAAGAACTACTTCGACCCCGTTGGTCCCTCATCCACCAAGTGGGCCTAGCAGGGGTGGGGACGTGGCTTTGGTTCTTGCTCCCACCATCTGCAGCGATGGAGCTTTGGCCGCTCGCCTGCCCTCTGGCCAGGGAAGCCCACGGGCTGAAGAGGGTGGTCCCCGAAAACGCCGTGGGGCTGCGATTTGGGCAGGGAGACAGCAGTCCTGGTCCATACTCCTGCAGAGGAGTAAAGAGGCCTCTAGGCTGCAGCGCATGCTGGGCTGGTGTCTTCTGTCCCTTAGCAAGAGCTGCCGGCAGCGCTGGAGGGGTGGGCTCTGGGTTTCCTCTTCTCTGGCCCGGCCGTAGCGGAGGGCGGCTACGGTAGCTTAACATTTGCTCCTGGAGGCCCGTGCCCGGGTTGAGGGCTGCTCCACAGTAGTTAATTCCAGTGGGTTTATTTATTCCGCTGGCCGCCAGCCGTGCAGTAAGGGGTTGTCCCTGTACCACGTCCTGCCCACCCCTTGCACATGCGCTGAGCCAAGCACCCCAGCCTAGTAAGACCCCCTCCCTCTGCGCCCTGGGACGGCCAACCCTAGGAGGTGAGACGCCGCCTTCAGCAGCTGGGACAACCCCTGACGCTCACTGTCTCTTTCTTCTTTTTCAGAAACAAGCTGTACCAGTAAGTGGGGCGTTTTCCCTTCCTGGGTAGAGGGCTCCCGGGGAGTCAGGACCAGCAGCAGATGTTCTCTCTCTGCCTCTAGTATTTGCCACTCCAGTGACGCCCTGGAGGGAAGCAGGGAGCAGAAATGGTGGAGCCCTCTCTGAGGCCCGGGTGGACGGTGTGCGGCGGGAAAGGGGACCCTTGGCTGCTATGGGCTCAGATTCTCCTTTCACCCAGCTGGGGTGGGGGTGGGGGTTCCCTGGACGGGAGGCAGGTGAGAGCCGCATTGGGCCGAGTCGGGCAGTCAGGGAACGAGCCCAGGACCCCCGAGATGGGCTCTGGGGAAATCGCTTCTCTGGCTCAGAAACCAGCAGGAGGCGAAGGCCCAGGGGAGGGCTCTGCCTTCACTGGTGAATCCCAGCAGGTGGGACAGGAGGCCACTCGGGCAGGGCTGCCAGCACCAAGGCCACCCCTCGAGTGCAGCACTGTGGGCAGGCCAGGGACAAACTTCCTGGGGGGACCCACCCCTCCGAGCAGCTGTGCCCCCTCGCCCAGCAGCACAGGGTGGGGGAGGAGCTGAGCTGGAGTTTACCAGGGACAGGGATGGGGTCGTGCTCTCACGGCCTGGCTCGGTGGCAGCCTGCACGCTCCTCTGCCCTGAAGGGCCGCTAAGCTCCCGGTTTCTCCTCAGGCAATCAGCGAGGTGGATAGTTGCCCTGAGACGGATCCCAGGCTTCCAGTGAGTGGCTGTTCGGCTTCTGCTCCTTAAATGGCCTCTCCGAAGGCGAGGTTCCTGGCACAGCCGACGGTCTGGCGGCCCGGGAATCCCAGCCCGTGGTGCCCTCACGGCTGAACTCTGCCAGCTCAGCGCTAGGCCCGGGTCCTTCAAAGGGCTGGACTGACACCAGGCTGCCAAGTGCTTTTCCCTGGCTTGGCCCTCTACACCCAGGGCTGAGAGAGGCGCTGCTCCTGCCCGTAGCAGGCATTGCAGGGCTAGACTCCCCAGGCGCTGCTTTGAAAAGTCCCCCCAGCCCCTATTGCTTGGGGAAAGCGAGGGTCACTCGGCTGCTCAGTCCTGCAGCGATTGGTCCCGTTAATTCATATCGAGTCTGCGCAGTATGTGGCTGGGCAGTGGCGAAACAGCAGGCCCCGGGCCAGGGTGCTTAGCTCTGCCCCGACCTGAGCCACTTGGGGCAAGTGACTTTGTGACTGGCCCCCCCTTGTCTCAGGCAGGGTGTCTTGCTGGGCTGCACAACAAGGTCCTGGCCTTGTGTGGGGCCTACCGGCTCTCCCATAACAACCTGTACTCCCCAGGGCACTAGCCTCCAGCCTGTTCTGGGCAGAGCAGAGCAGAGCAGGCTGCGGGGGGCGGGGCGGGGGTTTGAGCTACGCTCGGCTCCCACCCCACTCACAAGCATCTTTGTCTTTCAGCAACTGCACGTCCCGCAGGTGAGTGGGCAAGAAGGGGAGAGAGAATCTGAGCAGGGTCTGTAACCAGCCTCCCGCTCGGCCAGCAAAGGTGCCTCAGTGTGGAGGGGAACCCTTCCCGGGGCCGGGCTTTCCCTCACTACTTGTTTGTGCCCACAGAAGCACAAAGCGGTTCTGCTCGGAGAGGCCCAGGTCGCTTTTAGTAATGCAGGCCTGTTCTCTCATGAGCAGGAGGGGGCAGGATTCACCCAGAGAACTATCCCCCCCCCTTTATTTCACTGTCCTCCCTGCTCCCCCATGTCAGTCGATTCCCCAGGGGATCAGGCAAGCAGCACACGTCGGTAAATGCAGCTTCTGGCCACAAGGCAGCACTAGTGTACACGGCCTAGGAACTGGCTTTGCAGTCTCTGCAGTGCAAAGTCTTAGCCTGGAAGGACCCTCTAGAATTAATGATGGGTTCCCAAACCGGGGGGGGGAGGGGGGGGTGAAGAAATTATGGGGGGAAGCCCCCCCATCCCCTCCCAAGTTTTGCTATTTTTGTTTTTTGCTCAAGTTTTGCGGCTGTTGGTGGGGGGTGATGCCAAAAAGTTTGGGAACCAGAGCTCTAGGTTGGAGGCAGAAAAAAAATCATTTGTTGGCTGCTGCTTTTGACAGGGGCTGGGTTTGGTTTTTTTACTAGAAAACTATTAATCTCATGGTTTGATTTCCCTCCCTACAGCCCAGCAATGCTGAACTTCAGAAGTAAGTCTGCACACAGGACTCCGCATCGCTGGGGCTGGGGCTGGGGCTGGGGCTGCATTTGGCTAGTTCCGGGGTGGGTCTCCCTGGCCAGCAGCAGCACCGTGGCACACAGAATGCTGGCAGCCACCTAACCATGCTGGGCCCTGCTCACTGGAGATGGGGAGGGGGGCCCAGGCCCAGCTCTGTTGGGCCTGATGGGGGTGTCCTGTTGGGATAGGGTTAGTCAAATCCCTAGTGTAGACCCCCAGGAAGGGCTCCCCAGTGGGCAGTACTGCTGGGGTTTACTGGCCTGCACAGAGCCGTGGAAGAGGCAGCCTGTGGTCGATCTGCAGCCCAGGATGACGAGGGGTCTCTTGGGCAGCTTGTCTGACAATGGTTCTCACACTCACTAGAGTTTGCTTCAGGGTGCTGGTTCCATTTGTCTTCAATTCCAAATGCACAAGGGGGCATCAGTGCCCCTCTAACCACAGGACTGACACCAGGGCAGGCCCACTCCTTGCTCTTCTCCCCCCCCCAGCTCTGCCAAGCCACCTCACCTGTTAACCCTGGCGGTTTTATTACCCAGAAGCTTTTCTTCCCAGCTGAGATGAGGGCAAACTCTTCCCTGGGCCCGACAGCATATTTGAGCCCAGGTCTGGTTCTTTGCTTTGCCCTTGAAACCGAAGCCACAGGAGCGTGAGGCAGCCAGGCTGCTCTGTGCTCCAGCCATCTGGGTGCAGCTTTCCCTTGGGTCCTGTTCTGGCTGGCGCGCTAGCTGCACACAGCCGATTGCCTCACAAGGGTATTTCCTCAACCGGCCCCTCCTTCCCTGGGTATGCACAGAGATTACTGCACTAGCTCCATTCAGCGGACAGGCCCAGATCAGGAGCCCAGTGGCAGCTGTGCTTTTCAGGCCAGTACAAGTGCTACATGGATGTGTTTGGTGTCTTCTGCCCCTAAGGGATAAATGCCACCATGTCAGAGACTTGGCGCAAGGCACTTGCGAGCAGGAAGACAACTGGATGGCAGAAATACAGGAACCCCCCCACCGGAGTGATCGACTGCTAAGCTGCATTTTAGTAAAACGAGCCTCTCCTTGGAATGTATTAGGGGAATGGGAAATTAAAGCTTCGAATCACTCAGCAGGATGCTGTTACTCCTCTCAGACTGTTCAAAATGCAGCAAGCCACTGACAGCAGGAAACCACTTTCTACCCAAATGCCTACATGACATTTCCCTACCCTTCAGCTGCTGTATCCACCCCAGAGCTGGCTGCAATTGCAGTGACAGGGAAAAATCTCTTGAAAATGGTTTATAAAATCCTCATCGGCCACTCTGAAGAAAAGGCTGCAAGCAGAGAAAAAGTATAAAAATCAAAATTAACTTTTGTTTTGAAATTTTATTAGATCATCTTGACACAAAATTGTTACAGCAGCTTGTGGTCTGTCTTTGTAAGGGAATGTTGATAGCAAATAAATTCTTTAATATAACACATCATACAGTTTCAAAGGTCTAGAATCACTGCACAGGATTCCTGAAGAGACTCTACATGCTAAAGTGACAGTTTTCATCCATGAATTTTTAATTCCCCGCCCTCGCTGATTACGGAACATTCTCCTTTAAGACCATTTGAATATGTTCAGTTTCTAATACACTAACTGGCTAACCAAGGGAGGTGGATGGTCATTACCAAACACACTACGGCGCCAGCATTCAGTGCTGGGCCTCGCAATACGCCCCACTTGGGGGAGAGGGTAGAGGTGCAGCGTCTCTCTCCAAAGGTGAGATGAGGGTGAAGCGCTGACCTCACCTTTTGTCCCCAGGCTGCAGGGTATGTATCACACGTCTACTGTGCAATACTGACGGTTGTTGTGGGGGGAGAGGGGAGTCACCAAAAAATTAAGTGCAGACATTGTACACGTCTATCTACTCACAGGGGCCCCTCTGGAATAGCAAGTGGCAGTTCTTCACCCACATCTCAGTTAACTGCTTAGCACAGGCCAAGTCTGCTGGAAACAGAACAGCACACAGAATGTGAAAACGAGTGATCCTGGAAAGCGATGCCAGCCAGGCAATAGTCCAGGCCTTAGTTGTACTTCAGTGGCAGAAAACACCCTTTCCAGCCAATGATTCCAAGTGAATTCTCACCAACAGAGTCGTTTTGTCAGACCCTCCTTCGCAGCCTGGTAGTAACTCTATCGCAACCACAAATGTGTCGAGTTCTCCAGCCACTCCTGCCCTTCCCCTTATCTGTGCAGGTATGTCTGGGCTGGGCCAGCACACTTTTCCCAGTGCCAATTAAACACACTGTCACAGCGCAACACTGAGAACACGGAAACCGACAGTCTGGAGCAGGAGGTATTTTCAGTGGCTCTTTCTCCAACCTGCTACTGGTCACAACCTCATCTGCTGAGCCACAGTATAAAGAAATTAAAAAACAGGAACAAAAACCCTTTGGATTTCTCCTTTCTTTGCTACATTCTAACTTTTCAGGAATGTGAGGTCTCGGCTGTGCTTTGTGAAGTCCACTGAAATCACTGGCGGGGAGATGTTCAATAGGCCTTGTTTCGGGGTGAACAGGAGCAAAGGACTGAGGAATCCACCAACCCTTTTCAGCCCAGGTGGTAGCTGTCGTAATAGATAGGCGGGTCCGAGGCAGCTACCATCAGTAGAACCCCAGGAGGGTCCCCAACTCCTGCCAGGCGCATACAGATCCACTCTTAGGATATCAAGGGTGTTGATATTTGGGACCAAATGAACTTGGGGCAGAGAGGGTAGCTGCCTTCAGCGCCAAGGGCAGCTTTTGCTAAAATAACCCCTCCACTAAAGCAGACACATTCCACAGAGATGGGCCAAGACAGCCTCCTGTATTAACCAGGTTAACATGTGTAAGCCCCAGATGTTGCTCCCGCTAACCGTTCTGCTCCACCTGGGAGGCAGGCTGCACTGGATGGCTGGGAATGGCTGAATAAATAACCCCGAGGTCAGGCGCTCTGGGCTGGAAAGGGTTACACGCCCGCTGGTAAAAAGGTTCAAAATTAAACAGGGAACGTGCAGCCGTAAAATGTCTAAACTGCAAACGATAGTGGAGTTAACTGAAAAGCACGTGCCCCGAGATAGTACATGCGTACAAGGGAGACATGGAACACTTGGATCTGTCTTCACACCTTAAGTGCATCGCGTGTCGTTGCCACAGTTATAAAGAATATTCAGCACTTGGACAATGTCTCTTTCATCTCATCCAGCAAATTGCTCAGCAGGGTGGAATCGTTACATTTTCCGTCAACGGATACGGAATTCTCTCCCTTTAAAGAGAAGCGTTAGTCCGTTAGCCCCTCCGTCAGCAAGGCCAGGGGGTTCACTCCCGGTGGCGCCTGTGGCTCCCGCTCTGGTGCTCCCAGGATCTCCTCTGCCCCGCAGTACCGGACCCTGCTCAGTCAGGCACAGTGTCCACGTCAGCCCAGGCAGAGGCCTCTCCCAATGAAGCCACCCCGAATCCCAACTGGGAATGCGCACCCCTTGGCCTTAAGCAGCAAGACGGCCCCCCAGCCAGGCAGTTCCCCACCGGCTGCCACCACAGAGCGTTATGGAGCACTCACCTTTTTCACCAGCAGGCAGACGTGATGGCCCTGGATGGAACGACTGTACATTGATGCGCACGAGTCAACGCGCTCCACAACTGCAGAAGTAAGCATGCATTTTTATTGAACGGCCGTTCTGCCTTCTCCTAAGCATGGTTACAGCAGCTCTCTAGTTCTGCCGGCTCCTGCCCCCAGCCCAGGGGCAGAGTTAAGGTGGCTCGGATGCCTTAATCAGCAATTTGCTTGTTCAGATTTTGGGATTATTTTGGAATATTAAGATGAATGACGATGTGACGTCACAAAATCAACCCTCTTGCAGCAAAGGCGGTATTTAGCCATAAGCGGTTAGTTGATCCTAGCAATTAACACTGGCCTGCAAAGCCCAGCTGCTTTGGCCAGCAATTGTTCGACTTTTGTCATTAGGAATTTGAAGTTACCCCAAGATATGAAGCGAAATTCCTCCCATTCCAATTACACTTAGTGCTGGCCAAAGATCAGACTGACAGCCCTGGAGCCTGAAGTGGTCTCGCCCCAGCCCTGGCTCCCAGTGCACCTCACTGAACTGGACAAGCCATCTCTACGGTGCCAGAGGGGCGCACATTTTGAATGGCTCAGCCTTTAATTAGCACGTTCTGAGACAGGGACACCTGCCTACCAGAATGGGCCAAGATAGCTTCCTTGCTTCACCCGGCCTGCAAGATCAAGGCCAAGCCAACCCTAAATTAGCGATGAGAACACGACCCCTCGCAGCGGGTTCGGTGATAGGAACTCACCTGAAAAGTGATGATAAAAACAAATCTTTGCTAGTAGATGTTGGAAAGAAACGCTAATTCCATCTGCTTTTAGAGAGCTCATGTGCAGGTCCCCAGACTCCAGCAGCTTGGCAAAAGCATCACTGCAAAAACACAAAGGAGAGGTCATGGCACCAACCCGCCCCAGCTCTCCCTCACCGTGCCAGGCCTTCTCTGCAGTTAGAGCGCAGCAGTCGCGCGTTTACGACCTAGCGGGAGACTCGGGTTTGGAGTAGGCTGAGACGAAGTCTCGGGGATCCCTGTCATCTGACACGGAAGGAGACAAACACGCTGCTTGTTCAGCAACCTACTTCTGCAGGCCCCTAGCACATCCTGATGCATGCTGTGTCCCGTAGCGGGGGATGGGAGGAGACAGACAAACTGAATAGAAGCCACCACTGGCTGGGAAAGTCAGGGCTCCGCACCTGGCCCAGCCAAAGCTGCACGTGGATGGCAAAGCCAATGCTGCACGGTGCAGACGCTGGCGCCCTCGGCCGGCACTTACCTATAGCAGGGCGTTGTGATCAAATATGAAGCGCAACTGAAGTGCAATTTGAAATCTAGTTTTTCATGGGTTGAACCTTCATCATTCTGCAACAGGCCAAAGGAAAGGAGATGAAGGGAATCTGGGGGCAGAGAAACAGCACCTACCCCAACCCAGCATGCAGAGGCCTGGAGAGATTTCACCAACTGTCTCTGGCTGGGGAGTGAGCAGTGGCGTTACTGCCGGAATTAGGGGCTTGGATTTTGGGCCGCCCAGAGTATCGAGGCAGGAGTTTGGGGTTTTGTACGTACACCTACAGGAGTTAAAGGACAACAAGTACGTGAACCAGACGGATCTGGCCAACTTTTCAACTCCATGCCCTGCTCAAAACGACTGAACGGGCGGAATTTGGTCTATCGCACTGAGATCGAGTCTCAATTTGGGAAACAGCCTGAGAAGCAAACGAACGGCTCCTCTGTCCCCTTGGCCAGGCAGAGGGCGGATTTGCAAGAAAGCCGCATTAAAAAGGCAAACCCTGAGACAATGGTTGTCTTGGCCATCGACGGGTTATGTCGATACTGCACAGACAACGAGCAGCGTTTCTGGAAAGACCAGAGCTCGGTACTTCAGCCTCCTCAGCAGAGCTCTGCAAAGCTGCGGCTAGACGCTTCATACCCACGGGTATCCCCAGCCGCAGACCTGGGACTCATTCTCGTGGATACAACATTTTCTTTACTCTTCAGCCAGCTCCACTCTTGCCCTCTGCTTCCACCCCATTCCAGCCCGCGGAGCTTTGGGGCCAGTGGTCAGCGTGGAACTGACCCCCGAGGTGAAGGACAGAACAGTCCCTGGGCTGCATCACCAGCCGGCTGCCCGGCCAGCGACCTTGAGACCGAGCGGGCGGATGTGGCTGCAGCGAGCTGCCAGGTGACAAGCAGCAAAGCATCCGAACCAGGGTCCCACACCGCCAGGACTTGTTTTACGCTCAGGAGGCTTTTTGCATCTCATGGAGTCATGTGACACTTCTCAGGCTGTGCGGGGGCAGGGGGAGCAGAGGAGCCCCAAAGCAGCGAGTGCTCTCTCCAGGCCAGGCGCCCTGCCACGCCCCCCAAGGCAGGCAGGAGGGGGAAAGCAGACTCACTTTGACTATAAAGGACAGGGTTCCTTTTAGTTTCTGAGCCATCACGATGCTCTGCAGAGTAAACACGAACTGGGCTTCGTTAGAGATCCCTGGTGAGCGAGAGGAGAGGGAGGCGTGAGGACACGGCAAGCAACTCGCCTCCTTAGGCATCAGTCACAGAATCCCCAAACTGGCAGGGACCTCGGGAGGCATCGAGTCCAGCCCCTGCTCTCCCGGCAGGACGAAGCCCCGTCTAGATTGTCCCTGCCAGGCGTCTGTCCAGCCTGCTCTTCAGTATCTCCAGGGATGGAGATTCCACAATCTCCCCAGGCAATTCATTGCAGTGTTTAACCCCCGACAGGCAGGAAGCTTTTCCTAATGTCCAACCTAAACCCCCCTTGCTGCAATTTACGCCCATTGCTGCTGGTCCTGCTCTCAGAGGCTAAGGAGAATTTCTCTCTCTCCCTCCTTGTAACATCCCTTTAGACACTTGAAAACGAACAGCTAGGACGGTAATCGCTCCCAGCGCTGGACAGGGGCATGCGAGCCTGACCAATGCCTGGCTCTGGGCCCCAGGTAAGGGTGGGATGTTCAGAGGCACCTGAGGGGGATGCAGCCAACTCACAGAAAATCAATATGATTTGGGCACCTAACTTCCTTCCCCCTCGGCTGGAATCTGTCCCGGGTCTCCTGGCTGGATTTCTGGATGGCACAATGGAGCCAGCAGACGCCACTTAGCAGCATCCTGCTGCCTGTGTTAACGGGATTCAGTACAGGCAGTGGCAGGCTGGTGATTAGCACATCGGTGAGAAAGGTGTCACCGGTGGGCAGGTCTGCGCTGCTGCAGCCAGGGAGAGAAACGCTGGGATGGACCCTCCCTGCCTGCAGCTTGTTCTCCAGCAGCCCAGTCCCTGCACATAGGACCCACCTGGAAGGAGGCTGCAGGCTGGGGCAATGGCAGGGCTGCATCACAGGCACAGGAGGTGCATGGGCCCTCTCCAGGCTGTGTCTTGCCGGCAGACAGCGCACAGGGCAGGGAGAAACATGGTGCAGGCCCCACACTCCACCAGCCCTGCCCAGAGGCAGCTTTGCAGGGCTGCCCTCGGGGAAGGCTTGTCCCTGAACTGCAGCTTCCTTCCCTGACCGCGGCCTCGCCAGCCTGACTTCTGTCGAGTAGCAAGAGCCGGATAATGACCCAGGCGGGGTCCCGATGCAGAGCTGACGGGCTCCACAAGCCACACGCCTGCACAGTCGCCCACGCCCTGCCCCGCAGGGAGCGCGTCAAGCATTCGGTGTTAGATCAGAGCGGCCAGACGGGGTCCGACCAATGATCCGTCCAGGCCAGTCTCCTGTCTGCCCACCATGGCCAGTGCCTCAGAGGGAGGGAACACGACAGGGAATCATCCAATGATCCCTCCCCTGTTGTCCATTTCCAGACAGAGGCCAGGGACACCGTTCCTACCCAGCCTGGCTAACAGCCCTTGATGGAGCGAACCTCCACGAATCTATCTAGCCCTGCTGTGAGCCCCGTTTTAGTGCTGGCCTTCACCACATCCCCGGCGATGTTCCTGTTTCCCACACTCAGCTGTTAAGACGCAGGCGTTCAGCATGTACCAGCGTCACCCCTTGGAGAGCGCTTCCGACTCGCCCGTCTCAAAGCCCTGCAGGCTCTAAGCCTCAATACTCCTCTGAGGGAATTAACCCCCCCCCCCCAATTACCACGGGGGAAACTTGAAGCCCAATGCAGTTAAGTGTCAGAGCAGCCCACCCTGGGTTCTTACCACCTCTTGCAGTTGTTGGTGTAAGTTTAAGGCCTGGACTCAAGTGATTATCGGGGCTTTCAATAAGATTTCCCAACCTTCCTGGGTGCGAAGAACAGGACTGCAGTGCACCCAGCAAGCCAAGAGCTGCGCAGGTTAAGAAATCAATCAAGCCAATCGTGATCTGCGAATGCCTGGTGACGTCCAGGACACCGCAGTCTGTAGCACAGCCAGCCTTACCCCTAGTCCTACCTATTAGACCACGCTACCTAGTGGTTATGCCACTCGGAGGGTCTAACTAGCATCACCGGGGACAGGGTAAAGCCACTTTCTAAAAGTCACTTGGTTAGCCCTTCCCACAGGAGGGCAGCGTGGGACTGGCCATACCAGGGGGCAGCTGGAACGGCACAGGTATCCCATCGTGTACTGATGATCCTTCCGGCCGGAGCATTTTAGCGTTGAGAGAGTCCAGGACATTCAACTCCATGCTCTTCAGGAAGCTAGCACTCTTGTTTTCAAAGATCACCGAGACCGTGACTTGACTGTCATGCTGGAGGTTTCCTTGAATGTCGTATGTCTGTGAAGGAAGAAACCACAGGGAGGCTTCAGACGCTGGCTCACGTACACAGCAGTGGGCTGAAGAGAATCTAGCGCTCACACGCGTCGGTGTGGAGACTTCCTTTAACTGCACTGCCAGACTTTCAAGCAGTAGGGCTGGGCCAGACCTTTGTGCTGATAACCACAGAGCCAGGGAGGGATCCTGCCCCAGAAATCCACTCGGCCATGTCTAGCTGCTGTAACTGGGACGGTTCTCTAGTTAAACGCTGCAGCCGTCAGCCGTCCCAGGGCCATCTCCCGAAGGTGCTCAGGAAGTCCAAGCGGGAGGGACGTGAGAGACGCTCACACTGAGTTACTCACCATTTTAATGTACGAATTCTCAGCAAGAAGGCAGTAACTGGACATGGGCTGAAAAACCAAGTAGGAAGTTACACAACGAGCCACGTGTACGGATGAAAACTCGACTCTACAGAGCAAGCAATGTCCCCCCCTCGCTCCCCGCCAGGTCTGAATCGGGGGCATTTGCTGGCACCTCGGCCACAGCGCGAGAACATCGACAGCCGGGTGCAGGGCTCAAGTTGGGCCCACAGCAGCCAGTTCTGAGCAGCCCAGAGCCCTCTTCCGTGTAGGGGGCTCCCCGCTTCCCTCGCACATGGGAACACGCTTCCGCCCAAGCCTGGCCCTTGCAGAGCCAGCAGCAAAGGGCTCTGGGGGACGAGGCGGCTCCACCACCTGGTGACGTGCGTTCCCAAGCAGCCGAAGGGGACGGGTTGCTCAGCTGGACCCTCCAGCTGGGCGGAGGGAAAGGGTCTGTGGGGAGCTGGCTGGTCCGCAATGGCCCCTCCTCACTCTGCGGGAGAGCGAGCTCCACACACTAACCCCTCCCCCATTCGTTACTCCAGTGGCCATGAGGGGAGGGCTCAGGAGAGACACTCGGCTGGTGAAGTACGAGTGCAGCTCTGGTCTAATGTAGCAAACGCATCCCCCCCCCCCCCCCCCCCCCCCCCCCCCCCCAGGCCAGAGCCGAGCGGCACAGCCCCTCACCGGCAGCGGTTCATCGTCCAGCGTCCCGTTCTGCACCGACGCTGCCGGCTCCTCCTTGCTGCCGTGGTGCTTCTTGGATTTCTTCTTGTCCTTGGGCTTCTCCTCCTTCTTCTTGTGCTTCTTCCTATGCTTGGAGGCTTTCTGCCAGGCAGCGCAAACAGGCGTCAGCCGCGCGCTCAGCAAGCCTCCCCTCACTGCCTCTTGCCCGCGTCTCTCCAGCCCCAGGTTCCACTGCACACCCCCAACTAGCCCTCTGCCTAGGCTCGCGGGGCCCCTGCCGCCGCCTCCAGCCCCAGGCACGTGGCACGAGCAGAGTCTGGCTCTGGTGAGCCACGGCTGGAAACCCCGTGCGGAGCACGCTCAGCCACCTGCCAACGGCTCAGCAACCCCAGGGGCAGGCTAGTCTCTTGCACCTTCCCCTGAACAGTCGCCCTGGTCACTGCTGGTAGGACACTGGACCAGGTGGAGCAGTGGCTGGAGTCAGCCTGGCAGCACCATGGCATCAGTTCTTTAGCCCCTCACCTTTCCTTCGGCATCCTCCTCCTCTTGCTCGTTCCTCTGGGCCTCTTGCCGCTCCTCCGGCTCAGCTCCGGCAGCGCTCCCCTCGGGCTCGCTCTGCCAGGGAGCAACAAGAGGGGCTCTGACGCGAGCCAAGTGCAGGCGACGGGGCTGCCCTGGGGCTGTCCCAACGGCTGCGAAGAGGTTCGCTCCGTGGGTTTAGGGCTCGGCCAAGGGCTCATCCTAGACATAAGCCTGCTGGGGTCCCCACACCTCTCCCAGCTTAGAGGTCAATGGGAAGTGCAGCCGGAGGGGCCATTTTCAAACCTCGCCTCAGTCTGCAGCTGTTGGTCTTTGCTACTCGACTCCGCACGGCATCTCCCGCAGACCCCCCAGGCCAGGGCTGCTGAGCCCTGGCCCTGGTGTGTGTCTACTGACATGCCAGGAGCGCTGCAGACCGGGACGCGGGGAGGGAGGCAGACAGCCCCCCTTCAAAACCCAGGCTTCCTTGCTCTCCCTGGCCCCGGCTGGGAGGTGCCATTTGCTGACCCAGACACCCCTTCACTTCCCTGCCTGTACAGGGTCCTTTCAACCCCACTGATCCCCCTTCGCGCTTGGGCTCAAAGCCTCATCCCACAGAGCAGCTGGAAGGGACGAATTCCCATTGCCCGGAGCTCCCTCCCCCCCGCTCTGCAATAACGCCAAGCTTGCGCGCCAGGGCTCACAGACCCAAGGAAAAGTTTGTTGGGGGGGGAGGGGGAGCAATAGTCAGACCTACCTGTGCCTGTGCGGGGGCGGCAGGTGGTGGGGCAGTGGAGAGCCAGAAGTCCAAGTCTTCCCCCTGACACACACAAGAGCAATCAAGCCCGGACTGTGACATTAACGTGACTGTGCTGCTTTCGCACAAGCCACCCAGCGAGTTGTACGACATGGAAGCTGCTGCAATTGGCGCAGAAATGCAGGGAACAGATGGCTCGGGGGCCCGAAGGCGGGCTCCGTCCCAGCGGTCCCTCCTGTTTCCCACCCCAGAGTAGAACGAATGTTGCGTGCACCAACGTGGAGGGGACGTGCGACAGAGCAGACGTGCCAGACATCACCTTCATATTGGTGCACGTAAAATTCCGGGGGTGGGAGAAGGGGCTCAGGTGTGGGGCAGAGGGCTGGGGTGCAAGGCTGTGAGGGCTCCGGCTGAGGGCACAGGCCGGGGTGGGTGGGGATTGGGGTGAAGGGGGGCACTTGGCAGCTAGTGCAAGGAGAGAGGACCCCCCAGCTCTCTTCTCTCAGCAGCACCCGATGTGCAAGGGGACAGCAGGTCTCCCCACTGCAGGAGCTCCAGGCTGGGCTGCCTCGCAGCAGGATGGGAGCTAAGGCTGCCTAGGCTGGGGCCGCCCCAGCAGAGTCGGGGCCAAGGCCAAGCTGTGGCAGGATCAGGGCTGCAGCTCCTCCTGTCCCCGTCTCAGGTCACAGCCCCCTCCTGTATCCAGACTCCATCTGTGATGCGCCCTCCCCCCATGCCCTATGAGAACCGGCTTATGAATATGCAGAACTCAAAGATGCTTTATGCAGAACAGGTCACGTAACAGTCCACTTCCACCGTTAATCGCTGAATGCGTCGAGCCTACTTTTGTGCACGTGTCATTCTTGTATGTGAAGCTAGAAATCAGACGTTGGATCTGTGTGGAGTTCTAAGTGTGGGAGTGAGGCCAAGGCTGATGACAGGAACCCAGATGGCTGAGGGATCAAGCCAACCTCCTGTGAGCAGCCAGGTTTGTCCTGGGAGCCCAACCTGTGGTTGGTACTAGAAAGGCATGGGGCCAGGCCGCCCGATGCTGAAACCCATTTTGGATCTGGTACTTTTCCACTCCAGCGGAGACGTTTGAACTGAGCAGAAAGAATTCCTGCCTTGAGCAAAAGGGACGTAAGGGGGGGGGGGGGGGGGGGCAAAGAATAAGGAGAACTGCCAAACGCCAGGAGCAAGGTTCCCTCTAAAGTTTTCCATCCGTGTATGAAATACATTTTGTTGTGTGCACTGAGGCATGTAGAACACGCCCCACCAGTAGAAACAAGCTGCTGGCCGTGGGAGGCTGCCCAAGCACTTGCCTTACAGGGACCGCTGGTCAGGAGACCTCCCCCCCCCTTACCACCTACGAAGCCCGCTGCAAACATCTAAGACTGAATGGGGGAGGATCGGGCCCAAGCTAAGCGGATGCTTAAGTTATGAGAGAGGTTCAGAACAACCGTTTAGGGTAAACATTTGAGGGAGAAGTTTCGCATGGACTAGAGCTGGCGGAGCGTTGTTTATTGATATTAATTTAGTGACTGACTTGGATCTGACTTTTCCACTTGCAACCACTTAGACCCAACTTCTTAGACTTACAAAGCCATGTCTGCCCCTTATCGAGCCCAGTGTAAGTAACCGTTACGGGGGGGAGGGGGGAACCCCCCTTTGCATCGCTCTGTCAACGCCAGAGGGGACTGACCATATGAGCTTTCTCTGTGTAAAACTTTTACCCAGATTAACAGGGATTTACTTGGGGTTTGGGTCCCTTTTGGGAGTCGGTTTCCTGGGGGCTGAGCCCTTAGAGCCGAGCTGGTTCAGTGTCCGTGTTGCTCTGCAGGGGGCGGTAAACCCAGTTCTGTGCCTGGTCTGGGAGAGGGCAGAGGATCAGGCCCAGCAGGACGGGATGGCAGGGAGCCCCAGAGAGCAGGAAGGTGGGCATCAGTGGCATGATCAGCCCACCGGGGGACAAACCTAAGGGGACTTCTGCCATTTCACACCCTCACACTCTCCCAGAACCCCCCCCCACTCGACCCTTCCTCTACCTACTGCTCCCAGACCTTGCACCCCTCCCTTCACTAAGACCACAGAAAAGGGCAGCCCCTGACCACTTACTAAATTATTGGCGTGGCCCCCCATGGAAAAGCACCGCCCATTAGCCAGCCTGCAGGCTGAGGCACCCTCATCCCCTCAGGTGGACACCGGCTGCAGTGCCTGGGGAAGCTTCGACCCCAACTGATCAGTCAACTGGTCTGCGCAGGGAACTTTGGACTTTTCAACTTTTGCCCACAGGAAATCCACTGAACGTTGTAAATTAAGTGGGTTCAAGTGGCGATTCCCTGCTAATGCCGCTCACTGAACTGACATTTCCCCCACGAGCTCCGTGTCGGGGAGCAGCGCAGCGTCTCTCGCCAGCGGCACTCTGCAGGCTGACGAGGCTAAGTAGCTGTTTAATTTCATTTTTCTACTTGTAACTGGCAGCAGGGCACTTTCATTACTGCAGAAATCCCAGGAAATGAAAAGCTAAAAATAATCCGCATGTGCATCCTAGTACCAGCTACTGCCGTCAGCAGCAGCACGTCTGAAACACAGGACATTTTGTCAAGAAATACCTTGTTCCCTTCTTCAGCCACCTTTCTGTCTTTTTCTTTCTTCTTTTCTCTCTCACGCTCTTTTTCTTTGTGTTTCTTTTCCTTCTTTTTAGGTTTCTTGCTCCTTTTTTCTACTAACGGAGCTTCAGTGTCTGGTGATTTCAGGTTCTCAGCATTTCTGTGTGTCTGCACGGGCAGCTTCTCGCTATCTGCTAAGGGTCTTAAGAGTGACGATTAGTTACCTTCTCATGAACAGAGCACCTACTAGATTCCCAGGCAAGTTTCTCTTGCCCCCCACTTGCCCACCCCACCTCAAAAAAAAAATCTCACAGAATTCGCCTAGGATCACATACAAAATCTCCACTAACACACGTCAGAATCCCAATGAAGCCACATTGCCTGCCTGCAGGCATTAGAAGTTTGATGAAAGCATCTGGCAAGCCACTGTGAGCAAAGCACAACAGCGATGCGCTTGCAGATTAATCACTTCCTGAAGAATTAACCCCACACACAGAGCATGACGTTGCAAACCTATGAAATTATCCTAGAAGAACAAGTAAAAATGTAAAATAGGAGGAAAGATTTGAAGCAGGAAATGTTACAAGCCAAGCAGGGAATTGTATCTTATGGGCTGACAGCTTGGCTTAAATAAATCCCGGGGCCAAGGACTCAATGTGTCTAGTATTTGAAACAATGGGCAGGGTTCCTAGAACTATACACGGAGTTTTCTTAGGATTGCTTAGAAAGTTGTGCTGTAAATCACAAGCCCAGCATTAAATCAAAATAAATTTGGCTGGAACGCCCATATCACAACAGGACTGTTGCAAATCGCTTGGCTTTATATTCTATGCCCAGAGACAAAGAGAACATCAGCTTCCTGTTCTTGTCACACTAAGGTGCTGTATAGTTGAGAGAAAATCATATTACCATATTACTGGGCATGCTCATTACAAGCCAAGCAGCAACTCGGGAGGGGGGTGAGCATATAACACCCTCCATACAGCCATATCACCTCTGCATGGACTGCTACTGTCAGATCTGTGTTTGGGTTCAATGTTGATTCGCATGTTTGTTGAGCAACCAACATAAGGTCAGGAAGATTGGGATGAAGGACTGGACTTGATCTAACTACTTCTAACACAAACACTGTAAAACCCAGCAGGATCATGTCTGACCAAGCAGTCAGCAGCCCTCGATTTTAAAACAATTTCATGTCTGGTGACAGAAGGCTTGGCTCAGAGAAAGCCAGTAAGGAACAGGGAGTCGCAGGCATCATTTGAGGGGTCCATGCTTCGAATATGATCATGATCCTGAAGAGATTCACACTGATCAGTGAAATCAACCAACCTTTTAAAGGCCATCTGCTTAGTGAGATACTCTTACCTGGCAGGCTCCCCTGAAACCAGACTGTGTGTGTGTGAGTGGCACAGAGTGATGCAAGCACAGGGAGAGAGAGAGAGAGGACAGAGATGAGACAATGTGACAGAAGAGCACGACTGTGTATATGGGTAGAGCATAGACAGGAATGGTGTGAAGGCCCAATGACACCTCCACGAACACTCCATTTCGGAACAGTCAGCTTCGTGTTTTCCACACTGGTCTATTCAGCCTTTGCTGGTAGGAATTGCTTTCATCCTACCTATTGCTCTCCGAGAAACTCAAAGACAACTGCTTCCAGAAGCAGACCAATTCTTTAAGAACTTTGTTCCCCCCCCCCCCCCCCCAATTTTTAATGTACCAACAGGAAATGTAGAACAGCCTCCTAAATCCCACAGGATAAAAGGGTCCTAACCCAACCATTACAATGACTAGAATATGATTTTCTAGAACAGCAGGGAAACCTGCATAGGCAACATATTTTACAATTGGCCTTTGATTGTAGCTATTCAATGCCCATCGGGGGCTTCAGATTTCCAGTGGGGTACATAAGGATCCCAGCATTCTCCGGCTCCCAACTCAATGGGTTGGGAAAGACCGGCTGGCAGGAGCTGGCAGCCCCATCAACTGACCCGGTCTCCACGAAAGCATCCCAAAGAGCTACGGGGAAGACACCCAAAGGGAAAGCAACCACTTGGCATAGAAGTGTGACTGTCCCCATTTCCTGTCCCCCCCAGTACAGCCGTGCTCTGAACAACTACTGATGGCAGGGCCGATTCAGCACATCCCTTGCAGCCAGTCTCTGAAATCCTGTGCGCGTGCACCGTGGCTTTCCGAGGTGCGCAGATTAGGCCAAGCGCTCGGGGACGGGTGAAGACTGATGGGTTTTGCCTCTAGTGCAAGCAGAACCAAGGCCTCACAGTAGGAGCTCTGCTGCACTGACTGCCATGGCTAGCAGGCAAGTAAGCCACATCTCACAGGTCTGTACTTACTTATCCAGGTCGACATCCAGGGCCTTGTACGGATCGTTGGGATCTTTGTCATCCTCATCACTGGGCAACGCGTTCTAGATGGATGGAGAAATAGAGAAACCGCTGCAGCCATGAGCAGTTCCCAAACTATACCAGTCCCCCCTCAAACCCCACCTGCCCAGAGCGATCTAGTGAAACTGGCCTCCTTCCACTCAGCCAGGAGCAGTCACATCAGCTGTAAACTCCATCCAGCCTTCAGGCATTTCGAGTAGAGCGATTATTCGTGAACCCCAGGATTTCCGTTACTGGGTTTTGATTGGAACACACCCCAGAGGCACTAGCGAGTACAATTAACTATGTTGGCAGAGAGCCTGCAACCGGGATGCAAGTTCAACGTGGAGAGAAGCTGTAAGTCTCTGTGGGCGGCATGATTTCTACTGCAGGCGCATCCTGTGGGTTTAGTCATTTTTTCTATTCGGTCAATTGCAGCCTTTAGCCTCATGTGCCAAGAGGCCTCCTAACTCTCTCACGGGGGGAACCAGCCTATGCTATTCTTCAACCATCCCACCAAGGCAAGTGGGCAACTGACCTCCGGCATCTCCTCGGTGATGATGTCCACGTGCTGGGCCGGGGCGATGTCCTCCTCGCTCTCCGTGTGCAGGGAGGTATGGCGGCGATGCTTGCCTTTCTTCTCTTTCTCCTTCTTCTGCTGTTTCTTCTTCTTGTCTTTCTCAAGCTTCTGTTTGTGCCGCCGCTCCTCCTCCAGCTTCACATACTGGTCGGACATGGGCATTCCTGCCCACGCAGATGGCTCGGGTAAGAGTTGCTTACAGGCTGACCGTCGCAGGAGTTAACACATTTTGCCCCAGTTTCTCATCCCGAATCCCAAAGATCAAAGCCCCACATTATCCTCACACCCCCCAGCTCTTCACAGTCCCTTCAATAAAAGCCTCCTCCCAACCAACTTCACAGCCCATGGCAAGCCAATGGACAAAATTCTGCTCATTTTCATGCATAACTCCTGCTGACTCTCTTGAGCGTTAGATCACCAAAGGAAGAATCCAGCCTGGAGACTCCTCTACAGCTGACTGTCCGACTGCATTTTTCATACCCTTGGGAAACGGAGAACATTAAAGGCCGTAACCCTGGTATGAAAGAGCTCACTCACACTTTCTCTAGGCTGTTCTCTACCGTGTACTGTACTTCAGCCATCGTTTTTCTGTCTTTCAGAAGCAGCCTACTGCTCAAATTCACTTGATCCCCAACCCCTCTGCTCTGATCACAGCTTTTGGTCACTGCAGAGCTTTGACATTCTGAAGATGGAGCTTTCCTGACAACATACTCCTGTTACGCAGTCAGCCTGTGCATTACACCTCACCATAGGTTTGTCTGAACTCCAGCACTGAAAAGAAGGCTTGCCTTCCACTGTGCAGGAGAATGGAAACTATGGTTCTAAGTTTAACAGCTGTAGCTTCCAGCACACTCACAATGAGAGGCAATATGGGAACCTGACATGTGAGGCTAGAAGTAAGAGGAAGTCGTTACTCTTCTGTTGTAGAAATTTGAAATTCTTTACCTCCACTTTGAAACTGGCTTGGTCTATGTGCTTACCTGGAACTTTTAAGGGAACAGAAAGGTCAATCTGGACCACAGGTATATGCTCCACACCTGGCGTATCTTGGTATCGCTGGGAAATGGAAGATTCAGTGCATTAGAATTTACTCTACAATAGGAGAGCATACTGAGTTATTGTCCCTTGCTTAAAGGCATGGCTTAGCTCCATCACCCTGCACTGATCTTCAACCAAGAAATCAATTCTGATGTATTACAGTCTGAGTATCTGCTTCAGAAATACTTGAAAATGTCTCTCTAATATAGAAACAGTCATCAAAAATAACAGTTTAACCTGTGAACATTCCAAAGGGCAGATGAAATGAAACCGGAAAAATTATGTGGCTCATTGGTGCTAATCAAGTAACAATAGGTGCATATGAAATGTGATTGTGTTAACATTCCTTGTTACAGCCAAGAAAAGCACTGAACTGAGACACGGTGACCTGAGGAGGTTTCTATTTCTTACCACCTCAGAGGTAATGCTGAGATCAGGACATGGGAAATGGGGCAATGAAAAGTCCCAGCCCAGGCAGAAGTGTGGAAAACAAAGAGGAGACTAAAAGAAGTGAGAGGCAGCAAATCAACATAATTAATGTTCCATTGATGCGTTTGGTTCACAGAACAGACGCACTGCACATCCAATCTAGCCGGTCTGTTGAATTCACTGCTGGGTCACTGCTACTGACCACACCAGCTGCACTCTGCTACTTCCCTCTTCCTCTGCTATTCACTGAGTTTCTGGCCATCTGCATACCCATCATGCTGCCAAGTGTATTTACTGCATCGTTCCATTGCTTGTAACGGAACATCCAACTGCCCGCACCGGAATTTTTGGGGACAAAGAAGGAGTTTGGATAAATTAATTACCCTGATCTACAAAGGAAAACACGTATCCAAATTACCAAGTCAGTGCATTCACCTGACTTGTTTTGTGTTCTTTGGAGCTACTATTTATTGCTGAGCTGGATTCTAGGCTTTACTGAAGGAGGAGTTAGTCCCAGCTGCCCCTAGACTAGAGGCTAGTGATGTATTAAAGCAAACACCTGGAGATGCCCTCAGGAATCACAGCTACCCACAGGAGAGTACAGTGATTCAGAAGAGAAGAGGACATGGCACTGAGGCACCATGCCCACACAGCAGAGGGAGTAAAGGATGGAGTGGGCCGGGGCAGCATGCTCACAGCAGGGGGAGGAAGGGAACCAAACAACAGTAAAGCATGAGAAAAAAGGGGATGGGGGAGGACACAACCAAATAAACACATGTGCAAGCAAGGAAAAAGAGAAGGGACCAGACAACTGACACGGGAAAATCTGGAGACCAAAAGGAGATGGTAATTTAAAAATTATGCATTAAAGATCAGACATTAATACGGCCCATATGACACTCTGCCATAAAGCAATTGCTGCAGTTGCCACCACGACGTTAAGTGGTTAGGAGATCACAAATGGGAGAGAGGAAGTGGTCAGGGTGCTCCCAGAGAGGAAAGGGATCCACAAGACAGTCTATTAAGATGCGACTATGAAAAAATCAGATGGCCCTTGTACTGTTATACACACAGACAGCCAGAGAATTGTTTAACAAGCTAGACTTACCTTCTGTGGGGAAGGAGAGCTTTTAATATAAAATGGATTGTTTGCTTGTTCCTGTTTCCGGGCTTCTCGGCGCTAAAAAAAGTATTTGCAGTTACACATTTGAAGATTTCTCTCGGCTTTATTTCCAGACATTACAATGCGTGCTCTTGCTGAACACGGGTAGCACTGCAAGAGGCCCAGGGTATCAGCTCTCTGGTTCTCAAGTTTTGTAGTTGCAATAGATACTAAGCTAATAGGGAACATGCCTTAAGAATATCCCTGCTCTCTACTCTTTGGCTTTTATGCTAGGAAAGTTGTACGCTTCCTGAAGGTAACAAGGGCTTGACCTCAGTTCTATTGCTCCTATCCCTGTTTTGCAGTTGCAGTGGGGAGAGGGAATTATTCCAACCTAACAAGTCATTCTGGATCAAAATGGAAGAAGGCCAGAAGCAGCGAGTTACAGACACGACAGTTCTCAGCTGCATTGCCAACAGGAATTGTGAGGTTTCAGAGAAGGCATCTTTGCTACAACTCCTGTGATACAAATAGCCCACACTACAGGGATGGGTGGTTAACAAAAGCATGCGTCTACTCTTACAGTCTGTGAGCAACACCGGTAACAAAGCCCAACACAGAGCTGCCAATATTGATGAGGTCCATCTCTAACACTTTGCCCAGAACTACAAGCCTCCAAGTCAAGTGCATACTGGGGTGGGTGGGTGGGTGGGTGTGCGCGCGCGCGCACCTCCAGTCAATGAAACCCACTTAATCGGGTGACTATTGGGTAGAATGACCAGGCATTTCCATCAACAATTTTTGTTTTTAATTCTGTTCATCTTCGCGGCAGAGGTCAGCACAATATAGATTTGCAGAGCTTACTGGTCAGATTTTTCAGAAGAGCTCAGTGCGCCCAGCTGGGGCCAACTTTGGAAAAGATCTCAGCTCCCATTTAGATATGAAAGTAAGCAGCCAGACTTTCCAAAGAGCTCTGCACATTGGTTGTTGAGTCCTTTGGAAAATCTGTTCCAAAAACCCCCCTTTGCTCTCAGCTCAAAGGAGAAAAGCAGCATGGATCAAGACGATTACTGTAAGTATGGATTTGCATACATGCTCCGGAGCAGTCTGAAATGATTAAGCAGCTGAATGCAAGGACTTCTATCCTTACTCCCTTTAGAAGATGTCCCCCAGTGAGGAGAAAGGCATAGCCGCCACTGCTGTATGCAGCCCGGCACCATTTCCAACTTCTCTACTGATGTTGGCTATACCACTCGCTCAGGCTTTTTTTAAATAGATAAGCTGTATTTTTATGTTCACTTACCCTGGCTAACTCTTCCTCATCAATTTCTGGCTGTCTCGGTCTAGAATGCCTTTGCTCTTCATCATGGAAAATTGTTTTGGGTTTTTCATCTTCAGACTCACTATCTGACGGAGGCTCATTGATCCAAGCGTCAAGGTCCAAACTGGCAACAATTGCAACAATTATAGACTGAGACGAAGGTCAATATAGTTACTTACAGCAGCTAGCTCTGTTCCTGGGCACAGCCATGTGAACTGTTTCTACCCAGAATTAGCTTTATTACTAAAATTATTTAACAGCGTGTTAAGCATTTTCGAGGCGCGCAGGAAGGCCCACCCCCATTTTTTCAGAGCTTACAATCAAAACACTGTAGAGGGGAACATCTTACCCTTCCGGAACTGGGACTTTTTTCTGGGCTTTAGGAGCTACCGGGTTCAGTTCTCCCGCAAACAGGGCTATCACTTCCTCGGCTACGGGCACCTCTTTTATTTGTAGCTTCTGAATGTATTTAATCAGCTGTAAGATGCAAGAAGCCTGCAAAAACAAATACAAAAAGTTTAAGAACTGGGGTCAATGCACAGGAGTCACCGAATTAGCAAACAGTAAAGAGTCGCGGTGAGATACAGCAGCGTGTAATTGTACTGACATCCCTGAAGCTAGAGACTGACAACTCTTGCTAGGCAGGGAACCAAATACTGAGCCTCAAATGAATTGTTTTGCCTATTTTTCCTCATGATTTCATGGCTTAGTTGGCAAAACTGGCTGCACTGGTTATAAAAGTCAGAGCATTTTTTTTTAAATCAGGTTTCATTATGCACGTAATTTTCACTTACTATTTTGAATCTATATTCTATGCCCTCTCCTCTGTCCATATACTGGAAGTAACGACCTCTCTCCCCCTTCACTTTGCACACCAATGCCAATTTTTAATTCAGTGGGGGCTATATAATGGTCCTCACTTGGGATCTGGTTGGGGACTGTGGCTTAGCTATCATGGCTGCAATCCCAGACTGCCAAGAGGGTCGTAGGGAGGGGACTGTCACGTCCCCCCTTGTTTTATATGAAGCATGGATCTCTTTGTAATTATAAATGTGCTAATCACTGCTGATGCTCTGGATCTTAATGACTTGGATCTCAAACCAACAATCTGTTAATCATCATGTTTGTCCTGTAAGTCCAAACTGTGGCTGGTCCCAGAAAGACATGTGACCATGCCACCTAGTACTGGAATCCATCAGGAACCTGGGATTTTTCCATGGGGGTTATGGGTGCTGATTTCCTGCTTAACTGCCTGCCTCCTATGAAGAATTGCAATCCAAAGGTGTTCAGCCAGGGTGATAAGCATGGCAGGGTATAAAGAAACAAAGACTGATGCTTTTCATTATGGAAACATGAACATAGTGTTTATAGATCTAGATCTTGGCAGGACTGGTTTGGGAATGAAACTGTGTGTTATTTATGTCTTTTATTGGACCAGCTTTGGTTGTGAGGTACAAGCTTTCGAACTACACAGAACTTTTCCCATGGTTTCCAGAGTTTGTATCTTGCATCAACCGAAGTCTGTCCACTGAATGTATGACTTGCCCTATCTTGTGCCTCCCATATCCTGGGACCACTGCACACTGCTTATATAGACTGAGTTTGGTCTAATGGATGAAGCATGGGATCGAGAGTGAGATGGACTCAGCCAGCGTCTTGCTGTGTGAGCGAACGTGGGCACATCATTCAATCTCCCTGGGTTTCCGTTTCCACGTCTATAAATATAAGGACTGTTTACCGACCTGCATCCCTGAGGTGTGCAAGGCACACAATGCGAGCAGAGATCTTGCATAAGCATTTATACATGCGTGATCCATGCAAGATTATAGTCATTTGCGCTCACCAATTCAACCAATAGTAGATGGTTAAAGAGCACTTTGACAAAACCAGACCATTTAGCTTTCTTACCCTCTCTTGAACTTCCAGATCTGCACTCTGCACAAACTGAGGCAAACGATCGATCATCAGCTGGGTAATTTCCTGGGCTGCTTCCTTCTCCCCAGCTTGCTCCTTCTGTTGTAGGATGGATGCATAAAGCTTTACCATGTTCTGGACATAAACTGCCTGGATGTGGCCTGGTAGAGTGGTAACTTTAGGCCTCAGCATTGCTTCTAATGTCTGGTTGGATTCCTCAAGGTGTCTGAAAGACAGTGAATGGATGCAGAGGAAGGCAGAAAGAGGTGCAGTCAATTTCAGAAGCTCCACATTTCGCCAAGTTTCATATACAGCTTCAAAAACTATCTAGACCTGAAAAGATTTTCAGCAGAACTCTGTTAGCCAAACTCTATTCCCAGTCTGGCTGCAAAGCATTTGTGTTTCAAACTCTCATGACTAAAGCTAGGAATTAGCCATGGGCATCTCCAGTAAGTCATGGACAGGTCACAGCCAGTGAACAAACATCCATCGCAGCCAGAGATCTGTCCATGACCTTGAATACAAACACCCTTTACTAACTCTTAGCAGGAGGACCCAGGGTTGCTGCTGCGCAGCAGGGCATACCTGGCCAGCCCCTGGGGCCAGTCACACTGGCACTGAACAAGTCACGGAAGCCATGATGCACATGCAGCCTTACTCAGGACGAATTTCACAACCAGAAGGGCTGGAATTTGGGGGTAGAATCCTGGCCCCCTTTTACAGTCAATGGGAAATTGGCTGGACTTCTCAAAGGCCCAGATGTCACTATTTTAAACAAAATGTTAGATCCGAGGAAAGCATAAGGCTGCACAAGAAATCTAGTCCTGTCAATCTGGTAGGTAACACAAGGGCTTAACTTATGCTTTGTCTTTAATGTTTTGACTGGCTGGTATTGGCTTTTAGTCCACTATTGTTGACATGTGTATTATGACCCACATTTTCGGAGACAAGACAAGAGAGAAAAATAGGACAATAATATAAACCCATGTGTCCATAAATGTTTGAGATCAGCAATTGTTTAACAGTCCCATGTTACTGTAACAGTCTTGTTAGCAAGAATACTTTTGGTTCACCTCTGCAGAAGCAGCATTTTAGTTTCCCATCTCAGTGATCTCTAGTTAAAGTGCACTCAATTTACTATTTTTTTAAATAAACGTTTGCTCTGGAGACTCAGTGTCGGATTCAACACGTTGCAGGGATGAGCTTTTATTGCCAGGAACTGGGGATTGGGGAGGGAGGCCCTGGCCTGCGCGGAGTCCAGCAGGGCTCCCACAAACTACCCGCTGTGTCGAGACAGAGGAGGGTTGGCCTTGTCCAGCATGAGCCCCAAGCAGAGCAATGCAGCCTTTGCCAGTTGCGGGACCTAGCAACTCGCACTTGATAAGCCAGCTGTGCAGGGACGGGAACGCTTGGCCTCGACGCTTGGAAGGAAGGCAGCCACGCCTGCCATGCACTTTGTGAACATGCTTGGGGCTGCAGAAAGGCCCAACGGAAGCACCGCTGACTGGGAATAGGAATGGCCGGCTATGGGCAGGAAAGATTGATATATGGAACACGCATCTTTCAGGTCGAGGGCCGCGGACTTTTATAAGAACCTTGTCTTTTTATAAAGGCATCAAGACCTGAGGTCCAGTATGGGGCGAAGACCCCTTCGGCTTTCGGGATTAGGAAATATCTGGAATAAAACCCCTTCCCCTGAACCACCTCCTCTACCATCCCTAGCGCAAGGAGTGAGTGCACCGCTTGGTTGAGAAGATCCCTGCAGAGGGACAGGGAAAGGGGATGGAAGGGAACAGAATGGGATAGAATATCCCACTTCCACCAGGTCAAGGACTCAGCGGCCCGATGTGATCTGTGACCAGGCACGGTGGAAGCTGGATAGACAACTGAAAAAGCGACATCCACAGATAGGACTGCGAGGCTGTCCCTGGGTGCACCTTCAAAATCCTGATGGGGAGCCGTGACCCTTGTGGGAAGGTCCAGCATCCCTGTCGGAGTTAGACCTCGAGCAACTCCCACCGTTCCTACCCCCAGTGTTTCTACTCCTGCCCCTGGAGAAGTCCTGTTTAGTGCCTAGTTGATAAGGTCGAGGTGGTGGGTGGGGGCCGAAGGGCCTCTTTTGCGAGACTGGTATATGTATGCCCAGCAACTTAAAGATAGCTCTTGAATCTTTCAGGTTATGGAACTTGGAGTTTGGTCAGAAAGGAGGCCCGACCACCCAAAGGGCAGGCCCTGAATGGTGTTTTGTACTTCGGGTGGGATACCCAATATCTGAAGCCACGAATTCCTGCACATGACTACAGCCATCGCTATAGCACATGACACGGAATTGGCCGAGTCTAATGCTGCCTGCAGGGCCACGCACAAGACAATCTTTCCTTCGTCTGTCATCGGCCCAAATTCTTGTCTGGCGTCAGACGGGAGGAGTTCCTTGAATTTTCCCAAGGCTGCCCAAGAATTACAGGCATCTCTACCGAGCAATGCCTGCTGATTCGCAATGCGGAGCTGGAGGCCTCCAGTAGCGTATACCTTGTGGCCTAGTAAGTGTAACCTCTTGGGCTCCTTGGCTTTGGGAGTATGTCCCAGTTGCCCGGCTCTCCCTATGGTCAGGGGCTTGCACCACTAGAGTACCTGGTGGAGGATGCGTAAAAAGGTTCTCATGGTCTCTGAGGGATGAAATACTGGCGTTCAACCCCTCTTGCTGCTGGGGGAATAGATGTCGGGGTTTGCCACAGCACCTTAGCAACTCTAGATGGTCCATTGGCTTCCAAAACGTCTACTGTCTTGTCAGACTCTCCTACAGCCTCCTTAGCCTGCAACTCCCCCCTCCCCTGACCTTTTGCGCTGCTTCAGGAGATCTTGATGGGCCCTTTCATCCAAGTCAAGTAAAGATGTGCCTGCCATGGTCTCACGTCGGGAGGCCGATAATTCCCTAAGGGGAGCCTGTTCCTCAGTGTCCCGTACGCACTCCTGACTAGGCAGCTGGACATGAGAGGAAAGGAAAAGGCCCGGTGGTTCCCTTTATGCCTTGACTCTGACCTAGGAGCCCTGGGCGTGGCCTGGCAGATGGGGCACCACGTGCAGTTGAGCAGACTGATGCAACTCTAGGCATAGGTGAGCCCTGGGCAGGATGACAGGCCCAAGGGGTCCAAAGGGCCATTGCAAGGGACGGCTGCCACTGAAATGGCCAGGAGGCTGGTGGAGGCAGAGGGGCAGTGCTCCAGACTAGCCCAACAGCCTTTCACATGGAGTAGCCACCCTGGGGAGGAGTAGCTGCATTCGTCTGGGAAAAGCAGTGGCCAGTCTGAAATACTCCTGACTGTGCGCCAAGAGGCATGTCCTGAGCTTCTCCCCCCAGAGACTCCTCCTCTTTCAAGCGACAGGCGTCTCCGTCGGCAAACGTTCCACTTGCACCTTGCACACGGGATTCCAAACCCTCCCTTCTGCACTTACTCGGAGAACTCCCCGCATATCCAGGCAGCAGCATAGAGCACCTCACAGATGCCGTTCCTCTGGGCGTTGCTGGCTATCAGATGGGCATTGTCCAGGAGCATAGCCATCTGGGAAACGGCAAACTTACGGATGGCTTTAACCCGGATAGCTACATCCAGCATCTGAGCCGCTATAAGGTGACCGTGCCGAGTACCTTCCAACCGGGTCAGTTCCACCAGGATGCTTATGTACCTAAGGAGGCAAAGGGGATACAATCTTAAGAGCAGGCAAGCAGATGATGCCATCACTACTTGTGTCAAAGCCCAGATGCAAAAGCACTTACCATTCGAAGTTGGTGATGTACTGGTAGTTGGACTGGCTACATATGTCTATGATTTTGGTGAGTAACTCATCTCGGTACGTTGTCCCTTCCGCTTTGTCCACATGAATCATCAGTTTCTTCACTATCTCCATCAGATTCTTTTTGGACACCTGTTTTAAGAATGAAATGAGACACGAACCACAGACACATGCACGTCTTTCACATTTCATAAAAGCCGAGGAAAAGCGTTGGAGCGATTTTATGCATCTGTGGGTGAGACAAACATGAAAGATGCAGAGATACCAACATCATCTCCGGTGCTGGACTACTGTTCAATTTAGCTGCAGACAGGGACTGAATTTGTTTGTTGGAGTATGTCTGGATACCATTTGTGCTGGAACACCTGATCTAGCAGAGATTTATTGGCACAGGCTCAGAACTGAACTTGGTAGGGCCCTGACCACTAGATCAGAGTCATTTTCAAACCATAACTGCAAGGATACTACAGTGAAGCATTATGGATGTGATGCATCACATTTTAAAGCTAAAGCAAACAACAAACTTTCAGAGCCTTTTTCATTTTCAGTGTTTCCCCAATGACTGCTCCTTCGGATTCCCACCCCTTGAACGTACATACGATACGACTTCTTCAGCAGACCTGCCCTATGCGTGTATGCAGAGTCACAATGGAAAATGGAAATCTGGTTATTACTTTCACTCTTATTAGCAACGCAGACCCAATACAGGGGCTCAGAATTAGCATTACAATATGGCAATGACGCAGAAGCCTCAAAGATGATGCAGGATTTTCAGCTCAGCCGTGCCAACCATTACATTTGTAAACTGATCAAATCTAAGAGATTTATTAAATCACCCCGCTACCCAGAAAACAATGCTAACTTTGTACGTCACTTATCAGAGCACAACTGCACTTGAACTTGCTCTGGGAACTTAATATCTTAACCAGTAGCACCCCAGCAGGGAATTCAGTGCAAGTTTGTGACCATCACTCATGCGACTATCACAGCACACCTCAAGCCTGACTAGTGTCTAGACGGAGGCCCTCAAGGAAGCGGAGGTGTTGCAGAAGTGCTATAGATGACTCAGTCTATGGCACTCTTCTTCCTGAGTCAGCGTGTTGGCAGAACGCCAGGCAGCATTGCTGGAAGGGCTGTCTTTTGAATAGGTAAAAAGACATCTTGACCTCCAGACCCCTAGGCCACAATAACTTGGTTAGACACTCTGCCCACGACCAGAAAAACACTTCAAATGAGACAACATCCTTTATCTGCACTCCAATGCTGGGATACTGACAATGAAGTCTGCCACGATCCACCCCTGCCAGTGTGTTTTCAGAGCTTTTTAGGTGCAAGGCATTTTATACACCAAGGTCATTACAGCAGTAACTTCGAAAAATCTACAAAATTATCTCATTAAACTATTTCTTTAGTCCATGCAGCAGGATTAAAAATTCCTTATAAAGGAGCAAAAAAACCACACACAACATGCGCGCACACACACACACTGGCCATGAGATTCTGTGTTACGCCTCAAGGCCAAAGAGGGGAATGGCATATTACAGTGGCTTAAAGCCAAATCTGTGTCCTGATCAGGGTTGCCACGTCTCCCTGACTGGCGGGAGTCTCCCAGAACCAGGGACCAAATCCCAGAGGCTACTGACACCAATCTGGGAGCTAGCAGACCACTAACTGTCCGGCTGGTGGCTCAGGAGGGCACGCTCCCCACCGGTCTGGCTTCCCATGGCTCCTGAAAACACTGGGAATGGCCAAGCTCCTACGCGCAGGGGCAGCCAAGGGGTCTCTGTACTGCCCCCCCCCTCCATGCCAATGCGAGCTCTGGGGCGGTGCCTGCAGGCAGGGGAGGTGTTCAGACCTGCCTGGCACCCTGCATCTAGGAACTGGATAAGCCGATCATTTCCAAGGGCTGCCCAAGGCAAGCACCATCCAGCTGGAGCCTGCCCAGAGCTCGCACCCCTCACCCCGCCTGCACACCAACCCCCTGTCAGTCATTCTGGAGCCCCTCCCACACTCTAAATGCCTTGGCTCCACCCCTAGCCCTGTGAGGGGAGTGGGGAGAACAAGCATGGGGGGGGGGGGGAGTGTCGTGAGCAGGGGCTCAGAGAAGGGGCAGCGCCTTAGGGGAGGGACAGGAGTGTTTGGGTTTGTGCAAGAGACAACTGGCATGCCTGGTCCTGATTTCAAGCAGCTCCTCAGCTACAGCATGACACAGGCAGTCCTGGAGCTTTGTCCGAGCTACGGCATCTGGAATTTCCAGAGCTCCATGAGCTACAGCGCCCAGCATCGCCCAGCCAAGCCATGATCTGCAACAAGTCTTCAGACAGCAGCCAAAGAGCTGTCTTCCGTGGTGCCTGTGATCAGGGGAATCTTTCCCTGGCATGCCAGCCCTTCCACCCAGCATAAAGGGGCTAAGAAAGGGCAAGGCCATCGCTGCAAGCATCTTTTGTAAGTGGGTGGGGAGATGCCCGGAAACATACCATGCCATACAGGAGATCTAATGCTCTGAGTCGGATGGATTCATCCTTGTCGTCCAGACACTGGAGAATGAGATCCTTGTGGGACTGAACTGACTTGGGATGAGTTTTCAGGATTTTGGACATTGCTAACAAACCCAGGTACTTCACTGTGGGGGGAAAGAGAAAATTATTCCAAACTCAGACGTACTGCATTGTTTCTTGCAAGCACAGGGGACTTTCAGATGGGCCAGCTTTCCCACCTAGCCTCCAATCCTGCATTTACTGCTGGAAATCAACTGGCAGAAAGAGCAACATTTACCAGTTAGAGAACGAAAAGAGCAACCTAACCTCAAGCCCTCCCACGTCAGTCAGGTCACAGACAATCAGGGACTGCAAGGAGAGGCAGTAACCGTGGTTCTCGGAGACGTGTGCACGACCTCCACGTAGGCCAGGTTACATTATTCTGGCCAGCAGTGTTGGTTAGAGCATTTACACCTACACACCCTCAAGTAACTGTTCCCCCAGGACTGGAGCTGGAGAGATGCCTGCTGTAATAGCAGTGGTGGCTGGTACCATGAAGGAATTAACAGCTGTGCAGAGTAAGAGACTCGAGGTGCATGGTCATAGGAAGACCACGCCAGACTGAAAATTGCTATGGAGCATCTGGGCTGCCAGGTCAGCTGCACTGCTAGCACCAACATGGGGACTGGATGAAGTGCAGAGCGTGACCTGAGACGTTACTGCATGTGCTCAGTGACTGGGTTCTGCCCGAGTGTGAGGGAACTCCGACAGCGCACACAGAACCACTGCATGGACAAGGGGCCGTTCTCGGAAGGCGAGGAGACATTTATAGCTCTCTCAACAGATGCTTGCAACAAGTTCTTCACTAAAAAGGTGTGACGGTGCGTTGGGGGTCCCCCGTCTCCTGCACCCCGAAATGGTACGAACAGACTCCACCAGCCAGTAGAATAGAGGTGGTTTATTGCTTCTCCAGGATACAGCACAGATGTCATCAGGTTACAGGGCAGGCCTAGGATGCCTCAGCCCTCCTTGATATGGGGCAGGGGTCTCGGCTTCTAAACCCCCCAGCCTTTGCTGAGGCTGCTTCCTCCATGCTCCCAGACAGAAACTAACTCACTCTCCTCCAGCCCTGCCCCACAGCCAGGGCAGCATTCACCTTCCTTTGTTCCTCTCCATGGGGGTTAGCTGGTCAGACGGGTTGAGAGGGCCTCTTTGCATAATGACCCATCCCTGTCCTTCTGGGCTGTGATACCTGCGGCAGCCAGTGGGGTTACCACAGACCCACAGAAACCAGCAAGTTCCCCCCCACTACGTCACAAAAGGGTTTAAATGATTTTGTCTAGAAGTAACTTATGCCAAGGCATTTCCCAGCACTAACAGCCTGGTAATCTTGGATTTTACCATTACTCTATGGAATAACTAGCTTTTCTTGGGTGTGCTTGCTCACTGGAAGATTTATGAAGAGAAAACCCAGGAAATGGAAAAATCTTTGTTTTAGATTTAGCATCCCGTAAGTGGCACTACTATTCATCTACTTAAACAGCTAGTTGTACAGATTAGTTGATTTTCACTATTCATAATTATTAAATTCCTTAGGCCACATGCACCAATCCACACAATACTGGGCACTCTACAATACTGAACTATCTGTTTTCTAGAACTGCTTTTAATACTGCTGCAAGTGAACCCCATCCAACTGGCTAATGAAGCCTGTGGGAAGAAAAGCAACACTTACAGTTCTGATCAGAGTCTTCTATTAGTATTCTTAACTTCTGAACGCAGAGCTAGAAAAAAGTGCAAGTCAGGATTAACACGAGCTTCGAGAAGACTACTGAAACGATTTTCGTGCTCGACATTATTCACTGCAGTAGGGTGGGTGTGAGACACGACAAAGCAGTGTTACAGGATCTGTGACCACTGTTAAGACAATATTGTCACGTTAACATCACCAGATGAAAGGAACATGGGCCACCACTGACTAAGTGACACTGATCAGAAGGACTAGCAAAGCTCCAAAATTGACTTGGTCTTGGGCATCTGGCCTTCACTGCCCCAAACTGCCTTTAGGGAGAGCACGTAACACAGATATCGAGGAAAGGAAGTTTAGGAACCCAAAACACGAACTGGATAAAAGCCAGACAATGAGCAAAACTGTCTAATCAGCAGGCTCCCGTTTCAAACATCTGGAGTATTGCTCCCCCCCAGGTTTCTGAAGAGGTGTAACATGGCAGAATAAAACCACGAAGAGAAGTGCTGTACCTGGATGCTGGCACTGTGATTGGGCATCCCAGAGGATAGAGATATCAGAACTGAAACACACAAGCACTCAAGTTACATTTGTTCAGCACAATGACGTACAAACAAAATAAAACTGAATACACAACATCTGACTTGGCTCTTGTATGAAGGTGTGGCTTGGTGGTCTTGCCCTACTGCTTTCTGGCTGCCATGCACATAAGCACATGATTTGGTGCAACGTCAACACAGCTGTGAAGTCTGTTCAAGCAAGGCCCGAGAATAGACTCGTGCGATATTGAAGAACAAAGGGAGGCATGAGGGGAGCTGCCAAAGAGCGCTATTTTCAGGGCTTTGCCCTTGCCAAGGGGTTGCCTGAGTCTCTTTTACAGTTTCCATCTAGCTACCCAGATGCTACATAAAAGGTCACCAAGTGTCTGCACCCCTGGATTTCTGACTCTGCTTCCCCTGGAAAAATGGGACAGCAGTGACTGCTACTCAAAGTAACCACATTAAACCCAATTAAGTTAGCAAAAGCCATAGGGGATAAGGCAGCTTTCCTGTTGATTACAGTGGGCATCTGAGCTCTGGCAGGGTATGACTCCATGGCAAACACCCCGGGGAGAAAGCTCCTTTTTACTTAGCCAGTCTGTCACTTGTGAGTATTCAGACATATCTGCAGACTCGAATCACATGAGAGTTTTTAATCTTTATCCCCTGCAGAACCCCCCACGTTACTGGGTGAGGGTGTTGCTTTCTTTTGTGGCTCCTGCATCAGCAGAACTGTTGGTTGGAGGATCTGTAAGGCACGTATGGGAAGGTGCTGGATAGTAGGGATGTTGAAATGTGGGTAATCGTGTCAACATGTAACCACTAAAAAACTCAGCAGTTACAGTTACACACACCTGCGGAAGGCTCCCCGGGAGCCAGTGTGTGCAGGGAAGCCAGCTTTTAAGTCTGTTTCCACGATAACTGGCTCCCGCTTGCCTCCCTGGGCTGCTGCCTTTGATACAGAAGCAGCAGCATAGGGTGGCAGCCAGCTCCCCAGGAGCAGGGTGGGAGCCTGCATGTAACCATGAACGCTAACCAGTAAGCCCAGGCTTATCGGTTAACCGTTTACACAGTTATATGCTCACATCCTTACTCGATACAGGTACAGAACTTAATATTTGTATTTGCTGGGGTTTGTGCATTTGAATTGTGCTTTATTTAAAAGACTTTGAATATTTTATTATTGCTGAACTTTGTTTGCTTTTTATAGAATCATAGAATACTAGGACTGGAACGGACCTTGAGAGGTCATCAAGTCCAGTCCCCTGCCCTCATGGCAGTACTGTCTAGACCAGTGGTCCCCAACCTTTTTAGGTTGTCAGGTGCCAGGGGGCGTGGCCGTTTGCCCGCCGGGCGCCAGGGGGCGGGTACCGGGGGCGGCCACCCCATCCACGCGCCCGGGGGCGGGGCCCCACCTAGCCGCGCGCCTGGGGGCCGGGCCCCCCCATAGCTGCGCGCCCGGGGGCGGGGCCCCCTCCAAGGGCCGCGCGCCCAGGCCCGGCGCTCCCCCCCCCCCCCCCCCGCCGAGTGCCGCGCGCCCGGAGCCGGCGCTCCCCCCTCCCGCCGAGTGCCCGGCGCTCTCCCCGCCAAGCGCGCTCCCCCCGCAAGCGCCCGTGCGCCATGTGCCCGGGGCCAGGCCAGCCCCAAGCACCTGGCGGGCGCATTGAAATGCCCCCGCGGGCGCCATGGCGCCCGCAGGCACCGTGTTGGGGACCACGGGTCTAGACCATCCCTGATAGACATTTATCTAACCTACTCTTACATATCTCCAGAGATGGAGATTCCACAACCTCCCTACACAATTTATTCCAGTGTTTAACCACCCTGACAGGTAGGATGTTTTTCCTAATGTCCAACCTAAACCTCCCTTGCTGCAGTTTAAGCCCATTCCTCAGAGGCCAGGAAGAACAATTTTTCTCCCTCTTCCTAATGACACCCTTTTAGATTCCTGAAAACCACTATCATGTCCCCTCTCAATCTTCTCTTTTCCAAACTAAACAAGCCCAATTCTTTCAGTCTTCCTTCATGAGTCATGTTCTCCAGACCTTTCATAATTCTTATTGCTCTTCTCTGGACCTTCTCCAATTTCTCCACATCTTTCTTGAAATGTTATGCCCAGAACTGGACACAATATTTCAACTGAGGCCTGATCAGCGCAGAGTGGAGCGGAAGAATGACTTCTCCTGTCTTGCTCACAACACACCTGCTAATGCAGCCTAGAAGCATGTTGGCTTTTTTTGCAACACCGTCACACTGTTGACTCATATTTAGCTTGTGGTCCACTATGACCCCTAGATCCCTTTCTGCCGTACTCCTTCCTAGACAGTTGCTTCCCATTCTGTACGTGTGAAGCTGATTGTTCCTTCCTAAGTGGAGCACTTTGCATTTGTCCTTATTCAACTTCATCCTGTTTACCTGAGACCGTTTCTCCAATTTATCCATATCACTTTGAATTGTGACCCTATCCTCCAAAGCAGTTGCAAGCACTCCCAGCTTGGTGGTATCTGCAAACTTAATAAGTGTACTCTCTATGCCATTATCTAAATCGCTGATGAAGATATTGAACAGAACCGGTCCCAAAACAGATCCTTGCAGAACTCCACTTTGTTATACCTTTCCAGCAGGATTGTGAACAGTTAACTACCTTCTGAGAACGGTTATCCAGCCAGTTATGCACCCACCTTATAGTAGCCCCATCTAAGTTGTATTTGCCTAGTTTATTGATAAGATCATGCGAGACCGTATCAAATGCCTTACTAAAGTGTAGGTATACCACGTTCACCGCTTCTCCCTTATCCACAAGACTCGTTGTCCTATCAAGGAAAGCTATCAGATTGGTTTGACATGATTTGTTCTTAACAAATCCATGCTGGCTGTTGCCCTATCACCTTACCATCTGCCAAGTGTTTGCAGACTATTTCCTGCTCCATTATCTTTCCTGGCACAGAAGTTAAAGTGACTGGTCTATAGTTCCATGGGTTGTTCTTATTTCCCTTTTTATAGATGGGCACTATATTAGCCCTTTTCCAGTCTTCTGGAATCTCTCCTGACTTCCATGATTTTTCAACGATGATAGCTAAAGACTCAGATACCTCCTGTATCAGCTCCTTGAATATTCTAGGATGCATTTCATCAGGCCCTGGTCACCTGCAGACATCTCACTTTTCTAAGTGATTTTTAACTTTTTTTTTTAAATTTTATTTTCTAAACCTACCCCTTTCCCATTAGCATTCACTACGTTAGGCATTCCTTCATCAGACTTCTCGGTGAAGACCAAAACAAAGAAATCATGAAGCACTGCTGCTATTTCCAAGTTTCCTGTTACAGCTTCTCCCTCCTCACTGAGCAATGGGCTTACCCAGTCCATCATCTTCTTGCTTCTAATATATTTATAGATGTCTTGCCTTTAGCAAGTGTGGTATTGTTTCTCTCATATATACTCACAGCTGAGAATTTCAGTTTCAATTTTATATTATATATCTGACTTAAAGTTCACTATGTGATTTAATTTGGTTACATTAAGCAAATTAAAACTGTAGGTAAAAAGGGATTTTATAGTGGACGTTATTTAACTGCTCTGTGTAAATCTAACTTGTTCTTTTTGAGATTAAGAGTTTCAAAGTTCTCACCTGCTATCACTGTGTTCACACATTCGTACAGAAGAGACATGGCCGAGGTGCTACAAGGAAGAAAGAAATCAAGTATTTCAGATAAAGAACAAAAATAACAGTATGAAGGAGTTCTCAGCAACAACCTGGATCTAGTTAACACCTTTTATTACACAGAACATTACCAACCTTTTCCTCCCTCCTCTATATATTTTTCAACTAGATGAAACAATTCTCATTCTTCAGAGCATTCAATATCCAGGGATCATTGAATGCAATTGCATTTCTGGGGCGTGGGCTGGGAAACAGCTAATGTCTCAATCCACATAACCCACACCTGAGATAGCCAAAAGGTTTTACTTGACACCATTTCTCCTCTGGGAAACAAGGAAGCAACAGCACCATCATTTGAGTTGAGAGGCAAGTTAAAAGCTCAAGATCACAGCATCAAGGGCAGACCACAGACCCAAACTCAGGTTAGAATGGGGATGTAAAATCCTGTTTAACTGATTAACCAATCAAACGGGGCACAGGCCAGGCTGGCGTGCCCTCCCCCTGCCATGGCAGACAGGGGCTGCTCCAGCCTGGTCCTGTCTGTGGCAGGCCCAGGTGTGTTGCAGACAGGCTGCTCTGGGTTGTCTGGAGCAACCGTGTTGCTTACCGGTTAATCAGCTAACCGGTTAACCTTTCAGATGCCTAGCTAGGGACTGAACAAAGTTAGGGAAAGATCAAATTAAGACCACTAATCAATGGGAAACACAGGCCAGATAGAAAGCCTGGAAATTTCTCTCCTCCGGGAACACTGAATGCTGCTCAAGCAACTGATCCTTTCAGAACTTTACCAGACCGGGCCCATTACTCACCTCGACTAGAGAAAAATCAGTTTCTAAGAGGCATTTTCCTGAAATGTCTCTACTTGGGTTCCCACCTAAAACTTCTGCTGGCTCTCACTAACATGTGTATAGTATGCTCTCTCCAGCAGAGGGACTCAAAGGCACTTTACACAGCTGGTGACCTTGTGTACACATGGCCAAAACTCAGGCCCATCCATAAAGTGACGTGCGGAGTCAGTGCTATGACAGTGGTAGGAACAGAACCCAAGGCATGGTCCAGGGAGGTCATCAACTACCAGTAATGCCTGATGTAGCAGGTGCAAACAATGCTACACAGATGACAGGCGCTACAAATCCAGTACACCCAGGTCCAGGGTAAGAATTCCAACACAAGAGCTAGGGGTCACCAATGAAATGAATAGGCAGCAGGTTTTAAACAAACAAAAGGCGGTATGTCTTCATGCAACGCACAATCTGTGGAACTCCTTGCCAGAGGATGCTGTGAAGTCCAATGCCAGGCCTACACTATGCAAGAAAGTCAACTTAAGATATGCAACTCCAGTTATAAGAATGGTGTAGCTGGAGTGGACATTTCTTAGATTGAATTTCTGTGTCGTCCCTACTGTGGGAGGTAGACAGGAGAAACTTTCCTTACTCCTTGTGACCCTGTGGAATACGGGGATCAATGGGGGCACCATCTGACTAGAGCCGCTAAATCGAACCCCAGAAAAATCAATCTCTGGGTAAGTGGAGACCTGGCCCAAGACTATAACAGCTAGGTACATTCATGGAGGCTAGGTCCATCAAGGACTATTAGCCAGGATGGGAAGGGATGGTGTCCTGAGACTGTTTGTCAGAAGCTGGGAATGGGTGACGGGATGGATGATTTGATTGATGACTGCCTGCTCTATTCATTCCCTCTAGGAAACCTGGTATTGGCCATTGTTGCAAGACAGGACTCTGGGCTAGATGGAGCTTTGGTCTGACCCCATCTGGCCATTATGTACATCTGATCGTCTATGCTGTTGTTAGGAGGTGGGCCATTTCTTGGCTATGCATTAGATGATTCTGAACCAGGAACATGACAACTAATGTGATGACAACCAACTATACTTCAGGTTAAAGTCCTCACAAATATAATTAAATGAATAACTATTTCAGGAACAAGAGGAGGAGGAGGAAAGGGGGGGGGGGGGAAGATATACATACTGTCCATCTTGCTGCTTTTCGTGAAGTAGTACTAAATTTGTATTTTTGCCAGTGCAGCAATGACCTGAACGCTCTTTGGGTATTTGGATGCAAACCCGCTGGCTGTTCGAGAGAGAGATGCGTTACAGCAGACACTTGTCGTTGCTTAGCCTTCACTTAGTAACAAACGAGCTTCTCTTCTAGCAGCACGAACAGTGGAAACGGAGGTCGTACTAACCACCCGCAAGGCAATGTTTGCGGGTAAAGTAGCTACCGAGAGAAATATTTGAATTTCAACATTTTGGGTCTGACTGGTCTTGAAACTTAACTTGCGTTAACTGACAATTCACTCCATTTCACTTTGTGTGAATGCCCACGTCTGTTTACACAAGGGCACAATCGAAACTTCTCTCAGAAAACGAAAGCTAATTTTGTAGAATGCCTGAGGGAGCTGAGGGGCAGTAATGTGACCGGACTTCCCTCCTGCACCCTCCTGAGGGGGGAGAATCTTTCTGGGACTCTGCGTCCGTTATAGACCTAACAGGTGCAGGGTGCACCTTCCAGCCCCATTAGGGTACAATCTAGATCTGTGAACAATGTTCCAAAGCATCTGACCAGTCCCTGGGACCAGCTACACTGTGACCTTTCAGTGACATTGTTCATAATCCATAACCCTTTAGCAGTTAACGGTCTTGTTAAATTCAAAATTAAGCTTCCCCAAGGAATAATCTCAACAAATGTTACATGGATGGACAAAAAGTGGTTTGTTCAGGCACCGCCCCCTCCACTATTATACAACAGATCATCCATATGTTTGATGAAGAATTGGCTCACTTGCCGCTCACCTCGCCAGTCTCCTCAGCATAAACACGCAATCCCACCACAACTACTGAGAATCTTAACGGAAGAGATCCCCCTTTTTCTCCTAAAACCAGGATTCCGAATCACAGAAATGCAGGACTGGAAGGGACCTGAAGGTCATCTAGTCCAGTCTCTGGAGCCAAAGCCGGACTAAGTATTATTTAGACCATCTATGACAGATTTCTTAAAAAACTCTAGTGATGAAGATGCCACAACATCTCTAGGCAATCTGTTCCAAACCTTAACTTCCCTTTCAGTTACAAAGTATTCCCAACGTCTAATTTAAAATCTCCCATGCTGCATTTGAAGATCATTAGCTCTTGTCCTGCCCTCAAGTGAATATGGACGACAGTTTATTCACCCTCCTCTTTATCCAAACCTTTTATGTACTTGACGACTAATCATGCCCCCTCAGTCTTCTTTTCTCCAGAAAAAAAAAACCTCAGTTTTTTCACTCTTTCCTCGTAGGCCATGATTTTCTAGACCTTTAATCATTTTGTTGCTCTCTCTTGGGCTTTTCCCAATTTTTGTCCAAACTTACACATCTTTTGAGGCTCAGTGCCTGGGGACTGGACTACACGGCCTGTCTTAGGTCTCTTCCGATTGACAGTCACATATTCACAGAGCTTTACAGGGGCTATTTTATACTAGGGCTGCTCCAACGACAATTTAACTTTTGATGTCCAGAGCCAAAATTTCCAGATGCAACAACCCAAAGCCGACTCCAGTCACGCTAACACAAACAATGCTGAAGAATTAAGGAGATGAAACAAGAAACTTTTTCAGACTTACCTATGTATGAGATTAGTGAGCGGCTCAATCAATTTCTTTCCCAGCCTAGGTTCTAATGGAGTAAGAGCACCAAACTATTTGGAAAGAAAGGGAGGAAAGGAAATTCTTTTAATAGCTAGCTTTCGGTAGGGTAAAACAGTACTATCACCATTTCTGTGTCACAACACAACAACATTTAAAAATGTTTTGTCTCCTGTTGGTTACATTCCCACCCATTCTAACAGATGTCGGTTTCTCTTCCTTGTCATTTGGATTTACTAACAATAATGCCTCTAAGTGATAGCTTTATTTTCGCACCCAAGGTGCTGTTAATGAGCATGCTAGCCCCTGCAAAAGTGCTAACACAGAAGAACTGGAATACTTGCCAACTTTATAATTTTAATGAGGACCCAATTATTGGTTGAAGACGTCATCAACTTAAAAAAGAGTGGAGCAAGAGACAGGTAGTTCTTGGGATTGCGTCTGGCCAGCTCACAAATAACATTTACTGCCGCAGACTGGACACCTGAGAAACAGAAGTGGAAGAAAAGAGGATCCAGTGAACAATTCCACTGTAGCTTGATTGTCACTCAGAACAAACTGAACGAGAGCAGCTAAAGATCAGAGCAGAACAGGGCTGGAATTATTTATCATCCTCAAATCCAAAATTATTCTATGGAAGAAATTATATTCCAGTATTTTAAACAGGACCTCCAAATGATTAAGAAACTGGACTTGTGCCTTTTTTGGTTGCTGTATGATATAAAAGAGCCTGAAAGTTTTTCTTCCTCCTCTGTTTTCTGCTTTAGGAGGTACCGGTAATGTTAGCTCTGGGCTTCCCCATTTCTGTTAGAGGATTTGTTCAAGGGTGGGGAAGTTCAAGAAGCGTGCATTAGGCATTTAAGTTAAATAGATGTTATATGTGACACAGAAATGTAAACAGTGACTAAAAATCTTTATGTTTGTTCCAACTCCCACGGGCTTGGCTCTTGATTACAGCCTTCACCGTTTAGACAGAACCTGATTTCTTAATGGGAAACACAGGCAAGCAATGTTTTGAAGAGCTTTTCATGGGTAATGCATCATAGAACCCCCAAAAAAGCACAAGCACAACTCCCCCCCTCACCCTTTTGCAGGTAATCTTCTGACAGAGTAATTCTTGCTAGCATCTATCGCTGGAAGGCAGGTCTTGTCTTACCCAACCAGATCAGTCCAGTTAATCTAATTTTTTTTAAATTACCTTCTTGCATTTTAAACACAAGTCAACTGACAGTCATAGGCCTGAATCCCAGGTGGAATTCTCAAAATGAATTGACAGCACCCTAAATAAATCCTGGGAAGACTATCTGGCTATAGAAATGGGAGTATTTATGTCCGGCAACTGTAAGAATTCTCTGTTGCAGCTTCCTAGTGATGCATTCCCCAAGAATTTAGTCTCGGTATTTTACCTTCTGTCGTGTAGTACTAACATGAAAGTGCTGCAATACAAGCAGATTCAAGAGGCTGTTTAGGCCCCAAAAATCACTTTTTAAAAAAACATGGAAGAGATTCCTGCTACATTAAGTGAAATATTTAAAATGTTTTGCTCACATCCAGTTATTACAAACCTATCACTGCAGCTTTCTGAGAAGGTATGAGAAGCAAAAAACTGAAGTTGACTACTGTATTTTCAAGTAGCCACGCTAAGTGAAATGCACGAGTGGTTTGATGTAATTATGACTTAATCCATTCATCCAGCCTAGTAACAAGTAATGGCTTTTTCAAACCAAAAACGTGTTGTTAATCTGCTCACATCCCCTGAAGCATTCAGCTGCCTGCCAATAGATACAGTAATAACTTAAGAACATGTAACCAGTTACCTTCCTTTGCCTCCCATGAATCAACCACCACTAAAAATTCATGTCTTCACTGAGGTCCCGTTCTGCAATAGAAGTAGTTTATTAAAATTCACTAACCAGGATCTGGATCTTCCAGTTTCTCTTTAAGGCGAGGGAACGCAGGACGGAGGGACTCGGGGTACTTCAAAAACACTTTGTACATGATTAACACTGCCTTCTTCCTGATATAAGGCTTTGTGTGAGACATCTGTTAGTGAAACAACTGGAGTCAGACTCTTCGCATGCTCACATTCCCAAGAGGTCTCTTTCAAGATACCACTTTTAGTCAATGCCTCCACCGCAACACCTATAAACATGGATTCTGTGGGGCAGCCTTTCCATGCAGCTGTTTTTAGTGCACTCACCAGTGTAAGATAAAAAGCAAAACATTAGCCGTGCAAGTGAAAACAAATAGTCAAAGCATTCCTTGTGGTCTGGCCAGGGATGCAAAATTTACAAGAGACCAGAGTTCAAGGATCAACCACAAGGCTTCTGCTCTGGATGTGTCTTATAGAGCCTGCTCCCGAGGGGCTGCCTATCACCTGTTCTTAGAGTCACTGCATTCAACCACTCCTATCGGTCAAGCTACCAGGTAGCCTCCAACAGCCATCTTCAAGACAGAAACTTCCAGTCTCAAGTACACAGTCCCCAGCTTGCGAACGAGTTACGTACCAAGCACCTGGTCGTAACTCGATCTGTTTGTAAGTTGGACTCTATTCATTTAAATGTGACCGCGCTGTTCATAAGCACGGATCGCACATTCATAACTCGGGGACCGGCTGGAATGCACTTAATGGGAGGTTGGTTATAAGTACAAACAGTCGTAAGTCGACATGTTCGTAACTCGGGGACCACCTGTACTGCCAACATGGGCGGAGGTGATATGAGGCAATCAGGCTAATACAGGAAGAGCATGAGGCAAAGAAACAGCGTCTCAAACTGCCCTGCTCACTATTAAATAGGGCCTTCACCTTTAGACTAGCCATCATACCGACGTATTAATACTTCTCTCCATTATCAAACCCTGTCTGAAGGGTCTGGGTGCTGACCAGATGCGTACAGTGGGACTAACATCAGAAAGGGGTACGCATCATAAAAGTGGAAAGAGAACAGATTTTATACCGGAAACATCACCTGTAATATACAGCCACTCCACAACTTATGAACACACCGACTTGTGACCATCTGTACTTACGACCAACCTCCAATTAACCCCATTATAATATTTTTGAGTTGAGAACCATGTATGTCAAGTTTTTCTAACAGCACGGGCAGCACGTTTAAGGGTATTTCCAACTTACGACCAAATCGAGTTACGACCAGGTGTTCGGAACGTAACCCGTTCGTAAGTCGGGGACTGCCTGTACTCGGGCTTTAAGGTCAGAAGAGACCATCGCAATCATCTAGTCCAGAGTGGGGAACCTTTTTTGAGATGGGGACCACTCACCCAAATAAAAATTAATTGGGGGTCATAAGAATGGCCATACTAGGTAAGACCAAAGGGTCTATCTAGCCTAGTATCCTGTCTTCCAAAAGTGGCCAATGCCAGATGCCCCAGAGGGAGGGATCACAACAGATAATCCTCACATGATCCCTCCCGTCATCCATTTCCAGACAAAGAAAAAAGATCCTCACTGATGTGGCCCCCGAGAAGCAGAGGGGGAAAAAATAGACATTCGCCTCACCCATCAATTCGGAGCACCAGATTTCCCATTGTACTCCAGCCCCCTGTAGGGGTCCCCTCAAATCTCCCCTCCTCCCCAGCCCCCGGCCAGGCCCAGATTCTTTTTTCTTGGGGACAGGGGCTAGTACATTTTGTATTCTCCCCTCCCCAGCTGTGGAGTAGGGCCAAAAATGAGGGAGTCAGTGTGCAGGAAGGACTGCGGGAACAGGAATGGGGTGTGGGAGGAGGGTGCAGGAGTGGGCTGGGGGTGGAGGTGTGGGATCTGGGAGGGAGGACAGGGCCTTTACTTGGCCCAGCCCTTAGGGGGGGAACTGGTAGCTCCATGCCACCCAGCATGTGCGGGTATTGCCCCAGATTCTTAGCCAATGCGAGAGGCAGGGAGAGAGCCTGCAGTCCCCTAAGCTGAGTTTCACCCCAGCCAGAAGAAGTGGGGATGGGAGCATGCAAAGCTGCTTCCTCCCCACGTCAGGCACTTTTGCTCTGATTTCCTGCTGCTCTCCCAAGCCTACTTGTTCTTGGTAGTTTGTGACAGCACTTGGACAAGTTTCTAAAATGAACTCTGAGTGCACAGTTAGTTTGCCAACTTTGAGACAGGAACATCCAAACAGATTATATGAGTTAGGAGCTGTAAAGCTCCCAAGACACAAAAACTGATGATAACCAATTATCAGTTTTCAGACATAACACTTGTACATTTTATAACAAACAGTATGCTTTTAATAGCCTACATACAGTCTAGACAGTCATAGAAAAAAGGTTTGCTCACTTCTTTTTTTAAAATCAACTTACCAGAGTCATGATGTCATTTGCCAAGTCTCTGGCAAGATCTGGAGTAACAAAACAGGACAAACCAGTCAGTGCTACTCCAGTATCATACTGGTTAGGGCTACTCAGATCCTAGAAGAATAAAAACAGGGTTAAAAACTGATTTATTCAAAGAAAGCTCAGGGTAAAAGACAACCATCTCATACTTGAATGAAAAAAACGGCCCAGTTTCAAAGAAGAGCCGTTTCCTTTCTATGGATACTAGTTCTGACATTGTGGTTTGGGAGGATTTGCTGTATTTGATTTTGAGAAAACTGCCCACTTCATTAGTCTCATCCTCTCCAATATGGTGCCACTACTTTAATACATGCAATAATCGATATAGCTATAGAATATTGGGAGCATAACAGCTGATAGTGTCACACGATATTTCAGAAGCTGCATGTGCATCTAGAAACATGAACATTTTTCCACTTATTTATTCCTGACTGAAATCCTAACTCTACAAAAAAATCAGTGGGTGTTTTGTCACTGACTTCAGTGGGGCCAATACCTAGTTGGGAGTCCCAGATATAGTTCAAATTTTGCACAGTTTGTGTAATTTACATTTCATGTTAGTACCTCATGGCAGGTGGAGGAAAAAGATTAGGCTAACAATTTGAAATCAGACTTTGGAATGAAAGTGAAACCTCTTATCGTTCACTTTGGTTTTAATGCTTTGGGCCAGGTGATGGTCCCCTCTTCTCAATACATTAGTTGCTAGGTCAAGGGAGCACAGAAGAGCCTAAACAAAGCCATTTTAGTACAAAAACATTCATAAAAAGAATGCAACAGCCTTGTACTAAACAAGATTCAGAGAATACCTATATTGCAGATTCTCCTTAACAAAGAGCTGAACATAGTTACAAAATAAAGGACGTCTCCGTCAGACCTGAACATAGTTAAATAAAAGAAACACGCTGGTTCTTGAGGTTACAGATTGAACACAGTCCCATTCTGCTGACTTTCTCTGAAGCAAGCAAGAACCATGTTCAGCCATTTATAACAAATCTAAACACAGGTTGGTATCTGATGGAAGAGCTGTCCTAGTATTTAGGGCACAGATTAAAAGGGCATTTATTTTAAAGACCAAAAGTCTGCACCCCTTCCCACTGAAGCTAACACCTTACCTTTCTAATCTGATTGGTAGTCAGCATAATTACATCAGTCCCTTCGTGAAAGCACTGAGAGGCAGCTAGGTAACCAATTCTCTGCACAGTTAAGAAAAACAGAAAGTGAGTCATTTACAAATGATTATTTTCCCCAGCATCTGCAAAAGGCTAACTGAATACACCATCAGCACAATCTGAACATTGCACAATTGAACAGGGAGAATATGTTGCCTAGGGGTTACAGCAGCAACAGTGCACTATTGGTTCTATGTGCTTAGTCCTTTCACACACTGCTTGTGTGCACTTTATCCAGTAACTTCGCGGATGAACTTCCCCATCTAATGAGTCTGATTAAGCTACTCCGCCAGGGTTTTAAAGCCACCCCTCCAACTGGCATGGTCTCCTCTGTCCATCTCAGTACTGAAACCAACAACTCAAGGAGCCTAAGCCCTCCTCTGCCAACTACTAAGGGCCTTCGGAGAACTGGACTGCACTTCTGCTGCCCACGTGTCAGGTGGAGTGAGAACTTCGCTCTCTGGGGCTGTCAACTCAGCACCAATTCCCCAGCACTGAATTTATTGTAGAAGAAAAGATGCCTGGTGACCTAGCAGCAGGAGTTACATGGCCAATTCGGTTCAGACCCTCCGCATCACTCTGGCTTGAATGGCAGTGCTCTTTTGGAGAGGGGGCCTGCTTTCCTGACTCCTGAGCAAGAGGCCCCAAAGCTTCATCCAGCCCTCCTTGGCCAGACAGTGGCCTTTCCCAGTGTGACACACTCACTCATGAAAAAACATTCCAAAACATTTAATGAATGAACACACCAACTGATAAGCAGGGCTAAGTAACCCGAACAGGAGGCAAGACTAGAGATGTCTCAAAAAAGCACACACTCAGCTTGTCTGGTTGAAGAAAGTAATGCTGATGTTTTATGTCCTGTTGGCCTGGCATAAGAGGACTTTGGATGAGGGATGTGTTGGCTAGAAAACGCAATTTTAAAGGCAACTTACTTTGAATGTAAACTTGGATGCGCTCATTACTTCAATAATATTGAATGCAGCCCAACTGATGTCATAGCCCAGCATCTGTAACTGTTAGAAAAAGAGCCAAAGAACAATACTTCAAAATACAAGACCCAGTACAGAATCGGGACATTTGTAACAATAGGGCTACTGTTACAAGCTGAAGATGTGCAGTAATAAATATACAGAATACATGTTCTCAACAGCTCAAGTCACATGTCTATTTAATTTTATCTCCTCCTTCCCCAGAATAGAAAGGCTTCAAGTAAAAGTCCCTTTTAATTAAGCAAGTTTCCAATGAGAGTGATTTCAGGTATTAAATCTATGTACATCACATATTTAAAATGTCTCTCTCCTGCTGCTTCATTAAAGGCCCATGTAAAGAGAGAAATTCATTGACTAAAGAAACAAGTAGCAAACCTACTATGTACAGGGGTCATGAAAACAATTAAGAAAATCTCTAACCTTTCAGGTGCAAGTAGCATTAAGAATACTGAAGCACCCGCACTAAATATTCTCCAAAAAGGAGTGATTATTTTTAGTTGGTGTCTCTTAACCACTTTCAGAAAATATGCTTACGTCATTTGACATAAGTAAAGCTAACAAAGCACAGTTTGCACAGTTCGTTGGCAGTTAAGAGAGTAAAATAAAAGGTTCTGTAACATTATAACCTAGCAAGGCACTTACATATGTAAGTTTGCAAACAGCATTCGCTTTCACTGCAATGTTATCCTGCTTGAGCTCCTGTTTGATCTCATCAATGCACTGGGAGATGTACTTTGCCTGTGGGAAGAGACAGTTATTTTCATAGGTAGTTACATGAATCATTCTTCAGCCTGATGACTGCATATCGGGGCCCAACCTGACCCTTTGTGTGTTCATTATCCATTTATCTCACATTTTAATAACCCTCTCTTGATAAGCTTTCAATTCTGAAGAAATTGGCCAGTCAGAACCATTGTGCTAAATGTTACAGCCAAAAGGAGGCTGAAATGTTTCTTCAAATCTATTTTCAAGTTCCTGTGAAAAACTCAATTTAGCCCAGAGCTGCTCTTGGAAATCGTAGTAGGAAGGATACATTAGGTGGTTATGTATGTAACAGTCGAAGAAAAAAAATCTAGCATCAGGATTCTACTTTCACCATTTGTAGATCATACTCATTACTGCCTCACTAGGGTGTTAGGACTTAACTGTTTGGTATGTGCCAAGAGAACTTAGGCTGCCAGACACCACAGAAAGAACAGTATTAGGTTCGTTGATAAAAAATAACTGTAGACTACTCTTATATTTCCTTAATAAACCCCCCTCATCCCGGGGTTGGCAACCTTTGGCATGTGACTCATCAGGGTAATCCACTGGTGAGCCCAGAGACATTTTGGTTATACTGATCACTCACAGGCATGGTCCCCCTGCAGCTCCCAGTAGCTGTGGTTCACCCTGCCCTACACTTTGAAGATGAAATTTTCAAGTCCTCCACCACACCCCTTCAGCATGTTACAACCACAGCTGAAAACTAGACAGGACTATCTTTGAAGGCCTTCAATGCTACTGCTTGGACGTGAGAAGGGGTCATTATTGAGGAACTTAAGGCATTTGTTTCTCAGCCCCAACCCCCTCTCCAAAAGAATTTCCCAATTAAGCTAAAAAAGCCACCAGGTCCAGAGCAAGCCAGAAGGGGGAGTCCTCTGTATGTTTATACATTCAGCACCACAAACACGTCACCCGCATTCCCCGTTATTCCTACCAAAAGGTCACGGGACAAGAGTCTTAAGAGGTGAATCTGGAGCAACTGTGACCTTCACTTATAGTCATTGGATTTCTACCATTTAAACAGCAGTATCTATATTACTGCCTAAGGGCACCTAAAGGAGAAAAAAACCTTCCCTTAAAAAAAACCACATACATATTGGGGTATTTACAATCCCAAGTAAAATAACTGTTAGAGGAATGTGAATTATCCCGTATTAATACCCAACTGCTCCCTACCCACTGTTACTTCCTTCAGCAAGTGACATCTAAGAAAGGTTGGATATGGAAATCCATTGGTCTCCTGCCATTCCTTAATATTGCTCCTCTTTATACAGGAATTACTGCATAATCTGGACTGTTCTTTGGTCTTTTTTTAGAGTGCTAGAATCAAATTCATGCTTGAAGTCATGGGATTTAGTCACCAGATAGTGACATGGGGGGGGGGGGGTCTGTATTATCTTTAATAAAATGGCATATCCAGACAAGAAAAAGGCATTTGTGATGCAAAATCAAACCATGAAATGATCCTAGTTAGGGCAAGTGGTAACTGCACACTAATTTAGGAGCTTTACTTTCCAAAGCAACAGCATTATGGTGACAGTTCACACAGTTAAAGGCATAGCAACATTTTACTTTGGAAACTTTTGTCAAGATCCAAGATTGCTAAATAGATCCATATAGGAGCAGTTTTGCTGGCTCGCTGCCTTCAAGAGTGTTACAAAAGCACAAGTTACAAGAAAGAAAAATAGACGTTGATCATTTCTGATTCTAGTCGGTTCAGCTACCCCTCAATTTTGTAGCCATTGGGTAGTACAGTGAGAAGTCTGGAGGGGAACGAAAAATGACTGCTATCACCCTTGCAATACACAAGCCATTAGGGAAAAAAGATTTAATTTCAAGAAACTGCTCCATACTTTTTAAATTAAATCATGCAAGACAAATGCTTCAGTAGCATATGTTTGTGATTTAGTAATTTAATTTTGCTATTATTTCTCATTCCATTAAAACAAAGATTAAAATAAAAGTAACAAAAGGGACAATCTTGACTTACAGAATGATGAATTAAGGCTGGAACTTGTAACTATGCTTACAGAATTGTAAAAGGGACGATACACTCAAAATTGATTTACCTCAAAAGTGAATTAAACATAATTTTTATTTTAAATGCCCACTATTTAGCTTTGACTTTCTAACTGCCACTTCCCCCCGTGGCGTCTGGAACCCCAAACCTGCAGCACTTTTACAATGAAGCACATTAAAACAAAAGTGAAAGCGGTTTCATTGTCCAAACAAATGCAAAATAGATGACAATATAAATAAAGAGATCATTTAAAATTCTTTCACACTATCAAAAATGTTAGTATCCACAGTACTGAAATTTTGGTTATCATATGATTTAAATTGTCAGTTCGCCTTTATCGTGAACCATGAAGCAAAAAAAGTTTACCAGCCATTTACAAATTAAACAAAACCCCTCATGCTTTATTTCCCATTAAAGATAAAAATATCAGGTCTTCACTATTCAACCTCTGCTGGAAGACTGTGATCAGATCTTTAGAGTCACAGAACAGCGATGTCACCTGATGCTGAAATAAAGTGATTCTGATAAAATGAGATACAATGCACAAATCCGAATTAAGCAAAAGTTGACAAAAGTTACTACATTTAAAATTCCAAATGTTGCACAATTCAAAAACAAGTCAGATTACAATTTGCAGCATGTGAGGACTGTTACTGCTTAGCTAGAGGAGCCCCCCAAAATGCCATCAAGCACACTTTAAAAAAAGGAGAATTTTAATGTTTCTTTTGTCAACCCAAAATTTTTCTTATAGTATTGCATGGAACACTCCATTTTCCTATTAATAACTGCTCCAAATGTGGTGACTAAATTTATTTATAATTGTGCAAGATAGAGGGATTAGCCCTACTTTAAGCCACAAATCTCAACTTTTAATGTCTTAGACTGTGAGTCTGTCTTCATACATTGTGTTTTGAGTATCCTAATAATTGCTTTGTAAAAAGCTTTGAAATATCCACAGTATGAAAGCCTACATAGAAAGCCCAAATTCTATCCCATTCAGACAGACTGGAGAGAAACCATAATTTAAGAGTTTAAACTACATTTTTTATATTTATAAATAAGCACTTGATAGCTGCTGACTGATTCTCTTATACAATGTGCAACCGAACTCTTAAGCAATCCATTGTACCTAACATTAAATATTTCATGTTCATGTAGCAGTGTGCTGAAACAGGAGTCACAGAATCCTTCCCATGCATATCTGGTTCCTGTAACTTGGCAAGCAACATCCGTGCTGGTGGCAATGCCAGGACTCTAATGCAGATGCTTATTCCTCAGCGCAAGGAAACAGACACCATCTCTCCAAGCTCTTTATGGATACTAGGGATGTAAAATCCCACGTATTTGGTTAACTGGCTAAACATATTGTTTAACAAGTTAACCAATTAAGGCGGGGGAGGGAGGCACCGGAGTGCCTGGTGACTGAAGCAACCCCCCACCTCAGGGAGGGGCTGCTCCAATCACCAGTACAGGTGACGCTTACCGGTCCAACAGCCACATCCCGAATGGATATTAAAATAAGCCTGAAAACACTCTGTGAGAATGTCAATATCCCCCGTGCCATCAATAAAATGAAAGGAGCTGAAAGATTAAATAGCGAGTATGGGACTTTGATCTGTCTTAACAAGAGAAAGGAACGCATGCAGTAAAAGCCAAAATGTGGCTGACAAGAACAAAATCCTGAGTCCCAAGCTACCTCCCGCTTGTATAGAATTAAAAATTGAAAATGCAGATTTCTACCGCCACTTAATATTTGTAAAGATGGTGACACCATAGAAATGTATGAAAGTGAGCAAAGAATGTTGCCATTTTTACAATCACTGCCCTTCCAGATTAGCAATCAAGAGAGTTTTTACACATTTGGATTGGCTTGGTTGAACCTTTAACAGATTAGCTGTTGAAAAACCAAGCCATTTTGGGAGTACAGTAGAACCTTAGAAATATGAGCAGAGTTACAAACTGACCAGTCAACCACATACCTTATTTGAAGCTACAACAGGGGTGGGCAATAATTTTTGACTGGGGGCCACTTCAGAAATTTCTGAAGTGGCCCCGGGCCACCCCACAAGGGGCAGGGCCTCAGGCAGAAGTGGCGGAGCCAGGACACTTTCTGCTGAAGACTATAAGTAGGCATGCTCGGCTAATCAGCTGGGCGGGCAACAGAGAAATGGTTGGCAGGCGGGATCCAACCCCTGGGCCTGATTTTGCCCAGCCCTGAAATAAAGGGTGGGGTTTTTAGGTTGAGGGGGATATTAAAACAAACCTGTGGAATCTTACCATTTGATTTAGGGGTTTACTGTTTGAATGCCCAAGTTACCTGTGAAAACACAAGTCACGTCTCTGCTTAATGGTTACAGATTCTATTCTTGTGAAATTGTGTGCTACTGTCCATCTTCCACAATCCATATCTAATACAGGGTGGCCCCGTGACACGTTGGTTCTGCACTAGCGTTGCTGACGCTTGTGAGAATTGTTGCATTTTAAGTCCTCCCATTCCCTGTTCTTCCATTGCATTAAAAAAAAAGACCAATTGCGCAAACGGAAGTCAGCTGCGGGGGAAAAAAAATTGGTTTTGTGTCCTTTCACTATACCTCCGGGGCAAAGGAGCAAAGCCGCATGGGCAGCGGGGTCCGCCACCTGTGCAGCTTTGCTCGGGTCTCCCTGCTGTGCTGGGGAGTCCCCCCCAGCACACCAGGGAGACCCGGAGCAGCTTTTCTCGCCCCGGAGGACACGGTGGTGGGACCGCTGCACCATGGGCAGTCCCGCCGCCTGCGAGCTCCGGGGCGAGAAAAGCCCCGTTCGTAAGTGCGACTCCGACATAAGTTGGATCCGCGTAAGTCGGGGACTGCCTGTACCATATAAAATAGAACACAGGAACTCACCAATCCAGGACTAGTTCTGCACTGCAGAGGGGTTGGTTTCTTGACGCATATGGGTGCATACAGGTGAAGTTTTCTATCCAGCAGGTGTTCGCATGACACCACATTTCACTATGGGCTGTGTCTGGCATACACCTAGATCACTAACACTCCACTTACTACCAACAAAAGCGGCGAGGAGTCCTGTGGCACCTTATAGACTAACCGAAGTGTTGGAGCATAAGCTTTCGTGGGCAAAGACCCACTTCATCAGATGCATGTGATGAAGTGGGTCTTTGCCCACGAAAGCTTATGCTCCAACACTTCGGTTAGTCTATAAGGTGCCACAGGACTCCTTGCCTCTTTTGAAGATTCAGACTAACATAGCTACCCTCTGATACTTACTACCAACACTAGCCTGAACTTTCTTTAATCTTTCATTGAGGATTCAGAAGACTCTTCAGGATCCTGCAGCACCTCAGGGTCATCATCATCAATTGTCATTATTGATATAGAAGATGTTGGAGACTGGGCTGAATCCAATGACCATATGACACCCTGGTTTCAGTTTGCTTACTTGTCTTCTACCTCTTTTGCGTACAAGTAGACTGCAGAATATAGTCCCAGTTACTAGACTGAAGATTTGTATCGGGAGATAACATCTTTTACTGTAATTGCCATTAATAACCTCAAGCAACTCAAGTCATTTTGCCTCTGATCTGAAGTCTCTCAGAGTTCTAGGAGGTGTCTACTAATGATCCATTAATACGAGGGCAATTATATTTTAGTGCTCATTTAAGCGTTTATTCTTCTATTAAGAAGCAAATAGAGGTCATGTCAGGAAAAGTCGAGCTGCAAGATGTTTGTCAGAAGGTGAATTTGAAAAGAAATACCAGTTCATCTTATTACTCCGAGCACCAGATAAATCCCACTCTTTCTGGCAGCCACGTATCACTCAAATTAGTACACAAATAGTAAGCAAAGAAACTGATCAATGCATTTAACTTTGTCCATTTGCTGATAGCTTTTTTAAAAATGATTACATGTGTCCATTGTAACCAAAGTGCTGGAACAGGAAAGCCTTTCAGTAGCACATTCAAAGGGAAAACTGCCAGCTAGCAATACAGACTTTCCCGAATCCTCACAGGGTAGGACCATACAGCAAAGAAACTCTCCCGGGCAACTCAGGCTCCTGGGGCATGCGCTCAGGGACTGTGTCATTGCTGTAGGCTTCTGGGCTCGGACGAGAGCTTGAGCACTGGGTTCTAGAGCCGCAGGTTCTTCTTTGCTGTGCAGACATACACTGACTGGTTAAGCACAAGAGTAGAGGTCAACACAAAGGTATTTCATTTGGCCTACAACCTAAACCACCATTCATTACCCACATCCATGAGGGAGAGACAGCTCCCATACTGTCCACAGGAGGAGGACTACCACATGAACTCTACCAGAATACTTGATGTGGTACAACCTTTGTGTTCAGATAAGCCCCAAGTGTCCACATTGTGGGGTATATGACACTCAACAGCAGCATTAGATGAGGGAACAATGACAGAGTACAAGCCATTGGAGAACCATCTTCCATTTCACTTCATCTAAAACTAGGGATGTTAAGTTGCGAGTAACTGACTAATCGAATAGTCGATGCACTTTGCATGGGCTATTAGATTAGTCAATAGAACGCCTCCACCTTTGAAATGTAGCAACAGCCCCGCAGTATTTCAAAGCGGCAGTGCTGCATAGAGCCCAGGGTCAGCGGGGCAGTCCTCAGCTGATCCCAGGCTCCATGTGGCGCTGCCACTTTAAAACACCACATGCAGCCTGGGGACACCCCAGCTGACTGTGGGCTGCACACCACGTTTCAAAGCAGCAGCACTGCGGGGAGCCCGGGGTTTGGCTCCAGGCAGTGCTGCCATTTTGAAGTATCCCCTACTCCCTCTTCCCCCCCCCCCCACCTCTTTCTGATAGAGGCAGCAAGGGTGGGGGAAGCAACTAGTCCATTAGCCTGTAGACTCTCTGATAAGCATTTGCTAATGGGCTAGTCAACTAGTCCTTCACATCCCTATCTAAAACTACTTTGGAGTTTGAGATTACTTGTTCCTTATGTGAATTTTTACAGCCCATTGGCACAGTCTCCTGTAGATCTCTAGTGGGAGCCCCATTAGATTAACAGGATTCAATAAGATTCCTTTGAAGAAAAAACTCCAATACAAGAAGAATACAAGAAACAAAAGACACTACAAGCAGAAAGCTTTGTTCAGGGGATCAGTGGGTATGAACTTTGTGTGAATCTCACTGGAATGCCACTGGCAATGAATGAGGAACACAGCAAATAGCTCTGATCTGTTTAGTTTTCCATTACATCTATATCCCAGAATACTGTCCAACCCACACTTGTTACCATACTGAAGGGGACAGTGTTTGAATGGAAGGCGGGAAGGGAGACAGACCATGTAGGAGTTCACCCCTATTCTCAGTCTCAAAGCATGTTTGGCCTCTAAAGCATCACATGTTAAGTTCCAGAGTATTTTGCAAGAAAATGGTAACGCCCAGATCCTCCCAAGACGAGTATCCAGTGGTCAGGAGAGCACAGGGAGTCAAGACTGCAGTGTTCTATTTCCAGCTCTACTACTGACTCACTGACATCCTGTGCTAATCACTTCTCTATAGCAGTATCCCCATCTGTTAAACAGAGTTAATACTTACCCTGCCAGGGATTTAGAGGCTCAGGGTGCCTCCCAGCCCAGGCAGGCGGACACAGATCGTGGAGGAAATAGGCAGCTAGCCAGTGCCTGCAGTGAGTACAAGCCCAGCTGACCCCCAGCACTGGTACTTGGGCAGCTAGCCTGTAGTGCAATGACCATATTGCTCACTTTCACACACCAGCTCACAGAGATCAGTGCATGTCTGCCTGCTTGAGGCATGAGGAATACTTCCAGCCTCAGCTCCCTCTAAGCTGCCCAGCAGCCTATCAAGGGCCGTGCACCTCCACACTCCCAGAGCCCTCACACCCACACATCACCCCCATATTGGCATGCCTAACAATTCATTCTGCACATGCATGGGAAAAATTTAGAGGGAAAATTGCTGCCAGCTGCAGTGTGTTGGATTTGTGGGAAGCAATTTGGAGATTCCAGGATCAAAGGCGCTGTACGTTAAGTGCAGCTAGGTGCTTTTCAGAAAGCAGTGTGCAGAGCTAATTTAAAGCACTTTATTTTTGAGTCCACTCATTCCAGGTACAGATTAGCTCTACCAGAGAAGGCAAACACTGCACTCAAATGTCATTCACAGCTTCAGTGTTTAAATTCGGGTTCTGGTTCCATAAAAGCCTCTTTTTAAGTGATCAATTCATGCTAGTCCAGCAGCTCATAACTCTGGTGAGTTCAACTGAAACACCCGTGAGTCTTGATATTGGTGTATCTTGCCTGGTAGCGGCCCCTAAGTAAGACAGAGACAAAGACTAAACATTGATCTACACTACACAGCTTTCAGCGACATAGCTGTGGTGCTAGAACTCACTGTTTGTCGGCACTTTTGCTGACAAAATATTTCCTCTTCCTATGAGCATGTTAAAGACAGGAGATCACTCCTACCCACAATGCACTGTTTACATTGTCACTTGCTGTAGCAAGATTGTATCTTGGGGCACGGGAACAGGGGGAATTTTCAGCACCTGTGAAAGACAAAAGTTATGTTGCTCAATTGGCAGTATAGACAAGACCTATGTAATTCAAATAGATCTTTCAGTCTGAGTCAGCTAAGAACCCAAGGAGCCACAAATGGCAAGCCCTAACCGAAGCATCTCCATGTCTTAGCAAATGATCACTGAAAATTCAGCAAGAAGTGGACAACTGCAGTGAAAAACTGGAGGGAACAGATAGAATTACACAGAGAAAAGGAGACTTCAAATCAAGTGAAAGATAAAAACACTTATGATCCTTTGGCCTGGCTAGAATCCCAAGAGGAATGCTTCCCAGGCAAAACACTGCTGCAATCAAGCATCGTGACTGAAAACCATGTGAGAAAACAGAAGGGGCAGGGGGAGGTGGGAGATGGCAAAAACATTTTCATGGCAATAATGCTAAAGTTCAAATGAATGCAGATGTACACAGTAATTACTTACAGCTAGAGATATAGCATGAAGTCATAACAAGCCCCTCTTTCTACACACACCGACCAAAGCAGACGTGGTAATATTAGGGATGGAAGAGAGTAGTTGATTTGTTGACTACTTGCATTTCCTCACCTCTTACTGCCTCTGGTGGGAGGAGCTGGTGCTGGGGAGAGCTGGCTTAAAGGCTGGTTCCTCCCTCACCAGCGCCATCCCCGCAGTGCCACTTGGTCCTCGTTCCCCCACCCCTGTTCCATGCTGCAGCTCCTATCTGCAGAGGATCCCAGCTCCGCATTAGGACCCCCCCGCAGGCAGAGGCTGCTGGACCTGGTACAAGCCAGGACTGAGCAAGCCTAGCACCCGGCTCAGTGCTGGGTCCAGGAGCTACCCCCCGCTGCAGCTCTGCAGTTTAAATGCAGTAGGAGCTAGGCTGTCCGCACGCCTGGCTCTTACTACATTTAAACCGCAGAGCCGCAGCAGGGGTAGCTCCTTCTGAGCACCTTCCCACCTCTTAACACCCTTTGTAAACATTTCCACACTTATAAAGATGCACAAACACTCACTGAAGAAGCATCGACATGTTTTGTTGGTCTATAAAGTGCTACCAGACTATCTGTTGTTTTTTCAGTTTGTCTAAATTCTGTTGAAGCAAAATGCAGGACAATGTAGCACTTTAAAGACTAACAAGATGGTTTATTAGATGATGAGCTTTCGTGGGCCAGACCCACTTCTCAGATCAAATAGTGGAAGAAAGTAGTCACAACCATATATACCAAAGGATACAATTAAAAAAAATGAACAAATATGAAAAGGACAAATCACATTGCAGAACAGAACTGTTCTGCAATGTGATTTGTCCTTTTCATATTTGTTCATTTTTTTTAATTGTATCCTTTGGTATATATGGTTGTGACTACTTTCTTCCACTATTTGATCTGAGGAAGTGGGTCTGGCCCACGAAAGCTCATCATCTAATAAACCATCTTGTTAGTCTTTAAAGTGCTACATTGTCCTGCATTTTGCTTCAACTACCCCAGACTAACACGGCTACATTTCTATCTCTAAATTCTGTGCATCTCAAGAACTCCTCTGGAAAGTGCAAATATTTTAAATGAACACAGAAAAATGAACCTGACCATACTGGAGAGAAAAAGATGGGATGGATAAATCCCTTCAAAATAGCTTTTTGTAACAAACCAAAGCACAAACTCAGACATTCATTCCTGCAATGTTTCATCTTCCCATAAGTCTCACTTTTCTTGTAAGATCACACTTCACCCTGGCAAGAGCGAAGCATCTGAAGTGTAGGTGAATTTTTTTAGCTGATTAACATTTATTGAAAGGGCTAATTTAACAGTTCTATCCCAAGAGGACTTGCTTCTTTACTTTTAAGTCTCTATCCTCATTTGCTTAAAACTTAGTATTTCAGAGGAGCTGCAAAGGACACTGATATTTGCATAAATCACTATAGCAACTTAGACAAAATTGAATGCATTAATGCTACCTCTGTCAGTAATTTTAAGTACAGAGGACAAGCAACCATGCAAAATATCAAAAAGATGCTAAACTATGTGTGACCTGTACCATGCCCTTACTGCTGCTACATTGGAGCAAAGCATCATCCACAGAGAAAGGTCTGAAGTCAAGGCTCTAGTACAGCCGTGGCCAACCTGAGGCTTGTGAGCCGCATGTGGCTCTCCGTCCCCCCACCTGTGGCCCCCATGCCGGCAAAAACAGCCCTCTCCTCCCGGCGCTGACCTGGGCAGGGGAGCCGTCTGGCACGGTCATGAAAGATGCAGAATTTAAACATGTTTAAATGCGTTTTCTTAAAGGGGCAGAGTGACCAGAAGCTCCTTTTAAAGGGACTGGGTTTTTTTTTGGGGGGGGGGGGGGCTTGTCAACTTTGCCCTGGCTCTTCGCGCTAGATCCACTGCTATCTTGGCTCTTTGCCCAGAATGGGCATGTTTTGGTGGTGACAGAACATAAAAGTGGTGGAGTTATGGAACAGCATCCGTTTTTAGCCTGGCATCAAGCTGCCAACGTGAATCAATGCAAAACAAGCAAAATAAATGAAACCTTAGAGTCTATGTCCAGCTTTTCAAGGACTTTGTAAAATACTCCACTTCTGTTATTCTACAGGAGAAAAATATATGATTATTGTTGTATCTGCTGCAGTGGGTATTAGTTGCTATCAAAATTCATCTTTAGGATTTCAGGGAAATATTTATGTGCCCTACAGTATGTTTTAATATTCTGCATAATACAATGTTCTTGAAGTACTGAGGAATAATAGAAGTGATCAATATTTGAAATGGAAAGATCAGCCTCTGCCATTTTATCCTGCAGTCTCAGGGCTGGTCTACACTGAAAAATTCTCACCCCTGTGCGACACAGTTAAGCTTACCTATCCCCCAGCATGGGCAATACAAAGTTAATGGAAGAATTCTTCCATCAGCCTAGCAACTGCCTCTCAGGGAGGCAGGGTACCTACAAGGACCAAAGAACCTCTTCAGTCACTGTAGGGTCTAAACTGAATCTCTAGAACTGTGCTCTTTAGTACTTTGTGTAGTCAGTTTCATTCTACCTTCTCTCAAATAGAGCACAGTTCTGAATTAGAGAACTTAAGACGTGTCTTCCTGAAAGGCAGCTGCACTAAAAATTGGAAGGATGTCATTTGTGCTGTATTGCGTACTTCATGGTCTCTGTTTAAGCCGATATTTGCATAAGTGATTACCTTTAACTTTACAATACAAGTATAGCACAGAATGTTTCAACTGTCACTCAGGATTGCACCAGAATCCTGGAAATGGAACGGGTCCCATATGAAGATTAAAAAGACTTAGACTATTCATCTTAGAAAAGAGGAGACTAAGGGGGGGGATAGAGGTCTATAAAATCATGACTGGTGTGGAAAAAATGAAGGAAAAGTTATTTACTTATTCCTACAATATAAGAACTAAGGGTCACCAAATTAAATTAATAGGCAACAGGTTTAAAACAAACAAAAGGAAGTTTTTCTTCATTCAGCACAGTCAACTTGTGTAACTCCTTGCCAGAGTATGTGGTGAGGACTAGGATTTTAACAGGGTACAAAAAAGAGCTAGATAGATTCACGGAGGTTAGGTCCATCAATGACTATTAGCCAGGCTGGGTAGGAATGGTGTCCCTACCTCTGTTTCTTTGGAAATGGGTAACAGGGGAGGGACCACGTGAGAATTACCTGTTGTGTTCCCTCCCTCTGTCTGGGGCATCTGATATTGGCCACTGTTGGCACACAGGACACTAGGCTAGATGGACCTTTGTTCTGAGCAAGTATGGCCGTTCTTATGATCACAATTCCTGGTGCACAGGAAGTAAAGCTAAGTTTTATGAATTGTGATTTATTTCACCTACAAACTGATGTTCAGTACTGCTTTTTTAAAAAAAAAGATACAATTACAGTGTCACAGCTAGCGTGACAGTTTCTGTGCTGTTAACCAATGACTCTTACATGTTGCTTTAAAAAAGAGCAAGTTTTACCATAACATTATAGAACCTCAAACGCAGCAAAAGTACAAACAGATTAAGTAGTAACTGTAGTTGGTGTGGTAAAGCCATCAGTGAAGACTATCCCAATGAAAAGGGGGTTTGTCTGTTCATGTTTTTAACACTAATAACTACACAAATGAATCTCTATCATTTGGCCATCTCTCTCTCAACTCTGTCAATGTGCTGTGGCAAACTGCAGTCCTCACACAGCACTCAGATACATTCAACACCTCCTCCCCACTGGGAAGGCTTCCATGTGGGCACTGCACGATAAAGCTTATTTAAGCCTTCTACTGCAGAGCCCGCAGCAGGTAACCGCCGAGATTTCCAGCTGTTACAGAGTTATCTTATCAACCAACTTTTTACATCCCTATTGCTTAACAGCGTGAAGGCCTAGTGAGAATCCCAGTGACCTATTTTTGTTAGATCCATCCCAAATGGCTAATAAATACGAAGTGCAACCCAGCAGGCACTATTCATATTGTAGACCAGGGGTCTAAACACAATTTATCTTCGGGCCAGTGCTAGTCCTCAAATCCTCCTCGCAGGCCAGTGGGGGCGCACACACACCACTCCAGGGCAAGAGGGGTCTCTGAATGCTCCCTCCCACCCCATATGCTCTTCTCCCCCGCTGCGTGTCCCCTGGCCCTCACCTGCTGCCCTCTCGCCATTTAACACCTCCCCTCCCCCCCCGGGTGCTACCACCAGCAGCACAGCGGGGCTAGAGCAGTTTCCCATTGATGGCTCTGTGCATCCTAGGATGTGGGACTGTTGACCAGCCACTTATGGAGGAGGCAGTGGTGCAGGGTGAGCACTGGCAGCTGGTTACTTCCGGCAGCAGGCAGTGTTCCACCCCTGCTCCTAACCCTCCCACTGTGTTGTTACATAACCGTTACACTTTACTTTCAGCAGGAGACAAGGAGTCACCCCCCACAGTGGAGGAGACCAGGCCTTGCACCACCAAGGTTGAGCAGTCTCCTGCCACCACTGCGAGGAGGAAGCGTAGGGTAGTGGTGGTTGGAGACTCTCTTCTGAGGGGAACGGAGGCACCCATCTGTCGCCCTGACAGCTCATCTCGAGAGGTATGCTGTCTGCCAGGGGCCCGTATCCGAGATGTTACGGAGGCATTGTCGAGGATTATCCGGCCCTCTGACTACTACCCCATGCTACTCATCCACGTGGGCACAAATGATACTGCCAGGTGTGACACTGAGCGGATCAAGTGTGATTACAGGGCTTTGGGAGTACGGGTGAAGGAGTTTGGAGCGCAGGTGGTATTCTCTTCTATCCTTCCTGTCAAAGGTAGGGGCCCGGGCAGAGAGAGGTGCATCCTGGAGGTGAATGCCTGGCTGCGACGATGGTGTCGCCAGGAGGGATTCGGCTTCCTTGATCACGGGGTGCTCTTCCAGGAAGGACTGCTTGGCGGAGATGGAGTTCACCTTTCCAGGAGCGGGAAGGCCTTGTTTGGACACAGACTGGCTAACCTTGTGAGGAGGGCTTTAAACTAGGTTTGTCGGGGGCAGGTGAGCAAAGCCCACAGGTAAGTGCTGCATGTGCGGGACTGGGAGATGGGTTGGAAATGGGGGGGACTACGGCCTATAATGGCAAGGAGAAAGGAGGGTCAGGGCACAACAGGGAGGCAAGATCAAATCAGTATCTTAGATGCCTATATACAAATGCGAGAAGTATGGGCAATAAGCAGGAAGAACTGGAATTGCTAACCAATAAATACAACTATGATATCATTGGTATTACAGAAACCTGGTGGGATGGGACGCATGATTGGAATATTGGTATGGAAGGGTACGGCTTGCTCAGGAAGGACAGACAGGGAAAAAAGGGAGGAGGGGTTGCCTTGTATATTAAAAATGTACACACTTGGACTGAAGTGGAGATGAACGTAGGAGATAGCTGTGTAGAGAGTCTCTGGGTTAAGCTAAAAGGGGTAAAAAAACGAGGGTGATATCATGCTAGGAGTCTACTACAGGCCACCTAGCCAGGTGGAAGAGGTGGATGAGGCCTTTTTTAAACAATTAACAAAACTATCCAAAGCCCAAGATTTGGTGGTGATGGGGGACTTCAACTATCCAGACATATGTTGGGAAACTAACACAGCGGGGCACAGGCTATCCAATAAGTTTCTGGACTGCACTGGAGACAACTTTCTGTTTCAGAAGGTTGAAAAAGCTACCAGAGAAGCTGTTCTGGATTTGGTTTTAACAAATAGGGAGGAACTAGTTGAGAACTTGAAAGTGGAAGACAGTATAGGGGACAGTGATCACGAAATAATAGAGTTCATGATCTTAAGGAAAGGTAGAAGGGAGACCAGCACAATTGAGGTTATGGATTTCAGGAAGGCAGATTTTGATAAGCTCAGAGAACTTGTAGGTAAGGTCCCATGGGAAGCAAGACTGAAGGGAAAAACAACTGAGGAGAGTTGGAAGTATTTCAAAGGGACGTTGTTAAGGGCCCAAAAGCAAACAATTCCGCTGTGTAGGAAAGATAGAAAATATGGCAAAAGACCAGCTTGGCTTAACAAGGAGATCTTGCATGATCTCAAAATAAAAAAGGAGTCGTATAAAAAATGGAAACTAGGACAACTAACAAAGGATGAATATAGGCAAGCAACACGGGAATGCAGGGGCAAGATTAGAAAGGCAAAGGCACAAAATGAGATCAAACTAGCTACAGGCATAAAGGGAAACAAGAAGACCTTTTATAAATACATTAAAAGCAAGAGGAAGACCAAGGACAGGGTAGGCCCACTGCTTAGCGAGGAGGGAGAAGCAGTAACAGGGAACTTGGAAATGGCGGAGATGCTCAATGACTTCTTTGTTTCGGTCTTCACCGAGAAGTCTGGAGGTGTGCCTAACGTAGTGAATACAAGCAGAGAGTGGGTAAGTTTAGAAGATAGGACACACAAAGAACAAGTTAAAAATCACTTAGGAAAGTTAGATGTCAGCAAGTCACCAGGTCCTGATGAAATGCATCCCAGGATACTCAAGGAGCTGATAGAGGAGGTATCTGAGCCTTTAGCTATGATCTTTGAAAAATCATGGCAGACAGGGGAGATTCCAGAAGACTGGAAAAGGGCAAATATTGTGCCCATCTATAAAAAGGGGAATAAGAACAACCCAGGAAATTATAGACCGGTCAGTTTAACGTCTGTCCCAGGGAAGATAATGGAGCAGGTAATTAAGGAAATCGTATGCAAACACTTGGAAAGTAATAAAGTGATAGGGAATAGCCAGCATGGGTTTGTGAAGAACAAGTCATGCCAAACTAATCTGATAGCTTTCTTTGATAAGATAACGAGCCTTGTGGATAAGGGAGAAGCGGTGGATGTCATATACCTAGACTTTAGTAAGGCATTTGATACGGTCTCGCATGATATTCTTATTGATAAACTAGGCAAATATAACTTAGATAGGGCCACGATAAGGTGGGTGCATAATTGGATGGATAACCGTAGTCAGAGAGTTGTTGTTAACGGTTCTAAATCCTGCTGGAAAGGGATAACAAGTGGAGTTCCTCAAGGGTCTGTTTTGGGACCCGTACTATTCAATATCTTCATCAATGATGTAGATATTGGGATAGAGAGTACTCTTATTAAGTTTGCAGATGATACCAAACTGGGTGGGGTTGCGACTTCTTTGGAGGATAGGGACATAATTCAAAATGACCGTAGCAAGTTAGAGAAATGGTCAGAGGTAAACAGGATGAGGTTTAATAAAGAGAAATGCAAAGTGCTCCACTTAGGAAGGAACAATCAGTTCCATACATACAAGTTGGGAAGCGACTGTCTAGGAAGGAGCATGGCGGAAAGGGATCTAGGGGTCATAGTGGACCACAAGTTGAATATGAGTCAACAGTGTGATGCTGTTGCAAAAAAAGCAAATATGATTCTAGGTTGTATCAACAGGTGTGTTGTAAGCAAAACTCGTGAAGTCATTCTGCCGCTCTATTCTGCACTAGTTAGGCCTCAGCTGGAGTACTGTGTCCAGTTCTGGGCGCCACATTTCAAGAAAGATGTGGAGAAATTGGAAAGGGTACAGAGAAGAGCGACAAGAATGATTAAAGGTCTAGAGAACATGACCTATGAAGCCAGGCTTCATGAACTGGGCTTGTTTAGTTTGGAAAAAAGAAGATTAAGGGGGGACATGATAGCGGTTTTCAAATATCTAAAAGGGTGTCACAAGGAGGAAGGCAAAAATTTGTTCCTCTTGGTTTCTGAGGACAGGACAAGGAGTAATGGGCTTAAAGTGCAGCAGGGGAGGTTTAGATTGGACATTAGGAAAAAATTCCTAACTGTCAGGGTGGTCAAATATTGGAATAAATTGCCAAGGGAGGTGGTGGAATCTCCCTCTCTGGAGATATTTAAGAACAGGTTAGATAGACATCTGTCAGGGATGGTGTAGACGGAGCTTGATCCTGCCTTGAGGGCGGGGGGCTGGACTCGATGACCTCTCGAGGTCCCTTCCAGTCCTATTATTCTATGATTCTATGTCCTTGGATGATTCAGGATGGCTGCTCTGGGCCCTGTGCTTTGGGAAGGCCCCGTGGCAGCTGCCCCAACCATCCTATGGATGGGACAGTCCTCCCATACTCAGCTTAGCCCACGGGGCCCAGGCAGACTGAGGCCGACAGCAGGGGTTGGGCCCTCCGCACTCACCGCAGCAGCAGGAGCTGCAGGGAAGCAGAGCATCGCATCAGCCTGCTCTGCCACCATCTCCCAGCCCGCGCCACCCAGGGAGGAGGTTTGTGGGAAGAGGTGCAATGGGGGGAGGCGGAGCAGGGTCAGGAGGAGGTGGAGCTGAGCTGAGCTGGGGCTGGGCTTGGGGGAAGGGTAAGAACATGGACACAAACACTCCCAAGCCACAGGAGCTCATATGCCTACAGCAGAACAAAAGGGGCAGACTACATAACTGCTAGGGCCACAGATGGCCTGGAGGCCTTATGTTTGAGACCGCTGCTATAGACAAAAATAAAAGGCTGATTAGTTTCCAGCAACTCTCTGCATCTGTAGGGTTACTTGCTCTCCAATACATACTGTAATAGAAGATGCATTCTTAAAAATCAGGGGCTACATAAAGCAAGTTAACAACACACAACATATGTATTACCTTTGAAAACAGGTGTCTGATTCTGCAGTCAGGCTATAAATGGCCTAATTTACACAAAAACTGCCTTTCTGATTCCCAGGTGACATTTCAATCTAAGTGAAAAGTTCATTAGAACTATTTTATCTAAGATATCTCGCTTGTAGACTAGAGGCTGCCTGAAAGAAAAGTCAAGAGTTTACAGACACTTATGTTTTCCCAACACAAGATTTGAGACAATTAGGTAGGTGATTAGTTTATTTCCCACTTAAGGAGGCTGATTAGGAAGCTTCCAAACTGCTACACACCTGTGCAACTGGCAAAACAAAATATCTGTAGAATACTAATAGTTCAAGTGAATGCACTAGGCCAAAGAATTCTGAACAATTCTAGTATCAATATGAAAAGCAATACACAAATAGTGATGTACGCATTCTAGTGGATAGATGACACTGACAGGCTGCAGGATTGGGGAAAGCCACATTTAACAGCTTGTATAGGCTGCGCTTATTACGACACTGGGGATTTTGTGCAGCTCTACACTCCCTATCCCCACAATCTCTTTTTGGTCGTGCTACAAAGCCAGCAGGGGCTTCCTACATCCCCCCATTTTCTCCCAAAATCCATAGGGCCGGTGCACATAGGAGGCTCTGATTTATATGGGAAAATGGAGACACATTTGTCTTCCTCTCCCTCACCCACATGCCACATTTCATCCAATGCCTAATTAAAAAGATATTTCTATCTTCCAAGTCTGTCAGCTAATTTTTAATACTATTTAGTGACATTTCAGCTCCCCACAATATTCTACAATTGTTGCAGAATTTTAAGTGTTTGCGTGAATGCTATAAGGCTGAGAGCGTGTTTACTAGGGATTTAATAGTGTAATCCAGGGGTGACCAACCCATTTAACATAGAGAGCCAAAACAGCGGCGGAAAAAATGCGAAGAGCTGCACCAGAATGGTCAAGGAAAACAAACAGCGCAAAGCCCCCCAGAACAGAATTGTTGAGCAAAACCAAAAAAAGGCTGCCCCTTGACAGGCACCATTTTTTAAAACCCCGCATCTCCAACCCAGTAAGCACAGGGAAGCCCGGGGTTCAATTAATCCAATTTCTCCAAGCTTAAAGAAAAGATGGAAAACTAGGGAAACAGCTATAAGATTGTAGAGTACTATCCAAAGGAAAGGGTTGGAAGTAAGAATTTAAACGTGTAGTCAAGTACACGATTAATCAATAAGCCCAGACTTATTGGTTAATCCTGTCGACTACACACACACACACACACACACACACTCCCTCCCCCCCCCACTTCAGCATGGGGGGGGAGCTGGTGCCTGTGAGGAGCCAGCTTTTAAGCTGGCTCCCCACGATCACCTGATCCCACAGAGCTACCAGCCCCACTCCCATACGCTGCCTCCGATAGAGAGGTAGCAGAGAGGGCAGAGAGGCCCAGGGCTCGCTGCGGACAGCAGGGATGTTAAATTGACTAATCGAATAGTTAATGCTACACTTCCAAGGCAAAAGTGCCACACGGAGCCCAGGATCAGCTGGGGACTCCTCGCTGACCCTGGACTCCGTGTGGTGCTATCATTTTGAAACGCTGCCACGGGTGCCCAGAGTCAAGCTCTTCGCAGCACTTCACTGCCGCTTTGAAGTACCCCATCCTTTTCCCCCCGCCCCCTTGCTGCCTCTTTCTGATAGAGGCAGCAAGGGGGTGGGGGGTGACTAGTCGACTAGACCTTCACATCCCTAGTGACAGCGGCTGCTCCATGGGATGCCGACACAACCTCTGTCTGCAGGAACTCGGGCCCCCGAGGACAGAGGCTGCTGCCACCTTGCGTTGCTGCCTCTGATTCAGAGGCAGCCGCATGGGGTGTCAGGGAACTCCCTGGGAGTGGAGTTGGGAGTGCACTGCTTGCCAGCCCCTCCCCCAGGGGATACTGAATAGTCATGTAACTGCTAAAATTTGATGGGGTTACACAATTATTCAATTATACACACTAACATCCCTAGATGGAAACCCAATCTTTAAGAACTTTGAGACTCAACTGAACAAAGCAATACAGTCTGTGATCTAGAGAGAAATTCTTATACAGGAACAGACAGAATTATTACCATAACACTCAGGTGTTCCAGTCATATACCAGGACCTCACTGTGCAATGCTCTGTACAAATACACAACAAAGCTGGTCCTTCCTCCAAAGCATTAATAACTTAAGTATAAAAATATGGAAAGAGGGTGTGTGTCTAGACTACAGGGTTTTGTCAACAAAAGTGGACTTTTGTTGACAAAACTATATCTGCGTCTACACTGCCGCTGAGTTTTGTCGACATAACATCGACAGAACTCAGCAGTTTTGTCAACATCTGTAAACCTCGTTCTACGAGGAATAACGCCTTTTGTCGACAGAGTTCTGTCAACAGAAAGTGTTACTGCATCTACACTGTCCTTTGAGTCTACACTGTCACGTCGACAAAGCAGTTTGCTTTGTCGACAGAACTGGATATAGTCTAGACGCTCTTTGTCGACAGAAGCTGTGTCAACAGTATCTGTCAACAAAACTTCTGTCGACAAAAGCCTGTAGTCTCGACATACCCAGGGATATAGATGGGGAATTACAAGGGAAAAAATGAGAAAATATTTGTCAGCATGACAGGCAGTGGTCACAGCATACCCGCATAGTCTAATGGGTACCTTCCAGTTCTATTTTCTTATGAATGGAGAGAACAAAAACTTACCTAAATGCCATGTAACACAGCTCTTCAATATATTCATTCCCAGGACTTGACAAATGGCGGCGAAAGCTGCTCGCCAGCCTCGCACTGCACATGTGCAAGAGTCGCATTGTGCATGTGCGCGCTGCTGGTAAACAGGGCGTGCGGTTGAAATCTACTCACCACGGGCGAGTAGATTCTATAGTTTGTCAAGCCCTGTTCATTCCTATAAATGGTAACAGGATATGGCACCAACAGAATCATCCACCTACATGAATTTCTAAAATATCCATCACATACAACAGTTTTTGAAGACACAATTAAAAACAATCATTTGTCTAACTGAAGGATGCTCTTACTTTTCATGCTGTACCATCTTCTAAGTTAGCTTTACTAGATTATATATTGAGGCCTAAATTCAGATACATATCAATATACTGATTGGTAATACAAGTCTGTAAATGAACCCAGTCAAGAAGTTTAAGATACAACATTGAAATACAGGTAAGTCTCCCAGCGCTTTCCACTTGACTGTATGGCCAATTGATTTAGTGATTAGTAATCCTCTGAGACAATTCTTAAGTCTTAGTTGTTCCCCCCTGCCCTCCGCGGACTGGCTACCTGCCACCCTGTGCCAATGCCAGATACTGCAGTGCAGGGCGGCATTAGCCCCTGTCAGGGGGAGGGCAGGTGTCTGAGCTCCTGCCCCAATGTGAGCTGGAATTGAGCCGTGCTGCTGTCCAGCTTGCTAAAAAGTTTATTGGCAAGGGGCGATTACCGGTAATCAGTTAATCAACTATACTATCACATTCCTACTGTATATCTGCCTTCTCTGAGAGTGTAGCAGGCTGCTGGCTTAGATCAGTCACTTTATATATATGAGCAGGGCTTGCCAAGCGGCAGTGAGCCCTGCTTGCCAGCCACACGGTTCTGCGAGCTGTGCATGCGCAGATCGCGCTGCGCAGGCTGTGTCGGCTTGTAATCTACTCGTTGAGCCCTGTATATGAGTATCATAAGCCTTAATGGGCTCAGATGAGCTTGAGTGGAGGAAAAAAGGGAAACCGTCACTATATAACAGAGAAAGAGTGGAGAAAGAAAAGGGCCATCAGAATTATAACAGAAAAAGAAAAGAGGGGGGAAATTTTACCTGTCAATAGTAGTGCAGGTGCCAATGAGGCTAATTGAGTGGGCTGGAAAAGTCTCACACTTTGCTTTTGATGTCAGTGACGTGTTAAATGTAAGGAAGACAGGGATTTCAACAACTTCCACCCCACCCACCTCAGCCTGGACCAGTTCACACAAGAGATCCACTTCATTGACAGCACTGTACAATTCAATGATGGCCACATTACCACCTCTCCCCTTATACCAGAAACCTACAGACCATTACACTTACCTACATGCCTCTAGCTTCAATCCAGGACAAAGCACACGATCAACTGTTTACAGTCAGGCCCTAATAAACAACCAGATTTGCTCCAATCTCACAGACAGAGAAACAGCTACGGGATCTCTATCAGGCATTCTTCAAACTGAAATACCCGCTGAGGAAGTGAAACACATTGACTTGAGTGTGCAGGCATCAGCTTCTTCAAGACAGGCCCGACGAGGAAAACAACAGAACACCACTGCATCACCTAAAACTCCCAACTTAAACCCCTCCAGCACATGGTTAACTTGTCCTGGAAAACGATCCCTCACTCTCACAAGCCTTAGGAGCTAAGTTTTCTCTAAGGTGTTTGCTCCTCAGCTCAGTGGCTGCTCAGCTGCTCAGGGTGGCTCTGTGTGGCGGGTGGACACAAATTGAATTTCAGAAATGGTAACACACAGAAACCTGAAGGAGTACATTTTAACCTACCTGGGCACTCATGAATGGATTTAAAAGCAGACATTCTTCCATGAAGAAATTTTCAAAAACCAACTACAGAGAGAGACTGCAGAACTGGCCTTCATATGCAAATTTGAAACTCTCTCTCATGACTTGAACTAAGACATGAACTGGATGGGCTGTTCTATTCAACACCCAAATGACATCAAAAGCTAAGTATGGGACACTTACAGCCTACTCAATTAGCCTCATTAGCACCAGCACCACAATTGACAGGTTTTTTCCTCCCTCTCCCTTCTTTTTCTGTTATAAATTGGGCGGTTCCCTCTTTTTTTCTCCACTTATCTGAGAAAGTGGGTTTTGCCCATGAAAGCTTTCATTTTTATTGAGAGAGAGAGAGAGAGACAGAGAGAGAGAGAGAGAGAGAGAGAGAGACTCTTTAAGGTGCTCTAGGACTACTCTTTGTGGTTTTATAATGGGCCATCTAATTAACATTTTCGTTAAGCCTGAGGGAAACTTAAATTTGCATATGAAGGTCGATTAAAAATGTAAACACACTGTAGAAAGACACCAAGAAGAACTAGAAAAATTGGCACACCAGAAAAATCCATGCTTACTATTAAAGAGAAACCAACATGTAAACCAGTCATTTCCAACCTTTTTCCCATGGAGGAACCCCTAAAATAATTTTTCAAATCCCAAGAAACCCCCACCTATGAAAACATTTGCTTGGCCAGAAAAAGTTGACAGCGGGGAGAGCAATTCAATTACTGCTAAAGTATTGTCAAGAAAATATATCTGTAAGGAACTGTTGTATGTGTGTATATATACAAGGCTCGACAAATAAAACAATCTACTCACCCGTAGCGAGTAGATTGTAACCCGGAAAAGCTGGGTTCGGGCGATCTGCACACGAACACACACACACGCCAATTAGCCCGTCATAAGACGGGATTTTCAGCTTTCCTCCAGGTTGATCTTCTCTCCTGAGCCTCCTGTCTCTCTCTCCATGTCTCTCTCTCTCCTCCTCCTCCTTCCCCCTCTCTGCTCTCCTCCGCCTCCTGCCTCTCTCTCCGTCTTTCTTTCTCTTCTACGCCTCCTGCCTCTCACTCTCCCTTTCTCTTCTCCTCCTCCTCCTACCTCTCTCCCCTACGTCTCTCTCCGCCCCCTTCCCCTCCTGCCATGGTGCTCAGCAGAGCGCCACGGCGGGAGGGGAAGTGGGGCAGGGCGCTAACGTACATGGCCCCACCCCCTGGCCGGCTGAGTGCTGCACCACTCAGCTGAGCAGCGACGGGGGAGCAAGTGGCTGCAAGCGGCCGTTTGGGGTCCGCACTCCCTATGTGGTGCTGCATAGGAAGCATGGACCCCAAATGGATGTTTGCTGCCGCTTGTCCTCCGCCGCTGCCCAGCTGAGCAGTGCAGCACTCAGCTGAACGCCCCTGCGGGAGGCAAGAGCACCCCCCAGAGGCGAGTCTGTAATGCTACAGCAATGTTACAGCAGCGGGGAGTCCTGAGACACCTTATAGACTAACTGAAGCGTCGGAGCATAAGCTTTCGTGGGCAAAAACCCACTTCGTCAGATGCATGTGACAAAGTGGGTCTTTGCCCACGAAAGCTTATGCTCCTACGCTTCAGTTAGTCTATAAGGTGCCACAGGACTCCTAGCCGCTTTTGCAGATTCAGACTAACACGGCTACCCCTCTGAGCAATGTTACAGGCTCACAGACACTGGGCTACTATACATATACATATACATATACATATACATATACATATACATATACATATACATATACATATACATATACATATACATATACATATACATATACATATGTATGTATGATGTGAGCTTACATTGTAAGAAATTTTTTTAAATTTATTTATTTCGCGATTTTTCGCTGAATCCTTGATGATGGTCTGCGGAACCCTGGTTGGGAAACACTGATGTAAACTATCATTGTGCTCAGGAAAAGTAATTTAAGAAAGTGAGAATGGCAACTACCTCTCACAGATATCTCAATTTCTCATTGGCAACAGGTTGCTCATTCTGCTAGTGAGTTAGCCATGAAATCCAGAACAAACCCTTTCCAGTTCAGGCAACGGATGTAAAGGTAAAAGTTAGTTATGCTTTTTTCTTCTTCTTTTAGACAAAATGGCTAAAAGGGTGTGATGAATTTTCAATTATTACAACTATCTTGTTTTTCTGGGAAGGCTAGGGATGACTAAGGAATTAACAGACTATAGTAGTTACCAAGCAAGGCAAACCTGATTGAATTAAAGAAAAAAAGAATCACACTCTAAAGCTCTGAATGCTTCTTTAGCTCAGAAGCATAATGAAGACCTCATAAGAACAATGGGAAGTCCAGTGGCACCTTACAGACTAACAGATTTATTGGAGCATAAGCTTTTGTGGGCAAAGACCCACTTCGTCAGATGCATCTAACGAATCTGTTAGCACCTATAATCTGAGCATCTATAACTCTGTTAGTCTATAAAGTGCTACAGGACTTCTCGTTCTTGCAGAGTCAGACTAACATGGCTACTACCCCTCTGATACTAAAGACCTCACGCTCCCTCTGCAAGCTTTCAATTAAGACTTGGGAAAGCTGATAAGTCACCTCGCTGGGCCCATCAAAGAGCCCTCCTCTACAAATGAGAGATGACTTGCCTAATATTATAGAAGTGAAAAAAAAATGTTAAAGGCTTTTTACTAAATAGCCTCACAATTGACTCTGGAGACAATCAGAAAATCAAACCAACTGTGCCCCAAAAGAGCAACAATTTGTGGATGGATTTTTAAGAAAAGCCATTTTACATATCAGAATTTTCTGGCTACCTTGAACCTTCCAGAAACCAGCACAGAACCAAACCTATTTTTACACTTCTGTAGAGTGAGTCAGGCTTGGGTGAATGGGTGCTTAGCAATTTACAAATAAACCTTTTGTTAGGGGCATAGAAAAGATCATTTCAAAAAGTAATTAATATTGTTCTAGTATCCTAATTGTTTAGTTCAACTGAGACAGAGCATCATACATACACTGGGCTCCACATCCCTAGAACATGCAGTTGCAGGAGCAACGGGGTTAATACTCCCCCTTCCCCCACGCTACAGGCTCTGCCTCCTGCTCAGGAGCAGGGATGTTAAACTGCAGTTACCTAACTGATCATGTAGTCAATACAATTTGTATCGACCACACGAGTAGTCGATAAGGACTGCTACGCAGAGCCACAGGGAGGGTAGCTCCAGGAGCTGGCTCGAGCCAGGACTGAGCAGTGCTGCGGCTCTGCGTTTTAAACACAGGAAGAGCTGCTGGGCTCTTACTAGAGGGCGACTTGTAGCGGGGACACCCTGGTATATCTTGGTTCCGTACTAGCGCTGCTGACACTTGTGGGAACTGTTCCGTTGTACGTCCTCCCATTCCCTGCTCTTCTGTCACGCAAGCAAAGAAGACCAATTCTTGTAAATGGAAGTCAGACATGGGGGGGGGGGAATTCCCTGCTTTACGCCCTTTCGCTATACGGGCACTTTTTTGGAATGTATTTTGAACATATAGCAGGGATGCTCTGTACATTTGAAATCCAGAGGCACAGCATCCTGGACCAGTGCAAGCTAGGACTGCTTGGTCCTGGCTCACGCTGAGTCCAGCAGCCCCCGTTTCCTGGCTGCCATGGACAGAGGCTGCTGCAGGAGCAGCTTCCCTTATCACCCCGCTGCCTCTGATGAGCACCAGAAATGGTGCTGAGGTAACCGGTTTTTAAGCCTGCTTAGAGTCCACTTAGACTCCAGCCTTGTCCCCCTCAGAGGCAGCAAAGAGGGTATGGAGGGAGAGCAGTCAATACTCCAGACAACTGCCCAACAAGCTTTGGCTTATCGGGTAGTCAACTATTCGCTTACATCCCGGGAGGGGGCAGGGCTGGGGCTGCTCTGTAGATTGGAGTGGCGCGGCCAGTCACATGCTGTTGCTGCTGCTGCCTCCGTGGGGCACCAGGGCCTGGGCTAAGCCGGGTCTGATCCTCACAGGTGTGGAGACCCTTCCCCAGCGTCCTGCTAGGGGCTGGAGCCAGCCCCAGCAAAGGGCTGGGCCAGGCAGGGAAGTGATTCTGCCCCCCGACCCTGGAGTGCACTGGGATGTGGGAGCAGGAGGGAGGTGAAAGAGGATGCAGGGGCAGGACTTGCCCCACCCCCTCAGTGCAAGTTAAATCCTGGCACGCCACTTCTGAAAGGCTGCCGACCCCAGTCTACAACAAACCGTTTTTTGCTGGCTTTCCCAGTTCTAGCCTGTAGAAGAACAGATGGACAATTCTCTCAAACCAAACCTATAGTCACTCACTGTAGCTTAACAAGTGAGTGAAGACCAGTCACTCACTTGTTATTGCCGGAAATTATACAATTCATTCAGGATTATATTCACTGTGAAAAGCTCTCAGAGCAGAAGAACTCTCTCATCCAGCTATATTAACGCCCACTTACCCCACCTACTAACGTTTTATCAAATAAATGTACACCAGATGGGAACGTGACGCTTAACTATTAAATCAACCGGACCAAAAGCTGAATGCAAAGAGAAAGTCTTGTCTGAACGGATTCGCTTCTGCTGTCTGTGGAATCAAACTTAAAGACACATGATAAAGGCTACAATGGCAGGGCTAACCTGTGTTCTGTGAACTCCTCCTGTAACTGATGGCTTGGCCAACCCTTAGACTCACCTAGACATTACCTTCATAAAGCCTCTCAGATTTTAAAACACTGTCAGAGCCATTTTCACAGTTCCGGGCAAAGCCCCTCCATTTTCCATTCCTGGTCCACTAATGGCAACACGTGAGGCTTGCAGCTCCTCAGCTTCCATCTACAACCTTCATCTCACTCCTCGACCAGCATTTGCACTGACTGCGTAGTTCCTTGCCTACTCTGAGCTCCGACTGCTTGTGGAGGCCTGATTTTGCTTTCTCCTCAGAGTCTATAAACAGCATAACTGCCCCTAGTGTAAGACACTACACAACCCTTTCTAAGCAAGCATCTTTATCCTGAAGGTGAAAGCATTACAGAGAAAACATTAACAAGAATCCAAGAACCTGCATGGATATTAAGAAGCTTATCAGAGATCACCCCCAATTCCAAGGGTTTATTCCCATGGTTGCAAGTTCATGTAACAGTTGTTGCCACACAAGAAACCCATGAACCTCATGCTTTGCACCTTTGATTTGATCCTCACGTAACACAAGATGAGCAGACAAAGCTCCCCTCCTCAGGGCAAAATTCTGAAAAACTGAGTCTTTGCATAACTCAAAGGAGGATACCTTGCCCTGGAGATATCCAAGGAAATGCACCTGCTTGTTCCATAAGCTCATTCTTGCCTGGCACATTGTTTCAAATAGTCCTTTGGAACGCTTAACACTTCCCAGAGTTTACACTAGTCAGACGTGTTACATACAATCACACAAACTTCACATTTATACTACAATGGATCCACAAGTATTTTCAACTTAATACAGTAATACCTTTGAAAGATATTGCAGGAAATTGCCATACATGTCACACCTATTTAAAACTGGTTCTTCTCATAGGAATGTACCATTATCAGCTTCTACTAGGCTGAGCTATCATTGCTGTGCTGTTAACCATAGACTTCCTGGACCTTCCCCCTTTTCAAGTATCTCCTTAACTGCACCACTTGGATTTAACCACACAGCACATACCTCAGCACCATGAAGCATGTAATCTTTCAAAATAAACACTCTCCCTGTTTAATAAGCTAGTGAACAAACAGGCTTCTTTTAGAACTGGTCCCATGATTCCGTCTTTTTGATGCATACAAATAGCTTAATACCTTCCTGCTGCTCATTATGCCACACAAATGCAATATGCTGTGTAAGAACATTTCTATACTAACTACTCTAAAGTAACCCAAGTACATGAAAGATCTTGTCTAATCTGCGGTGAAGAGAAGGAGCCTTAATGAGGTTTATGGACAAGTGTCACACAGATCCTCTCAGCACAGAGAAGAGAGCTACCATCTTTAATCTGTCCTGCAGTGCACCGTCTAGCCCCAGGAACACTGAACAGCTGTCCTAAGAGCCATCACTGAAGAGCAAAACTGTCTGCAGCCTCCAGCTCCCTACTCCCAAACTTGACTATGCAGATGCGCCTTAAGAGCAGCCCTGGATGCCATATCTCTCTCAGCAATGCCAGCAGGAAGGATGGAAATGCAGAAGCAGCAACATAAGGAGACCCGCTTGGGACTTCACCAGACAATATGGTACCCTGGATACGGTAATCACACGCACTGGCCCAACCAGTGCCCTACAGATTCTGTGCTTAAGTTACAAGTCTAGAAGTTGTTTTAATAAGAAGGATTCAAAGCATGAACTAATGAAATGCCACTGTACTACGTATTCATAGTACTGTGGACATCTTGAATTTTTGTTGGAAGTTTCTTCAAGTCTTTCTGCTGCGCTTGCAAAATATGCCTGAAGTGCTCTCCAAACTTCTTGAAAGTTTTGCAGAACATGCCTCACCTACTTGCCTAAGAAAAACCTTTATCTAATCTAGAAGTATATTGATTTTGCTAGGCTGTTTTAAATATGCAGGGGAGAAAGCTGCAAAATGATCCATTAGCCAGGCTGATTCAGGGTTCTTACTCCCTGATAGAGCTACACATTATTCAATTGTGTGGCCAGAGCAAACTGCAGGTAACTAACTAGCTGTGCCTAGGTCAACGCAAACAAGGCTCATCATAGAATGAAAGCAGAAAGCAGAAACCAGTTCTACATAAACAAGGCTCTACCACTAAAAAAGACTCATCCTAGAATGAAAGCAGAAACCAGCTCTACATCACACTACAATTATAAAACACAAAAAGCCACTTGTTAGGGGTTCTGGAAACTAGGAACAATCCCAAAGACTGAGGAGGGACACTGGCTCCACTTGTCCCTTCTAGCATGAAGACCAGGATTCTAGCAGCTTGGCAGGTCCTTATCAAACCTTCTTTTGTGTAGTGTTTCCAATTCCAGGATAAAGTGCCTGGCTTGTAACTCCTTTGCCTTTTCCAGGGATTTGTTTTTCAGAAACAAACAACAGCAGCAGCAACTCTCAGCCCATTCAAGAGTAGATGGAATAATGATCTCCTTCAAAGATCTTAACACACAGAATCATAGAATACTAGAACTGGAAGGGACCTCGAAAGGTCATGTCCCATGCCCTTCACTCATCCCAGGACCGAGCACTACATGGATACATGGTGTCCAACCAGTTCACTAGTTGGACTCCCAGCACAGAAGTGGCTACTGCAACCAGCCAAATAGCCACATGTGGCTAGCGTGTTGGACACCACAGATCTAGACAATCCCTGGCAGATGTTTATCTAAACTGCTCTTAAATGCCACTCATGATGGAGATTCCACTGTCACCCTAGGCAATTTTTTCCAGTGCTTAACCACCATGACAGGAAGTTTTTCCTAACATCCAATCTAAACCTCCCTCACTGGAATTTAAGCCCATTGCTTCTTGTCCTATCCTCAGAGGTTAAGGAGAATAATTTTTCTCCCTCCTCCTTGTAACACCCTTTTACGAACTTGACAGCTGCTAAAATGTCCCCTCTCAGTCTTCTCTTTTCCAAATTAAATAAACCCAGTTCTTTCAGCCTTCCCTCATGTGTCATGTTTTCTAGACCTTTAATCATTTTGTTGCTGTTCTCTGGACCTTCTCCAATTTCTCCACATCTTTCTTGAAATGTGGTGCCCCAAACCAGACAATACTCTGAGGCCTAATCAGCACAAAGTAGAGCAAAACAATTATTCCCCCCTTGTGGAGTACTTTGTCCTTATTGAATGAACTTCATCCTATTTACCTCAGACCACTTCTCCAGTTTGTCCAGATCAGTGTTTCCCAAATGGTGTTCCGGGGAACCTTGGGGTTCCGCGAAGTGAAAATAAGGGTTCCGCGAGAAAATTCCATTACAATAACATGTTATTAAAATAATAGTAATAAATATTAAGCATTTATGAATTTTACTGAAACCAGTTTTCATTTGTGTTGATCTCATGACCTTGTTGAGCATTTGTTTATTATTATCCTTACTTATTTGTGGTCTACTTTTTCAGTTCCATATATAAAAGACTGCTAAATAAAATTGGGAAACACTGGTCCAGATCATTTTGAACTATGATACTATCCCCCTCCCAGCTTGGTATCATCTGCAAACTTTAAGCATACTCTCTGTGCCATTATCTAAAACGCTGATGAAAATATACACCAGAACCTGTCCCAAAACTGTCCCTGTGGAACCCCACTTGTTATGCCCTGCCAGCATGATTTTGAAACACTGGTAACTATTCTTTGAGAATGATTATCCAACCACTTATATACCCACCTTATAGTAGGCCCGTCTAGGTTGCATTTCTAAGGTCACATGAGACTATCAGCACTTTATTAAAACCTAGGTATAACCATGTCTTTACCACTTCCCCCTTATCCACAAGGCTGGTTATCCCACCAAAGAAAGCTATCAGGTTGGTTTGACATGATTTATTGTTGACAAATCCATGCTGACTGTTACTTATCAACTTATTATCTTCCAGATGTTTGCAGATGGATTCCTTAATGATTTGCTCCATTGTCTTTCTCGGCACAGAAGTTAAGCTGACTAGTCTGTAGTTTCCAGGGTTGTCTTTATTTCCCCTTTTATAAATGGACACTATATTAGTCCTTTTCCAGTCTTCAGGAATCTCCCATGACATTTCAGAGACTCAAATACCTCCTCAGTCGGCTCAAGTATTCTAGTGGGACAGGCTACAGTCGCAGAAGACCCCTTTGTCAGCATACTGGGAAGAGGCCCCAAAGTCTGAGATATGCACCACCTTACTCTCTGGGGCTTCTTACCATCCTGTCGTGCTGAGCTAGATCTCCTGGTCTCCCCCAGCCAAGGCACAGAGCTGAGATCACTACCCCCACCCCAAGCAATACAGACACTGAGTCTCTTCAGGTCTGAGGAGAACTTAGTTTCGGGCACAACTGCCAAGAACCCAGCCCCCAAATGGGATCAGAACCAAAGAAATCATTCAGGTAAGGCCCCTTTGACAATGAAAGGAGGATGTACACACTGATTGTTCCCCCAGGTAACAATTATTTACACTGGGCTTAATAAAATCATTTTTATTTACTATTAAGTACAAACGGTTGGATTTTAGTGGTTGCAAGTGAAAACAGACAAAGTGAATTACAAATTTAAAATAACAGAAGACTTAGCTGGTTCTAACACCCTAAAACAACTGTTCCTATTTCAGCTAAACCTCAAGCCAGGGAAGACATCTCCCCCTCCCCCCCCCCAGACCTTCGGTTCATTCTCTTGAGAGTGCCATGCCAGCCAAAGACAAAGGGATAGCTTGCTTCCCATTGTTTTACTGATTCCACTTTGGGCCCAAACTTGGAGGGGTCTCTCCCACCTTCTATGGAAAATGACCTGGTCAGACCCTGGCAGATCAGGAGCTCACATGACTTCCTAAGACCAACCACTTCTTAGACTAAAAGGACAAAAGAGGCTGTTTACAGGTGATCACCCAGACATTGAGGGAAACACCCTTGATGGCTTTCATTTGCACATTTAAAACCATAAGCCATTCCATATCCTGTATTTCTCACTTTACATGCAAGAGCGATACATGCACCAAAATAAGATATACAGATCCAGCAGACTGTGACATTAAAATTGATAGGTTACATTAGATATTTTATCCAAAGAATCTTTGGGTATGTCTAGACTACATGCCTCTGCAGACTGGCATGTAAATTAGACATACCAACATAATTAATGAAGCAGGGATTTAAATATCCCACACTTAATTAGAATAAAAATGGCCACCGTGTTGCGCCGGCTCAGCTGTTTGTCAGCATGAAGCGGCAGTCAAGACAGGAATCAGTCAGCAAGGAAAGCCTTTGCTGACCAATCCCTTATGCATCGGGCAACGAGATTTACAGGATCGGTTGGCAAAGGTTTCCTTGCCAACCGATCCCCGTCTTGACTGCAGCTTCATGTTGACAAACAGCTGAGCTGGCACAACACGGTGGCCATTTTTATTCTAATGAAGTGGGAGATATTTAAATCCCCGCTTCATTGACTATGTCGGAATGTCTAATTTACATGCCTCGGACGGCAAAGGCACGTAGTCTAGACATACAAATATGCATAACTCCAAGGGTATCTAAGTCAGTTTATGAAGCGAGGGGAGGAGAACGGTCACATCTACGATACATTTCATCAAGCTCGTGTGACTTGAAGACAACTTATTCTTTTCCTCTTTTAACTTGAGACTACCACCTCCTTTTCTCCAGCTTTCACTATTTTAGGAACCCAATCACCACCAAGTTTCTTGATGAAAACCGATACAAAGAAGTTGTTAAACACTTCTGCCATTTCCACATTCTGTTACTGTTTTTCCCTCTTCACTGAACAACGATCCTACTCTGTCCTTGGTTTTCTTCTTGCTTCTAAAATATTTTTAGAATGTCTTGTTTCCCTTTGTGTGTCGAGCTAGACTGAGCTCATTTGTGCCTTCGTCTTTCTAATTCTGGTCCTACATGACTAGGGATGTGAAGGACTAGTCGACTATCTGATAAGAAAATGTTGGGCTCCCCACAGCATTTCAAAGCAGCAGTGCTGCGGAGCCCGGGCTCAACGGGGGAGTCCCCAGCTGACCCCAGGCTTCAGTGCTTTCATCCTAGGGCTGTTGCTACACTTCAAAGGCAAAGGCACCCTATCAACTAATCAAACAGTCAATGCAAAAATGCATCCTTATACATGACTGACAGGAACTGATCAAGTACCAATGCATCTAAGTACAGACATGTTAAATAAATTGTTCATTTCCTTTGCGCAATGTTATTTTTCTAGTCAGATTCCTAGCATTTCTCAGTTTCCCTCTTTTCATACCCTATCTTGTGTCCATTTCTATGTAGCATTTAAATATCTCCAGAAGCCAAACAGCCAAAGCCCCACTGTGCTAGATCCACGAGATTATAATTTAGGATACCTTTATACTCCATACGGAGACTGACATTTTTCAAGCAAAAGAAAATTGTCTTAAACTTTGCAACTAATCAGTGGAGGTCTTTAGTCAGCAGCAAAGGTGGCTTTTCATAGAATCATAGGACTGGAAGGGACCTCGAGAGGTCATCAAATCCAGGCCCCTGCCTTCATGGCAGGACCCCATACTGTCTAGACCATCCCTGATAGACATTTATCTAACCTACTCTTAAATATCTCCAGATATTAAGATTCCACAACCTCTGTAGGCAATTTATTCCAGTGTTTAACCACCCTGACAGTTAGGAACTTTTTCCTAATGTCCAACCTAAACCTCCCTTGCTGCAGTTTAAGCCCATTGCTTCTTGTTCTATCCTCAGAAGCCAGGAGGAACAAGTGTTCTCCCTCCGCCTTGTGACACCCTAGATAAAATTTTGAGAATTGCAACTCCAGCTTCCAAATACACATCAAGAAGGAAATCAATGTCACCCCAAGCCACCTAATTTCTCCTAAGCTTTCGTGGGCAAAGACCCGCTTCATCAGATGCGAAGTGGGTCTTTGCCCCCGAAAGCTTATGCTTCAATAAATCTGTTAGTCTGTAAGGTGCCACAGGACTCCTTGTCGCTTTTGCAGATTCAGACTAACACAGCTACCCCTCTGATACCTGACACTAATTTCTCCTGCCACTCCAACCCACCGTTCAGTATGGATCAGTTTTACATTGTTGATTGTTATTGTGTAGTCTTTCCATGGAAAAACTGATTGCTCCCTTCCTCTTCAGATGGTTACGTAAAGGATTTTATGCTTTTGTAGCACCTCTCTTTCAGGAGCAACCATGTCACCAATTTCTCATTGTTGACACTTTACATTATGCATGAAAAGATGTGTTTCTCAAAGCTTTTTATGTTAAGAGAAAAATTCTGTGAAAGATTCATAACTTATTTTTGTCTACTGATGAAAATTCATGCTGGAATGTAAAAGATGAATTCTGACTAGCTCTGAAGTGCAACCAAGGCCCAACTGATCCTATTACCATATAACCTTTTTTCCTTAATGCTGTCATCTGAAAAAATATGAAGCCCTGACCCTGTCATTCAATAAGTCTGTCCTATCAAAGGCAGAGCAAAAGAGTAACCGGATCTAACAGTTACAAGACAAGCCTTCAGACAGGTTTGTGCAGATTTTGCCCTAAAGAGAAGGGTCCACTCCAATAAACACAAGGTACCTGAATTAGAAACACATAGGCAGAACACTTACCTGCTCATCCCTCTCCCTCCCAGCTGTTCCAGCTCTGCAAGGAGGGAGAGGGGTGACTAGCACATCCAGAAGTGCTAGGAGGGAGAGGGGAGCAGCAGGAAGTGGGCCATAGGTTGCCCACCTCTGCTATAAATTCACTTAAAGGAAAAAAAACGAAGTTTTGTTTTTGCCCACTGCTCACTGCCAGTAGGTGGGTTTCCCTGGGAAACCACAAACAAGGCAGAAAAAGAATGGCAACAAGACAGAACGGGACAGACTGTTATTTGCCTTTGCCTGCCTGAATGTGCGGCTTTTCCCTAAAACTTCATTCTGGCACAGGGAAGTGCTCCCAAGATTAGCAAGCAAGCCACTCTTGCATTTCTCAAAAATGAATGTGATACGCGAGGGGTGGACAACCCGCGGCTCCTAAGTCACATGTGGCTCTTTCAGTTAAAGGGCATCTCGTGTTGTCCTCTCTCCCTCAGTTCCCACTCTGCCAACCAGATGGGGAACATCAGCACTGCTAACCTGCAGGGAGTGGAGGAGATAGGCGCTTCTGCCCAGTGAGGGCGCAGGGGGGTCTAAGGCTTACGTAGTGAGACAAGAGCCCTCTGCCCCGACCCTTATCACCAAGGTCCCAGCTTGCTGTTCTTAGCCCTCTGGCTAAGAGACTGTTGGGAATCACTGGGAAAGAGATCAAGAGAGAAAACTGCATATTGTTACTTGCCTTTGCCTGCTTGCATGTGTGTTTTTCCCTAAAATTTTATCTTGGTACGGGGAAATGCTCCAGGGATAGATCATTTGATGATTCCCTGTTCTGTCGCTCCCTCCGGAGCATTGGGCATTGGCCACTGTCGGCAGACAAGACACTGGCTACATGAACCTTTGGTCTGACCCTGTCTGCCATTTTAATGTTATGTTCGTGGTGTGCCCACAACTTGAACACCAGATGCAGATGTGATCGCCTCATCGCAAGAGACACTGGAACGTCATTCGTCTGGCAATGCTGGGAAATAGGGTATGCTGGATTATGGAATTGTCTGGACCTAGGACGATGCTGTGGGGTCTCAGTGTGAAGGGGCAGGGGTGCTTACCTAGCGCCATGGTTCTGGGGACACACCTGGCTCCGTGCTCCCAGACACTGCTCTCTGCTGCTATGCGAGTGGCAGGATAAGCCTCTGAACGAGCGCTTTGCTGCACTGCTCTCCCCCAACTGAGGGAAGGGGAGTAGCAGTAGCAGAGCCACTTCCTCCTCCCTCTGCCAGGGTCTGAACCACAGGTGTGCCCAGATATATACTGGAACTGGACATGGTTCAGAAAAGGGCATTAGGGATATGGAACACCTTCCAAAGGAGGACAAATTAATAATACTGGAACTTCTCATTGGAGAAGAGACCATTAAGGGAAACGTGGTAGATTTCACTAGTGTGGCAAAAGTCAATAAGGAGGTGTTACTTGCTCCTCCTAACACAACTAAAGGTTACCCATTGAAATTAATAGGCAGAAGGTTTAAAAAGAAACAAAAAAGTATTTTTTCCACACAGCACAGAGTGTACTTGTGGAACTCTTTGCCAGAGGATGTTGTAAAGGCCCAGACTATATCTGGGTTCCAAAAAATCTAGATAAGATAGGTTCATTAGTGGCTATTAGCTCGGATGGGGAGGGATGGTGTCCCTTAATGATTACCTAAGAACATAAGAACGGCCGTACTGGGTCAGACCAAAGGTCCATCTAGCCCAGTATCCTGTCTACCGACAGTGGCCAGCACCAGGTGCCCCAGAGAGGGTGGACCAAAGACAATGATCAAGTGATTTGTCTCCTGCCATTCCTCTCCAGCCTCTGACAAACAGAGGCCAAGGACACCATTTTATCCCCTGGCTAATAGCCTTTTACGGACCTAACCTCCATGAATTTATCCAGCTTCTCTTTAAACTCTATTATAGTCCTAGCCTTCACAGCCTCCTCTGGCAAGGAGTTCCACAGGTTGACTACACGCTGTGTGAAGAAGAACTTTCTTTTATTAGTTTTAAACCTGCTACCCATTAATTTCATTTTGGTGTCCTCTAGTTCTTCTATTATGGGAACTAATAAATAACTTTTCTTTATCAGCCCTCTCCACACCACTCATGATTTTATAGACCTCTATCATATCCCCCCTCAGTCTCCTCTTTTCTAAACTGAAAAGTCCCAGTTGCTTTAACCTCGCCTCATATGGGACCCGTTCCAAACCCCTAATCATTTAACTTTCCAAGGCCAAAATATCTTTTTTGAGGTGAGGAGACCACATCTGTACACAGTATTCAAGATGTGGGCGTACCATAGTTTTATACAGAGGCAGTAAGATATTCTGGGTCTTATTTTCTATCCCTTTCCTAATAATTCCTAGCATCCTATTTGCCTTTTTGACCACTGCTGCACACTGTGTGAAAGTTTTCAGAGAACTGTCCACGATAACTCCAAGATCTCTTTCCTGATTTGTCGTAGCCAAATTAGCCCCCATCATACTGTATGTATAGTTGGGGTTATTTTTCCCAATGTGCATTACTTTACACTTATCCACATTAAATTTCATTTGCCATTTTGTTGCCCAATCACTCAGTTCGGTGAGATCTTCTTGGAGTCCCTCACAGTCTGCTTCTGTCTTTACTATCCTAAACAGTTTGGTATCATCTGCAAACTTTACTACCTCACTGCTTACCCCTTTCTCCAGATCATTTATGAATAAGTTGAAAAGGATTGGTCCCAGGACTGACCCTTGGGGTACACCACTAGTTACCCCTCTCCAATCTGAAAATTTACCATTTATTCCTACCCTTTGTTTCCTGTCTTTTAACCAGTTCTCAATCCAAGAAAGGACCTTCCCTCTTATCCCATGGCCATGTAATTTACACAAGAGCCTTTGGTGAGGGACTTTGTCAAAGGCTTTCTGAAAATCCAAGTATACTATATCTACTGGATCCCCCTTGTCCGCATGTTTGTTAACCCCTTCAAAGAACTCTAATAGATTAGTAAGACAGGATTTCCCTTTACAGAAACCATGCTGACTTTTGTCCAACAAATTATGTTCTTCTACATGCTTCACAATTTTATTCTTTACTATCGTTTCGACTAATTTGCCCGGTACTGAAGTTAGACTTACTGCTCTGTAATTGCCAGAATCGCCTCTAGAGCCCTTTTTAAATATTGGTGTCACGTTGGCTACCTTCCAGTCTTTAGGTACGGAAGCCGATTTAAAGGATAGGTTACAAACCACAGATAATAGCTCAGCAATTTCCCATTTAAGTTCATTTAGAACCCTTGGATGAATGCTATCCGGTCCCGGAGATTTGTTAACATTAAGTTTTTCTATTTGTTCCAAAACATCCTCTAATGACACTTCAATCCGGGACAGTTCCTCAGATTCATCACCCACAAAGGACGGAGCAGATTTGGGAATCTCCCCAACGTCCTCAGCCATGAAGACTGAAGCAAAGAAATCATTTAGTTTCTCCGCAATGGCTTTATCGTCCTTGATTGCTCCTTTTATAGCTCGATCATCAGGGGACCCACAGGTTTTTTAACAGGCTTCCTGCTTCTAATGTACTTAAAAAACATTTTGTTATTTCTTTTTGAGTTTTTGGCTAGCTGTTCCTCAAAATCTTTTTTTGCTTTTCTTATTACATTTTTACACTTGATTTGACAGTGTTTATGTTCCTTTCTATTTATCTCACTAGGATTGGACTTCCACTTCTTAAAAGATACCTTTTTGTCCCTCACTGCTTCTTTTATATGGTGGTTAAGCCACGGTGACACTTCTTTAGGTCTCTTGCTATGTTTTTTAATTTGGGGTATACATTTAAGTTGGGCCTCTATTATGGTGTCTTTAAAAAGTTTCCATGCAGCTTTCAGGGATTTGACTCTAGTCACTGTGCCTTTTAATTTCTGTTTAACTAACCTCCTCATTTTTGCGTAATTCCCCTTTTTGAAATTAAATGCCAGGGTGCTGGACTGCTGAGGTGTTCTTCCCACCACAGGAATGTTGAATGTTATTATATTATGGTCACTATTCCCAAGCGGTCCTGTAACGGTTATATCCTGGACCCGATCCTGCACTCCACTCAGGACTAAATCGAGAATTGCCTCTCCCCTTGTGGGTTCCTGCACTAGCTGCTCCAAGAAACAGTCATTTAAGCCATTGAGAAATTTTATCTCCGCTTCTCTTCCTGTTCCATTTATTCCCACTGAAGCACGTGGCATTACCCATTCTCAGAAGACAGCTTACTGGGCTATATGGTCCTTTGGTGAGACCCATTATAGCTGTTCTTTTAGTGTTTACCAATGGGATCGAGTTACTGGTTTAATTAAATAAAACTTATGATGGCAAATGTCAGCTCCAACAGGAGTGGGGAGTTGCTGTATTTGAGAACTGGAAAGATAGGAATGAACAAAGTTTCTTTCAACACTGAAAAGTCTTGGTGAGAAAAGTGTTGCTTGATGGAATTCCTGCATGCTGATGTTACATGTAACCCTCTTGTTCCCCCAGAGGACAAGCCGCAACACAAAATGAAAGTTAGCCAATAAATGACAATATTTTCCATTCAATTGCAGGTATTTTTATTTAACATCCATTAAGGATGTATTCTTCCCAGAGATGGAATAATGGATGCAAGCCAACGTGTACCACACTCAGGATGTTCTACTACATATGTCGAGTACAACTTCTTATGCATTTAAAATTAAAAAATGATTCAAGGTTTAGGTAACAACTGGCTGGTAATAAGCTGATATTATGTTTTGTTTTGTAATGCCAAACAAAAGAATTAATGCTGCAAAAAGAAAACAGATGGTATCTCACCTTCAAAAGCTATTTGATAAGCAACAGTCTAACAAGCAGTACTTTTATCTGACCACAAACGAAGAAGTCTGTGCAGTAGCACATCTAGTGGGAAGAAACATTTTTATACTTCTCCAATAATGTTTCAGTTCTCCATATTTACACATTTACGTTATTGCAGTTAAAGTGAATCCAGAATTGGACAAGTTATGCCAGCTTAAGAGTACTCTATAGAAAGCCATGAAGTTAAAAGATAAAGGACTTAGCAAGACTAGAGTCTTGTAAGGGGGACAGAACATAGCTGTTTTATTATTAAATAAGCTTTTCCACAAGGGACACCCAACCCATGCTTATTATAGTCACCTTTTTTCCCAGCTCAGTACTGAACAATTGTTTTCAAATATTGTTGTCACTGATACAGTCCTGCTCCCAAGGGACTGTCACTAGAAACAGGAATTTCAAAGGAAATTGACTTACATGTTCAACACACACACACACACACGTTCAATGGGACCTGAGTGCCTAACTTTTAGCCTCTTTTGAAAATTCCAGAGGAAAAAAAACTTCGTGTACACACAGCAAGGGCCGTGGGATTACCACTTCCAGGATGCTTTGTCCAACAGACACTCACATCTACCAGCAATCTAGCAAGGAAAGTTTAACAGGTCCATTCATTTTGACCAGTACAACCATTCTGAGATTACAAGACAAGGTAAATCTGTTCCTCTATTTTAATATTTATTTAACTGCATCTTATGTAGCTTTTTTCCTAATATACCCCACTAGCTCAAATACAGCAGCAACAGCAACAGCGAGCTCTAGCAGAGGGGGCTCTCAGCAGGTCTAGCCAACGCAATGATTAAGAGCAGGAGTGGCGAACCTTTTTTGGGTCAGGGACCACTGCCCCAGGGAAAAATCAGTTGAGGGCCACACACAAGTGAGACGCCAAAAAAACCACTAAACCCTCACAGGCATGGCTCCTGACTGAGAAGAAGAAAAACACCCCTCACATTCCCCTCACACGCCAGAACCTAGTGGGGCGCAGGCTAGCAGATTTTGTGTGCTCCAGTCCCACAGTAGGTGCGGGCTCCCCAATGCTAGGAGGGGAGCCCTGAGCCATGGAGGCCAGATCCAGGCAAGCCAGGGGCCACATCCAGCCCCTGGGCCTCAAGTTCCCCACCCCTGTTTAAGAGGCTGGCAGTCACCAGCAAACACTGTATTTAGTAATGCTTCCACTATTGCTAACCAGTGAGGAGACAAAATACATGGAGTGATGGTGGGAGTTCTAGGGAGGGAAATCCTAGAGCAGACAAGGCCTAAAACTCATTGCCAGGCATCCATGATTTATCACACTGAATGCTATCCAACATCCAATAGCCACCAACACAAAGTGCATATCAATAGTCGTTCACAAGTCCATGACAGTAAACTTCTGCTATTCTGGGCAAGTCAAACCCTTCAGCTGACATTTAAATAGCCTTGTCTCACAGCACTCAGAAGGCACACAACCATCAGCGTATCAGTGACACGGCCTAAACACGATGAATAACCAAATCAACGGAGAACAGGTTTTAATGGCTGCTATTTTGAATATTCCAGTTTGGTACCCACACACTGGACAAATGAGGCACCATTTGGAGATCTGTGGTTCAGTACTTAGTAATCTCACTCAAAACTATCATGTGTTTAAACTGCTCGGCAGTGAGATGAGGCATTGGAAGGAAGAAAGAAAAGATATCTTGTAGTATCTGTGATGGTCTCCCGCAGAGGTACTGTACTTTATGGAAATCTTATGTAACAGTACCAATAGGAAATGTACATTTAAACTGGTTAATAATTCGTACGTATACTCGCCAAAACTTGATCAGTTCTTATCTATCATGCTGAACGTGTGAAAATCTGGCAAGGAAGTTATTCTACCTGCTTTTAAATAGTTAAGAGTTACACTATTCATTCGTTGACTATCTAGATTCCTGCAAAAGGAATAACTTGTCAAGTATTTATTCTAGAATGGGAAACAAGGGAAGCAATATATTCAGTCCTCTTTGATAAAGAGGATCAGTCACAAAGACAGAAATAGGGCATGCATGAAGATGAAAGACATTAATATTGGCAAAGATCTTTGATTCTACTACCCAATAGTATCACCCAGTATCTTAGTATGCCTGACTGTCCTCAAGAAAATTTCTCCAAATGAAATCTCCACAGAATTATTCATCCAGAGTCTACTCCAGTTTTGAGTAGAATCATAGCTCAAAGCAAGAACTAGGGATGTTAAATTGTGATTAATCAGCTAATCGAGCAGTCGATGGAATTGCCATCAACTATGTGATTAGTCGATAAGGGGGGCGCTCACTACCCCCCGCTGCAGCTCTGCAGTTTTAATGTAATAGGAGCTGGGCATGCAGCAGTCCAGCTCCTACTACATTTAAACTGCAGAGCCACAGTGGAGCGAGCTCCTGGGAGCAGTGAGAGCCAGGACTAAACAGTCCCAGTTCGCACCAGCCCCAGAAGCTAACCCCACTGCGGCTCTGCCTTTTAGATGTAGTAAGAGCTGCCGGGAAGTCCCCGCTCATGGCGAGTCCCGTGCCTTGCCTCTCCCTTTTACATATAGTAAGAGCCCACAGCGCCTCTGTGTCCCCTGCCCCCAGCACCACAAAAACAGTGCGGGGGAGGTGAGGGGGAGAGAGAACTGGATTTTGAGCTGGCTCCGCCGGCACCAGCTCCTGTGTCACCCCCCCCCCCCCCCCCGTCCTTGCTGTCTCTGATAAAGTGGCAGCAAGGGGGGGGAAACATGAGTAGTCGACTCCTAGGCTTATTAAGTAGTCAACTATTTGACTACTCTTTCATATCCCTAGCATGAACTACAAGAAGTTAATATACATATCATCACCTTCACAACAAACATGCACATAAACATTTGTAAATAGTTTTTCATATTTAACAAAAACTGTCTCTTTCATAAAATCCTACAAGCTGCTCAGAACTTATTTTTTGGGGTGGGGGGCACTTAGTCCTTGAAAACAGCTACATCTTCCTAGGCCACCAAACCAATACCAAATCACCTTTAAACTACATTATGTAGTTTAAGACTGAGTAGTTTTTCCTGGTATGTGGTTCTATGGAATACTGCCTAATACTGTGGAGCATCAGTGTGTAATATCCAAATCTAAAGCTATTTGGAAAGTTGAATGTCTGTTGGAAAGCAACACTGCATTTTGGCCTGAGAGCAGCCGTGATAAAAAACATGCAACACAAATGAGTTTTACAACCGAATTATTTGTTCTAGCAATCAATGTCTACATTTGTTTCTTAATCCCTTCCACAGTTGATAACTGTGATGCTATGTTCTATCTTACCAACCTGTGGCAGCATTATCGCACTAAACTCTCATTGAGTTACTAATATTCTGTCAAAAAGATAATTAAGAAAGTTGTTCATATAAAAGTTTCCAATACCAAGTTTACTTGTGCCAAGACTCCAAGGACTTCCTGATCAGTTACCACGTAACAACAACTGATAAAAGAATTCTAACTTCTGAAATAAACCAGTTCTGGACTAATAATTACACACTTTCCATCTAACTCAAATAATATAGTAGAATATATCAGGTGGTGACATTCAAGTGCTTTCAGTTTCTACCTTAAATAAGCCTATATATTAACATTTCTGAAAATGTGGTTAGACATAAGCTAAACTGAATGACTAACGAAAAAGCTTAATTATGCTTGAACTTGATTTTCTTATGCTTCAATCTTACCCTAGAAAATAGTCACTTACTTCATTAAGACATCAGACAGGAATTCCTTTAACTTACAAATCACAGGCTGTAAATAACCAAGGCTAGCTCCCCCAACACTAACATGATATCAACAACAAAAATTTCCCATATGCCAGATCTTTCTCCTCCCTTTTAATTTTCTTACCCCACTGCCTGCTTCCTTGAATGCTCTCCCTTTTGGCTTAGCCTGGACAAGAATCTTCTTCCTCATTTTTCATTACTGCTTGCACTTTCCCACTGACAACATCCCCTTTTCAGCAACAGAGGCACCTTTTATTTTGATGTGGGGTCGAGATGAGAAAAAGCCTCAGGCTTATACACAGCCCACAGAGGGGCAGAAGACCCGAATCACCCCCACCACAAGAGACAAAACAAGATAGTTTCTCCACTAGATTCTTGTTCCCTTGTGGGCAGCCCTGGTCTCAAGTGGAGATAGACATCATACTCCCCCCAAAGCCTACAGAGGGACGCAGCCCCCACAAAGAGATAGGAGAAGGGAGCTGCCACCCACCCCCAAAATCCTATGGGGGTCCCACAGTGAAAGGAGAGGAGCGGCCACCTGCCCCGCAGAACCTAGAAGGCAAAGGTCTGGGGTTAGATCTAAGGAAGCCCTTGGCTCTCTATGGGGCAGGGCACTGTACTTCAGACTGCTCCCAAGGTACCTCCCTCCCCCGCAGCTCCTATTGTGAGAATTTTGCCCCCTACCCACTCCCCTCCTCGCAACTCCCACCTGGTCCTACATTGCCCTCCTCAGCCCCCCTCCCCCATCAACCCCCAAGTCCCCCACCAACCCACCTCTCCTATCAGCCCCCCCATTAATCCCCAGAACCTCCCCCCTCAGACCCTCTTCTCCCATCAACCCCCAGACCGCCCCCCCATCAGGCCCCCAGGCTCCTTCCCCCATCAGGCCCCTTCTCCCATCAATCCCCCACCCCCCTCAGCCCCTCTTCTTCCATCAACCCCCAGCCCCCTCCATTAGGCCCCCAGGACCCTTCCCCCATCCATTCCCCTCCCCCCTCCCCCTCAGCCCCTCTTCTCCCACCAACCCCCAGCCCCCTCATCAGGCCCCCAGGCTCCTTCCCCCCCAGCCCCCCGGCCCGGCGCCCCGGCCCACCTCGTCCTCCTTGTGGTTGCGGATGCCGCGCACCAGGTCCTGCAGGTTCTTGTCGAACATGCGGTCGATGCTGCCCTTCACCATCTTCAGCGCCATCGCGGCGGGGCCGGCGGGGCCTGCGCTGGGCGGCGGGGGGGGCGGGCGCTGCGGCCGCTGCCGAGCGAGTCCGGGCGGGGCGGGGCCGGGCCGCTCACATCCCGCGCGGGGCCAGGCGGCGCGCGCCCCGGGGGCTCAGGCGGCGGCGGCGGCGGGAATCTCCGGTCTCCGCTCAGCCCAGCGCCTGACAAAATGGCGGCCGGTCAGCTGAGGGCTCGGCCCCTCCCCCTCCCGGCCGCCGCACGCCGGGCCACGCCCCCGCCCGGCGCCAGCCCCGCCCGTGTCTCCGCCCACCTCGCCCCTGGCCCCGCCCACTCCCGCCGAGGTCGCGTCACCGCTCCCTCTGGCTCCGCCCCTGTGGCCCAGAGCCCCGCCCATTTCTCCTCCTCTGAGCCCGCCCCTCCCGCCCCCGGCCGTGATTCCCGGCGGCGCCTTCCACGTCACCCGCCCGGGGCTGCCCGCAGCCTGTGGGGGAGGGGCTGGGGAGTGGCTCCCCCCTCCCCCTGCACCCCGCAAGGGCCCCACCCCCAACAAGCTGAGCGGCCCCGCTATGCGCTCGACAGGGCCGGCCTCGAGCACGTGCTCTGCTGACTCGGGGCCCTTAATGCCCAGTGAGGCGGGGATGCTGCAGCCCCCACCCCCCCTCCCCCGCACTGCTGCAGGGAAACTGAGCCCGTGGACGCTTTGCTGTGACTGCCCGGTACCACCCTACGCTCAGCACGGGGCGGCCCGCCGGGAGAGAGTCACACGCCTCCGGCAGCCCCTGTTTCTACTGATGGTGCACATCCACACAGGTCCCAGTGCAGAGAACAAAATTTATTCCATGCATGGGTGGAAAAAATGAGAGGGAACATTGCCACTGTTCATCTGGCAAAACGCTCTTCTGTAAAACGCTTCTTGTGCAGAAACCCTGCGCGTAGACAAAGCCCAAGCGTGTAAAAGACACAGATGTACACAACTCTAGCGGGCGCGGAAGTAGCAGCAGCTTTGCTGAGCAGCTTGGATGCCACAGTAGAACAACATTTGTAGTGGAGCGGTTCTTTTATTATTATTTTGTTCTTATCCCGCCAGAGATCGGGGCCTCATTGTGCTACACCCTGTACAAATACACAACACTAAGTCATGAATGGTTTGTCAGAGTTAAGCTTTGGGCAGGTCAGTGTTTGGAGAGGGTAAATTGACTCACTTGCATGGAGCTTGATTTTCAGAAAATCAGGCTTCTTTAACAGGGCCACCCTTACCGATACATAGAATACACAGATGCGTAGGACACCCAAAAATTTGGGGCACCACTGGGTCCTAATGTCCACCCATCTGCCTATTCCTATCCCTGTTCTGTTCCTCCAGAGAGGATCTAGTTAAGTTAAAAGTGAAAAAGCCAGACCTAATAATAGAACATTGAACCTACAAAAGAGTCATTCAGGTAATAATGAAGCCATTTAACAGGCATTTGCCTGCCAACCCCAGGTCTATACTGTCAGTTTCTGAAATTCCACAACTCAGACCCCTCCAGCGCATTATACACAATCTACAACCTATCTTGGAAAATGATCCCTCCCTCTCAGAGGCCTTGGGAGAAAAGGCTATTCTTGCTTAGCGACAACCTCCCAACCTGAAAGAAATTCTTTCCGGTAACCATGCCACTCAACCACATCATAAGCATCCAGGAACCCAGCCCTGCAACCAACTGCGGTGCCAACTCTGCCCACATATCTATACAAGCGCATTCATCACTGGAGCCAACAACATAAACTACCAAATCAAAAGGTCATTTGACTGCACATCTAGTAATTTGATCTATGCCATCAAATGCCAGCAGTGCCCCACTGCTACATATATTAGACAAACTGGACAGTCCCTATGGGAAAGAATCAATGGACACAAATCAGATATCCGTAAAGGGAACATACAGAAACCTGTTGGGAAACACTTCAATCTTCCTAATCACTGTTTAAAAGATCTTCAAGTGGCTGTCTTGTCACAAACCAATTCTACTAGCCAAATACACAGAGAGGCCTTGGACTTACAATTCATCTGCAAGTTCAATTCTCCTGCTAATGGCCTCAATCAGTTGTGATGAGGGATGGTTGGGACACTATCAACCTAACATTCAATAAAGGTGCAAACAGTTCTTTGTGCAGATTCCTGTGTTAGGAAGGGTACTAACTATTGACTTTGATTCTTATCTGCTTCGTTTTAACTACCCAATCTTCAGGTGCTCATTGATTTCCAGTTCTGCCTTCCTGTTTTTCCCTTTGATATTTCCATACCCTCTGCTCCTTGTTTCCCATCCCCCTTCTTTTTTTTCCTCCCCCCTCCCTTCTCCCCTATTTATTTTGGGTCTGCACATCCTAAACTCAAAACTCGAGTCATCTGAAGAAGTGGGCTGTGCCCACGAAGCTCATGATCCCATCTACATGATTTGTTAGTCTATAAAGTGCTACCAGAGCATTTGTTGGTTTTTAAGTTTATTTATGAAATTACTACCTTAGTTGACAGGATCTGAGTTTAAAATCTGCTTTAAAACTTTTTCATTCATGCTTAAGATTATAAAATCACATCTCTAAAAAATTATCATCCTACCTCCCACCCCAGCTGCTGCCAAGGATAGGAACACCACTTTAACAGTACTTCATCAATCTTAAGGACATCCCTATTCTTTCTGGCCATGTCTACACTGCAGAGCTTTTCTGGGATGCCAGAGGTATCCTGGAAAAGCTCTGCCACATCCAAGGAATGCATCTACTTTTCCGAAAAAAAATTAGGAAAAGCAGATGCGTTTTTTCGGCATCCCTGTAAACCTCGTTCTACGAGGAAGAAGGGATGTTCTGAAAGAGGGTTTTTTGCCGACATTTGGCCCCGTATAGATAGGCCAAAAGAAAAGCCTCTTTCGGAAGAAAAGCGGAAAAAGATACACAAATTGCAGTTTGCAATTTGCGTATCTTTTTTCAACTTTTCTTTGTAGTGTAAACATAGCCTCAGATGTCTCTGTTGGGAACCTGGGATGAGGTATGTGAACCCCACACTGGCTGAAGGGGTTTACTGGAGCCTAGGAGGGCATATCAGGCTCAAGGAGGAGGTAAAAGGAAGGAGTTTGGATTCCTTGGAGGAGGGAAATCCAAGAAAGTTGGGAGTTGCTACTCAGTGGGAAGGGCTTGACAAGAACATGGCAGATGCATAATTGCTATAGAAGTGGAGTGAACTCTGTGGAGGCCCTTGGAAAAGAAGCAGGACTCCAGGGAGGCGTTCCCAGTGCTTTGGTCTTCTGTAGAAGAGCGGAGAAAAGAGAGTAGCTACAATGGCTTAAAGGCTCAAGCTTGAGAGGGTTGGAAGCGGTGTAGGTTGTATTTTGTCTGGTTGGGAATTTTGTTGGGTTTACAGAAGCAGCCCTGGAAGCAGCTACTCTGGAAGAAGAGAGACTGAAGAGGCAGCGAGGTGGGGTAAGATGGAACTTTGATATCCCAGAAGGAAGGAAACATGTCCTGGGTGGAGGGCCAAGTCATGACTAGGGATGTGACTGTTTAACCATTCGGCCTCGCCTTTAACAGCTGAGGCTTATCAGTTGAGGTTAACCAGTGGGGGCTGCAGCTGTGGGCAGGGGGCTGCTCTGGTCCCGGGGGGGCCCTGCCGCAGACAGAGGCTGCTCTGGGCCGCGTGAGCCCCTGCAAGCCGGCACACTTGACAGTTTGAACTGTCGGCCCATAGACGTTTGAGGAAAGGCGTCGATAGGCCCCCACTAGAGATGGTTTTTTTATTTAGTTTGTGAGAGTTATCAAGACTGGAAAGTAAAAAATATGAAGTTCCACACTATTTGCACCAGCGCTCTGACCCTGTAAACCACTTCACCAGAGGAGTAACTTTAAGCATATTAGCAATCCCCTTACAGACAACGAGGTTACTCCCATGCTTAGCATTATGCACAACCAGATGTCCTTTGCTGGATCGCTACCTAACTTCTTTGCTTGTTCTTTTCCTCCCTGTGGGAAAACGGGTTCTGATTTCCATGATGTGGTTGATTTCTAAAGGCCAGCTGTTTCCAGGAGCAGGTAGGGCACCGCTACACTATGGAGCTACCACAGCGCTGCTGCCACAAGCATTGTAGCTCCAGAGTGTAAATGCTGCCTGCATCGACCCAAGGGGGGTTCTAGTGATGCAGTTAATCCACCTCGCAGAGGTGGCAGCGAGATCAATGGAAGAATCCTTCTGCTGATCTCATCCCACATCTACCATGGAGACTAGGTTGGCTTAATTACGGTGCTCAGGATGTGATGATTCCTCCAGCCCTGAGTGACTTATCTAGGTTGAACAGGCCTCAGGGTGTAACTCAGTAAAGCAGCTGAGATGGCAGACGTTGGTCATGTTGCTTAAAGAATTGTGATTTTGTTTGGAAAAGTGAAGACTGAGAGGGGACGTGAGAGCAGCTTTCAAGTACTTAAAAGGAGGAGGGAGAAAAATTATCTTTAACCTAGGATGACCATCAATGGGCTTAAATTGCAGTGAGGAAGGTTTAGGAGAAACTTCCTACTAGTTGGGGTGGTTAAACACTGGAATAAATTGCCTGGGGAGGTTGTGGAATCTCCATCTATGGAGATACTAAAGGGCAGGTTAGACAGACACCTGTCAGGGATGATCTGGTGCTTGGTCCTGCCGTGAGGGCAGGGGACTGGATTTGGTGACCTCTCGAGGTCCCTTCCAGAGCTAGTGTTCTAGGAGTCTATATGTAATTCACATACCTAGTGTGGTTATTGAGCAATGCAAGTGGTACCTAGACCACAGCAACAGTCATGATCAACAGACCTCTACAGCATGGGCTGGGAGCTACCTGGCTTTTATCTCAGAGGGTAGAGGCACCTATAGTCCACTTCAGAGAGCCCAGGTTCAAATCCGCCTGGTGGTGGTTACAAGAGGGGGCTTGTCCGGGATTTCAACTGGGTCTCTGAAGCTCAGGATGCCCTTCCTCACCTAGGGGAAGTATGTAACCCACACACCTAGGCTATGTCTACACTAGTGGCTTCTTGCGTGAGTAATATGCAAATGAGGCTAAGCATGGAATATTGCCAAGCCTCATTTGCATACCTAATGAGACACCATTTTTTTTCAGAAGAGGCTCTTGCGCAAGAAGGAGCGTCTACACTGCCCCTTCTTGCGCAAGAAAAACCCTCTTGTGCAATGCCGTTCTTCCTGAAAAGTAATAGGTGTAACAGCATTGCACAACAGGGTTTTTCTTGTGCAAGAAGGGGCAGTGTAGACACTCCTTCTTGCGCGAGAGCCTCTTGTGAAAAAATGGTGGCTCATTAGGTATGCAAATGAGGTTTGGCGATATTCCACGCTTAGCCTCATTTGCATATTACTCGTGCAAGAAGCCGCATGTGTAGACATAGCTCTAGTGTGGTTACTGAGCAATGCAAGTGATACCTAGACCACAGCAACAGTCACGCTCAACAGACCTCTACAGCATGGGCTGGGAGCTAGCTGGCTTTTATCTCAGAGGGTAAAGGCTCCTATACTCCGCTTCAGAGGGCCCAGGTTCAAATCTGCCTGGTGGTGGTTACATATGCATTGCCAAAAGACACTCCACTCCGTGTGTTGAGGAGCTCAGGATAGGAGCTTACAAAGCTGGCACTAACGCGGCTGGAATAGGCGGACTGCATGCCTGCTCCTGGGAGTACAAAATGCCCTACGACCATCAGTGACTTCAGCCTTATCTAAGCGCTCTCGATGAGGGAAGTGTCACCCCCATTTATAGATGAGAAAACTGAGGTAGTGGGAGGTTCAGCACCTCCCCCAAGGCAGCGTTGCTAGTCCTCCCAACTTTCCTACGACTAGCCGTATGACTGCAGCACGAGCCACTGGCGAAGGCCCACTGCGGTAGACGATGCTGTGCAAACAAACACAGAGCAAAAAGATGGTTCCCTGCCCCCAAGAGCTTACATCCGGGGTGGGTCGGGGGCCGCACACATGAACCCCTCACTGACGTGGCACCAGATGAGAAGGAGAAAGATACGCCCCACATTCCCCTCGCACACCAGAGCCTGGGGGGGGCCCAGCCCAGTAGATTTTGTGTGCTCCAGCCCTGTGGTAGGGCAGCAAGGGTGGGGCAGTGGAGCGCCAGCAAAGGCTCCCAGAGGCATTGGGGGCCCCTGAGCCTCAGGGCTCCTATGGCTTTGGTGAAGGGCTTGAAACCATCACACTCAGACAGACACACACACACACACACACATACTGCAAATAAAAGAACCTGGTACTTCCTGTTTTAATTCCCCATCTCATGCTTTTGGGGGCCTGATTCATGGGTTTTCAGTGCTTGGGGTTAGCGGTGGTGCCAAGCTCACACGGGAAGCATGTGGCCATGATAGATAATTGGAACACAGGTCTCCTAACTCCTGTTCTGTCCCTTAGCCATGAGAACACCCCAGCCCCAGGCTACGTGGAGGGACGTGTCTATTTCTCTAGGGTGTTCATAAGGGCAGCACTTTGGGGCAACAGTGCTGGGAGCTGAGAGCCACGGAACCAAACTGTAGAAACGACTTCAAGCCAGGGATGCTACCTCACCCCCAGCTGTGCTAGTCATAGGCGCCAACTTCTCCTCTAGGTGGGGAGGGGGGACTGGACCTCCCCCATTCCATCCCTTCACCCAAACCACGCCCCTGCTCTGTCCCTGCCTCATTCTACCCCTTCCCCCAAAGCCCTCGCCACATAACCGAGATCAGAGTTTGAGCCCCTCCCTAGTGGTCAAGGAATGAACGTGTCTGAGCGTGAAGCGATTTCTTCCTTGTCATGGCCTGGTTTTCAGTGGATTACTCAGTGGAGGAGTCCTTACCTTTGGGAACAGGCCTCTGCAAGTCCAAGGGACTCCTTGTGAAGGGAAGAACCATCCACTTGAGTGAACTGTTGCAGAAGTGGTCCCTTTGAGGTTTAATTTCTTTCAGGAAACAGTCATTTCCTAAGCTACCCCCGTTCTCGTAACACTCCCCAACACACTCTCTCTTGGAGGGAGGAGATTTACACAATCGATTCCACGTTGTCGAGAACTTCATCCCTACCGCCACCAAGCGGAGCCTCTGGGGCCTTGGCTACACTACCGCGAGGCATGAGAATGACGCAGCTGAACTCGACGTACTTGGCCTGCTTCCCATGGTATCTTCACCAGGGCAAGTTGGCAGCTGACGCTCTCCCTGCTGGCTTGCTCACTGCCCGTTGATCCAGCCCTGACGGAGCTTTAGGAGAAAAATGGGGCACGTGTTTGAAAAGGGGCCCTGGGAAAGGTTTGCTTGAAGACAGACGAACCCAGCTTGTGCCCATGTGTGCTATGGGGAGCCTGGCAACGTGCCTCTTTGCAGATGAAAGACTTTGAGGTCACTCTGGTGGAATATGTAAGATTAGGAGGAAAGAAGGAGAATCCAGGGAACTATAGACCGGTCAGCCTCACCTCAGTCCCCAGAAAAATCATGGAGGGGAGCCTCAAGGAATCTATTTTGAAGCACTTGGAAGCAGGGGCAGATGATCATTTTGCGGGGCCCAGGGCAGCCCAATTTCGCGGGACCCCCCTTTGCCACGGTGCACGCGCGGGGCTTCTTGAAGTGCGGGGCCCGGGGTGGCCTCCCCGCTCACCCTGCCCTATATCCGCCCCTGCTTGGAAGAGAAGAACAGTCAACATGGATTCACCAAGGGCAAGTCCTGCCTGACCAGCCTGTTTGCCTTCTATGATGAGGTAACTGGCTCTGTGGACATGGGGAAGTCAGTGGATTTGATAGACCCTGACTTTGATACAGTCTCCCACAATATTCTTGACAGCAAGTGAAGTAAGAATGGCCTGGATAAATGGACTGACGGTGGATAGAAAGCTGACTAGATTGTCCAGCTCAATGGATAGTGATCAACAGCTCGATGTCTGGCTGGTGGTTGGATTCAAGCAGAGTGCCACAAGGGTTAGTTCTGGGACCAGTTTTGTTCAACATCTTTGTTAATGACCTGGATGAAGGGATGGATTGCACCCTCAGCAAGTTTGCAGCTGACACTAAGCTAGGGGGAGAGGTAGGTACATTGGAGGACAGAGATCGGGTCCAGAGTGACTTAGACAAACTGGAGGATTGGGCCAAAAGAAATCTGATGAGGTTCAACAAGGACAAGTGTAGAGTCCTGCACTTGTGATGGAAGAATCCCAAGCATTGGTACAGGCTGGGGACCGACTGGCTAAGCAGCAGTTCTGCAGAAAAAGACCTGAGATGACAGTGGATGAGAAGCTGGACATGAGTCAACAGTGCGGCCTGTAGCCAAGAAGGCTAGTGGCATAGTGGGCTGCGTTAGGAGGAGCATTGCCAGCAGATCCAGAGAAGTGATTATTCCCCTTTATTTGGCACTGGTGAGGCCACATCTGGAGTATTCTGTTCTGGACCCCACAGTACAGAAAGGATGTGGATGCATTGGAGAGGGTCCAGCGGAGGCAACCAGAATTATTAGAGGGCTGGAGCACATGACCTGTGAGGAGGGGCTGAGGAATCTGTTTAGTGAAGAGAAATGAAGGGGGATTTGGGTTTGTTTAGTTTGCAGAAGCAAAGAGTGAGGGGGGATTTGAGAGCAGCCTTCAGCTTCCTGAAGGGGGGTTCCAAAGAGGCTGGCGAGGGGCTGTTCTCCGTGGGGGCAGAACAAGGAGCCTCAAGTTCCAGTGGGGAAGGTCCAGGTTGGATCTTAGGACAAACTATTTCCCTAGGAGGGTGGGAAAGCCCTGGGATGGGTTCCCTGGGGGTGTGTGTGTGTGGGGGGGAATCTCCATCCCTAGAGGTTTTTATGTCCTGCCTTGACACAGCCCTGGCTGGGTTGGTTGAGTTGGGATTGGTCCTGCTTTGGGCAGGGGGTTGGACTCAGTGCCTCCTGAGGTCTCTGCCAGCCCCAGGAGTCTATGATTAAAATATGCTTTAAAAATGTATAACATTCACCCTCCAGGGGCCAAGCTAAAGCAGCAGCAGAGAGCACAGGCAGCAGGCAGCCTGCTCACGCTCCAGATTGCCTTTGTTGCTTTACTCACCAGAAAGGAGATGGGGGAGGGGGGGAGATTTTCATGTGGATGGGGCCTGCCGACAGGGCCAGGTTTTCAAAGAAAGCTCAGTTCTGCTATGGGCTCCACAACCAACCACCAGATTTATAAACTACTCAGCCTGGGAGGGTTGGGGGGGGTTGGGAAAGCCGGCCCTCGTGCAGAGAGCAGGCGTCTGAGTAGCCTGCGCCCTGCTCCCAGCCCGCGGAGGGAGTGGGTCTAGGAGTCTGAGAAGGGGAGTGGGAGCCAGGCTTCGTGGGGTCTGCTCCAGTTGGGAGCTGACTCCCTGGGTGACCGTGGGAGGGTCGTTTGCCCGCTCTGGGCCTCAGGGGATGTTGCGAAAGCACCGGAGTTGCTCAGGGGCAGTGCAGCGTCCCTGTGAGATCATCCCCTCGCTCGGCCCGGACGAGGCCTTAGCAGAACCATGATAGAAATGTAGCCGTGTTAGTCTGGGGTAGCTGAAACAAAATACAGGACTATGTAGCACTTTAAAGACTAACAAGATGGTTTATTAGATGATGAGCTTTCGTGGGCCAGACCCACTTCCTCAGATCAAATAGTGGAAGAAAATAGCCACAGCCATATATACCAAAGGATACAATTAAAAAAATGAACACATATGAAAAGGACAAATCACATTTCAGAACAGGAGGGGGATGCGGGGGTGGGGGGAGGAAGGAAGGTAACAATTCACAGACACTTACCTTCCTTCCCCCCCCCCTGCATTCCCCTCCTGTTCTGAAATGTGATTTGTCCTTTTCATATGTGTTCATTTTTTTAAATTGTACCCTTTGGTATATATGGTTGTGACTATTTTCTTCCACTATTTGATCTGAGGAAGTGGGTCTGGCCCACGAAAGCTCATCATCTAATAAACCGTCTTGTTAGTCTTTAAAGTGCTACATAGTCCTGCATTTTGCTTTAGCAGAACCAGCCTTTGTGGGAGTTAAGCACCCAGCCCTATTCATCCTGGGCAGGCCTGGCTCCAGCAGCCAGCCCCCATCCTGCCGCCTCCCCACTGTGTCCAGCCACCACTCGCTGGCTGTTTTTCCAAGGGGACACCACCACCTGTCTCTGGCGGGCTGCGCAGACACCCCCTACTTCACCTCCGGCCCACAGCTTGCGCCGCTCCCCACCTTGTGCTGCCTGCTTGCTCCCCTGCTCCAGCCCCCCACAGCCCTGGGCCTGCCTCCCTTAGCTCCAGCTGCCCTGACTGCCCCCCACCCCCACCGGCAAAGCGGCTGTGCCCTTCCCCTGCTGCAGGGGGGCAGGGGCTCGGCCGCTTTGGGCACCAGGCGTCCTTGGGATGGCCCTGAGGGAGTAAGGTGCCACATTTCTGTGCGGAGCTGGGCTCTCAGCTCCAGCATTGCTGGGTCTCCTCCATGTCCCGTTCTAGTGGCCAGATCATCAAGGCCGGGTAATAATCAGCCAGATTTCCCAGAGGGCTCGGCCTGCAGGGAGCTGGGCTAACTGGGCAGGCTGGTCCCAGGCGCGGCTCTGGCTGTCCCGACACCAGTAATTTGCCGAGGGGATCTCCGCACCAGCCCAGGACTTTCTCAGGGTGCCCCTCGGCCAAGCCCAATGGCTCTGGCCCCCAGGGAGCAGGCGTGACCCCCTTAGGGGGTGGGCGTCTGTAATGGCTGCGTGTCCCCAGGCAAGTCCGTAGCCTCAGAGCCCAACCCGGCGCGGGGAGCAGAAAGGAAGGTGGGTGGAGGGAGCAGCCCACGGCTCCGGGCAGAGACTGGAATTAACTCACCACCTAGCAGTGCCGGCTTCTCACCGAAGAGCCAGCCAGACACCCAGCAGGCAGATTGAGAGCTGGCTCTGTACCCCTCCCTGGTGGCCCAGCATGGCATCTCCTCCCTGCTGGGAGTCCCCAACCATCAGGTGCTGCCCTGCGGAGATCCAGGGTGGGGGCGCCGTTAGCCCTCTGGCTTACGCACGCTGGAGTCCGACCCCTCTGGGCTGCTAGGTCCCCACAGGAAACCAGGGAACTCAAATATCAGCTTCATCTGCGGCTCCGTGGGCCAGACCCCTCCCCGGTTCCGCTCTGGGCCTCTCAACCCTTCTTGTCCATCTTCCCGGGCCTGCTCGGCTCCTCCACCAAGTGAAAGCTGCCTCCGGCTCCCCCCTGGGCCCAGGCTTCCCTCCCGGAGGAAGTAGCCGAGCTCTGCTCTCCTTCCGTCCCCATCCGCCCTGAATGGGGCTGGGTTGCCTCCCTTTCACTCCCTTCTCCATGCCGGCCGTGGGCGGCAGGTGTAGCAGGGCCCATTGACTCTCCTTACCCGCTCCAGGCTGGCATGGGTCTGGCTGCCTCGCTAGCCCCCCTCGCTGGCTGTGCAGGGCTCATCTGCCCCATCACAGGCCAGCTGCCAGGAGAGCCGGTTAACAGGGGCCACTGGAACATAACAGAGTCCCAAGCGGGGAGCTAGGCGCCGATGGCTCCATTGCCCATCGGTGCTGTCTGATTCCACGCTGGGGAAGCCGCCTCCTTCCACACGCAATGCAGCACGTCAGGGCTGTCCTTAGGCATACGCAGCCGTGCAGGGCATCGCGAAGTGTGGGCTCCTGCGATGCTCCAAAGCTAGAGCCCTGTGCTGCGTAAGCCTAGGGCCACCACTGGCCACAGGTAGGGTTGCCAGATGGTTTAATAAAAAATACTGAACACCTCCCCCACCCCCAAAAACCCCCAAACACTGGGAAAAAAATCTGTCAAGGAAAAAAAAGGGGGGAGACCAAAGTTGTTAAGCAAAAAAAAGGGGGGGGGAGGGGAGACCAAAGTTGTTAAGCAAAAGTTGCACCACTCCCTCCAGTTTGGGGCCACGCACTAACCCCCAATGCACCCACCCCTCCCCCTGAGCCAGGCCGCCCAGTCCTCCCATCCTAATGCACTCCCCTCTCCCCCAGAGCCAGGCCCCCCTAACGCCCCCCCATCCCAATGCACTCACCCCTCCCCCGAGCCAGGCCGCCCAGTCCTCCCATCCTAATGCACTCCCCTCTCCCCCAGAGCCAGGCCCCCCTAACGCCCCCCCATCCCAATGCACTCACCCCTCCCCCTGAGCCAGGCCGCCCAGTCCTCCCATCCCAATGCACTCCCCTCTCCCCCAGAGCCAGGACCCCCTAACGCCCCCCCATCCCAATGCACTCACCCCTCCCCCTGAGCCAGGCATCCTCAGTTCTGGGAGCGCCCCACCCCAATCAAATCCCGCCCCACCCCCCACAGAGCCAGGCACGGGAGGAACCCGGGTAAATAAATCTGACTTTTAAAGTGGCTGCTCCTGCCGCTGTGCAGAGGGAGGCGTCACGTGGCCAGCTCCCGGGTCTGTGCTGGTCACGTGAGCCAGAGCAGCCTGCGCTCCACTCCCACCCCAGCCCGGCGCACCCCTAGCGTGGCAAGTGCCCCCTCCTGCCCCCTTTGCTACGACTCTGCCGCGCTCCTCACTCCCCCGCCCCTGCCAGACGCAGCAGGGGAAAATTGTCCCTGCCGGGCGTCTGTCCCAGGGAAACAGGAAATACCGGACGTTGCAGTTGTCTGGTATTTTCTGGTTTTTTTACCGGATGGAGCCTGCAAATACCGGACTGTCCGGGTGAAAAACGGACACCTGGCAACCCTAACCATGGGCAGCACTGGCTCCGGCTGCCCCAGTCCTGCTCCACCTCTCAGCCCCATGGGACCCAATCCCCTGCCTGCCTGCCCCACCTCCCGGCCCTGTCAGCCCCAATCCCCTGGCCTGGTTAGCCCTACTGCCCCAGCCTCCCCACTCTGCATCCCGGCCCTGTCAGCCCCAATCGCCTGCTCTGCCTCCAGCCTCGTTGGATCTAATCCCCTGGCCCCCGATCTCCCCGCTCCAATCCGCTGCCCCCTCCTCCACTTGCCCACAGCTCTGGCAGGTGTACCACTGGGTGTGCCTGCTCCCCTGCCAACCTCCCTACCCTCCTCCTGCCCCTCTACCAGCTCTGGCCTCCACAGCCCTGAGCACAGCTGCTGCCCCCCTGGGCACGGGCTGCATAGGCCACCAAAAACCTTAAGGCATCTCTGCTAACTCTTGGCCTGCAACCGCCCCCCACTGTGCAAGGCACCTCTATGCTGAGCCGAGCTGCCAGTCCGGCCCCCCTCCACCTCTGCCAATGTCCCTCGGTCCTGCCCCATGGGTCCCCATGGCACCCGCCTGCCTTCAGCCTCCCCCCCCCCGGCTTCTCTTTTCTAACGTGGTAATTTCCCCCTGCTCCTCTCAATGGCGTGCTTTCTGAGGGGCCTGAATGTGTCACTCAGCCAGGCATGGACGAAGGAGAATGAAGGTCAGAGATGGGCCCGAACAAAAGCCCTTGGTGGGAACGTCGGGGCAGTTCGCATCCTGACCTGCACTGGAGCAGGGATAGAAACTGTTGTTTGAACAGGTCCCCGGGTAAACACGATGTTTCACCATGGTGCAGCTCTGAGGCGGCCGACCCAGCCGGGGGGGCTGCTCCAGTCCGGCCACCAGTTAGCCGGAGGATGAGGCTTACCGGGTAACCGATTACCCCTTTCCATCCCTCCACTAGACAGCTCATGGCTGGGGTAGCGCCTCCCCCCAGGTTATGTGGGACGGTGTGCTGGGGGGCCGGCTGGCGGAGCTCGCCGTGCAAAGCCAAGCAACACTTCCGCTGGGTTTCTTGCAGGTACGAAATGGACTGGCCGATTCAGCGGTGCAGTCCTGAGCCCAGGGATCTGTGTGAATGCACGTCCACGGCTTGAGTTCACAGCCGCCCCGGCAGCGCCTGGTGAACCCACCTTTCTCTGGCACGTCCGTGCGCGGCATCACGCAGCAGCCAGGGAAGCAGCGGGCCACAATCCACTGGGTGACGTGGTCCACCCGGACACTGCTGCAGGAGGCTCCAAGCAGAGAACTCGGCCACCTGCACGGCCAGCAGGGTCGCGGGCACTTGGCCAGATGCGCTGGGGGTGCGGGCGGGGCGGGGCACGGGATTGGTCACAGCCGGAGCCGGGGGCATGGTGGGAGAATCCATGGGCCTGGCAGGGGGGTGCTGGTTTTTGGATGCCAGCCATGCCCACGCTGCCCCCCCCAAGAGCGCCGGTGAAGTGGGGAACAGCAGAGTAGGAACCCTACGGATTCAAGCTGCATGTCCCTCTCCTCCCCCCCCCCCCCCCACAGCCAGGGGCTCCAGCAGCAATTTAAAGGGTCTGGGACTCCGGCCGCTGTTGCAGCAGCAGCTCTGGTGGCCAGGTCGCCGGGCCCCGTTGGCTCGCCAGGCCCCATTGTCCCCTCTCATCAGTGGGCCTGGTGCCACTGCTGGGGCGTCAGGGATTGGTGGCACCTCCGTCTTTGCCCACAGCGTGCAGGTCAGACCCACGCCCGTTACCGGGCTCTTCGCAGGGCACTGAAAGGCTACGGTCAGACGTGATGGTCCCAGTCTGGCCTTAAACTAGGCAATGACGCACCCAGGCAGGGCCAGGTTCTCCGTCACCCTGCCCCTGGTGTCTCCGAGGCCAGCAAGGGGGGAGAGGCCACCCTGCCGATCTGGGGGCCTTTCACACTTGCTATGCAGCAGCGTTAGTGACACGGGCAGGTCCCCAGCGATTCGGGCTGCCAATGCCAGACGCATATTTGGACCCAAGACACTAAGATCTGGGGGGGCAGATATTAAGCTGCCGTGTGACTATGGAGAGGAAATGCCTTGGGGGAGCAGCCGCAGTCACCCACAAAGCATCAGCTCACTTGAAGGACGACGGGGACTGGTTTGGGTGAGAATCTCGCAGCCAAACACCCCGACACGGCAGCAAGGTCTTTGCCCAAAGATTTTCAAAGTGAGCAGTTTGCTGAAATGGCCATTTCCTGCGGCGAAGTGCTGGTTTCGGCTGTTCTGTGCTTCCTCAGCGGGAAACCTTTCCAATTCCTGGTCTGCTCCTCTTCCAACTTCCTCTGGGGGGAGCATCTGACACAGTGAACGCTCGCTCCGGAAGGAGAGAGGGGGAAAACAGAAGCCACTTTGCTCACGCCCGTTCAGACCTTCTCATGGATTTATACTGGGGCAGGGCCGTCCTTAGGCATATGTAGCTGCATAGGGCGCTACTAAATTTGGAGCAAATGTAGTGGTGGCTTATGCAGCGTGTGCCAAGGGAGGATTGCGGGCCATGCTGGCTCCAACAGCCCCATCTGCTGGCCAACCCCCACCAATGTTCCCTCATTTTTTCCACCCATGTGCGGAATAAATGTTACGTGCACCCAGGCATGTGCAGATGTGCACCACTGGGAGAAACATATGCTATCGGCCATGGGTGCTCTGCTAATCAGCTGGGCAGCTCCTGAATCTCTCTTGGGGGGCCACCCACGTACTCAGCTTACTGGGAACACCGTCCCCCCCCGTGGGCTCAGTGCTCAGGCTTCAGCAGTCCCTCCCCATCGCCGCTGCCTCCTCCTGCTGTGGGCTGCACCCAGGGGGAGCGGGCAGTGTGAGCCCGGCCTTAGGACTCCAGAGGAGCAGCCTGCTGCCCAGCCACTCTCTGCTCCTGAGTTCTCCGGCCCCTGCTCATGTCGCCCACCACTCCCCGTGCCACCCACTGCTGCCCTAAGGATGCAGATGAGCCTCTGCCCCGACCCTGCTCCAGGGCTGCCCACTCTCTGGGACCAGCTGGAATTGCACCCGCGCTGGTCGGGCCAGCCCTGAACTGCATCCACGTTGTGCAATGGAAACAGCCTGAAGCCTACAGTGCTTCTAAAATTCCCCTTTTCCTCTCGGCTTCCCCCTCAGAAATGCAGGCGAAGACAGTCAGGCCTCCAGGCCAGAGCAGTGGCCATGAGCCCGTGAGCCAGAACTGGAAGCAGGAGTCAAGAGCCAGGCCGGAGCAGAACCTGTCAGGCAGGGACGATGCCCCTTCCAAGCCCTGAAGCAACCTCACTGAAAAGACTGAGCAGCTGGCTTGCCTGTGAGGCTTAAATACCTGCCTGGAGAGCCACCTGACCAGCTCCTGGCTTGTGGATTGGCTGCAGCCTGACACAGGAATGAGTCATCCCTGCCCGTGGCTCAATCAGGTGCTAGTTCTGGAATGACGTGGCCTCCTATGGCTGACAGTCCCAGGAGGACGCCTGATGATGGCTCAGGGGGCCCTAATTTTTAGCTCAAACCCCAGGGTGATTTGAGGGGCCGTTTTGTAGGGCTGGGAGTTCTCCCTGCCAGACAGAGGTGCCCTGTGAAAAAGATCACACCCCCAGCGAAACCCTCTGCTTACTCCTGTCTGAATGAGGCCATCAAGAGCCGTTAGTGGCCACTATGAGACTTTAGTGGCCACTAACGGCTCTTGATGGCCTCATTCAGACAGGGCTCCGGGGAGGGGGAGGGCACCTGCCTTCCACCCACTCCTCTCTGCTGCTTCTCCCGCCAAACGCTCCTTCTGCTTTGCTCCACGCCCCGGCAGAGCCCAGCCAACTTCCACTCGGGGCAAGCGTCCTTTGGGGAAACACTTGGCCCGGGGGCTGAGGGAAGGGCAGTAAGAGCACGTCTACACAGCAGCGTTATTTCACACTAACAAAATGTGCGTCTACACGGCAAGCCGGTATTGCGAAATAACGGGGACCCGGACTCCCGTAACCCTCCTTTCCCGAGGAGCGAGGGAAGTCGGGGGAAGAGCGCTCTTCCTTCCTCTTCCTTCCGCGCAGACAGCGCCACGAGCCGAACTGAGCTATTTCGACTTCAGCAATCGACGGGGCTGAAGCCGCATCGCTTAATTTGGCTTTTGCCCTGCTGTGTAGACGTGCCCCTGAGCGCCTGGCGGGCCGGACGCAGTCCCCGGGCAGGCTGCCGGGCGATTTATTTCACTGTGGGTCTGAAGGTGCGGCCGTTCCCAGCCACTGGGAGCTGTGGGCCTGGCTCCCACTACCCGCAGCTCCTGTTGGCCGAGAACAGCGAACCGCGGCCAACGGGGGCTGCAAGCAGCTGTACCTGCAGCACGTGGGTAAATAAATCACCCAGCGGCCTGCCGGGGGCTAACTGCATCCTGCCCGCGAGCCTCTTTATTGCCCACCCCGAGTTAGTGCTTAGAAACAACTCTCTTCAATGTTTTGGTTGTTGAAATGAAAACCCAGGGCATGTCAGGCGCCTCCAGACGTGGTCCCAGGCCACAGGGAAACTGGGATGTCCTGGGTCAGTCAGAATCAAGTCGCTCCACTAGCTGCATTACTCACCAGGGAACCTGCGCAGCTGCTGTGGCCCAGTGCGGTGGCTGGCAGCCTCTGCCACAAGTGCCCTCCTATATCTTTAAAAGTGATTCCTGGACGGGGCCATGCCCTGGCCCCAGCGTGCCCGGCCCCTCGGCTCAGCAAACCTGTCCTTTGGAGGAACCTTCTCCATTATGCCTGGGGCTGCTTTGGGGGCAATAGTGGGGGGCCACTGCAGCTGCCTGCTGGAGGGGAAGGATGGCCTAACAGTTAGGGAATGCACCTGGGACTTATGTCACCTGGGTTCACGTCTCTGCTTCGCCCTAAACTCCCCTTGGGCAAGGCTCTCTGTGTCTCAGGCCCCGTCTGTAAAACGGCAGGAACAGCCCTGCTCCTCGCAGCAAGCCCTGCCACCATGCTCCACCAAGAGAAGCTGGGGGAAGAGAATAGCGTTGCCAGATGGTTTCTGAAAAAATACTGAACCAAAAAAAAAAAAAAAAGGACCCTGAGAGTTGTTAAGCAAAAAAACCAACCCACCCACAGCATGGCCCCTTTAAGGAACACGTGTGAGGTTTCTTTTTTTGGCCCTAACAGGCTGCTGGCGGCTGCCTCCCATCTTGCCTCCCTGCGCGGGGCTGGACAGCTCCCCTGCGGAACCCAGTAATCACCCGGGTTTCCAGGCTGCCTCCGGACTGAGCCGGACAGCCCGGGAAATAATCAGACAGTATTGGACATTTTAGGTGTCTGGTATTTTCCGAATTTTTTTACTGGACAGGAGGTGAAAACACCGAACTGTCTGGTTCAATACTGGACACCTGGCAGCCCTAGCAGAGAAAGGGCCAGGCCCTCGAGGGGTTGTTCTCATTTGGGAGAATTCAAACCCCTCTGAGACTGGCTGGTGCAAACTCGCCCTTGTGCTCACGTCACTGTAAGCACCCGGCCAACGTGAGGGTGGCACGTTTTATAACCGCCAATCACAGGAGCCCTGAGGCTCTGCCTCAGCCCCGCCTCTTCCCCCAAGGCCCTGCCAGGGGTGTTGGAACCATGTCTGTCGTGGGGACACTGAGTCATTCAACCAAAGTGTAGCCCCGTCTGCTATGAAAGCTGCTTCAGCTCCCCTGGTTCCAGCACCTACCGACCCCACCCCCACTCCACTTCTTGCCCCCTGCCCACCCACTGGATCATCTCTACCTCCCTCCCTCTCCCTCCCTCTGGGCGCCCTCTGTTCTGGGGCTGCTATGGCAGCTCCTGCAGCCTGACAAGCAGGTAGGAGGTGGCCCCGGCTGAGCAGGTGCCGGTGCAGGGTAGTGACTGGGCACCTTCCCTGCCCTGCAGAAACCAGCCGTTTGGTGTCCAGCCTGCGACCGGTCCCGCTTGCGACTGGACTTTCCAAGCAGAAACCAGGCACCTGACAACCCCACCAAAGGGGCGTGTGAACCACCAAAGAGGTTTTCTTTTTTTGCAGGGGTGGAGGCCTGGGGAAAAGCCATCACACAGCAACTGCGACCAAACCAGGACAGAGAAACAGCCTGCAGGAGCAGCCGAAAGGCCGGTGGCTGACCCTGGAAGACATCTGGGAAGAGGTTTTGGGTTGAGGGTGCAGCCAAAAAGAGGCGGGAAGCAAACAAAGCCTTTTCCTGCTGCTTGATTCCTTCTGCGTTCAAAGGCCCAGGGCTTGGTACCTTCTTTGGAAGGCCCAAAGGCGCAGCAAAGGAAATGCCAGCTCCACCCCTCTGTTCGTCCAAGCAGACACCCCCGGGGCTCTGAATGGCAACGAGCCGCCAGGTCGAAAAGGGGCAAAAGTACCTAACTTTGATTGATTGTGGCGGAAGTTACATAAGAACGGCCAGAGTGGGTCAGATCAATGGTCCATCCAGCCCAGGGTCCTGTCTGCCCACCGTGGCCAATGCCAGATGCCCCAGAGGGAGGGAACACAACAGATAATCCTCATGTGATCCCTCCCCTGTCACCCATTGCCAGACAAACAGAAGCCAGGGACACCGTCCCTACCCAGCCTGGGTAATCGCCATTGATGGACCTAACCTCCACGAATCTATCTAGCTCTTTTTTGAACCCTGTTAAAGTCTTAGCCTTCACCACATCCTCTGGCAAGGAGTTCCACAGGTTGACTGAGTGAAGAAAAACTTCCATTTGTTTGTTTTAAACCTGCTGCCTATTTCATTTGGTGACCCCTAGTTCTTATAATGTGGGAATATGTAAATAACTTTTCCTTCTTCACTTTTTCCATACCACTCGTGGTTTTCTAGACCTCTATCAGATCAACCCTCAGTCTCCTCTTTTCTAAGCTGAAAAGTCCCAGTCGCTTTAATCTCTCTTCATATGGGACCCGTTCCCAATCCCTCATCGGTTTTGTTGCCCTTTTCAGTAACAGCTTTCTGATGCTGCCCACTGCCCATCCTGAGTAGACCCAGCTGCAGGGTTTGCACAGACTCTGTTTCCTATGCATTCCCCAGCACTGCGAGCCCCACTGGGAACCAGTGCCCGGCTGGCTGGCTCTCTGCTGGGCCCTGGCTGCATTGCCCTGCCACAGGTGCTGGACTCCTGGGTGGCTGCTGGAAGAGGCTAGCACAGAGACAGCGAATTTGAGGCCAGCAGAAGCCCAGCCGGGCCTGACAGCACCTGAGAGTGGGTGGGAGGGACACCAAAGTCGGGACCGGTCAGTTAATGAGACGCTTGGGGGAGGCGGGGTCATTCCGCCCCCAGACCTCACCGTCCTCCACCAGCACTGGCACACCCAGCAGCACACCCGCCCGGGGCGGTGGGGCAGGACTGTTCTACGGACCTTCAGGCCAGGAGGAAACGACTTTGCTCCAGGTCACATGAGTCATTAGCAGAGCTCGGGACTAGAACCCCAACGTCCTGGCCCCCGAGCCCCGATTCCGACCTTCAGACGAGAGGCCAGGAGCTGAGTCTGTGCAGTGCGTCTCCCCGGGCTCCATCGCCAGCGCGTGCAGGGCCTGCCATGGGGGTGCTCGGCTGTACAGGACTAGGCAGCAAGCCGGGGCAGCTGCTCTCGGCAGGGGGACCAGCCGCAGCACAGATGCCCTGACACATCCATCTTGGGGCCTCCCACTCTGGCCTCTGCGCTGCCTGAATGGCCACTAGATGGTGCTGCTGTTCCAGATTGTGGCCGACGGGCTAGCTCTGGGCCTGGCTTGGCCAACGCCCAGGCAGGGGACAATCCGGGAGTACTGCCCAGCAGGGTGCGGAGGGACAAGGGAGGAGTCAGGACTCCTGGTTCCAATTCTGGCTCTGCCACTGGCTCGCAACGTGCTGCACCGTGCCTCGGTTTCCCCAACCAGGAATTAGGGATGTTAAATATCGGTTAATTGAATAGTTGAGTAACCTCATGGATTCTTAGCGGTTACTCGACCGTTCTGTAGTCCCTGGGGGGGCTGGCAGCCAGCCCGTCCCACTCCCAAGGAGCCCCCTGCTCCCTCTGTATCAAAGGCAGTGTGGGGTGCCAGGCAGAAGCTGGTCCACGAGGGGGGCCTGTTTAAAAACCAGCTCCCCTCACAAACCGGCTGCCTGTCACCCCGTGCTTGATACAGAGGCAGCAGCGCAGGGAGGCTGAGCTCCCGGATCTGGCGCGAGCCAGAACTGACCTGGGCCGCCTGCCTGCCCGGCTCCTAATACACTTCAAATGCAGAGCCGCAGCGGGGTAGGTCCCGGACCCGGCGCGAGCCAGGCCTGAGCCGGGGTGCTGGCCAGCCTGCTAAAAAATTCATTGCGAGGGGGATGGGGGGGATGCCTGTCGTCTATGGCATTAACCAATGCGCTTTTGCTGATCAGTTAATCGGTTAATCGACTCCACTCTTGCACCCCTCCCGGGGATCCCTGGCCCGTCTCCACGAGCGAACGTTGATAAAGTGCTTCCAGGCCCTTGCGTGGAAGGCGCCGTGTGCCAGTTAGTGTGATAGTCACTGCGATGTCAGAGCCAGGCCGGGGTAGCCACGGGTAACAAACACCCCGTGGCAGGGCATCAGCAGAGCGGGGGTGGTGCAGGACTGGACTCGGCGGGGAGCTGTCAGTCCAAACTGGGGAGCTGAGTGGAGTGAGAGGGGTGCCGGACTGGAAGAGCAGGAGGGGAGCTGCGGGTCAGGGGAGAAGGACGGGGCTGGGGGCTTCTGGCGGGTGGGGAGGGGTATGGCACGAGAGCGCTCTTCCATGTTACCCTGCGCCACGCAGCCCCTGCCTCTGCATCTGCCCTCGGCTGACGTTCTCCCTCCGCACCCACGGGGTGCCACGGCGTCAGTGCCAGCGCTTGCTGCAGCTTCTTTGTCTTCACTCATCCCCTTTCGCACAATCCCCTTATTAAAGGGGAGGACAGAGCAGGCCCGACTCCTGCCCACGACAGCGCTGACAGTGATGCCATGCCGCAAATCCCCTTTGGGGGCAGGCAGCTCTGCAGAGCAGCGTGAATCAGGCTGGGGGGCGGGGGCGGCTGCAGCCCCTGCCCCCTCCTTGCTGGGAGCGAGGTTGCTGCTTTTGTGCTGCTCGCCCAACTGTGTGACTCTCCTCACGGCACTGGGGGGATCCACGAGAGACGGCCCCGCTGCCCCCTTTTCCCCTGCCTCCAGGGCCTGTGGGCCGGCGTCTGACCTGCCAGGCACTGGGTAAATCAGGAGCGACCCGCTGAAGGCAGCAAGAGCCAAGCGCTGTCCTGGAGCACAGGAGAGGAGCGGCCGGATGCGCAGCTGCCGTAACGGGGGCAGACGCCCACTGAAGGTTTGGGCTGAGCTCTTCAAGATTCAGTGTCCACTGAGAAAGCCTGGTAGCCCCACACGGCCTCCGGAGACATAACCCAGCCCCGCGGCTCTGTGGAGATTGCAGGGACTGGGGGGGGTCCCCCCGGGGTGAATTCGAACATTCATGGGATGAGCCGACTTCCCAGCACCCTGCTCTGGCAGCCTCAGCAAGCTGCCCCCTGGCCCGCTCCCTGGCTAGCCCTGCTATTTCCAAGATGTCTGTCACCAGGGCCGTTCTGAGGGGGGTGCGGGGCCTGGCACAACCCCTCTGCAACAGGCCCTGCCCCCACCTGTCCAGTCCACCGTTTCCTCCCCTGCTCCGCCCTTGCCCCTGAGGAACACGCCTGGAGAATTACGGGGCAGGAGGGAGGGGCTGGCGCGACAGCAGCAGAGGTCAGAGCCCCCATGGCGGCAGCAGGAGCCAGAGCACCGCGGCAGACTTCTCCGCTCCGCTTCCCGCCACCCCAGAGAAGTGGGGCGGAGCAGGCCCTGAGGGGAGGCAGGGGGGACAAAGCAAGATGCTGGACTGCTCTGGCTCCCGTCACCAGGGTGACTATGGGGGGGACCCTGCTGCTGCCCGCCCCAGGCTCCTGCCCCAGGTAACAAGGCAGGTCCTATCCATAGGATGGTTAAGGCAGCCGCTGCGGTGCCCCCAAAAGCACGAGGCCTGGGACAGCGGCCCCGAACCATCCTATGGCCAGAAGGGCTCTGTCTGTCACCTTGGTATCCACCCTGCCAACATGTCAGCCCTGCCACGGAGCCCTCTCCTCTGTTAACACGGCCCAGCTACGACGGGGACACCTGTCCCACTAGGAACTGGGGAACGGGCAGAATCGCAGAAACCCAGGGACACAAGGGACCCCAGGAGGACGTCTAGTCCAGCCGCCGGGCTGAGCCGGGGCCAAGTAACCTTAGAGTCTCTAGACCATCCCTGCCAGGCGTTTGCCCAGCCTGTTCTTACAAGATCGCCTGGGCCCGATCTTAACTAGCTCTGGTTTATCTTAATCTCTAACCTACGTCTCTCCCGCGGCGGATTACGCCGGCCGCTCCTTGGACACGGAGGGCACTTGATCCCCCTCCTCTCTCTAACTGCCCCATGCACATCGGAAAGTCGTTATCGGGCCCCCTCAGTCTTCTGACAGGGAACATGAGTGAAACTGACCAGACTCTTGCTCTTGTCAACGGGATGCAATGCCACAAGGAAAGGGCACAGAGATACACGCAGGCTCTTGTTCTCCAGACTGACTAGGAGGGTTGGTCGCTCAATTCCCCAACCAGCCGAGGAGGTTTGCACACCCATTCCCCCTTTCGCCTGTATTGTGGGAACTGGGCACCTCAAGACATTAGGGGTTCTTGAATTGCTCAGCCCGGGTGCTCACACACTGTGATTTGGGATTAATCTCCAGGGCCCCTAGAAGCAAAGGGAAGAGAGTTTGGCTGGACCATCCTGGCCAGGGCCTGACGTCTGCCAACACTGATTCATTGGGGCCCCTTGTTCGCGCTGTTTTTGTAAGGCGCTGGGGGTTCTCTGGCGGAACAGGGCCAAGAACTCTGGGGCGGTTAATTAGTATTGTGTCTGCTGATCACCGGCAGACATTGTCCCTCCAGTGCTCGCTCGTTATTGGGGTTCAACAGCCACAGCAACCCTGAAAGAGCAGGGCTGTTTGTGGGCTGGGCCTGGCAGTTCTGGTGCCATGAGCGGGGAGCTGGCCCCTCTGTGGGGCGAGGGGCTGTGGGATCGTGGAGGCAGGAGTGGGGGGGAAGCCACATTGCTCAGGGGAGGGGGCTGGAGGGAAGGGACGCAGAGCAATGCGGCTGGAAGCTGGTGGAGTGGAGCGGGTTTGGGGCCAGTGAATGTGGGGATGGGCCCACCCCCACTCCCACCCCCACCCCTACCCCCACCCCCACCCCCACCCCCAGGTGCTAGCACCAGTCCGCCCACTAATCCCCTGGGTCCTGTCGCTCGGGGGAAGGGATGGAATGGGATGGGGGAGGGGGCAGAGCAGGGGCAGGACAAGGCAGGGAGGGATGGACCAGAGGCGGGGCTTAGGGGAAGGGCTGGAGTGTGGGCAGAGCGGGGGTATGACAGGAGGGGGGGTCCCAGGCCCCGCTCCCCCCTAGGGACAGCCCTGCTGGGAGCAGCACACAGGGGGGATGGGGCTAGCCGCCAGAGGCCACAACACCACATAGGCAGCACGCAGTTGCCTAGGGCACCCCGACATTTGGAGCATGCCTGGAGCCAATGGGGGGTGAAGGGAAAGTCAGGCCAGGTCCCTTTCCGGATTGCTAAGAGGCGCAAGGCGACTGCCCCTCTGCATGACACCTGCCGGAGGGAACAATCTGAAGCCACGCAGCTGCGCGCGCCCCCCCCCCCCCCAGAGCCAAGTGACTATGAGGAAGGATGCAGAGGTGGAAGGAGGGAGCTGGGGAGGTTATTTATAGCAACGGGAACAATGTAATCATCACGATCACAGCTGCTGCCAGAGCTCTCCCTGCGTGTGCCGTGCACAGAGCCAGCTGGGCCGCGCGCTACGTGATGGGGCACGGAGCCCTCGTGCCGCAGGCAGGGCCGAGTAGGAATCAGTCTGAAACCACTCGACTCCTCAAACCCACAGGTAGAAATCCAAGCGAGCGCTGCCGAGACTCCCATGACTGGCTGCGTGTTTCCGATCCGACCGTTCCAAGCCAAGGCTCTGGGTGGTCTTTGAAACCCCCCCAGAGCAGGTGTCCGGGCCTTGTCCTCCTTAGCCAGCCATCCCTTCCCCCTGAAGTTGATGGGGCACCGGACGATTCTTTCTGCTGCTGTGAGCAGAGGGGTCCTGTGGGAGTCTACTGTATAAAATGCTGTGGCGTGGAATGGAGAGGGAATAAAGTCGGGGCCTTTCGAGTGCTGGTCGCAGCCACAGAGGGGCTGGAATCTGCTGCTGAAGGGATCCGCAGGGAAAACAAGTGTGCTGGTATTTACAGCGTCGTCCTTACGCTCCAGCGTCGAATGGGGAAGGCTGTGTCTCGTGGCGCTCTTGAATCAGGGAGCTGGCTCAGCAGCCGAAAGTTGCATTCACACCAGCAAAGGGTAGAAACTCCACTTCGCCCAGTGTCCGGCCTTCCCACAGTGGCCATGCCAGGTGCCCCAGAGGAAGTGAACAGAACAAGGGAAGCATCAAATGATCCCTCTCCTGTCGCCCATTTCCAGCCTCCGACAAACAGAGGCTAGAAACACCATTCCTACCCATCCTGGCTAATGGCCATTGATGGACCTAACCTCCATGAATTTACTAGCTCTTGTTTGAGCCCTGTTAAAGTCCTGGCCTTCACAACATCCTCCGGCAAGGAGTTCCACAGGTTGACTGAGTGGCGTGTGAAGAAAGACTTCCTTTTGTTTATTTTAAACCAGCTGCCTATCTCACTGACTTCCAACTCCCATCAGGAGTGGGAAAGACCCAGTTCTCCCCCTAGAAAAATCCCCTGCAAATACAAGTGTTTTCTCATTGGCTATGTCTAGACTACACCTCTCTGTCGACAGGGAGATGTAGATTAGGCACATCGAAATTGCTAATGAAGCAGGGATTTAAATATCCCATGTTTCATTAGCATAAACATGACCGCTGCCTTTTTTTGACACAGAGCTTTTTGGAAAAAAACCTGGCAGTCTAGACGGGGATCTGTCGAAAAACAAACTCTTTTTCGACAGATCCTGTAAACCTCATTTTTTGTACGAACTCTGCCCCTGAGGACTTCACCATGTTAAGGAGGAAAAAAAATCACTCCTGGAATTCCTAGCTGTGTTACAAACCACCCATGCAGCCGTGGGCGAGTGCGTCCTGTCTCCATGCCTCAGTTTCCCCATTTGGGAAACAAGACTGATCAACTCACTACCTCAGTAAATGCTTGTGTGGTGCTTTGGTGATGCCACGTGAACTCCTAAACAGAAATGTTGGCCACAACCTCTATGCTGCCTGGGTCCCAGGATATTAGCGTGACAAGGGGGGTGAGGTAATATCTTTTCTTGGGGCCCTGTTGGGGGGTGACACACACCAAAACCTGTGTAAGTTCTAAGACGTTGTAAAGGATTTTTGGCATGACAATGTGTTGGCCCCTTCACGACAGCTGCCACTGTGCCTATAAAGGCACAAAGTAAACAGGAGCAGAGAGAGAACATTTAAAGGGCAAGAGGAGGCAGGAGGTGAGCAACAGATGAAAAATTACTGTTAGTCTGCTACTGGCTGATTGCCCTTTTAAGGGGAGATGGGCCCAGCCCCAGCTCCAGCTGGGACTGATCAGCTGTCTCTGAGAGGTCGGGTGATATCCTGAACAGCTCCGAGCCCTTATTAATGGCAGGGAGGAGGTGGTTACTGCCTGACTCCTGGAGAGGAGGCAGAGAAAGGCTCTGGGGGAAGCCCTGGGCCTGGGCAAAGGGCAGAAAGACTGGCCGGAAAAGCCTGTGGGGGCTGCCCCGGGTTGGGGGGTGGGGGGGAGGAACAACCATATGTTGGTCCTTGAGCCAAGTTCTCTGTTTAACCAGCATGGCTGGGTGGGGAGGGCGATCCTGCCTTTGGCTATTGCAGGAACCTAGTCTGGTTCTGCTTTGGAAGGACAACCAAGTCTTACTCAGGGGAATGGCGGTGCCTGGTTGTAGGGCAGTCTGCCCAGTGGGGCGCCCTGGTGCGATGGGCCCCATTGGCCTGGGCTGCAAAGGGTGGGCGGGCTGGCAGGAAATCCGGGTCCGGCGCTGGCAGAACCATGGCCCACGTTCTCGAGGGACCGGGCTGACCTGACGCATCACCATGAAAGGTTTCACACTGGCAGGCTCTGGCTAAGCTGCACTGGCAGGGGGGGGGGGGGTGTCTGACCCACTCCCCTTACGAGGGAAGGGCCTGAAGCGTTTCTGATGGGGCTGCGATCCGTCAGGGGCTCGTGCTCCAGCCAACTGCCTTACGTGCCCCTCTTCACGGTGGGGCCTATGGCAGTGGGGAGGGAGGTATTGCCACAGAGTCAGCAATGGGCCTCTAAGCCACAGCCGGCCTGCGCTGCAGCCTCCCGCACGTTCAGAATGGGCTGCTCCCTTCCACGTGCCCCCCGTGCAATCTGTCCACGGTCCTTCTCCTAGCGTCATCAGCCCCAGGATCGTCTCGACTCAGTCCTTCTCTGATGCCCAGCCTGTGATGGGGCGTATCAACCCTGCACGGGGGTTGCAGGGGTTAAGCCTGGCTACGCGGAGGAGGCCCCGCCCCCACAGCCCTACTGGGCATGCTCCAGCTGGAGGCCAGCTATAAAAGCCTGTGGAGCAGCTCAGTATGGACTGATTGCCGACAGGGAAGGAGGTACCACTGGAGCCCCTGAAGAAGTGTATGTGTACCCAGATGCTGTCGCCAGCCAGCAGGGAACCGCAGGAGAAGCTCTTGGGCTGGAGGAACGGGCTGGAGAAGATGCAGGAGAGACTGGTAGGAAGTAGCCCAGGGTGGGGAATTGTGCCCCGGGTGCTTGGCGTGTTGCGGTGGGATTCCCTGCTGAGCTAGTGGTCGTCCACCCCACTGCTGACAGGTCCCCCTACCAGCCCCACAACCCCACAAGGGGTTCTACACTTCTCCTTACCGTGGACTCCCTGCCTCTGGCTGCTAGGCTACACTACCCTGTGGGAAGGGGGCCTTCCTATTGACTTTGGCCAGTGGCTATGACCACCCTGCTGAGAGAGGGTGTTCCTGGGATGCTAGCAGTTGGGAGCCTTGAAGAGCAAGGCGGTTAGGACATGCGTAGGGTTGGGCCCCATTTGGGGGAGAGGGACTCAGAGGCCCTCCCTCTCCCCCCCAAGGGGTACAGGCAGGCTCACCCCATGCCACAGCCCATGGGAATGCGTGTCCTGGCTCCTTGGCCTGGGACAGCACACGCTGCCTCCATTTAACACGCATCCCTCGCTCACTCGCCCGGCCTTGGGGCACTGCCGGCTGCTATCCCCTGGAGCCTGAGGCTGTGCGGGAGGAGATGTAAGCTGCTCTCTTGGCGCCTGACGACTTGAGGGGTCATTACCTTCTTGCTTCCTTCACTCAGCACCGGGCAGAGGCAAGGATCGAAACGGAGCTGCTGCAACGCAGGGTCACTGACCTGCCTGGGGCGGCCTTAGCGTCGCTTTCACGGCATCCGGGGCTGGGAAGCGTTTCGGAACAGCCAGGCCCCGTCCCATGTGCCCGGAGTGTGTCCCAGTGGGGGCCCTGCGAGCAGGAGGCAGCCTGTCCCACTATCTCCCTGCCATCCCCTTGAATCAAATCAGCCCGGAATCCCGGACAGCCCCAGGAGTCGGCCTCCATCCTGAAAGGCTGCGCGCAGACGCCCACAGCCAAACCCACACAGCCCTTGTGGCAGGGGGCTGCCTGTGACACCAGCAGAGACGCTGGCAGCACTGAGGGCTTCATGCTGCCGGGCATGTGGAGGTGCCACACAGAAGCACGAAGAGCTGACCAGGGCAGGGAGTTGCCGGGACCCTGATACTGCACAAGGAGATCTTGGTCCAGTGGAGAATCCCGCCGAGGTGAGGTCTGAAGGCGCTCGAGGCCAGTTCTACCTGTTCCTGGGGCTCAGGCGTAACCCTCTCCTAGCGGCATCCACCCTCAGCCAATCCTAGGACTAAGGCGTAACCTTACACTCCGGGGGCTTGCGGGGTCCTTCACCAGCAAAAGAGCCTTGCCTGGGAATATCCTACTTCATCTCTAGTCATTGGTCAGGCGGACCAGAATGCACACGCCAGGGCCACGGCGCTCACCCCTCCCGATGAGACAGAGGAACCAGTCTTGCTAGCCAGGCAGGATCAGGTCTGTCAGGGGGGCTCCAATTTCTTCACTGTTATTGGCACCGCGGTGAGGTCTGGCAGCTCTGATCTTGGAGCTGTGGCCAGGAGCTGGTTCCCCAGGGACTTGCTTTTGGACCCCAGTTTAGAGAGTGAAACTCGAGTCCTGCTTAGCTCTGCCTTTACCAGTCACTTTACTAAAACTCTACTAGCCACGCGTAACATACTGCAGCAGAATTACCTAACCAATCAGACCCCTCTGCCTGAGCTGATCTACAAAATTAATGATACAGCAGCCAGAAAGCATTACAAGCCAGGCAGATCCTACAGACCGACCATAGGAAAGTGAGGACCATGGTGACAGTGAGGAGTCCACAACCTCAGCTTTTGATAATCCCTGTCTTGCCAGAGGAAATGCTCTTTGAGCTCTGTTTAGCTGGTGGCATTAGAATGGAATCTCCTTCTAAACAGCCTGTTGTAATTCAATGGAGGGGATGTGACTCCAGGGGCTATGGCTAGTGGCTGCTGCTCTGCCTTTGGGATGCAGAGGAAGGCTAGTTTAGGCCTGCCAGTCTGGCTACAGAAAACCCCCATTGTTACAACTGTGGCTTAAAAATAACCTAATCAGGTCTGGGTTGATTTGCAAAGTGAACTGAGTGTTACACAAAGCTGAAGGAGGAACTTGGGCTGGATCTGTCCTGCGGGAAAGCCGGGAAAGCTTAATTCAATTCTGCAACATTCGTTTCCTTCCAGTCTTCTGGAACGTCCCAGGGATACCAAGAATGATTCAAAATCAACTTTACTGGTATGTGATCGTCTCAGCCAACTCTTGAAAACTCTTGGCTGCAGTAGTAACATGCTGCCCACGCACCTGTGACCACGTCCCGTTCCCCCCCCCCCCAGTGACTGTAATGGCTTGCTACTTCGTGGCAGTGAAGTGGGTTACTTCTTTAATGCTGCCAGGATAGCTTGGATACTAGGTGCCGGATGTGCCTGGATTCAATGGCCACCAATAGCCATCTGTCTGGGTGTGGAGCTGTACTGGCCGCACAATGATACAATCACAGCTGAGAGTCACACGACATGCGGCTGGGCCAGGACATTGCAACATGGACACACTTTGTAGGAGCCAGCCGGCCGTTCTCAACCGCTGCCGGCCTGGTTCCAGTTTCCTCACTTAGCAAAGACACGGCACACGGCCGCTCTTTGGAATGGTTCCTGATTTCCCACCCCATTAACGAGATCTCCTTGAACAGGCCTGTCCCTCGCTCAGATGGGGCCTCCTATAGCTTGAATCCTGGCCAGGGCTGCATTTTGGAACACACCCTTTCAGGCGGGACCCTCCCCTCTTCCAAGGCAAAGTTGGCTGAAGTTCTCTAGGAGGGGAGAGAGATTTCCGCCCCCACCCCTCCGACACTAATCCCATAATGGAGCAGGATCCCACACTATGCTGGGCGGCAGCCAAGGCTTGTCTCGCAGGGGCCGTAATCTGGTAGAAACGCAGCCGAAAGGAAAACAGCTTTTTGAGGCCGTTCTCCATCTGGAAATGGGAAGAGGGGGGCGGGGCCTGGGGCAGAACCGGAACAGCTGGAGGATGGAATGTGCCACTCGGAGGGCCCTGGGAATTCAGGCTTTGAACGGGGGAGGGGGGATTGGCCACTGGTTTCTCAGGGCAGGTTTACAGCCTGCCTTGGATCACACGGGTGGGGACGGAACCAGCTCAGCCACTCCCTGGCGGGGCACAGGGCAGGCCTCAGGGCTTTCCATTGGGTAGGGATGCGCATCCGGTGGCTTCAGCCTCTGTTATCGCTCCCTTTATGCTGGGGCGGGGGAATTGGCAGCAGCCCCTAACCTGCAGCCGAGGTGGGGAAAGCCGTTTTACAGCAGCTGCTCCTGCGCCTGCCCCCCTCCCACCCTCAGCTAATTTATGAACCATCTTCAACCAGCTGGGGAGCTTGGCTGGCACCCAGGAGGGACCTTCCAGGCCCTCTCCTAGGAACAATCACAAGGCAGTCATGCAGTGTACAGGGGACTGCGTGCTGTTTGCATGCCTGCCTGCACCTCACATAATTTCATTGCACTGGCTCTTACAAGCCCTAGTCACAGACCAGGACCCCCTCCCGGGTGAGGAATCAATTTTGCTATGTGCACTGAGGCATGTGTAGATGTGCACCACCAGTAGAAACAGAAGCTGCCGGCTGTGGGCACTCTGCTAATCAGCTGGGCTGCCTGTGACTCTCTCCTAGGCAGCCACCCAAGCGCTCAGCTCACAGGGAACACTGACCGGGACCCTGGTGCTTGGTGCTGTACAAGCAGAGAACAAAAAGACAGTCCCTGCCCCAGAATGCTTCTGCGTGCGGGGAACAAAGCGCCGTTCTCGGCTCCATGGACATGGCTGATCTCAGCCTCAGTGAGGGCCAGGAAGGCACAAGGTGGAAATTCCACCCCTGCTGATCCATTCCACTGAAATCTCTGCTTGCCTCGCTTGGAGTGCCTTCTAGCTTGGGGAGGGGTATTCGCCCTGCTGACTTGCTGGGGCCTTCGTTTCCCCTTAAAACTAGGTTCACGGGGTGCTCGCGGGTTGTTTCGGTGCTCGTCTTGGCCGGGGTTGCGAGCTGCGCTGGGACATGTTCTAATCCACCTCTTCCAAGGGCGCGCCGGCGTGAGAAAATTGCACCGCTTCAAACGCCGGCTGTGCCTGGAAACCGAGGCTGCACTTATGTTTTATCAAGGCCTAACGCTCTAGCACAGGTAAGGCAGTGAGTCTTGGGTGAGAGACTTAGAACAGGGTTGCTGATCAAGTGCACTCTGGACCCATGTCTCTCCATCTCTGCTACCCCCGAAAGCAGGCACTGGCCAACCCAAACAGCCCAAGCTTGAGTGAAGGTCTGAGATCCAGATCATGGAGTTTGTAGCCAGAGTAAAAAGAGTGGGTGGGAAGAGACACAGGCACAGACATGCCAGGGTACGATGCCTTCACTGCAAGAGTCACTTGGATGATGGGTGACTAAGAACATCAGAATGGCCACACTGGGCCAGACCAAAGGTCCATCTACCCCAGTAGCGACCAATGCCAGGTGCTCCAGAGGGATGAACAGGTGATCATCACGTGATCCATCTTCTGTCACCCCTTCCCAGCTTCTGACAGAGGCTAGGGACACCTTCCCTGCCCATCTTGGCTACTAGCCATGAATTGATCTCGCTCTTTTTTTTTGAACCCTGTTTAAGTCCTGCCCTTCACAACACCTTCTGGCGAGGAGTTCCACGGGTTGACTGTGCACTGAGTGAAGAAATATTTCATTTTGTTTGTTTTAAACCTGCTGCCACTTAATTTCATTTGGTGCCCCCTAGTTCTTGTGTTATGGGAAGGAGTAAATAACTCTTCGTTAGTCTCTTTGTGCACACCAGTCGTGATTTATAGACCTCGATCCTGTGCCCCCTTAGTCATCTCTTTTCCACGAGCAGAAGTCCCTGTCTTATTATTCTCTCCAGGCTCGTCAATCTGCACACATTGCTCGGATTGCAGGCTGCCTGCTGCCCTCCCATCCCGGACAGTGGGGCTAGGGCAGGCAGGGGCGGATATAGCGCAGGGCGAATGGAGCGGCCGCCCCAGGCCCTGCGCTTCAGAAAGCCCCGCGCATGCGCCGTGGCAAAGGGGGGGCCCCGCGGAATTATGCTGCCCGGGGCCCCGCAAAATGGTCATCTGCCCCTGAGGGCAGGCTCAGGCTCTGTTCCTCTCCTCCCACCCCCGGGGCGGTGAAGCAATGTTTATCAGGAGGGGGCTGCTAGTCTCACCTTCCATGGACCCCAGGCCCCCAGCAGCCACCCACTCAACCAACAGCTGAAATTAGCCCCTCGTACGGGTTGTCAGGAAGGGCTTTGTGGCTCAGAGTTGCCCCCGGTCTACGCCCTTAGCAGGGAATGGGGTTTATTCGCACAGAACAAACAGGAAATTCAGGTTCTTCTCTAAAGGGCGACGCAGCCCCAACCCGCATTCATGCCGGGAAGATTCCCCGTCGCTCGCTAGGAGTTAGCGCGGTGGCGTTCTTGGCCCCCGGCCCACTCCCAACTCGCCCATAGATCCCCAGGTTTCTCTGCGAATCTGGAGACAGGCGGGACGGTGCCGTGAGACAACCAATCCCAGCGCAGGGCGGAGGGAGGGATCCGCAGGCACCAGCGGCCGTCTGCTTGCAGCCCCCGTGTGCGTGCGGCCCAGGTGGGACTCTGCTGAAGGCAGCCACCCTCCCCCAGGGATGGATCTGGCCCAGCACATGCGACGCTCCGGGATGGAGAAAACGGGCAAGTGGCCCCCTTTGCTGGATCCCGGATAGCAGGCCTGGCTGGAAGCAGGACGACGTCAGCAAACGCCTTGGCAGGGCCACCTCTCGCAGCTGCGGCTGAAGTGCCTGCTCTTCACCAGCTGGCAGCGGCCGGGAGGAGAGCGGTCGAGTCCGGCTCTGCCAAGGCGTTTGTGCAGGCGGCGTGTAGTCCTGCAGGCACGCGCTGCCTGCGAGCGAGCGGCCGTTCCTATCAAGGGCCCGTCTCGTGGTGGCATCTGGACGCCCTTTACGTAGAGAGCAAAGTAACATCCTCCCGGAAGCGGTGAAGCCAAGCTTGGTGGCACGGCTAGGACCGAACCGGAGCCTGAGGGAGCCAGCGAGGGGGACCACCGCCCTAGAGAACTCGCAGCGGGGCGAAAACAAAGAGTTCCCTCCATCTGGGCCTGATGCGAAGGCCTCTGAAGTCAATTCACTTGAATGGGGTTGGAACGTGGGCCAGGAGAGGTTCTGCATGATCCCGGTGGGGAGTGAGTCGGTGTTTGTGGTCAGCCAAGGTCTGACCGTTTGCCTGGCTTCCTCCAGCCCGTTTCCTGCTGCACCTGACGAGAGCAATAATAGCAACAATCATTTTCCCCACCCCTTACGGATCAATTCACAGCCTGCCACGAGGGAAGCCTGGTTGCACGGATTCTAATCTGCCTCGCTCAGAGCCTGATCCTGCGTGTGCACACGTGTACTGTCAGCAGCACGGCCCCAACGGCCCCCCGGACGTCAGAGGGACTAAATGACGTGAGCGGGCAATAAATTAGGAAGTCTCAGACAACGTTTTCCAGGGTGCTCAGAAGGCCCAACATCCATAACAGCCAGATTTTCAAAGGTGCCCAGCCTGTTGGACGTGGATTTCCTTGAAAGTCCGGCTCGTAAAGTTTCAGTGACTTGCCCAAGGTCACACAGTGAGGATGGGGCAGGAAGATCTCCTGAGTCCCAAACCCTCTGTGATCAATCCTGGGCCATTCCTCACCAGCCCAGAACAGATCGATAGACGGTCAGGACGTTGCAGACAAACAAGCTCCTGGACACATCCCAGATCTGCCAAACCACATTTCATGGTAAACTCTGGAGCAGAGGAGCCGAGAGCCGCACCAGGCCCCTGGGCAAGAGGGCGGCTCTGTGCTCTTGGAAGGAGCAGGGCCTCAGGTAGAAGTGGGCGGGGCCAAGGTCAGCTGACCCTTAGCCCACCTGTCCAGTAGTCCATAGAGCCACATGGTGCCCCAGTGTCAACTGAAAGGGCCTGGGGCTCTAGCTGGTGCCGCGCTGGCAGCAGTGATGCAGAGTAGCTATGCCAGTCAACGTACTCCCTGCACGCAAGCCCCACGACCGCGCTTTTCAGCCTCTGAGCTGTGGACCCTTGGGGCGCCGCAGCCTGTGTCTAAAATGGCCAGCGCGCTCTGCACCTCCATTCAACATTTTGCAGGGGTCCGCAAATGAAAGGTTGAGACGCACTGGTCTGAGGAAGGAAAAGGCCGAGACCAGCTCTGACTCACTTCCCAGGCGTGGTATGAACAGCAGGGACGGGACGGGAGCCCCACTGTCCGGAGGTTTCCGACACGACGAGGCAGCCCCCCTGCACACAACAGTCCGGCGTGGCCCCATCTTGAATGTCCAGGGTTGCATGGGGCAGCAGGTGTCGAAACGCTGCGTGTCCATGCAGCAACACACGTGGCCTCATTCCGCTGTTATGGCCACTGCGGTGAGAGCCCAGCAGAGAATGAGCAGGAGAGGCTGGGAGAGGCCCATGGATAAGGACAGAGGCTGTTACATCAGGGAGCTCCTTCCAGAGCAGGAGGGGAGCCCCGGGGAGCTCCTTCCAGAGCAGGAGGGGAGCCCCGAACAAGAATGTGGGCTAAAGTAGCCCTGGCCGGCGGTCTTGCAAAGTTCTGCCCGCCCGGCCTCCTCGGACGACCGAGACGCCAGTCGATTTCATGCCTCCCAAGCGTGGGGGGAGGGGAGGAGAGCATTATGGGACACTGGCGACATGTACCCAGTCAGAACCACTCCCTGCACTGTGGTGGTCCTATCCGGCACGTGGGACTGAACCCAGAATGCAAAGGGGTGGCAGGAACTGGGGGATAGCTACCCACCGTGCACTTCTGTCCAAGTCGACGGGAGCCACCGCTCTGGGGAAGCACTGAGCTGAACTGTCGCATGCAACAGAGGTGCCCCTTCGACTTTGCAAAACTCGGCGCTAGAAAAATCGACCTTAGTAAATTCGACCTTCTCTTTCGGCCTGAGTTGTGAGTTTTGATCTGTGTTGCAAGGCTGACTCAAGGCTCTGCCTCGGAGCCTGGGCTGCAGGGCTCCTCTTGGTGCCAGTCAGAACGACCATGCGGCAAGGGGCCCGGAGGAAGCCAGAGCACAGCACTGGCCCTGCCCGACCCATCTCCTGGCTCCTTACCAGTGACCTGTGGGAAGGACCCGGCGGTGCTTCAGTGGATTTGTTTTTGGGTTTTGGAAAAGGAAATGCAAATGTCCTGCTCCATTTCCATCCTTGCTCTGGGGTGGGGCTGGGGAGGAGGGGTCAGGTGCAGGCTGCCCCGGGCAGAGAGGACACTCCAGTCCTGTCTCCCTGCAGCAGCTTGGGCCAGGCGAGAAGCGCCTCTCCATGGCCGCTGCAGATCCAGCACATACAGCCGGGGCAGGGCTGCGTGTCCACCAGCTGGGGCAGGTCCCGGTTCATCTGCTCCCCAGCCAGAGTGAGGAAGACAGCAAACTGGGCACTTTCCCTGCACTTCCTGGGTGGGAGGGGGGAGCATCAGCCTCTCTCTGGCTTTAAGGCACCTGTGGAGGTGGGAAGCTCAAGGCTGGGGCACTCAACCCCCTTCACCTGGCTGGTGATTGTCTCTTTTCGGTGTGCTTTTCTGAATCCCATTCCAGGCACGTCCCATTGTCCTGGCACAACCAAACTCTTAACGCAAGGCATGATAAGAGGAAGCTGTATTACCCAAATTGGTCCTAGCACGAGAGCTACGTCTACACGGGCATGATTTTGTGCAAAAACTCTTCCAGAAGAGAGCGTCTACACTGGCATGTGCCTTTGAGCAAGAGCATCCGTGCCAGTGTAGACGCTCTCTTGTCCAAGAAAGTGCCGATGGCCATTTTTGCCATCGGGCTTTCTTGCGCAAGAAATTCATGTTGCTTGTCTACACTGGCCTCCTGCACAAGAACAGCTGTGCAAGAGAGCTTATTCCTGAGCGGGAGCATCATAGTTCTTGCGCAAGAAGCCCTGATTTCACACATTCGAACGTCCGTGTTCTTGCGCAAGAACTCCCCGCCAGTGTAGACAGGCAGCGTGTTTTTGCGCCAAAGTGGCAAACTCTCTTAAATACGTAGTAGATGGCGCACTTTCGTAACCTCTCGCAACGACCTCTCCCCTGCTAAAACGGCCCTGCGGGTTCGGTACAGCCTTTTCTCCGGCGCTTAGCCCTGCGGCGAGCACCATGCGAACATCAATGACTCTGCCCTGTCCCCCGAGGCAACAGGCACAGATTCCCCAAGGTAGGGCCTGGCTTTGACCCCCAAGCAGCAGACTTTTTGGCTCTAATTCGCTGCCATGCGGGAGGGTCTGCTGGCCCCGTGGCAGCAGCTGGAGGTGTAGCTGCCCAGCAGTTCTGAGAGGAAGGCTTCAATCTGGGAATCCCAAATCAGTGGACACTTTAAAAAAACATTTTGGCTCAAGCCCCTTGCTCAAGGTTGTGTAGGAACTGAGGGCAGGGCTCCTGAATCCCACAGCAGCCTTAGACACCCGAGTACCCTTCCACGCTAGGCCGTACAGCAGCGAGGGGCAACCGAGGCTAGCGTGTGGCCACATGGGCCGCCTCCTTCGTCTCCGTGGCTGCAAGATTCTCGTAACCAAGAGGCTCCCCCTGCACAGGGCGGTTTTGCCAACAGCTCCTGCATCCCTAGAATTTGGGGGGAGCCGCCTGACCCGTGGCAGCGCTGGGATTGGGTGCTGAGGGGGCGCACACAGTCAGTTTGTGTGCAATCAGCACGCGCCTCACGCCACGTGCCCTGGCTTTATGTGCGTGTCACTTGAGTGAAAAAAACCCCTACGCTGATGGAAACCAGTGGAATCTGGCAACCCTGCACGTGGGCAGCGGTAAACAAACCGTCTCCCGGGCCACACCCTGAACCCCACTGCTGTACAGTGACGCACAAAGCTCCGTCTGGAGCATCTCCTTCCCTGGGAGGTCCTAATCTAAGATGGGCTCCTACCGGGATAGGACCGTGCCGAGGAAAATCACAGCTGTGCTACTTCCAGACGGGAACCAAACCGAGTCCTGATGGCGACAGGGTGGGTCTAGCAAATCCCACAGCGCTTCCTGGCAAGGGTGGCCCAAGCGAGGCAAGCAGCCCCTAAGGCATTTAGCCGGTGCCTACAGTAACTACACACAAGCATCATTTCACGACAAGCAGCTGGCTCCGAGATGCTGTGCAAGATTGGGCAGGAAGCAAAGGAGAATACCGCCCCCAGCTGCCATGGTCAGGGCCACGTGGGGAGCTAGACTGCACGTTGGGATTAGCCCCGGACAGTTGGGTTGTCATGCCTCTTCTTGCAAAGACTGGCTGGCTGGTGGCGGGAAGGGTTGGGGATCCCAGATGGTCAGGATCTAGATCTCTTTTTAAATTCAGAAAAGCTGCTTCTCTCTGGCCCAGCCTAAATTTCTAACCACAAGGCGTCAGAGTAACAGATTCCTTGGCTTCCTGTGCTAGCATGTCGGGGCCATTAATAACGTCTCTGCCTACCAGGGCGGCAAGAAGATGAGATACCGCAGCCCCCTCCTCCCTGGAGAGGAATTCCCAAGCTTTCTGCAACGGGCAGCAGCATGCTCCAAGGCCAGCCCGGATGCGTAGGCACAGACAGCGGTGGTGCAGCAATGCAGAGCGGCTGAGCAAGGGATGATCGCTAGTGAGTGATGTGCCAGTGAGAAGTTGTACCTGATGTTTGCCGGGGGGCGGCCCCCTTCTATCCGCCAGCCACACTGCGAAATCAGCAGGCCCCTACCGTGGGCGCTGGAAGGGGACTCGTGGCCCCGAAGGAATTCTGATTGGCCACGCTGCATTGACGGCCATGGAGTCACTCCGGATGTACACTGGGGTGGAACCAAGCCTGCAAACTGAATTTACAACACTGAGGGCCCTGGGGGCAAGCGCCCATGAACCCAAGAGCCAGGCCCAATTTGCATGGACTTGTAGACAATATTGTTAATAAATGGGCACCACCTTCATATCTGTGTGTAAGCGCCCCCCCTGGGCACCCCGCTGGATGCTGCAAGCCCTGCCACTTTTACCTCGGCGTGGCTCTATGGATTTCACTGAGCTCCAGGAGGAGAATCAAGGCCTGGAAAGGGAAGCTTTGGCCAAGTCTCACCCCCTCGTCCCCCCGCAACCAGGCTGCAGCGCGGGGAGGGGAATGCGCTCCTAGTGCTGTTGACAGTTCCCCTCCTGGAGGTGGGTTACGTCGCGCTCCCAGCACTCACGCCTCGGCTGAGCTTTACACTGGTACGCCCTCCTGGGTGGTTCTGGGTTAGGTCTTATCAGGTACCGTGCTTCTCTCCCAGGTTAATCCCTTGGGATGGAGAGCCAGGGGCCCCTCCCATGGGGGGGGGATTCTAAAGGCTGTGGGGCGGAGCCCCTCTGACGGCCAAGGGGCAGAGCAAAAAGCTGGGCCTGAACGTTAGAATGGGAGCCACGCGTCTAGTTCTTAAATCACCTTGTACATTTCATTAAGGGCCCAGCCTCTGGATTCGTAGGAATCTCCATTTTTCCCAGTCGCCAGCCCACGTGGTCACAAAGAAAACCTGGAACCCACGACCCCCAAACAGGCCGAAGCCAGCGGCTAAGACGCGGACGCCAACGTTGTTTGGGTTTTTCAAACCATCTTGTTCTCCTGTGATTTGGCGGGGGAGGGGAGCTCTGCCTTGCGACTTCTGAACCCTTGGATCTAGCAACGCTGGAGAGCCACGCTTGTGAGCTGGGCATGTTCTCCGACAGGCAGGGGCAGCAGAGAGGCCAGCATCCAGGGAATGACGGGAGCTCACAAAAGCATCCTGGAGCCAGATCCACCCTCCTCTAGCCCCAAGGGTCCCCCTGCAGAGGCTGCTCTCTCTAGTTCATAGCTAAACACTAAAGGAAGAAGCTACCAAACTGCCAAGAGCTCCGGGCAAGCAGCCAGCACTTTGCATGACTGGCACCTTCTGCAAACGCTGCCAGCTTTGTCCAGTCTCCATAGCGTTTGTCCTGCCCTGCTGCCTGGATTTTCGGTCCTCTCCTTCCCTGAGAAGGAGCCATCTCCTATCCGCACTGTCCTGCCAGCCAGAGAGCCCCTGTGGCTCCAAACCCACGGTTTGGGTTTCCTTCCTTGCCCGCTGGCAGTGGTTCTGACGCAGATGGCACGGCGTGTTTCTCCAGCGAGAGCTGGCGGGAGCAGAGCCTTCTGGGGCACATGAACGCGGTTTCTGCTAGGTAGGCAGCAAATGGAAAACAAGCAGGCTCATGCACCCTGGCGCCGCAGCAGGAGAGAAAATAAGAGGTAGGGAGCGGGGAATAGGAAAGGGTCTCCCCCCTCCTCCTTGAGCTTAGCAGCTGGAGATGGAGCAAGGCAGGATCAGACCCTCTCTAAAAAATGTCTCTCTGTTCTGCAGGAAGGGGTGGCTAGCTACAGCTCCCTTTCCCAGCTGGCAGGGGCAGCACCGTCAAGTGCCCAGAGAACAATGGATGAACAAGCAGTGGCAGCAAGTGTAACCCCCAGAGAAGGCAGAGACCATGCCGGTGGAGAGACAAACATGCCAAAAAACCAAAACGAGGGCATGTTGACCTCTTGTCTTCCTGGGGCTGATGTGCCCCCTGCCCTCCCATTCGCCAGCAGACTATCTACATCCCTGTGCTGTAGGGGGAAATTGTTATCCCCACTTAGGGCTGGGATTAAGTGACTTGCCCAAGGTCTTACAGAGAGTCTGTGGCAGAGGCAGGAGTTGACCCCCAGGTCTCCTGAGTTCTCATCCTGTGCCTTAACCCCTCCCTCTGCCCTCCGTTCATCAAGACTGTGCACAATCTCCAGTCATCCTGGCTTCCAGGCTCGTGAAGAGGAACCTTGGTGAGAAAAGTCTTCTCCCCTCTGCGGCTGGCCAGTGGGATGCCCTAGATGAGGGGCCAGCCCTAGGCTAATGACGAGGGCCACCCACAGTAGCTTCCAAGGCGAGATACCATCTTGAACCCAGAGCCACCCAGCAAGAGCTGCCCCCACTGCTCCACTATGCTGCAAGGGTGGAGGGGGGGGGGTGCAGCTGATAATACACCAGCAGGGGCTGCATCGGTTGACTTAGCGTAGAAGGGCCAGGGATGAGCAGCAGACCCCTGATGGGACATGTTTTCGCTCAATTGCCCTTTCCTGCCGTGGCCCTTCTTAGGTCTAGCAACTACTTGCTCAAAGGCTGAGACCAAGTTCCTGCTTCTGCCAGTTATCTTGCCTCGTTCCTCTTTGACTCTAGTTCCTGATTCCAGCCTGATGTGTGATGGCCCTTCTGGCTCTGATTCCGGCTGCGACCCTGGGCATGACTCCTGACCATGCTGCTACTCCAGGTTCCAACCACTAGGTCAGACCACCCACCTCGCAGGCCCTGGCGGACATGCACCCCAGCCACCTTCTGAATAAGGAGGCTCAACAAGTGCCGATCCCACTGGTGTTTTGTTCTATCGATGCCTTGGCTGTTTCTAAAGTCACTGGTCCTTTAATTTCAGCTCTTAATGGGCGAAGATCCAGCTGTCTTGGACTTTCTGTGAGCCACAGAGATGCGTGGAACTCCTTTTGCACTGGGGCTGGGTGACAGCAAGTGTTAACCTGCTCCCTGTCCTGCACACACACCCTCACTCGTGTGCTGTGGGGCTAGTGACGCACGTTGGCTGGTGCAATGAGGGACAGAGGCGAAAGCCCACGTGAGGCCAACCCACTAATGCCACCACCGCAGAGGAGAGTGAAGGCAGGCTGGTAGCCCCGGTGTGCTGCTGGTCCTCCAATGCCTCCCACAGCTGCCCCCGGGCCAGGCTTTTTGGCTACCTGCCTAGTCCCTGCTTCCAGCCTGGAAGACATCAGCCCACACAGAGGGAGCAGAGAGAGGCCAGCGTGGTTCGGTCACTGCCCTGCTCAGAAGCCACGCACTGTGCTCCCCGCAGCCTTTGCACCAGTGCACCGTGGACAAAGGGAACAAGAGCCAGGTGAGCACCAGGCCCAGGCGACATTTACACGTGAGAGCCGCACAGCTACCTCGCTCCGGGCTGTGAAGAAATGCCGGCCACGTGTGCTGCGGTTAGGTCAGCCTCGCTTCCCGTGGAGATGTGGTTAGACGAATCCTCCAGCGACACGCTACCACCCCCAGCAGATCAGAGAGCCCACAGCGGGCAGAGACCTCAAGAGGCATCGAGTCCAGCCCCCTGCCCGAAGCAGGACTAACCCCAACCCCAATTCAATAGCCCAGGCAGGGCTGTGTCAAACTGGGTCTTAAAATCCTCCAGGGCACTGGTCCCCAACCTTTCGTGGCTGCCGGGCGGCTGGGGGCAGGGCCGCTCACGCGCTGTGCTTCAAGGGGGGGGGCCACGCATGTGCCACGTGCCCGGGGGCGGGGCTGCCCATGCGCCCTGCACCCGGGGCCGGCACTTCGCATGTGCTGCGTGCCCAGGGCAGGGGCTGCCCACGCGCCATGCACCCAGGGCCGGCACCATGCATGTGCCGCGCGCCAGGGGCGGGGCCAGCCCAGATGTTTCGGCAGGCGCACATAAATGCCCCGGCGGGTGCCATGGCACCTACGGGTACCACGTTGGGAACCACTGCTCTAGGGACGGAGATTCCACCCCCTCCGTACGGGCCTGCGTACCTGCCAGAATAAATCAATAACCCATGTGAAATTTCTGCTGGCACTGGCAGGATTCCTTCAGAAAACCCTTGCAACTTACATAGCATCTGCTTCGGCCACACAGGGCTTTGACAAGGAGCTGATTAAAGAGCAATGTAAGTAACTCAGAGCAAATTCCTTAAATGATGCGGGCTGTCCCCTGGAGAACTGCTGCCATGTATATTTATTTCAATTTCAGAGAATTTTTTGTGGTAGGCTGATTAAATATGAATTGCTTATTTTAAAAGTATCCGCCGCCGTTTAGCACAGAACACCAAAGCCACGGTTCTCTTTTATTTAAAAGAGATGCTGAGCTACTTCTCTTAAGGCATGTATGGAATAAAACCCCCCAACAACTCACAATGTATTAATGTAAAGCAATAAAGAGACGTGACCATTTGGATGGGAAACGTTTTTCAGGCCCCAGGAGCAGGCCTCTCTTGTGTGCTGGAGAGCCGCTTGTTGAGGGAACAGCGGAACAAGTCGTTTCCATGCTGAGAGTACAGAGGGTCCCCCTCGCCTCGGCACACGGGCAGCATTGCACTCAGCACAAAGCCGCTAGGCAGAGGACAGCTGGCCCTTGGAGAGCTCATGGAACACTCAAGCCGCCTAACAAGGCAAGGTCCAGACAACACACTCAGAGGAATGTTCAAAAAGACGTAAACATCAAACCCGGAGAGTAGGCTGCTGCAAGACAACACAATCCCCCCTCCCCCCCAACATCGGCCCAGCCTCTGTGGCTGCAACAGGGCAGCTACGCGCTCCTGCCTCTCCAGCTAATTCCTGGCCCTCCATCTCCTCCGCCCAGTTACCAACGCTGCAGGTAAGGCAGCAGGTCCCTGAAGGGGAGAGGAGGAGAAAACCAGGGATCCCTTGCCCCGGAGAGTCCCTTTCACCTGAGCTGGGGCCCCAAGTAGCTCTCTAGACACCTCTTTGTGCCAGGGGCTATGAGCTGCCCCTTGTCCAGAGCAGAGGAGGGAGCTACAGCGCGAGCAGCCCCAGCAGCAGAGGAGAGGAAGCCCCCCCCCCCCGGTCCGGCAGCCCCACCAGCTGCTGCTGGCACTCTACCAGAAGAACTTCTGCATGGCCCTACTGGAGCTTTGCTCTTCCACCTTCCTGCTCCTACAGGATGGGCCTTCTCCCTGCTCCCGGCGGGTGTCCTCTGCCAAGCCACAAGCTCCCGTGGCGCCAGGCTCTGAGAACCGGCACTTTGCCTCCACCACCCCACCTGTCCTCTGCCCCAAGATGCTGGAGCTCTCTGCCGGGAAGCCCCCCTTTGCCACAACTGGGGCAGCTGTTTCCAGATGGTCCTGGCTCCAAATCAAGGTCCTATCCCAGATGGTCTCTCAAAGACACCCTTCTTCTCGGTGCCCCCAAGCCCGGCATCACAAGCATTCCCCTTGCTGGAGCACAGAGCTGCCCCCGGCCATATTCCTGACATTTGAAATACTGCACATTTGAGGAGCTGCCTGCAAAGTGTTCGTCCGACCCTCCCCCCCGCATCTGTGGGGCTGCCCCACATAGTTAATGCAGCCCCCTATCCCCTACCAGCTCCACCAAGCAGGGCACGTGCACTAATCTACTATCTACCACGCTCCTCCTCAGCTTAACCAGAAGGGCATGTTCCCTGGCTGAATTTTAGCCAGCTGTCACATTTCTCCCCTGGGCTACGTCTACATTGGCCCCTATTCCGTAATAGAGATGCAAATGTAACACTTTGGAATAGGCAAATCCGCGGGGGATTTAAATATCCCCCGCGGCATTTGCATTTTCATGGCTGCCGCTTTTTTCCGGCTTGTAGATAAGCGGGAGAAAAGCGCCAGTCTGGATGCGATCCTCCAGAAAATAAGCTCTTTTCCGGAGGATCTCTTATTCCTACTTGAAATAGGATCTCTTATTCCTACTTGAAAGTAGGAATAAGAGATCCTCCAGAAAAGAGCTTATTTTCCGGAGGATCGCGTCCAGACTGGCGCTTTTCTCCCGCTTATCTACAAGCCGGAAAAAAGCGGCAGCCATGAAAATGCAAATGCCGCGGGGGATATTTAAATCCCCCGCGGATTTGCCTATTCCAAAGTGCTACATTTGCATCCCTATTACGGAATAGGGGCCAATGTAGACACAGCCCTGGTGTTTCCCACAGTTCTTAGTCAGTTCATATGATCCTGTCTTCATGGCTGCAGAGCTGGGGAAACTGTTTTGAGTCCGGGGGCCGCTGACTCACAGAGGTATCAGTTCTGGGCTGCATACAGGCGAGAAGCAAAACAACCCACCAAGCAAAACTCTCACTGATGTGTCCCCCAACCGAGGAGAAAGACCCTCTTCACATTCTCCTCACACACCAGAGCCTTGGGGGCCCAGGCTAGTAGATCTTGTGTGCTCCAGCCCCATGGGAGGAACAGCAGGGGGAGGGGGGCTGGAACACCAGGGGATCCCCAATACTGGAGGAGGAGCCCCGAGCCTCGGGGGCTGGATCCAGGCACTCTGCGGCTCTCGGGCCTGAGGTTCCCCACCCCTGCCGTAACGCTCGTAAGAGCTCGTCATGAGGGAACGGTTGCCTCCCTCAGCCCTGGCGGCTCACGGCCAGGCCGTCTGAGCGCACGCACTCCGCGCTTTGCAATACAAGAGTCTCTGCGAAGAGATCTCCTTCTGGCCTGGGCCGTTGTGAGGGAAGCATAGCTCAGACGGATTATCTCCCTTCTTCCCCCCCACCCATGCGTTGTCCCCTTACTCCCACTTCCCTCCCCTGTTTCTGCCCCAGCCCACCTCCCCAGCTCCGACTGGCCCCACCTCTTCTTCCTGATTGCTTCCAGGCTACTGCATGGACAGCCCTGCCCCCCCCCCCCCCTCTGCTGTGGAAAAGGCAGACTCAGTTGGCATTGTCCTTTTCGGTGCGAGGGGCTTCGGCAAACCCCGCAGTGCCTGCTGCCACCATACCACCCCTACCGCTGCAGCTGTCCCCGTGCCTCCACACAGCAAATTTGCCAGCCTCAGTCGCCCTTCCTGAGGCTGCTGGTTATCCTGCCCTGTGAGGAGGGACATGCTGGGGCTGTAGTCAGGGAGGTAATCTTCTGCTTGACCAGCTGATTCGCCTTCTCCTGCCCCACTCCCTCCTTTTTCTCCGCTTCTAGATCCTGCCGGGTTCCTCCCAACCTGCTCACTGCCCTCTGGGCCACGGCTCTCCTCCAGGCAGGCCCCCGTCCGAGCACCGTGACAGTAGTGAACGCCCCCCCGTCACCTACTCACAGCTGACTCACTGGACACCTGGGAGCTGCTCGCTGCAGCCCACACCTCTGCTGTTCCTATAGCGCCACAAACCAGTCTCCTCTGCCATTGCCTCCAGCAGCAGCAGCTGCTGCTGCTGCCAGACCATCTGAGTCAACCTCCACCCCAGCCTGGCTCCCCCTCCACCCCAGCCTGGCTCCCCTCCCGGCTCTGTTGCTCTTCCTGCTCCATGCTGGCCTTTGCTGTAGCCGTCCTGCCCAAGCACCTGTTGCTTCAGGACAGCTCTTCATCTTCTCCTGGGCTCCAAACGCCAGGCCCTCCTGAACCCCAGCACCCTTCCTTGTCCCCCTCACTGCTCGCAGAAGTCTCCTAGCGTACTGGTGACAAGAACCCCCCCCCCCAGTGGGTCAGGCTCCAAACCGACACTCGGGAAACAGGCACCTTCTCTTTTGTCCCCGCCCTCTTGCCCTGTCTCAAACCACTCCCCATAATCTCCTCTTTGCGTCCTCCCACTATTGCCCACCCTCCCAACGCCTCCTTCTGCCCTTCTTCTTCCTTCTCCTTTTTCCACCCTTCCTTGAATGAATGGGAGCCTTGGAGGAGGGAATCAGACCTTCCCTACAAAGCCTCTAGGTCTCCATCCTGCAGCTACCGGGTAGGAGCAGGCCCTTTGAACTCAGCAGCCATCTCGTTCCTCTCACCCTCACCCCTAGCTGGCCCCATGAAGGAGTCAAAGGCCTCCCCTTCTCTGACAGGCTGCACACGAGGGAATGAGGCAAATCAGGTTCCCTGGGACTAATTAACTCACGGAGTAACTGGGAGGCAGTTAGACAGGGAAGCATCTGCAGGCGATGAATAGAAACCGTTCCCAGTGGATGGGGGTAGTCTCTAGGGAACAGAGGCCCTGGGAAGTGGAACAGTTTCAAGAAAAAGAAAATACCTAAGAGGAGGGCTTCTTAGGAGAGCTTGTTGCTCGTCAGGAAGGGAAACTGAGGAAGGGTGCTCCTAAATGAGAGAGACTCGGAAAGGGAGGCGCCACGAGTGCTAACTCTCAGCGGGTCCTCACCGTAGGGAGGGACTTCACCAGGGAAGGGCAGAAGCTCTGGCGATGAGGCACTGGATGCTGTTCCGAGGATGGCCTGTCATGGTCTGACTGCTGTGGGGATCTTACCCCAAAAGAACAGATCTTCCCTCAGCTGATCACAAGAGGCCCTGGCTCCAGAACAGGGTTCCTAGTCAAGAGGGCTTCCTGGATAAAGAGCCTGGAGATAAGCTGATGGGCTAAAGTTAACTCAACCCTCTTCCTCGCCAGCTACAGCCACTGTACTGGAGGCTTATGTCTATAATGTTCCATCTCTGGGCTTAATAAATAAGGCCCCTGAAGGGGCACCATTCAGTATAAACAAACCTCCTTGGGCTTATTGGATTCCTGTTGGAGAAACTGAGGCAATGATGTAATTGTGAGGCTGAGCTGGGCTGAGGGGGTGTGCTTCACAAGTGAGGGTTCCCTTCCTTCCCAAGCAGCCTGCCTTTTCAAACAGTAAAGAGCTGAGAGATATAAAGATGCAGCGCACAAAACCCCCACCAAACTAACCCTAAGCTGCCCCCACACAAAAGTCAGGAAAGAGAAATCAGTCATGCACTGTTTTCTAAAGGTCTGCCAAATGCAGGCCTTTCGAACAGTTGAGGAAATGGATATTTTAATTGAAGCTGGGCCTTTCTTAAGGCCTGTCCTTCCCCTGGGAAAAAAATGGTACTGCCCTTGCGATTTTCAGAGGTGTGGAAGCTATTCTGTGCTAAGTGTGGTGGAGTTTTCTATTAAGCTGGTCAGCCAGGAAAAGTTTTCAGCTCAACAAATCGTTTTTTATGAAGTGTCTGTGCTGCTGAAAACAGGATTATTGGTTTTAATAACAAATACTGAACTCCCCAAATATTTCCTTTCAGATAAGCCACCACAGTGCCCCATGAGAGTTGTGGTCTCATTTCACTGCACGTCTGTGCTGGTTGCCTTGTTGGACTACATCTCCCATGATGCCCTGCCATGCTGTCCCTCTCTGAGAAGGGAGACTGTATCATAGGAGATATGTAGGCCAACCAGGGAGCACAACTATGAAGGAGAATGTAAACAGAAGGCATCTGACTACAACTCCCATGAGGCAGCTGGGTGGAAGTTCAAAATCAAACCACTTTGGTTTTTGGCTAAAATATTTCAACTTTTTGTCAACATTTTTTTTCTTTAAATTGGGGGCGGGGGGAGTTTTCCATCTAGCTCTATAAGGATCCCCTTTCAATGTGAGTTGAGGCTAGATTATCAAGAGCACTGAAATAAGAACCAGGCTTTTCAGAGAAACCTGTAGCCACAAGCCAAGCCCTCTGGGCCATAGTACTGGTGGGAATGCATAGCGGCACTACTATTCCTGGTGCTTTCTCATTCACAAGAATCTTAGTGAAAAGAAACTTGCTCCCTGAATGGGGATGGTTTTGCTAGGCTCCTGTTGACGGTCCTCCCCCCCATGCTTTATGAAAATTGGCTTATGAATACAGAATCATAGAATCCTAGGATGGGAAGAGTAGGGTTGCCAGGTGTCCGGTTTTCTACTGGACAGTCCGGTATTTGCACCATCTGTCCGGTAGAAAAATTCAGAAAATACCGGACATGTGCAATGCCCCATATTTTCTGAATTCCCGGCGGGGCGCCGGACGGAAGCCTGGCGAGGGTGGGGGAGTGACTGGAAGGCGGGGCTGCGATTGGCGCTGGGAGTCCTGTGGTCCCATGCAAAAGCCGGGTGGGGCGGGGCGGTGGCTGGGACTCCCAGTCACTCCCCCCACCCGGCTTTTGCACGTGACCAGAGGCTCCCAGCGCCAGTTGCAGCCCCGCCTCCCAATTGGGAGCCTCTGGTTGCGTGCAGCAACCGGGTGGGGAGAGGGGCTCCCAGCCCGTGCCCCCGCCCAGCTTCTGCTCCCAACTAAAGGGAGTGACTTCTGGGGGTGCGGCCCGAAGGACCCTGGCTGTAGCCAGTGGCTGCAGCTCCCCCGCACCCCCGTCTGCTCTGTTTCCCGCCCCCTTCCTCCGGCCCCCTCCTCCCATCCAGCCCGCCAGGCCCCCAATTCCCCCCCAGCTTTGCTTCCCAGCTCCCCCTTCCTCCCGGCCAGCCCTGTGGCCCCCAGACACCCCCCCCGCCAGCTCTGCTTCCTGCCCCTCCCTCCTCCCATCCCCCCCTTCCTCCCGTCTAGCCCTGTGGCCCCCGGACCTCCCCCCCGCCAGCTCTGCTTCCTGCCCTGCCCACCTCCTGGCCAGCCCCACCCCCCCCAGCCCACAACCAAGTGTGTCCGTTTTTTTGGCAGGGTCTACCTGGCAACCCTATGGAAGAGACTTCGAGAGGTCATCAAGTTCAGTCCCCTGCCCTCATGGCAGTGCTGTCTAGACCATCCCTGATTGACATTTATCTAACCTACTCTTAAATATCTCCAGAGACAGAGATTCCACAACCTCCCCAGGCAACTTATTCCAGTGTTTAACCACCCTGACAGGTAGGAAGTTTTTCCTAATGTCCAACCTAAATCTCCCTTGCTGCAGTTTTTGCCCATTGCTTCTTGTTCTATCCTCAGAGGCCAGGAAGAACAATTTTTCTCCCTCCTCCTTGTGACACCCTTTTAGATACCTGAAAACTGCTATTATGTCCCCCCTCAATCTTCTCTTTTCCAAACTAAACAAACCCAATTCCTTCAGTCTTCCTTCAAGGTCATGTTCTCTGGACCTTTCATCATTCTTGTTGCTCATCTCTGGACCTTCTCCAATTTCTCCACATCTTTCTTGAAATGTGGTGCCCAGAACTGGACACAATACTCCAACTGAGGCCTAATCAGCGCAGAGTAGAGTGGAAGAATGACTTCTTGGGTCTTGCTCACAACACTCCTGTTAATGCATCCGAGAATCATGTTGGCTTTTTTTGCAACAGTGTCACACTCTTGACTCATATTTAGCTTGTGGTCCACTATAACCCCTACATCCCTTTCTGCTGCACTCCTTCCTAGACAGTCGCTTCCCGTTCTGTATGTATGAAACGGATTGTTCCTTCCTAAATGGAGCACTTTGCATTTGTCCTTATTCAACTTCATCCTGTTTACTTGAGACCATTTCTCCAGTTTGTCCAGATCATTTTGAATTATGACCCTCTCCTCCAAAGCCGTTGCAACCCCTCCCAGCTTGGTATCATCTGCAAACTTAAAATATGCATAACTCAGAGATGCTTTAAATAGAATACCTCATGTAACCGTATCCATTTTAATGTTACAGTCTGCGGGACCTGGATATTCTATTTTGGTGCATGTATCATTCTTCTATGTGAAGTGAAAAATGTGAAGTATGAGACAGTTTATAGCAGGGGTGGGGAACCTCAGGCCCAGGGGCTGGATGCTTCCCCCTTCTTGACTGGATGCAGCCCCCCCCAGCATTGGGGAGCCCGCACTGGCAGTCTAGCCCCCTCGCTACCCCACTGAGGAGCTAGAAGTGCACAAAATCTACTAGCCTGGGCCCCCCCAAGCTCTGGTGTGTACGAGGGATGTGGGGAGGGTCTTTCTCCTCAGTTAGGAGCTACGCCAGTGAGGGTTTTTATTGTTTGTTTAAAACAAAGGGGCTGTGTCTAGACTGGCCAGGTTTTCCGGAAAATCAGCCACTTTTCTGGAAAAACTTGCCAGCTGTCTACACTAGCCGCTTGAATTTCCACAAAAGCACTGACTTCCGACTGTCTGAAATCAGTGCTTCTTGCGGAAATACTATGCTGCTCCCATTCGGGCAAAAGTCCCTTTTGCGCAAAATTTTTGCGCAAAAGGGCCAGTGTAGACAGCTGAGATTTGTTTTCCGCAAAAAAGTCCCGATGGCGAAAATGGCAATCGGGGCTTTTTTGCGCAAAAGCGCATCTAGATTGGCACAGACACTTTTCCGCAAAAAGTGCTTTTGCGGAAAAACGTCCGTGACAATCTAGACGCTCTTTTCCGAAAATGCTTTTAACAGAAAACGTTTCCGTTAAAAGCATTTCCGGAAAATCATGCCCCTCTAGAGGTAGCCAGGGCGTAGCCTTTGTTCAAAATGATTTCTTACCTATATTCAGTGTCAACCCTCCCCGTTGGTTGGAGCACCCATCTTTCTCAGCTTGCAAAAGCTCTGTTCCCTTGAGTCTGTCTAGGGATGGATGCCAAATGGCCTCTCTCCTTGCCTAGATCGTTGACAGTTCAGTTAACCTGTGTACAGATACAGGAGGACATTAGGTTTTCCTGCCAGGGGTCTTCCCACCGCCTTGCTGACTTGTATGTCAGTGGCGCTTCCATTGTTTCTGTTCACACCTTCCTTAATTTCACTGGAATCGGGCAAAGAGCTGCTTTCCCTCTTTTGTGGCGGAAACCTGTTTTTCCCTGTTTGGCCACTGACTTTAAAACATAATATGATGAAATATCCATACTTCCTCATACAGCATTGATAGAGACACGGGCATCACAATGTGTGGTGTTAGCTTTCAAAGAAGACTTCACTCTTTATAATACAGTAATATTGTGTACAGGTTCGATGGCGCTTTAAAGGCAGATTAGCGGACCCAGCTGGAAGGCAGGTGGATCAGAGTTTAGGCCACTTTAATTCGAGTGGGAAACCATCTGCTTTGCAGGGAGCAGACAAGCTAAATCACTTGATTGATCCCTATAGGGCTGTGGGGCCAGGGACATCCCCATCCCAGTGCAGCCCCACCTCTGCCCCACCCCTTCCCCAAGACTCGCCCCTGAATGGCCCCCGTTTCACCCTCTAGGCCCTTCCCCCATGGAATGCAAAAGGCGACCTGTTGCTGCCTGCAGGAAGTGCTACGGGAGAGTTACTCAGTGGTGCTCTGCCCTGTAACTCAGTCCCGAGCTGACCGCGCGAGCACAGACGTAAGGAATGCTGTGCTGCTGGAGGCTGTCTCTTTCCGCTTAGATACAAAACTGACGTTCTGACCATTTGTGGTCATTGCCCTCGGTTATTTCTAATCATCCTACTGTATATTTTAGAAATGAGCGTCTGGCTGGCTGTCCTTCAGTGAGCCCGTTTGGTCAAGAACGCCTCTTAAACAGGAAGAGCTAGGGCCACCAAATTTGGCAGGCAGCTTCCTTCGATCATAACTTAAAGCAAGGTCAGGGTTTGGCTGTGCCAGGACAATGGGATGTCCATAGAATTCGATTGTTTCTCATAAACGGGAAAGGGAGGAGTCTTGTAGGAGGGATGGTTATACTGCAGCAAGGGGCCAGAGATGGGGGCCAGGACAGCTATAACGCCACTGGCCCAGCACAGAACAGGGATGGAGAAAGAGACAGCTATCTACTGTCTGTGTTTGTCTGTGAATCTGTCACCCAGCTGGGGGACATGTACCCCTCCCCCAGCTGTGCCCAATGCAGCTGTAGCGGTCATGGACAGGCACTTCTCACCTGGCCCCAAGCTGCTGTCCTGGGGCAGTCTGTGGACTGACCTCCTCTTCCCCAGCCCCGCCCTCGAGCGATGAGTGAAATGAAGAAAAACAAAACCGATTCGAGTTAAGGACCCGAGCGACACCGAGTAAATCTCCCAGTGGAACCATACAGTTCCATGAGAGCCCTTCAGCCATTCATTCCTATGAGTCTGGGAGCGTGTTCTACGGATCTAAAAGAGATGAAAGGAGACAAAAGGCACAGAAATGTTCTTAAATCGGCTGGAGGATGGCATGGGCAGTGCCCTCAGCAAGTCTGCGGGTGGTGCTAAGCTGGGGGGAGAGGGAGACCTGCTGCCAGAGCCGGCCCATCCTTAGGATGGTCTGGAGCAGCTGCCACAGGCCCCGTGTTTTGGGAGACTCTCTGGTGGTTGCCTCAACCATCCTATGGGTAGGGCCCAGGGTGGCCCGGGTGTTGCTGGGGGGGTCTGGTTCAGGGCACCGACAGGAGCTGGAGTGACCTGGCAGCCTGCTCTGCTGGGCCCCACCCTGCCCCCCTCTCACTGCCCCCTCATCGCCACAGGGAAGCTGAGCCCAGCAGGCTGGGAGAGGGGGCAGAGCAGGTTGCTGGATCGCTCCAGCTCCCACCACCATGGTGAGTGGAGGGGGTGATCCCTGCTGCCACCCCGAGCCAGGCCCCCCCGGTAATCCCCTGGCTCCGGTTGCTTGGGGGAGAGGCTTCAGGAAAGGGGGCGGAGCTGGGGCAGGAGGGGGTGGAACGGAGCAGGGCTTGTGGAAGGAATTGGGCAGGGCAGGGTGACCCACATGCTGGTGGGGAAAGATAGGGCCCAGCGTGATGGAGACAAACTGGAGGATTGGGCCAAAGGGATCTGATGGGCAGAGCCATCCCGGGCATAGGATGGTCCCAGCCCGCTGCGCTCGGCTTCTCCGTGGCAGCTGGCAGTAGAGTGCCCCAGACCCAGCACGCTCTGCTGCCTGCCATCACGGAGAAGCGGGGTGAGTGCATGGGGCAGGGGTGACCCTGCTGCCTTTGTGTGCCAGGTGTCCCTGTAATCCCTTGGGCCCCATTGCTCCGGGGAAGGCAGAGCAGAGAGGGGGCCTGTAGAAGGGGTGAAGTGAAGACGGGGCTTGTGGCAGGAGGAGGGGTTACCCCCAGCCCTGTACCCCCTTCGGGATGACCCTGCTGATGAGATTTAAGTAGAAGTGCAGAGTCCTGCACTTGTGACGGAAGAATCCCAGGCATTGTTACAGGCAGGGGACCAAGTGGCTAAGCAGCAGTTCTGCAGAGAAGGATCTGGGGATGACAGTGGATGAGAAGCTGGATACGAGACAACAGTGTGCCCTGTAGCCAAGAAGGCTAATGGCATGGTGGGCTGCATTAAGAGGAGCATTGCCAGCAGATCCAGAGAAGTGATTATTCCCCTTTATTCGGTGCTGGTGAGGCCACATCTAGAGAATTGTATCCAGTTCTGGGCCCCCCGCTACAGAAAGGATGTGGATGCATTGGAGAGGGTCCAGCGGAGGGCAACCAAAATGATTGGAGGGCTGGAGCACATGACCTACGAGGAAAGACTGAGCGAGGTGGGACAGTTTAGTCTGCAGAAGCGAAGAGTGAATAGGGGATTTGATAGCAGCCTGCAACTTCCTGAAGGGAGGATGGACAGGGGCTGTTCTCAGTGGTGGCAGGTGGCAGAACAAGGAGCAATGGTCTCAAGTTGCAGTGGGGGAGGGCTAGGTTGGATCTGGGGAAAAACTATTTCTCTAGGAGGGCGGAGAAGCGCTGGGCTGGGTTCCCTAGGGAGGGGGTGGAATCTCCATCCCTAGAGGTGTTTAAGTCTCGGCTTGACAAAGCCCTGGCTGGGTTGATTTAGTTGGGTTGGTCCTGCCTAGAGCAGGGGGCTGGACTTGATGACCTTCTGAGGTCTCTTCCAGCTCTATGGTTCTATGATTTGGACTTATTCAGTCTGCAGAAGAGAAGAGTGAGGGGGGATTTGAGAGCAGCCTCCGACCACCTGAGGGGGGTTCCCAAGAGGCTGGCGAGAGGCTGTTCTCAGTGGTGGCAGGTGGCAGAACAAGGAGCAATGGTCTCAAGTTGCAGTGGGGGAGGGCTAGGTTGGATATTAGGACAAGCTATTTCCCTAAGAGGGGGGGGGGGAAGCACTGGGATGGGTTCCGTGGGGAGGGGGTGGAATCTCCATCCCTTGAGGTTTTTGTAATTTTTAAAGAAATGATTCCTCCTTGATTTTGCCTCAGTCATACCGAGGATGTCAAGTCTGGTCAGAGAAGTTCTTGGGAGGGGAGCATCTTGTAATGGGGGGGGAGGAGGAGGGTGTCTTCCACCTTAAAGGAAGGGCTGGGCTGGGAATGGTCTGTGTTTGTACAGCGTTTAGACAAGTGCGATCCTTGGTCCATGACTGGTTCCCCTAGTGGCTACAATAATATATATATAATAGAAACGAACGTTTAACAAAGAAGGGCTGTCTCCCAAGAGCTCATTAGGCCTTGTCAGGTTGAGAGAGGGGTTTTGTGTGTGTTTGCCCCCCCCCCCCCCTGCTCCTTAGTGTTCAGTTTTCCCTCTCTTCTGCCCTCAGATCTTCACTAGTTCTCTGCTCACCACAGGGCAGTGATACAGGCTCCAATAGGAGGTTCTGTAAGGGGTCTCCTGCGGCTCACGGTATTAAGACATCGTGTGACTGAGTTATTAACCAGTCCAAGTTACTAGCCAATCAGGAGGCTTTTCTGTGTTTTCCTTGTTATGGCTCAATCTCAGTTGATAATATAATAATACTTGGGCTGTGAGAGAGAAGATGGCTGTGTCGGGCCGAGGTTTGGGGGAAGGGCAGGCTGGTCCTTAAGGCAGGTTAGCTGGGGCTCCTCTGGCCACAGTAGGTAAGAGGCCTTAGGGCTCAGGTGGTCAAATGGGGTGGGGCCTCGCTCAAAGGCGGGTTCACCCATCGCCCATGACTGAGGTTCCCAAGAGGCTGGAGAGAGGCTGTTCTCAGTGGTGACAGAACAAGGAGCCATGGGCTCACATTGCAGTGGGGGGGGAGGGGAGGGGTCGAGGCTGGATTTTGGGAAACGCTATTTCCTTTTGAGGGTGGTGAAGCACTGGGATGGGTTCCCTAGGGCAGTGGTCCCCAGCCTTTTGGGGCTGCTGGGCGCCTGGGGGAGGGGCCACTCACACGCTGGGTGCCTGGGGGCGGGCCACGCATGGGCCCGGGGGCGGGGCCACCCATACGCCGCACTCCTGGGGCCGGCGCTACACACCCAGGGGTGGGGCTGCCCATACGCCACGCGCCCGGGACTTGAACAGCCCATGTGCTGCATGCCCGGGGCTGCTGCCAGCGCCTCTCATGTGCCGCGTGCCCAGGCGCTGGCAGCAACCTTGGGCCACACGCCTAGGGCTGGTGCCGCTCCTGTGCCGCGCGCCCAGGGGCGGGAATGCCCATACGCCACACACCCGGGGCCGGCATAGCCCATGCACCACATGCCCAGGGGCGGGAATGCCCATACGCCACACACCCGGGGCCGGCATAGCCCATGCACCACATGCCCAGGGGCGGGAATGCCCATACGCCACACACCCGGGGCCGGCATAGCCCATGCACCACGCACCTGGGGGTGGGGCTGCCCATGTGCCGCCTGCCTGGGGCCAGCCCCGATCACTCGGCTGGCGCACAGAAATGGCCCGACGGGCGCCATGGCGCCCATGGGCACTGCTTTGGGGGCCACTACCCAAGGGAGGGGGTGGAATCTCCATCCCTAGAGGTTTTTATGTCCCGGCTTGACACGGCCCTGGCTGGGATGATTGAGTTGGATTGGTCCTGCCTTGGGCAGGGGGCTGGACTCGATGATTTCTGAGGTCTCTGCCAGCCCTGGGATTCTAGGAGTCTAACCTGTACCCTTTTACCGATGGGGGTTCTGCACAGACAGGTGGCATGGCTTGCTCGTGGTCACCCCACAAGTGAAGAGCAGGGTTGGAAGGATCTGGCACTTACTGGTGTGCAGACCAAACAGTGCTGCTCCTGAACTAGCTGCTCTTTTTGGAATCTGGGTGTGCCGACTTCAGTGTATACAAGGTCACGTGCGCAGAAAGAAGGGAGGCTGATTTTCTCCCCGGACCGGTTGGGATTGGTCCTGCCTAGGGCAGGGGGCTGGACTTGATGACTCCTGAGGTCTCTTCCAGCTCTAGGATTCTATGACCAGCAAGTGCTTTGCCAACATCATCTTCAGGTGGATGAGGAAGGGCTCGTATGCAAACAGAACACAAAGGGCCTGCTGTGTTAGCCAGAATCCCCCCCCCCCCCCCCCGAGCATGGTACGCTTGGGGAGTGGCTGCATGTATATTCGATATGGGTAACTCTAGAGTGAAGGAGGCGGGAGAGCCTGCCCTTGCCTGCACTCTCTTAGCTGCATGTATAGAATTGCCAGAGCCCCTAGACCCATTTACAAGCTTGAACACACATACCAATCGTGGCCCCGATCCTGCAGTTGTATTCAGGAGAACAGACTTGGCTCAGTGGGGCCTGGGTGGTGTCCCCCGTACACTGTGCTTGTGCGGCTGCTCAGGGAGGGGTGTCGACAGACTTGCCTGGCTCTGGACAAGGTGGATGGGGCTGGCGTTGTGTACCCAGAAGGGGCGGGGCTAGGGTCAGCCAGCCCTCAGCACCGCCTGGAGCGCACCGTGCCGCGCGGCTCCTCCCCGAGCCAGCCCTCAGCACTGGCACATGCTGCACGGCACCCCGTAGAGATTTAAAGAACCAGGGACTCTAGTTGCTGCCTCTATGGGAACTCCGGGCCCTTTTGAATCACCAGTCCAGAGGGCAACTGCCCTCTTTGCCCCCTACCTCCCGTTGGCAGGACCGTGCTCAGGAGAGATACAAATGCGGATTAGCAGAGTGCCCCCAGCGAGGTTTTTGTTTCTACTGGTGGTGCACATTGGCACATGCATGGGTGCACATGGAAAATTTTATTCTGCACAGTGATGGAAAAGACTAGAGGGACCAACGGTCTGAGGCTCCCTGAGGTGGTCCAACTTCAAGGATCCAGTTGCTGGATCTGGGCCTATATATATTTATTAACTGTTTCATGCACTGCTGAAATGCGGCCGCCCAGGTACATGGTATTTGTAGCTTAAGGATCGGAAGTGGATATAAATTTGATGTCAAATAGAAACTGCAGGAAAATGTAGGGAGCCAAAAATGTAAGAGCCAGATTGAAATTTTTGGCAGCACAGCAGAGCTAACACCCAGTGCTTGTGAGAAGGGCTGTAATAGATGCTCTTCGCTGACCCCAAAATCCTAGACTTCATGCACAGTGCTCCTTGTACACTGCTAAAGCGATTGATTCTGTACTGAACTGGGCAGACGAGTTCACTAGCTCTGCATCCTGGAGGACGGGGTGCAGAACCTTTTGGGGTCCGTGGGCCACTTACCCACGGAAAAATCAGTCAGGGGCCACATGCAATCGAGAAGTAAAAAAACCCTGAGAGATCCTCACCGGCTTGGCCCCCGGCTGAGAAGCAGAAAGACCCTCCCCGCATTCCCCTCATGCCAGAGCCTGGGGGGCCTAGGCTAGTAGATTTTGGGTCCTCCAGCCTTGTGGGGAGGCAGTGGGGGGACTGGAGCACCTGCCCAGGCTCCCCAGTGCTGGGGGTCTGGTGGGACTGAGTCTCGAGGGCGGATCCAGGCCTTAGCTTTCCCTCCCCCGCTGTAGGATTTCTCTCTCTGACCATGTGCTTAGGGACTCCAGTCACAGGTCTGTACACCACTGTTGGGAGCACAGGTTAAAAAGATGGTCCGTGACCCAATGAGTTTACGAGCCACGTTTTGAGAGGGAGCATGGTCCGGTGGGCTGGCCGTGGGTGCAGTCCCTTGTTTTGCCACAGGCTTCCTGCCTGAGCTTGGGCAAGTTTGTCTCTGCCACCTCCGTTCTCCATCTCTAAAATGGGGCAAATTGCACTGGGGCATGCCCTGGGGAGCTCACAGGACAGGAATTCCCATCAAAACCCAGTCTCTATAGCCAGGTTACAAGAGAGCACACTGGGGAGATGGAATAAGCAGGTGGCCTGTGAAGTGACAGGTATTTCTTTAGTTAGTACAAAGAGCATTAGCCATGGCTACCTTTGTAGCCACCTGGATTTTCCTTGAGTCTCCCTTCCAATCAGAGACCCCACCCAGCCTGAGACAGATTAACCTGCTGCTAAGCCTTTGAAGAGGTGATTGGTTAAAGCATTTTCTTTGTCCTACTAGGAGCCTCAAGGTGCCATTCTTAGGGGCATGGGTGTGCTTGTGACTGCAAGTGAAGGGATTAAATTAGCACATGAATTGTTCAGATAGCTGGGCCAGGGGAGCCATTCTGTGTTAAGTAGCATCATTCACTCTTTCCCTTAACAGTCCATGCCCCTGTTGGAAAAGCCTAGAGGGATTCAGTATCACCCAGCTTTGAAGTTTTCCAGGCTGCTTTGTCAGAGCTAAAAGTAAGTTTAATAGTCTGTGCTAAGAGCAAGTTGCTCCTCAAAGCTATCCCTGCAGGAGGAGGAGGAATACTTAGTCAGCGATAGGAACTATATTTCAAAATCTTAAATGTTTATTACTACACTCTATGCACGGCCATAGCGTAGGTAGCCCAAGAGCTAAATTCAGCTCACGTAGGCCTTACCGGAGTTAGCTGGTGCTAAAAATACCCCTTTTCTCCAGAGGGGTTGGACCTTTCTGTACAGTGGGGCTGCTGAGAACCACTGAACCAAACTGTAAACCCTGTGTACAATAGAAACCACTTCAGGCTAGTGTGTGCCTGGGATCGGATTCAAGAAGACAATCAAACATTGTGCACTGATCCAGATGTTGTCCTGGATTCTCCTGCCAGTCCGTGCAGCCTGAGTGGAGTAAACACAGGAGTTCGAATCCCAAAATTCCATGCTAACCCCAGTCCCAGTGAGGGATGTTAAAATGGGTTTAAATAAATAACCATGTAACTGCTCTACATTTAGCAGTTGCATGTTTACATGTGGGGCCAGGTAGCTCCCTCCTGCACTTCCCCACCACTGCTGCCTCTGTATCAGAGGCAGCAACACAGGGAATGGGGAAGGTGGCTCCATGGGAGTGCGTGGGGGTTCCCACCTGCCCCCCCGGGCTGCTGCCTCTGTTTAAGAGGCAGCAGCACAGGGGTGAGGGGAAGAGGTGGCTCCCTGGGAGCCAGTGCACTTGAGGAACTGGCTTTTAAGCTGGTTCCCTGTGTGTAAACATAAGAACATAAGAACATAAGAATGGCCGTACTGGGTCAGACCAAAGGTCCATCTAGCCCAGTATCCTGTCTACCGACAGTGGCCAGCACCAGGTGCCCCAGAGAGGGTGGACCGAAGATAATGATCAAGCAATATGTCTCCTGCCATCCCTCTCCAGCCTCTGACAAACAGAGGCCAAGGACACCATTTTATCCCCTGGCTAATAGCCTTTTATGGACCTAACCTCCATGAATTTATCCAGCTTCTCTTTAAACTCTATTATAGTCCTAGCCTTCACAGCCTCCTCTGGCAAGGAGTTCCACAGGTTGACTACACGCTGTGTGAAGAAGAACTTTCTTTTATTAGTTTTAAACCTGCTACCCATTAATTTCATTTGGTGTCCTTTAGTTCTTCTATTATGGGAACTAATAAATAACTTTTCTTTATCTGCCCTCTCCACACCACTCATGATTTTATAGACCTCTATCATATCCCCCCTCAGTCTCCTCTTTTCTAAACTGAAAAGTCCCAGTCGCTTTAACCTCTCTTCATATGGGACCCGTTCCAAACCCCTAATCATTTTAGTTGCCCTTTTCTGAACCCTTTCCAAGGCCAAAATATCTTTTTTGAGGTGAGGAGACCACATCTGTACACAGTATTCAAGATGTGGGCGTACCATAGTTTTATACAGGGGCAGTAAGATATTCTGGGTCTTATTTTCTATCCCTTTCCTAATAATTCCTAGCAACCTATTTACCTTTTTGACCGCCGCTGCACTCTGTGTGGAAGTTTTCAGAGAACTGTCCACGATAACTCCAAGATCTCTTTCCTGATTTGTCATAGCCCCCATCATACTGTACGTATAGTTGGGGTTATTTTTCCCGATGTGCATTACTTTACACTTATCCACATTAAATTTCATTTGCCATTTTGTTGCCCAAAATGTAATGGGAGCTTGCGTGTAACTGTGCACGTTAAACGATGAACCCACGCTCATCGGTTACCCATGTACATGGTTACACTTTCACTTCCCTGGTTCCTGCACCTATGCTTTTCTTGTCATATGAATACCCCCCATAGAGTCCTGAATGCTACCTGTGCAATGCTCAGAGCCACAGAGCCATTTGGTGAATTACTCACCCAGGCCAGCTCAGACGTTGTTGCCAATGTTCATGATTTGGCCATGAGCTTTGTGATAACTATTGCTTGCTTTAAAGTCCCAGGCTCCTGGAATCAAGAGGCTGTGCAATGGCTTCTACCTCCCGTCTTCTTTTTTTAAAGTGAATTTCTAGCACTTGTGGCTGAGGAGAAAGCTTCAACGAGTGACCGGGAAGGAAATAAAAAAAATCCACATCTGTTACTTTCACAGGATCTCATGATTTTAAATCCAATCTCCTGATTTTTCACCTTTTGACAAGAGCAAGGAAGATAATCTTGACTCCCACCCTATGTGCTGACCATTTCCTGGGCACGGGGAGAGTGGGGTTCCCTGATTAGTCTGAGGACGCAGAGGGGAGCCAGTGTTAGAACTGGGTGTATTATGGAGTTTTGTGATTCAAACTCCTGTGTTTACCCCACTGAGGCTGCACAGGCTGGCAAGAGAATCCAGGGCTACATTTGGCCCTGGGTAATCAATCCTTCAGTGAACAATGTTTGATTGTCTTCCTGAATCTGATCCTTTTTAGTGCCATGATTTGGAGCCCAGAAGCTTCACTTTGGACCTTCAGGGGCTGCTCTACCTACCTTTTCATCAGTCTTATCGGTGTAAATATGGCTTACCCGGTCAAAGTACAAACATTTCTCATGTGGGTAAGCGTGGGGACAGCTGGTAGTCATGCCTGCCTGGCCGCGCCCTGTTTTACTTCATGTACCAAATGCCAGTGACTAATGCAGTTGTCTTGTTTGGCTTGTTTGGCAAATCTATTTGGATCACATATAAATATGAGAGAGAAACAGTCCTGAATTGCAGGAGGTGGGGGGTGTAAATGGGGAAAGGAAATGGTTTTTAGAAACACCACCAACCCTTTGATGCAGTCAGGTGCTTTCTATAGACAAAAATAACTTCTTACCCTTGATTCTCTACGAGCCAGGGACGAAAGTCCATCTCAAGCAAAGGCTGTCTGGCAGTATCTGGAGAAAGGGGTTGAATGCTTCTGCTGGAAGGGAAATCTTTGCCAGTTTCCCTCCGCAGTTTGAAGAGACCTGCCACTGAAGACAATACTAGTGTGATTATTTTAGGCATCTTAGAAAAATGTATTTAATCCTGTCTCTCTCGCTCTGCTGTTCAACCACGCTTTTAAATGCAGAACTGCTTGCTGGCTTGGATCAGCTCTTTCAGAGCAGAGATATACATTAAAATGTGATGACTCAGAGGGATTAAGAGCATTCGGAGCATTAAATGTTTGGTCTCTTATTTCAGTGTTGCATAGGCCAGTATAATTGTTTATAATTAGTTGGTTGCTCATTGTGAAGTAAAATGGAGAGCTTGGTCTGGTTCCTAATATATAGGTGTGTCCACTTCACAAAAAATATTTGCATAGCTGACGTGTTGTTGGCAGTAGAGACTGAATTAACAATTAAATCCATCTAGCTGTGAAAAAGGGGTGCCTTGTACCCCATAATTAGGTTGACCTAACTGCTGGGGGAGACATGGCTAGGTTGATGGAAAGGTTCTTCTGCCATCTTAGCTACTGACCCTCGGAGACATGGATTAACTACATCAGCGGTTCTCAAACTGTGGGTTGAGACGTGTCCCATTTTAATGGGTCACCAGGACTGGTTTAGACTTGCTAGGGCAATGGAGCTCAATCGAGGGTAATGGTGCTTAATTTTCACTCCCCCCCTCTCCTGGAGTTGTGTGCTAATTTTTACTGTAGAAGTTTGAGAACCCATAAACTGTGTGGATGGAGGAAGCATCGACAGCACAGCGCTGCAGCTGTAGAGTAGACCAGGGACTCTCGACCTTTCCAGACTACTGTGCCCCTTTCAGGGGTCTGATTAGTCTTGTATCTCCCCTTTTCGCCTCCCATAGCTGCTTACAAAATCAGACATAAAAGTACAAAAGTGTCACAGGACTGAAAAATTGCTTCCTTTCTCATTTTACCATATTATTAACGAATTGGAATATAAATATTGTGCTTATATTTCAGTGTATAGTGCCATATGTATATATACCTATTTCCTAGAACTAGAAGGGACCTTGAGATGTCATCGAGACCCCTGCCCTGCTGGCAGGACCAAGTACCATCCCTGTCAGATTTGCCCCAGATCCCTAGGTGGCTCCCTTGAGGGCTGAGCTCACAATACTGGGGTTAGCAGGCCAATGCTCAAACCACTGAGCTATCCCTCATCCCCAAGATTTATATTGTTTTAGTTTGATGTTGTTTTTTAATTTGTACTGACTTGGCTAGTGTTTTTTAGGTAGTCTGCTGGAAAACCAGGCAAATATGGGTTGATATTCCACCTGGAAGACTTTTGCGTTCCCCCAGGGCTACATTTACACACCCCTGGGTGTCGACATGCGCCTAGACTACACACAGTATTTATATGGCATAGCTAATTCAGTTAGTCCTGGTGCACACTGGGGCAGGGGTCTCTAATCTTCTTAAGGACGAGATCACTTTTTGAATTTAAATGCAATCCAGGATCTATCTCAAACCCAAATATCTTTGCCCCGCCGTCTTTGTGCCCCTTCTCCAAGGCCCTGTCCTTGTTCACTCCATTCTTCCTCCCTCCCCATCCTTCCCCCCTTTTATCAGGCAGGGGCAGAGGGTGGGGGTGCAGGCTCTGGTTTTAGGGATTTGGAGTGTGGGAGGGGCTCTGAGCTGAGCCTGGGGCAGAGGTTGGGGTGCAGGAGGGGGGGCCAGGCTCTGTAAGGGAGTTTGGGTCTAGTGGGGCTCAGGACTAGGGCAGGGGCTTGGGGTGCAGGAGAGGGTACACGACAGGGACACAGGGATTGAGGATGCAGACTCTAGCTGGACACTGCTTACCACAGGTGGCTCTTGGGAGGGGGATGCAGTGGGGCTAAGGAAGGCTCACCCCTTCCCTGGTCCTGCACCACTCTCAAAAGCAACCAGCAAACTCCTTCCATCCCAAACTCTGTGCCCACCCCACCCTTCTGTGGAGATAAAATGCAGGGTGGGAGAGGGGAACAGCTCCAGGGCAAAGGACAGGAGGTACACAGCAGTGGAGGGAGGGGCAGTTGAAGTGTGGGCACTTGATAGCTGCTTGGCCAAACCAGTCAAGATCACCTGTCAGAGGCTGCAAGCTCTTCTGGTAGATCCCGATCGACTGGTTGGTGACCGCTGCACTAGGGGATAAATTTGAATTAAGATACGCGTGTTGTGTAAATTGAGTAGCTCATGGTGAAGTGTGTTAACTCGAATTTTGACACAGTTCACACTGCAGGAAGTCGAAGGGAGCACCCTCTCCATTCAAATTAGCATGTCTTCACTAGACTTGCTCATTCGAACCCCAGAAGATCGACTGTGGCGGCTTTGATCTTATCTGTAGTGTAGACATGGCCTTAGGGGAGTGGCTTCTTTTGCGTCTCTAGCTAGACTAGTGTGCACATGGCATACTCGTGTACATGTAGTATTGCACAGTATAGTTCTAGTCCCCTTCCCATATGGGAATAACTAGCAGTCCTGTTATAACTGAATCCACACTAGGATTAAAGCGCCTTAACTTTTGTGTGCAGGCAAGCCCCAAGGCAGGGGTCCTTAGCTTCCTCGGATCCTGTCTCCAAGGCTCAGAGTCTAGCCCAGTCCCCCCAGCAGTAGGGACTCCACGCTGGCCCTCCAACCCCCTCCCCCGCATTGCCCCACCACGGGGCTGGAGCACACAAACTCTACTAGGATGTGCCCGCCAGGGGTCTGGTGTGTGAAGGGAACGTGAGGAGTGTCTTTCTCCTTCTCAGTTGGGGACCAGTCAGTGTGCAGGTGTGTTTGTATTATTTGTTTCTCACTTGTATGTAGCCCCCCCCCGACTGATATTTGGTGGGTCAGTGGCCCCCTGACCCAAAAAAGGTTCCCCACCCCTGCCGTAAGGTTTTACATTAGGTCACAGAAACTTTCTGTGTGCTCAGGTTTCTCTGTACTGGTGATAAATAGATTTTGGCCAGGAGGGATGTCAAGCCATCACCTTTTGTGGAGTGTTTAATTCCCTTAATTCTAGAACCAATGGAACCATTATTCACTCAAAAGGCAACAAAGCGTGACTATTTGTGGAACACTGACAATGGGACCGTCATTGCCCAGAGGTGCTGGGCTTTTAGAGGGTTTGTATTAAGCCAGACAGGGCTGTATTTCAGTGGTGAATGAAATGGATGCAGCTTGCAAAGTGCTTTGGGATGAAAGGGGCAGATGCAGATGATTTTTGTTTTCAAATGTAATAGGATTCTTCCAGAAAGATTAGACCTGAACTCAGGGGTTTGGGGATGATTTTTATTTTGTTTTTGGTGTTGAAAATACACACCAGGCAACATCTCAATTCATGAGTCACCTGGCAGGTCAGTATCATCCCCATTTTACAGATGAGGGGACTAATGCACAGTGATGTTAAGTGATTTGCCCAAGGTCATCCACCAAGCTAGTGACAGAGCTAGAAATAGGACTCAGCTCTTCTGAGTGCCAGTCTAGTGCTCTACCACATTGCCTTCCTTTATCATGACCCCTTTGAGGGAAACACTATGGCTCAGATTATCCTGTAAAGACTTACTATATCTGTCTTAACTTTACCTCCCATGAATCCTAGAAATGCAGGGCCAGAAGGGAGTGCACTTACTTAATCTAGCCCCCTGTGCTGAGCCAGTACCAGGTGACTCTAGAATATCCCTGACTGGTGTTTGTCTCACCCATTATGAATAAGAATCACCTCTAAGAATGAGGATTCCACAACCCCATTGGAAGCCCATTCCAGTGCTTAACTATTCTTCTAGTTAGAAAGGCTTTCCTGATCTAAACTAAATGTCATTTGCAGCAGCTCTTGTCCTACCCCAGTGGATGTGGAGAATAATTGTTCGCCATCTTTCTTTGTAACAGCCCTTCACTGAAGACTATTATCAGGTTCCTTCCCACCCCATCCCATCTTTCCTCAAGTCTAAACATGCCTTTCCTTATCAGCCAGATTTCCTAAATCTTGTACTGGTTTTGTCTTAGAGAGGTAGCCCTGTTAGTCTGTATCTGCAAAAACAATGAGTTGTCCTGTGGCACCTTAGGGTACATCTACACAGCTGTGCTGTTCCGGGATAACGTCTGTTATCCCGAAATAGCGTGGTGCGCATTCTTAACAGCACACCCATTATTTCAAAATAACGTGTGGCTTATTCCGGCCTACTGTAAACCTCGTTGCATGAGGAATAAGGAAGGCGCTGGGATAGCGCTCTATTTCAAAATAAGCTATGCAATAGCAAAATAAACTATGCACGCACGACTGTGTAGATGTATCCTTAGAGACTAACAGATTAGGGTTTAAATTTTTGTGGATAAAACCCAATTCACCTGATGAATTGGGAGTGGAAGTTACAGAGCAGGGGTACATATAAGGACAACAAAAGAAGTGTGACTTGTGTTAATGAGGCTAATCAAGTCAGGGTGGATGTGGCTCATTCACAGCAGTTGATGTGGAGATGTGAATATCCAGAGAGGGGAAATTGCCTGTATAATGCTTTAACCAGTTAAGATCCTTATTCAATCCTATACTGATTTTTATTGAATTTGCAAGTGAATTCCAGTTCATGTCTCCCTTTGTAATTGGGTTTTGAAATTCTTTTGTGAAAGGATGGCTACTTTCAAATCTGAATCTTTTTTAAAGTGTGGTGCCATGAGTGGTTGGTGAACCCCTGGCTGGAGAAGAATAGCCCCTATTCCTGTTCCTTCTCCCCAAAGTTCTGTCCTGTCCCTCCCCTCCTAGAGGCAAGAGCCGCTCTTCCAAGTGTAGTCACCAGGCTTAAGCCCCACCCCAAGCTAGCCCCTCCAGTACCCAAGGTGCAAAGGGAGGGTAGGTGGCTAGAAATAACTAGCAAGATCCAGAGAGAAAGGTGTCTATGCATAAAGAAAATCAGCCTTCCCCTACTGATCTGAATACATTTGAATTATCTAAGTTAATGTCTACACTTTAGACATTTGTGCTGGCAAAACTTTTGTTGCTTGGTGTTGTGAAAAAACAGCCCTGAGCGACATACCTTTGGCCACCATAAGAACTCGTGTTCAGGGTGCTATGTCTGCATGAGAAGCTCTCCGGTGAGCGTAGCTAGTGCTACTCATTGAGCTGGTTTTATTATGCCAACGGGAGAGCTCTCTCCTGTTGACATAATGTGGCTACCAAGCCTTCTTATGGCGGTATTGGGGGCACTGTACTGCTGTAAGCTTCGAAGGGCATGTCTACACTTCAGTGTTATTTCGGAATAACTGACATAATTTTGAAATAACATAGTGCTTGTCTACGTAGCAAGCCAGTATTTTGAAATAATTTTGAGCTGGAGGACTTCTTAGTCCGACTCCTGTAACCCTCATTTCACGGAAGTTGAAGGAAAAGTGTTCTTCCTTCAATTTCCTGCTGTGTAGACAGTGCCCCAAACCAAATTAAGCTATTTCGACTTCAGCTTCGCAATTGACGTAGCTGACCTGAGATATCTTAATTTGATTTTGCCCTGCAGTTGTAGATGGCCTAAATATTCTTTTATCCCTTTCTTCTTTCCCTGCTTTTGACTTGTGTTCCTTCCCCTTTGTCATTGTTTTTAATAACTGTATGTGGTATCCGGCCACAATTTACCATTTTAAGGAAGACTGAAGCACAATTGGCTTTCAGCCCCTCGGCCTTCTTGGGGGGTCGCCTGTTATTGGTAACAGTCCCACTGAAGTCCAGGTTGTCGCCTGCAAAGACTTTGCAGGACTCGTGCCTATGAATTCCCAGAACCAGGTACTTGCTTAATTTTTAGCTGTTAAAATGTAGTTTGTTTGGGGAAGGGGGGCGCGGAGCGTCAAAGCAGGAAAAGGGAAAGCAAGGCGCTGTCTCTCGTGATAGAAACACGGGGGCTATGTCTAGACTGGCATGATTTTCCGCGAATGCTTTTAACAGAAAAGTTTTTTCCGTTAAAAGCATTTGTGGAAAAGAGCGTCTAGATCGGCACGGACGCTTTTGCGCAAAAGCACTTTTTCCGGAAAAGCGTCCGTGCCAATCTAGATGTGGTTTCGTGCAAGAAAGCCCCAATCGCCATTTTCGCCATCGGGGCTTTTTTGCGCAAAACGGTTCTCAGCTGTCAACACTGGCCCTCTTGCGCAAAAGTATTCGCACAATTGGGCTTTTTCCCGAAGGGGAGAGTCATTGTCCTTGCCAAGAACACTGACAATCTTACATGAGATCGTCAGTGTTCTTGCGCAAATTCAAAGCCCAGTCTAGACACAGCCAAGGAGTTGGGTGGCACTTTCAAATAGAGCAGATTTATTTAGCAGTGTCTGCAAGGACACACATGCCCTACTCAATGTGGTGTTGCTGAGGATCTCCCCCCTCCTCCCCCCCCCCACGGACTCCTTGCTGCTTTTGCTGAAACAGATTAACAGGGCTACCGCTGTAGCATGCTGCAAGGGGGCTCCCGGCATTGCTCTGTGCCCCCCAGCCTGCCGGGAGGGGGGGGGGCTGGCTGTGCGTGGGGAGGGGAGCTCCTCCAGCCCTCTTGGGCTGGCTCCAGAGGCGGGGGGGGGGGGGCGTTTCCACGGGAACTGCTGACACAACCTTCCCCGTGCTCCCCCCGCCTGTACCCTGTACTCTGCCAGCCCCCGCGATCAGCATGTCCCGCACGTTTCGGGTGTCCTCGGCCCCACCCCTCCCGTCCTTTGCACTTTGGTACCTTCCACCGCCATGAGCCTGGCTGCAGCACAGCTGCCCACGGGGGCTGCCGCCGCCCCTGCTCCGCTGCACGCCGGGGCCCCTGGGAGCGGGGCGGGGAGCCCGTGAACCGAAGGGGGCGAATGGAAACCCCCGCAAGCCGGGGGGTGCAGCCTCCCCTCCTTGCAGCACGCAGCGAGCGAGGCGGGGGGGCAGCCTCAGGGGCGCCCCCTCTCTGGCCGGGGGGGTGCAGCCTCCCCTCCTTGCAGCACGCAGCGAGCGAGGCGGGGGGGGCAGCCTCAGGGGCGCCCCCTCTCTGGCCGGGAGGGGGCCCCCCCTTGCAAAGCGGAAGGGAGCGAGCCCGCTGCAGGCAGAACATCTGCCCCCCCTTTTACAGCTACAAGGCCCCCCCCGCGGAGACAAGGGGGGTGCCGGGTGCAAAGACCCCCCAACGTTGTGCAAATACAATACATGCAAAAATCACCCCCCCCCCCACATGGACCCCCCCCCGGTTAAAAATCTGAAAATAGAAACCCTGGAAAAGCCCCCCCATGAGCAGCAGAGCGCCGCCCCTGCCGGGGGTGGGGGCTGTCAGCAGGGAGGGCAGCTGAGGACAGGAGGGGGGGCTCGCTCGCGCTCTCGTCCTCCCCCCCGCGTCTGGCGCGTTGGTCGGGCCCGGCCCCGGCGGCTCATTGTGCTCGCTTCACGCCGGCCCAAGATGGCGGCGGCGCTGGAGAGCCCGGCCAGCCGCTGACTACAATAGCGGGAGCGAAGGGGAGCGGGCAGCCCCCCCCGCGCGGCCCCCGGCCCGCACCCCCCGCGCGGCCCCTCTAGCATGGTGCGGGGCCGCCGCCGCCCCCCGCTGCTGCCGACATGGGCGAGAGGCTGGAGCTCCGGCTGAAGTCGCCCGTGGGAGCCGAGCCGGCCGTGTACCCCTGGCCGCTGCCCGTCTACGTGAGTATCCGCCCGCCGCGGGGCGCCCCCCCGCCCTCCCCCCGCCGGGCCCCCCGCGCCTCTCGGGGCGCCCCGCTCCCGCCCGAGCCCCCCCCCCGCGCCTCTCGGGGCGCCCCGCTCCCGCCCGAGCCCCCCCTCCCCGCGCCTCTCGGGGCGCCCCGCTCCCGCCCGACCCCCCCCCCCCCCCCCCCCCTCCCCCCCTCCCCCTCCCCGCGCCTCTCGGGGCGCCCCGCTCCCGCCCGAGCCCCCCCTCCCCGCGCCTCTCGGGGCGCCCCGCTCCCGCCCGAGCCCCCCCTCCCCGCGCCTCTCGGGGCGCCCCGCTCCCGCCCGAGCCCCCCCTCCCCGCGCCTCTCGGGGCGCCCCGCTCCCGCCCGAGCCCCCCCTCCCCGCGCCTCTCGGGGCGCCCCGCTCCCGCCCGAGCCCCCCCTCCCCGCGCCTCTCGGGGCGCCCCGCTCCCGCCCTCCCTCTCGCCCCCGAGCCCCCCCCGCGCCTCTCGTGGCGCCCCGCTCCCGCCCGACCCCCCCCTCCCCGCGCCTCTCGGGGCGCCCCGCTCCCGCCCGACCCCCCCTCCCCGCGCCTCTCGGGGCGCCCCGCTCCCTCTAGACCCGCCGTCTTTCGGGGCGCCCCTGTCCCTACCAATCCCCCCGATTCTGGGCCCCCCTTCCCGCCCGGCACCTCATGGGGCACCCCGCTGCCGGCCCCTGCCATGCGCCCGCCCCCGCCATGCACCTCACGCGGCGCCCCGCTCCTCGTCAGAGCCCCGCTCTTGGGGCACCCCCTCGCTGCCATGCACCCGCCGGGCTCCTCATGGGGGCCCCACCGCTCCCCGTTCATCCCCCCGCCCCCGTCTACCCGCGTGCTCTGGGCACCTCATCGCTGCACATTAGATCCAATCTCCTGCTCCCCGGGCACCCCCTGCGCCCTATGAGAGCCCCCCACCTGCGGCTGGGGCATCCCCCGTCAGATAGTCTCAGCTCTGGATGCCCCCTACTCCTACTTTACTCCTGCTCCCTTCCTTGCAGATCCTCCTGTGCCTTGGCCAGTCCCCATCAGGCTCTCCTTTTCTCTGGTACCTCCTCACTCCCTGTCCCCCTGGTTTGGCCACTGCCCTGTCCCAGACCCTCTTCCCTGTTTCCTATCAAATTCCCCTCCTTCTGGCACCACCTTCACCAGATTCCCCCTGCTTGAATGTTCTTCTTTCCCTGGTTACCCCACTCACCATTAGAAAACTCCGTTCTTGGATGCCCCCTGTCCAGTTCCCCCTTGCCTTCAGGCTCTCTCCTAGCCTGACACCCATGGGTTGTCATCCATAGGTGGTTGTCCCTTCCTCTCCAAACACTCCTTGTCCCTGGTAGCTCTGCTTCTCTGTCTCCCAAAGCAAACCCTTGTCCTCACTCTATCTAAACAGTCCCTGCCTAAAACACCTCTCCACTCCAGGCAGCCTTGAGTAGTGCCAGGCCCAAGTAGTTCCCATTTCTGCCACAGATTCCCTTATTTTATTCCTTCTTGTGTGTCTTTCTCTGTCCCCAAACAATTCCCCTGAAATCCACTTGGATGCCTTGCTGCCCCCACCCCAATCCTCAGTAGTCTGTCCCTGTTTCCCAGTCATTCTGTTCCATGTCCTGAATAATCATCCTTTCGATAAAAGATACTGTTTTATCCAACCCGTTTCCTAACCTTCATCACTGGTTATTGCCTGTCATTTGCCATCCAGCAGACACCCCTATCCTCAACAAGCCAGCACCACCTTTCTAGTCCGTGGATTCCCTATTTGCCCTCAAATAATCCCATTTCCTTTAGACTCCCAACCCAAGCAAATAATTCCTTTCTATAAATAAATCCTGTAATGCTATTTGGGATTATTTTTCTATAATTTCCTTTCTTCAAGCTGGCACCCTGCTTCTTACCCACCTTACTCTATTCTCCCTAGCCACTTTTCTCTATTCAGCCCAGATTTGGACTGGATATTTTGTCACTTTATTTTTTTTTCTTTCGATGGCAGGGGATGTAGGGACTGTACAAACTTGTAGCATTTGAATTACTGTAGTAAAAATAACTATAGGATGAAATATAGCAAGGAGGTAGGTTCTTAAAGTTTGCTTAACTCAGGGTCCTGTTTCTTGGGGATTTGACCTCTAAAATTGGTGGGCCTTCTCAGAGAAGGGGAGTGTGGTCAGAGGACAGCTAATAGAAAAAATTACATTCTTGATGAGCCCTTTAGTTCCTTTGACAGGTTAATAAAGACCCACTTTTGTTAAATTGTTTCAGACTAGGATCAAAAGGATTTGTAATTTTACAAATGTGAACATATAATCTAGGCTCTTCTTTCTGGTGGGGACGTGTGTCTGAAGTGCTCTGTCCGGGTTGCGGAAGGAGGTTATGGGTATAGGGGAAGGGGGAGAGAAATCTTAATTCCCGGTAGGAAAGGTAGGGTTTTGGAATTTGTGTGTGGTTGTTCAGTTGCAGCTTTCCTTGATTTTTTTTTTGTTAAAATGAACATTCGTGTTCCTTTTTTTTGTCAAGTTCCAAGTCAATGTTTCTGTTGACTATACATTATAATCCGCACCCCATGAATATGGTACTGATTTCCCTATCACATTTGTGTGTTTAAATAATCCACAAATTTGACTTTTCTGTCTGTCTTGAATCAAAGTGTTAGATATGTGATCCCTTAAAATGAGCATCTGTGTTCAAATTAGCAAAGCCTCACTAAGGAGAAACTTAACTATTTGTTTACTTACATATGCTTAGATGTCAGTGGAAAATTGATCTAGCCTTTACATCAAATATTTATCCCCTGCCATGTAAAAACACAGGGTGCAAATTGGTTTGCAAAGGGAAAGACAGGCAGTAGTCTTCTAAAAACTGATTTCGGTGCAACTGTTGTTTTTCATTCTTTGTAGTATTTTGTTGTTTTTGTCTCACATCACAAGGAGGACATGCTACTAAGATAGCTAATCTAAGGAACTTGGTAATGCTGATGCCCTGCCCTTATATACTGTCTTGCTTGTGACAGGGAAGACCACTACATACTTTCTGATTTTTAGTGCTGTTGGATGTGGCTGTGGCTTCCAAAACATCCTGCATATACAAGGACTTGCTATTTTTGATCATCCCGCTCCAGACCTTGAGCCCCTCAGCACTCACTACTTAATGCAACCTTTCCTGTTAGGGCAGTTCTGTCATGTGTGTTGTGCTCCTGCTGCACTTGAAATGACAGAAACTGAAAGTGTAATAGCGACCAGTTTAGTTTCATGCTTGTTATCACCTACTCACTTGTCTCTCCAAGCTGATTATATATAGCAATAAATATAATTATTTTTTTTGCATAAGCTAAGGCTTAGTCAGGAGAGGGGGACTAGGTTGGTGATATTAGTTTGAATTTCCTTGCTTAAAAAAGGAAACCATAATTTAATGTTACAAACTTGTAAGGTGTAGGGATAAAGAAATTATCTGGGGAAACTTAGCCAGGTGTTTCCAGGTTGCATGTGTATGTTTAAGATGTCAAAATATCCAGGCTCTTTTAGTGAGCAGGTTGCTTATCTGCATATAGGATTTAAGAAATGCCTTAGAAGTGGACCATCCTGTCATTAAGGTGGCCTCTCTGGGTTGCTTGTTTTTCCTACAGAGATACAGAAGTGAATCTTTCATCTGTGACTAATCAATATTTTGTACTGCAGCTCTGTTGAAGAGCTCACACTCCATAATATTTTTGTGGACAGCCTGCCACTACAGTCACTGCAACTAAGAACTGTAACGCTTTAGAAAGAAATTCTCTTTGCAGTGGCTGGCCTACTAACATTGTACTGTATTGAACTGTAGACTTTATTTCCCTCCTTGGCTCAGACTCTAGTTGGCAGCAGGGTGTATGTACCGTTGTGGTTTCAGAGCTCAGCTCTGTTTGACGTCAGCAAAACATTTCTTAGTTTCACCACTGACTCACTTCTTAGTATCTAAGGAGGCAAGGTGGTATGACTTAGTATTTCTTTAAAGATTTGTTTATTTAGAAGCATCCTTATTTTAAGCTTTTTAGGGCTTCAACGTCTGAGTCAACATCATGAGATAAAACTTGTGGGGGATGAGGAGAAAACAGCACTCCTTACTAATTAATTCTGAGAGCCACAGGAGTGCTGGAAAATCATATTTTCAGTATCAAAAGCTGCTTAGCTGTTGGGGAGCTGCTGTTTGATGGCACAGTGGTGTGACTTAACATTGTATTAGACAACATTTGCAATTTATTTGTTACTACATCCTTTTTTCATCTCACTTAGCAGAATGTTTTGTACCATGAAAAAGGATTTGATTTAAAATGTTCATATTCATGGTGAATGGCTGTTAACAATTTAACGATGGTGTGATTTTTGTTGTTATAAAGGACTTTTGCTTATTTTGTTTACTGTAGGAAAACTGGGATCTCTTCAGACTACTGAATTTGCATAATAGCTCAGCTGACAAACTGATGCTTGTCAAGATGTTAAAAGAAACCAGGGAGGGTTATGTGAAACCACCGTTTTCCTACAAGACTAATTAAGACCGTGGGAGGAGAGAGCATTGGTGTTACAGATACAGCCTCCTACTGGCTTACATACAAAACTGAAAGTATGACTCTTCCCTCCCCCCCTTTGCTTTCCTCAAAGGAAAGGCCACGGTTTCCTAATGAATACATGGTGAGCAGTTCTGTCCATAACGCACTGTAATGAGTAAGTTGACTCCCCCATGACTCAGAAAATATTTTCTGATGTTGACCTTTGGTTTTTGAGTGCCCTTCTTAATCATAGTTGAGGTGGTTTTACTCTTCTGTGTCACAGCTTAACTCCTTGACTTCCAGATTGCTACCCAAAAGGGTGCTTGTGTTAAATTCTCATGTCTAGAATATTAGGACCTGTACTCTGCTTCATCTGTTGCTTTTAAGCTTTTTTTTAGTAACAAATGAGAAGTTTAATAAACCTAGATAAGGTATTTCTTAATTTATCATTCTGCTGGCCTTTCACTTCACTTAGGGTATGTCTACATAACAGCGTTATTTCGGAATAACTTACGTTATTCCTAAATAACATAGTGCATGTATCCACTACAAGCCTTTATTTTGAAATAATGTCGAGCTTGAGGACTTCTTACTCGGGCTTATGGTAACCCTCATTTCACAAGGAGTAAGGGAAATCGAAGGAAGAGTTCCTTCAATTTCTAGCTGTGTAGACAGAGCCAAAAGCCAAATTAAGCTTTTTTGACTCACTACACAATTGATGTAGCTGAAGTTGCATAGCTTAATTTGACTTCAGCCCTGCTGTATAGATGTACCCTTAGAATCACTTGCTCAGACTTCAGATTTCAGGTATATAGGCCAGTATATAACATAAAAGATGTCACTCCTGTTAATTCTTGAAAACATAGATACCTAGGTTTTGAAAATGATTCCTGATTTTGCCAACTGCCCAAGGTAAATACAAAAGACATAGAGTTTCCTCACAAGAAAACATCTGATGGAAAGCTCAGTCCCTGATATTTCTGAGGGTTCTGAATCAGATACTGGGGCTCTATTCCTATTCCTTGCTTGCTTGCTGGGTGCTGTTACAGCCTGCTGTCACGATGAAGTATCTCCTTCAGAATAGGGAGTAGCCTCTGTGACTGCAGTCTGAATTTTATGCCTTCAAACTAGCAGCTGTGATGATAAATCTGAGTTGAATAATTGGAGAATAATTCACTGTTCTATTGTGTGTGCATGATGCTTTTATTCTCATAGCTATCTTTCTGCTGAGCTCCAATGGCAAAAATATTCCATTGACCAGAAATGTTGTCATGGCATCATTTTTGCAGCTGTTGAGAGAGGCATATTTTGGAATGTGTGACTATTACTAAGCAGTAACAAAATGTAAGCTTGATACAGTATTGACTTTATTGTACAGGTGGGTGGGTGTATAGCATTTTTTCACCACGATCTTGGAAATCTGGGCTGTGACACATACTATATAATTCTGTCTCTAATGGAATGTGTAAGCTCAGAGGCAGGCACTAGTGACTAAAATCACTACATAGTTGAATGTCATTTTAAAATTTATTGAAGTTTTAACTGTGAAGATTAATAAACCCTGTTTAACATATTATGTTCACATTGATTGTGGGAAGCTGCTCTGTCTGGAATGTAATTGTTTGCATCAAAATTATATCTTCCTTTATGGTTAAGGAAAGAAGTGTCTCCTAATGTAGCAGTGTCTTCTAATGTAGCAGTGGACTCTAATAGTATGCTGTCACCTAACATCTGCTCACTGGGAGTGGTGATGGCACTAGCTCTCCAAAAAATTACTCAAGATACAAGGCTTCATAATCATCAGGGCTCGACAAATATTACAAGAGTAGGTTTCAGCCGCGTGCCCCATTCATTTGCGGTGCGTGCATGCGCAATGCGGCTCTTGCGCATGCGCAGTATGCGTCTGGCAAGCAATTTTTGCTGCAGTTCATCAAGCCCTCATAATCATCATCTGTGTGTGTTATGATGACGCTAAGACTACGGCTACACTGTAGCCTTCTTGCGGAAAAGCTTATGCAATGAAGTGCAGCATGGAATATCGCTGTGCTTCATTTGTATAATTAATTAGCAGCTACTTTTGCGCAAAGAGGAGCTGTGTAGGTGGCTCCTTTTTTTGCACAAAACCCCCCTCTTGCGCAAGAGCCATTCTTCCTCATTTTTTCAGGAAGAAGGGCTCTTGTGGAAAAGGGTTTTTTTGCGCAAAAAGGAGCCATCTACACAGCTCCATTTGCGTAAAAGCCTCTTGCACAAAAGCGGCTGCTAATTAATTATGCAAATGAAGCGCGGTGATATTCCATGCTGCACTTCATTTGCATAAGCTTTTCCACAAGAAGGCTACAGTGTAGCTGTAGCCAAAATTGAGAAACTTTAGAACTGAACTGACATTTGTGGTGTTCGGGAACTTTTTCAAAAATGTGGCTAGTGTAGAAGAAACTTTAGAAGCTTTAATAGTCTTCCCTTCTTCTGACCATCCAAACTCTGCATGCCTTTGGAAGGTTAGTGCTGAGTAGACTAAATCTGGATAATTACAGACTTGATGATTTCTCAAGGTTGTGTGGATAATAGAATTTTTCTCTCAATACACTTTAACTACCAAAACAAACAGAAGCAAATGTTAAAATGAGCATTGTAACATGATTAACATAATTGGTTGTAGTTATGTTGGTCCTGGTATATTAGACACACAGTGTGGCTGAGACTGTCTGCCTATTTATTTATGAATGACCAACTTCTGTTGGTGAAAGAGACAGGCTTTTGAGATAGAGCTATTCTTTGGGCCTGGGAAAGAAATATTTCCTGAATCCTCTCTTTTGGCCTTCAAATAGCCCTCCAGCCTCAGCAAGCTCATCAGAAGCCATAGATCAAGGCACACCAACTCAAAGAAGCACCAGACTCTGACAGAAGAATCTGCAGACATCTCCACTGTCACAAAGCTCAATACCCCCTGCAAAACACCCTTTAAGACCCATGGGTCCTTCTTGTGCCTATCACAACAACTGGTATACCTCATCCAGTGCACTAAATGCTCCAAAAACAGCAGCGTGGGTGAAAGGCAATCATTTTGGTCTTGAATGACCTCATGATGAAAAATGAAAACGCCATCATATCATCTGTGGGTGAACGCATGTCACAAAATGATCATGCCACATCTGATCTCAGTAACTGTGCTCAAAGGAAACCTACAGAAATCCTTCAAAAGAGGAGTCAAAGCTTGAACTCATGATGTTTCTAGACATTAAAAATTATGGTCTTAAGACACTGGATTCATGGCTTTTAAAATCAAACTAACCCACTCTCCCCCCCCTGCTTTTGCCTTATGATGGCAAAGGTGTTAATGTGCCCTTTTGCCTTGAATGGTCCCTTAAAATGTTACCCACTTATATTAAACAATATATTTCCCCTTTTTATTTAGCTGTGTTGTTCTGAGGTTTGGTCTGCATTAGGAGATGAGGTGGATGTCACTTGATTGCTCAGGAGTTTGTAAAATCCAACCCCTGATTGATAGTTAAACTGACCTAACCCCTGGTGCAGACAGCACTAGATTGGTCTGGCGCAGTATGGCCATTCTTATGTTTGCTCACCAAGGGTACGTCTAAACTACATGGCTCCGTTGACGGAGTCGTGTAGATTTGTTTGTTCGGCAAAGGGAAATGAAGCTGCGATTTAAATAATCGTGGCTTCATTTACATTTAAATGGCTGCCCCGCTCTGCCGATCAGCTGTTTGTCGGCAGATCTGGGCAGTCTGGACGCTCCCCTGCTGACATGAAAGCCCTTTATCGACCTCCCCGATAAACCTCATCCTGCAAGGCATAATGGGGAGGTCGATAAAGGGCTTTCAGGTCGGCGCGGGAGCGTCCAGACTAGCATGCTGAGCCGACAAACAGCTAATCAGCTGTTTGTCGGCTCAGCACGGCAGCCATTTAAATTTAAATTAAGCTGCGACTATTTAAATTGCGGCTTCATTTCCCTTTGCTGATCAGCATAATCTACATGGCTCCATCGATGGAGCCATGTAGTTTAGACACACCCCAAAGGTCCATCTAAGCTCAGTATCCTGTCTTTCGACTATGGCCAATGCCAGATGCCCCATAGGGAGTGAACAGAACAAGTAATCCTCAAGCTATCCCTCTCGTGTCATTGGGATATAAGCTATTAGTTGACTATTTGATAAGCCTTGGGTGGTGGTATCCTACCTTTTTAACCACAAGATCGCTTTTTAAATCTAAGTGCAACCTAAGATCTACCTCCAACCCAAACACCCTTATCCCACTTCCTTCCTGCCTTTTCTCAGAGGCCTCACCCTGCTCCCTCTTTCCTCTCCTATTTTCCACTCACTTTCAATAGGCTGGGGTAGAGAGTTGGGGTGCAGGCTTTGGTCTTGGGCCAAGAGGTTTGGAATGTGGGAGGGACTCTGGGCTTAGCCCCGGGTGAGGGTCTGGGATCCAGGAGGGGGTTTAGAGTGCAAGCTCTGGGAAAGGTTGGGTGCAGGAGGAGGTTCAGGGCTGGGACAGGTGCTCAGGAAGCAGGCTGTAGCTGGGCACCATTTAACTAAAACTGCTTCAGGGTGGTAGAGCAGTGGGGTTAAGGCAGGCTTACTCCTGCCCTGGTCCTGCCCCACTCCTGAAAGCAGCTGGCATGTACAGCAGTGGCTCCATGGTGCCATGTGTTGCCCCTCACCTAAGGCACTGAGCCCACAGCTTCTGCTGGCCACGGTTCCCCATTATTGATCAATGGGAACTGCAGGAATGGTGTCTGCAGGCAAGGACAACATGTGGAGACCCCTTGCTTTGCCTTTCTCAGGGGCTGCAGGACATGCCAGCCACTTCCAGGAGTAACAGTTACCACAGGGATAATGACTCCAGCCACGACAGGTTTGGCATTTGAGAATTCCCTACTCAAAGAATTAAATTTAAGCATAAGGGAGAAATGAAAATGATGAAATGCACAGACCAATCAAAAACCCCAACTAACCCACTTTGCAAGCAGTAAAAAATGACAACCACGCCCCACGTATGTGTTGGGTCAAGAGGTGAGTGTGAGACAGATTTGCCAAGCTCCCACATCCTCTTCTCCCTGTGTGGAGCTAGAGTATGAAAGTGGGGGGAGGAGGGACCCCCTGACATCAGTGCCCCCTCCCTTTTCCTACAATTTACACATTCCAGTGGCTGGCCAAGTAGATGGGCTGTGGCTCAAGTCTTGCAGACAGCAGAACCAACTCCTGTCTCCTTGCTGGTCAACCTCTAATTGAGCCAAGCTCCTTCCTTGTATCCTGCCACCTGGCATTGGCTACAGGTAAATCAGGGTGGGGCTAGCTGGGCTGAAAGGCTTCAATTCCTGTGATGCTAGGCCTTCCTATCATCACTCCCTCACAAGAGGCAATAAGATATTCTCTGTCTTATTCTCCATGCCTTTTTTAATGGTTCCTAATGTTCTGATTCCTTTTGTACTGCCTCTGCGCACTGAGTGGCTGTTTTCAGAGAACTGTGTATGACTCCACAATCTCTCTGTTGTGGACTAGTTTAGCTATAGCCTCTCATCATTTTGTATGTATAGTTAGGATTATTTTTTCCAGTGTGCATTACTCTGTATTTATCAACACTTAAAATTAATGTGTCATTTTTGTTGCCCGGTCACCTAGTTTTGTGAGGTCTTTTGAAGCTTTTCAGTCTGCTTTGGTCTTAACTATCTTGAGAAGTTTAGTATCATCTGTAAATTTTGCCACCTCACTGTTTACCCCTTTCTCCAGATAATTTATAAATATGTTGAATAGGATTGGTCCCAGTATGAACCATTAGGGGGACACCACTAGTTATCTCTCTCCATTCTGAAAACTTACCATTTATTCCTACCCTTTGTTTTTTGTCTTTTAACAAGTTATCAGTCCATGAGAGGACCTTGCCTCTTATCCCATGACAACTTATCATATGTTCCCACCCTTCTCTCTCATGGCAACCCACTTACGGAGAAGATTGTCCTTTTAAGTATCAGCCTTTCAGATGAATTGTACTTCTCCTGGAAACTTATGCAGGATATCTTACCCCTTGGTTTGCAAGATTGGAGAAATGTAATCCTCTTTTTCCATGAACAGCCATACCTCTACTTTTGTATTTTTTGTTTCATACTCACCTTCCTCATTCCTCCTTTTTTTCTTTGTTGCAGCTCTTAGCATTAACCTTTTGAGTACCTCCCCCTGCAATAATGACTACACCTGGTCAGTGGTATAGTAAATAACAATTGTGTCCATTGCATTAATGATATTTTTTTGATTTATATACTTGATACTGTTTGCAGTTGACTTTGAAGAAGAGTTCGCATCAGGAGTCCATGAATGCAATGAATTTTGCAGTTCTTAACTTGTAGATGATTACTGAATACAAAAACAAAGCAGAAAAAATCAATCCCTGAAATTGGACATCTTTGTACTTATCATGTAACTTTTGTATTCTGAAGATATTGAAGGGGGAGGTTTAGGTTGGATATTAGGAAAAACTATTTTACTAGGAGGGTGGTGAAGTACTGGAATGGGTTACCTAGGGAGTCAGTGGAATCTCCATCCCTAGAGGCTTTTAAGTCTGGGGTGATTGAGTTGGGATTGGTCCTGCCTTGGGCAGGGGGCTGGACTTGATGACCTCCTGAGGCTTTTTCCAGCTCTCTGATTCTAAGATATTATTGTTTATTCAGTGCAATAGACATATAAGTAAATATCGTAACTAGTGGAAGATGTTCAGTGTATGAGGTAGCTTAATGAGTGTGCTGCCAGGTTTTATTAATCCAACCAGTAATATTTTTAATTCCATTATCAAACATTGTATAAGAATTTAAATATTAGAGAATTAATGAGCAGTTCCTATTTTTAGGAATAGGAGAAAAGCAAGTTGTGTTTTACAACAGGATATATAAATGATTAATTTCATAGATATACAGGCAGTCCCCGAGTTACGCGGATCCGACTTATGTCGGATCTGAAGTTATGAATGGGGATTTTCTCGCCCCGGAGGACTGGAGCGGCGGGACACCTGGTCCTGCTGCCCGCCTCCTCCGGGGCGAGAAAAGCTGCTCCCCGTCTCCCTGGTCTGCTGGGGGAGCCAGCAGACCAGGGAGACGTGGAGCAAAGCGGCGGAGGACCCGGGCCGGACCCACGGCGCTGATCTGGAAGACCAGCTTCCAGATCAGCGCCGCGGGTCCGGCCCCGGGTCCTCCACCACTTTGCTCAGCGTCTCCCTGGTCTGCTGGGGGGGGGGGGGGGCGCAGTTAGTGGGCCCCCCCCCCCAGCAGACCAGGGAGACGTGGAACAAAGCCCGGGGCCTGTGGCAGAGCAGGTGGGGCGCTGCCGGTTGGTCCCGCAGCACCGCTCCTTGGCGCTACTGGACCAACCCGGCAGCACCCCAGCTGCTCTGCCCCAAGCGTCCTGATTCAGCCGCTGCTGATCAGTTTCAGCAGCGGCTGAATCAGGACGCCTGGGGCAGAGCAGCTGGGGTGCTGCTGGGTTGGTCCAGTAGTGCTGAGGAGCGGCCGTGCTACTGGACCAACCCAGCAGCACCCGAGCTGCTCTGTCCCAGGCGTCCCCAAGTCAGCCGCTGCTGAAACTGACCAGTGGCTGACTACAGGAAGCCCGAGGCAGAGTTGCTCTGCTCCGGGCTTCCTGGAATCAGCTGCTGATCAGTTTCAGCAGCAGCTGACTTGGGGACGCCTGGGGTTCTTAAGTTGAATCTGTATGTAAGTCAGAACTGGTGTCCAGATTCAGCTGCTGTTGAAACTGATTAGTTTCAGCAGCGGCTGAATCTGGATGCCAGTTCCGACTTACATACAGATTCAACTTAAGAACAAACCTACAGTCCCTATCTTGTACGTAACCCGGGGACTGCCTGTAATCAGAACTATGAATAATAAAGATGGTTTCTGGTGTACTGTGGTTTTTTTCACAAGTGAATGAGTCACTTTTTGAGGAAGCTATGAACAAGGATCAGGCTAGGGATCTGAGGAACTATTGAAGATAGGTAAGTGTTAAAAACAGAAATAATCAGTCGCGTAAAGAGAATATCCTTGGAAAGTTTCAAATAAGCTTCTTCCATTTAATATTCCAAATATATTGTTAGAATCTGCGTATAGTAAAAGGGAACATTTCAGAAACTTCTGTCATTGTTAATCATGTGTAGCTCCACTGTTGGTAGCAATGTTGGGAGCCCTATAGGGTAGAGACGGACAGTCCAAGCTTTTTCTGCAGTATCAAGTATCCCTTTTTAGATGTTTTGAAAACTGTCCTTAGCTGTTGTGTAGTGTTCCTATAGCTGCCTTCTCCTAGCACAGATGTGGGTGCATTTCAGTGATATGAGAGCTGCGGTGTAAAGTGTTTATGCAAGATTTTGATAGTGTAAGGTAAAATTCTGGTACCAGTAAAATCAATGAGAGTTTTGCCATTGACTTCAGTGAAGCCAAGGTTTTATGCTGTCTTCAGTGAACCTTCATTAAAGGGAGTAAACGGATTGAAGGGCATAGCCTTCAATTAATTTTTTGCCTTGAAATAAGGAATATCTTTTGATATTAGAGCTATAATATTTACCAGTCTTTAAAATTAATATGGTTTTAGAAAGCTTTTGACTGTCTCATTACTAGGGATGTAAAATCCCTGTTAATCAGTTAACTGGTTAATTAAGTGGGCTTCCACTCCCAACTCCTGCAAGGCTGGAGTAGCTCTCCACCCACAGTGGGCAGGTGGCTGCTCCCAGGTACCAGTTATCCATTCACATCCCTACTCGTTATAAATGTTGCATGTAGTGCAAAGTCTATGGTGGGCATAACCCTGTTGGACCACCTTGCAATGCAACAAGTTGGAACTCATTCCCAGAGTGTTGAGACCAAAAAAAAAAAAAATTCTTCTCTAGGACCTTGAGACTCCTTATGGAGGATGTCTTATTTTTAGGCATTCTGATGTGTTCATTGGTATAATAAGTAGGAGGTAGATTCAGATAGTTATGGTATTTAAATGAAAAAGCTTCTTCATTTAAATCACACTGTGTAAAATACCAAATCAGCAAGAGAATAAATAGGTGTAAAGATGATGTATGAGGTATGTATGTACATAAGTAATAAACTTAAGTGGTGAACAGAATTTCTTCCTCCCACTGAAAGCAACATGCATAGTTTATAGTTGGGTTCAAAGTAAATCAAGTGCAGTTTCTCTCTCTCTCTCTCTCTTTTTTTTTTAAAGTAAATAAAAATGGTTGTTAACATTCTTCTACACAATGGTAGGTATAAAATCTGAAGTGCTGCTGTGTCTCTAAGTCCATCCCACTTCTCTGGAAACATAATAGTTGCTTTGTATTGAGAGTCAGTAAAGAGTTTATACTCTATTGGGAACTTTTTGTCACCAAATGATGCTAAATGCATTGAAATGTATTTGGTAAGCAAATTCTGTTAATGCTATGCATGGTTCTGAAACTCCTTAACATTAAACACCAAGTTCTTTTATGACTAATGTCCAGGTATCTCACTATTTTATCTCAGAATTTTGAAAGAGAATGTCTCTATCTTCTAATATTATCCTTTTTGATAACTCCTTTCCTCATCCTGTTCCTAATGGAACTTAAATTAACATAACCTTGACTTATTTATGTTCAAGCCATTAGTATGGTTTTGGGACGAAGTGTTCATTTGTATTAGGAGTAACATATGCAGAAAATTATCTTTGTCCTACAAAGCAGTTCCAGCAATGAGAATTTTTTGTAACCATCTGGGTGGACCCTCTTATTACCATATGAGATTGGTTTATTTCAGTTTAATTTAACCCTGTTCCCAAATGGCTTGATTTAAATTGAAAAATAATTTTTATACCAGAATAAGTGTGTCCATACCCCAACTGTTTGTCTAAACACGAGTTGTACTACTTTAACTACACTAGCCCCAGCCTTCTTGTTGTGGTCACAGTTTTATGGGTATAATCTTATTCCTGGATGGCAGTGGTTTTCAATCTTTTTCTCATTTGAGTCCCTAAAATATTTTGAGTGGAGGCATGGACCTTTTTGAAATCTGAGACCTAGTCTGTGGACTGCCAGAGGTCTGTGGCCCACAGGTTGAAAATTATTGCCATATGGGAAGGGGAGCAAGCTATACCAATACAAGCCACATTTATACTGATATAATTGCTTTCACACTAGGGATTGTACTGGCATAACAATTGTGGTAGAAAATGGCATCCCTAACCAAACTAACTACACAGCATAAAAGTATGTGTCATAAATGTACACAGTTATACCAGTGTAACTTTCTCATATAGACAAGGCCTCAGGCCCTGTTCACTCTACAGTTTACATTGGAATGAGTCGTCACTTGGGGATGAGTAAATCTATCTCTTTGAGCAACACAAGTTGTAAGGACGTAAGAACACTGTCCACACTGGCAATGTCAGTGCAGGAGCTTATCTCACTGATACAGCTTCTGCTGCTTGTGGGAGTTAGAGTAGTTAAGCCAATGGAAGAGCTTCCTCCCATCGATTTAGAGCCGCTGTGCTGCTGTAAACTTTGTAGTATAGCCATGCGCTTAGCCTCTTGCTGGGTAGGGCGGGTATGAACAGAGAGTTTCTCAAGGATACTTCCCTTGCAGTTTGCTGTCACATGAGCCACCTCCCCTTGCATTTGCAACATATTCCTGGAGCAACCACAGCAATTGCTTATGTAGATTGTAGAGAGAAAAATATTTAATGCATTTGAGCTGTCTCAGTACAGTGTAGCAGGCCCTGATTGGTAGGGGGCATGGCAGGGTGGGCTGCATGCCAGATCAGATGGTTTGGTGGGCCAGATCCTGTCCACCCCTGGTTGTAGCAGGTGGAAACAAGGAGGAACCAGACCAATATAGCCCAATAGTTGTGCAGTCTACTAGAAAGTTCTGTATCATTCCAATGCATCGTATTTTAGTTCCCACACCAGTTTTGGCACTTCTGATCAAGAACATGCTTTAATATAGCTTAATTCTTGGCTCCTGATTTGCTAAAGAAAAAACTGGCAATCTTTGTTTTGTTTTGTCCCTTAATGCATTACAGGTTTTACATGGTGTCTTCTGGCCAGCTGTGGGTTGCCTTGTAAATGACTTGAAGCTTTGATTGGAGCCTTTGTTGTACTTTATGACCTTGCCATTTGAGAAATGTGGAGAAATAATCTTTGAGCTCTAGCTCTTTTATTTAATGAAGGTAAAGAGACTGGGCAGAGACACTGCCCACAGGAGGGAGTTTAGAGTTCTCTTTTTGCATTATACTTCCTCCCTGGTGCAAGGAAACTTCAATTGCAAGGCATTTCAGAGGAAGATTCTTGTTCCAATCTGTAAAGGAGGTATTAAATTCCATTGATACTCTGGAAAGTAAATTACACCACCTTAATCTGAGCTAATGGCATTATATCTAGCCCTGCTATATGAAATATTGCACAGATACGACTTTTGCTTTTTCTTCACTTTGTATTCAGAGAGTCCTGATGCATGCACAAACTTGAGCTCACCAAAAATTGTTAGTGCATATGTCAAAGGGCCAGTACCTTTTGAGCAAGTGACTCAAAATAGTTATTAGCTGCAGTGGAGTTTTTGAGACTTCAGTTCCCTCTCTAAACAGTATCTTTTTCCCTTTTCCCTATAGGGATGTAAGCAAGTAGTCAACTAAGTGATAAGTCTAGGCTTCCTGCACAGCCTCCTGGCATCCCCACCAAAGAGTTGGATCTGCCATCTGCTTCTTGGACACAATTTGTAGCCTGGACAGGCAGAGATGCTGCCTTAGCCCTGCTGCACTGTTGACTAGGAGCCATCCGAGAGAACCCTGAGCTTCCCCAAACCTGGAGCTCCCTCTAATGCTCAAAACCTCTCATCTCTGGCCCCACCCCAGAGCTTGCATCCTCAGACAGAGGCCTCACCCTCTCATCCCAGCCTGTAGCCTCCACCACCTCTTGCACTCTGAATTCCTTGCCCTCCCCCATCCCAGTCTGGAACCCCTCCTGCAACTCTAGCCCCTCAGCCTTAGTCCCAGCCCAGAGCCCATAGTGCCTCCCACACCCTATCCCCCTGCCTCACTCTACAGTTCCCTTCGACACTCTGAATCTCTTAGGCCCTGCCTTCCCAGCTGGGAGCCTCCTTCACCCCAACCCTCTCATCCCTAGCCCCACCCCAGAGCTCTTTTTCCCCTCTCCCTCCTCAACCCTGCCTCAGACCCTGACCTCTTCCCACAGTCTGAATCCCTGTCCCAGCCTGGAGCCCCCTCTTGTACCCTGAGCCCTTTATTTCTGGCCCCACCCTGGAGCCTGCAACCCCCCCCAGTTAGAGCCCTCAACCCCTGCTGCACCCCAAGCCCCAGCCATGTGAAAGTGGGTGAGGGTGAGCGATTCACCAAAGGATAGGTAATGTAGTGGGGGTGAGTGGGTAGGGGCCTGGCCTTGGGAAGGGTGGGGATAGGTTGTTGGGATTTGAGAGAAGAAAGTTGGCAGCCCTATTGGCAAAGGCAACGTAGAAATGAACAAGCATTTTCTTAATCATTTTGCGTCAGCTGCTGCTTTGAGTTGTATTGGCTGACCCAGGAGATGTTGGGCTCATGAGATGTCTTCCTCTGGTCTGCAAATGCTTGACCACCATTAGCTTGCACATCTCCAAACTGTCATGTCTCTTCTAGCGATGCTAAGGACTAGTCGACTTCGATAAGCAAATGCATATCAGATAGTCGACTAGTTCCCCCCCCCCCCCTTGCTGCCTCGGTTCCTGCATCTGCCATTGGCTTTCTGAGTTATCTCGGGCAAGTCACTTCCCCTTCGCCTCAGTATCCCCATGTGTAAATGGGGGTCATACTGACTTCCTTTGTAAAGTGCTTTTAAATCTGTTTAGAAATGCTATAGAAGATCAAGATGATATCTGTGAGATCACCTCTACAATCCAACTTATTTATGTGCTTATCCTCAAATGTTTCCAATGAGGCAATACTAGAAATCTCTCTGGCTTGTACTTCAAAGTAGCTCATAGAATCCTTACGCAGGGCTGTAAGCTCTGTATTTATTTAAAGCATTGTACAGACAGGCTATGTCCACACAGCGATCTTTTTCCAGAAAAAAGATAAACAAATTGCAAACTGTAGTTTGCATACCTTTTTCCGTGGTGTGTGTGTGTGTGTGTGTTTTGTTTTTGTTTTCTCTTCCCAGAAGGAGCCAAATGTTGGAAAAGCCTATCTGCACAGAGCCAAATGTGGGAACAACCTCCTCTTTCGGAAAAGCCCTTATTCCTCCTAAAAGGGGCACGTAAAATGAGGAATACAGGGCTTCTGAAAGCATGTGCCCGCTTTTTCGGAAACTATTCTGAAAAAGCGGACGCATTCCTTGGACATGGCAGAATTTCTGTAGTGTAGACATAGCGTCAGTGATTAATTTCACAAATATTATCGTCATTTAACAGATGAGGGAGAACAGTTATGTATGCCATCATAAGCTTTAGAAACTTTCTTTATTTTATTTTTAAACTGTAATCCTCGTGAGGCTTGCTAAAAATAAAAACTGCAGGACAGTTACATGAAAATGAACTAAATATAAAAGGATGAGTACTGGGATGTGGTTTCTCATGTAAGGCACTGAGAGTAAAATATTTTATTTGAACAGGCCCATCCTATTTGTGGAAAAATGCCTAAAGTGATACATTCACAAATGTGCAAGAAATAGTTTTTTGAGGTTCACTTTATATTAACAAACTTTTCCTCATTAGGAAACCCCTCCCCAACCCCATACACCTGGGTGTCTCAGATGTAACACTAATTTGCTGTACCTCAGAATTATTTCTAGGGATCATCTTGAAGATTTAATATGGGAAGATTACTTTTAAGAGCATTAAAGCAAACATTGTAAATGGAGGGAAAAATTGTGGAGAAGGTTATGTAGTACTTTCCATTCAGTATTGCAACATTGGCCTTGATAATAGCTGGGTAGATTGCAGCAAGTGTGTTGTAATAAACTGTCAAAGTTTGACATTTCATTCTGATATTAGACTTTTAATTCAGTTATATTCATTGGAAATTGCTACTGTATTATAAACAAACATAGGTACAAATAGTCCAGTAAAAGTCATCTGTTTACTACTGTCTGGTAGTAGTGTTTGCTACTGTTTCTGAACAGTGCTTAGTTCTGTGGGATCTGACTTGGTTGATTCCTAGGTACTATAGTAGTAAACGTGGATAATTCTTAATATGTGTTACTCTTTGTCTAGATGATGAGAAATGTAGTTGAAAATTACTGTTAAAAGGTTTTTGTTTTTCTTTGAATGACAGTCCTAGAGAACTTAAAATGCTTATCGTTTTCAGGCAGTATAAGAAATGAAAGTATATTCTAATCACAATGAGCACTTCTGATTTAAAATAAGGAAATAGAAAGGAGCATGCTAGGGGTGTGAAAATGCAACTGTAAATGGTTAACTGATGAGCCTGGGCTCATAGGTTAAAGTTCATGGTTGCACACAGGCTCCCCTTACGCACCAGGAGTCATCCGAGAAGCTGGCTTCTGGTGTATACTGACTTCTGGGGTGATCGCCTGCCACCCCACCCACGCTGCTGCCTCTGTATCAGAGACAGTAGCCTGAGGTAGCAGGCAGGAGCTGGAACGCATGTGACTGTGTAACTACTGAAAATGTATTTAATTACACACATTTTGACATCCCTAGTTGAGACTCGGGTTCTAATCCCAGCTCTGACAGTTGTTTAGGTCTTGTTCGCATTCAAAGTAGCACCAGTTGAATTTAAAACTGGTTAAAAAGGGTGAGGATATTTGATTAATTTTAAACCAGGATTCTATTAATTTTATCTTAACTCAGTAAGGAGTCAAACTAAATCAGAATCATTTAGGCTTAAATGTACTTGAGTTTATACATTAAGCTGTTTTGCACGAGTTTTACTGAATCAGTTTAAAATAACACATTTAATTCAGTTGGTGCAATATATATAGACAGAGGTCTCAATGCCAACTTGGGCATGTTGTTTTTTTTTTTTCCCCCTGAGGTCTGATTTACATGTTGAAAATTAGATTGACATATATCTGTGTTGCTTAGAGCCATGAAAAATGTTGCATCTTGAGCACCATGAGTTAGGTCAACCCAATTCCACTGTAAATGCAGCTAGGTCAATGGAATTTTTCTTCTGAGAGTTGCATTAACTACCATTATCAAAAGAATCATCTATGCAATGGTGTCACTGTGGCACAGCTTCAGAGCTGTAGTGTAAACATATGCGGAGTGTGTATGGTTCCCCCCCCCCCCATTTTTTTTATTTTATTTTTTTAATTCTGTATCTTCCCTCACAGGGATGTTGAGACCCAGGGTTTGTCTACAACAGAACTACTCAACTTTGGAAGCCTTAAGGGCCACAATGATACACTCAGCACATACTGAGGGCTGCAACTTAAGTGTGGTTGCATATTCATGCCAATACATATGCAAATAACTTCTTTCACACTGACAGGCATGAATACAAAGATTAAGTCAAGACTACACAACACACAGGCCCTGTTTAAGTCAGTTCTGCTGATATTAATAAAATGCAATATTTACCCAATTTCCACCCGTATGACAGCATTTTTAATAAGCAATGATAATCCAGGAGTTTAACTACTAAAATACATATCAACAGAAGACCATTATATTGACTACTTTTTTGTTTTGGCTCCCACCTGCGGGCTGTGTGTTGAACCCCGTGTAAACTCAGAGTGCACTGCGGGCCGCAAACAAATGGACCTCGTGGCCCACGGGCCACGTGTTGACTAGCCCTGGTCTACAATATAGACACTCTAGTGGCCCAGGACTGGAACTGCTTCGCTGTAGTGTAGACTTACCTGCAGATATTCTAACAAAAGGACTTTTTATTGGATACTTGTTTTGGAGTACTGGTTTAAGATATCACAGAAAATAATCAGCTGGTATTGGCTGCATATTCAATTTCTAGTATACTTGTACTGACACTGTTTGTCTGTCTGTCGGCACACACTGGCAAACTAGGGATGTGAACGTGTAACGGGATACCCAGTAAGCATCACCCTTAATGCCTGTTGCCCTGTGCTGCTACCTCTGATAAAGTGGCAGCAGTGCGGGGTAGCAGCAGCCCTTGTCTAGTGCTGGTCTGAGCTCCCAGACCTGGTGCGAGCCGGAACTTAGCCAGGCTGCCTGTCCTTCCGGCTCCTAATACGCTTTAAATGCAGAGCCTCAGCAGAGGTAGGTCCCGGACCCATTTCAAGCCAGCCTGCTAAAAAATTTACTGGCAAATTGCGGGGGCAGAATGTGTGTAGTCTGTAGCATTAACCGATAAGCTTTTGTTTATCGGTTAATTGACTAATTAGGGTATAATTGACACGATTAGGGTATAGCTACACATCAGTTATTTTGGGATACCAGAGGTATCCCGAAATAGCTACCCTGCGTCTTCACAAAGCACCCTTTATTTTGAAATATTTTTCTAAATAACGGGCGTGGTATTTCGGCATCCCTGTAACCCTCATTCCATGTGGGTTAAGGGGTATCTCAAAATAGCACTTTATTTTGAAATTTGGTGCCGTGTTGACAGTACCATATTTTGAAATAGGCTATTTTGAAATAAACTCGAAATAAGTACGTAGTTTGCATAGTGCAAATTGCGTATCTTATTTCGAGTTGAGTGCAGTGTAGACAGTCTCACATCCCTTGTATAAAGTTATACTGCAGAGCCCACAGCGAAGCTAGGCCCACTTCTACCCTGCGCTGCAATCTCTGTATCAAAGCCTACAGGGCAAGATGGCAGTTGGCTCCCTGGAAGTGGGGCTGGCAGCCAGTGCGCACCGGGAGCCTTCTTAAGCATAAGCTTCTGCGTTGAGGTTCTGCACTATGAAAGTGTCACTGCAGAGCCGGCAGCGTGTGTAACTGCTGGGACTTTAACGGTTACGTTTGACTTTTTTTTAAACATCCCTAGTCCTAGTACTAAGTTTTAACAAAACACTGTCTTAAGTTGGAACAACTTGATAGTTTTCTTTTGGGTACTCAGTTCTGCTGGTTCAATGACTAAATGGTTTTCTTTTTCAAAGCACTTTGCAGAATATTGTCCTCTTTACTATCATTATAAATTGAGATCTTCATTTTGAGACAGCTTGACTTCTGAGGGACATGGAAGGAGCAGCTGCATTTATGGGATATTGACTTCTTTTTTCACTGAGGCTCTCGTCATGCAAATTAATAGGGACTAATTATGCCTTGCTCATGCAGGGCTCTTGTTATGGCCAGCAAGTATTTTATACATGTACCGGGGCATAATTGGGTGCTCACATTACGCAAAGTGTATACATGTTACTTTCATAATAAAAATTCTCTGTTATGGAAACATTTCTTTCCAGTTGAAAAACAGGAAATCTGTTTTGTTTAAACTTCTCCAGTGTTGTCCTCTTGCTGCTTTCTGGACTAAAGAACCTTGGAACATTTGGCTATTGATCACTGATAGAGGTACATGGCCTTTTAAATTGTGTGCCTTTCTGGATCTGAAGAGATCAGTTGATCCTTAATAAGATGATCTGGAAATCTGAAACTGTGCAATTTCAGCCTCTCATATTCTTTAAAACTTGGCAAAATAATATTAAACAACAAACTGTACTGATAAAATTTGGAGTTAACCTAGTCATTGATGTATTTTTAAATTGTCTGATTTGCCTTTTTTGCTTTTCCTTGTTGTCATTAAGATGGTATTACAGTTTATGGGAGCTGCATTTGCTAACTGCTTTGAGGCCCTACCAATAGATACCCCCAGTAGAGAAAGGGCTGTCTCTCTTTTGTTTTCTGTACAATGCCTGCACACATTTTACATTTTATAAATACCAGGGTCTCTAGTCTGGCATGACTGGAGGACTGGAAGGCAAGGTTTAGGATCTGTCTACACAGGGAAGTTTTACAAGTTAGAATGATTGAGTTATACAGGTTGAACCTTTGCATCTGGGGCTCTTTGGTCCAAGGGGACCATAGATGTTGCTGGGCCAGAGGGCAGAGGTTGCTGGCAGTTAGGAGTGGAGCTGGTGCAGTGGGCTGGCAGCCCAAGGGGACTAGCGGCTAGGAGCGAAGCCCCACCAGCAGCCTGTTGGCAGGAGAGCTGGCTGGGGTCAGGGAGCCCCCGTAGGATAATCTGGAGACCTGACCTCTTCTGCTTGGGCAAACTCTCTTGCTCAGAACCGGTCAGGTCCTGAGGGTGCTAGACAAGGTACGTCCAACTTGTACCAATATAATCCTTCATGGGGACACTTATTCTGGGGGAACAATGGCTTTGTTTCAGTTTAGTTTATTTCCAAGTGACAAAACTGAAAATGCCTCTTATGCTTGAATTAGAGTGAGCGTACAGGGGCTAAACTGGCAGAGTTCTACTCATGTTAATTCACATTTGTGTCAGTGTATCTTTCTGTGTAGAAAAAGCTTTGCTTGTGTGATTTCTACCCAAGGTTATGAGATTTCTACGCTGTAACATAAAGGGGCAGGAGAATTGGCTTTATTAAACAGATTTTCATAGGACATATGAATTATAGATAACAAAAATGCCCTATAGTCCTGGTCTGCTTTCAATTTTTGTACCAGTATAATGGTCAGAGGTTTTCTTTACCAAGAAAGTACAATCCCAAGGGTGGACCCAATTATACCTGTTGTAAATGAGTTTCTGGTGGTATAGATTCTTCTTCTCATATAGAAATATGATCTGCTATATGTAAATTTATACTGGTGTAACTAGGTTCCAAGTATGTGTGTTTTTTTTTTAACTGAACTATATTGATTTGGTTAAAAAGGTATGACTTTTGTGTAGACAGGCCTGTAGACTCTGAGCCCCATGTGTAGACACAGTTATCCTATACCAGGCCTGGGCAAAATACGGGCCATGGGCTGGATCTGGCCCACCAAGCCACCAGATCCAGCCTGTGGATGTTTCAGGGAGTCCCAGGCAAGCTCCTTACCTGCCCTGCCCCACCCACATGCTGCTCAGAAACATGGCTGTGGGGTGGTTTCACTTCAAAAATTGAGCCCAGAGGGGAGAGCTTTAAAAGCTTCTCCTGCCCCCAGCACAATCTCACTGGCCAGAAACTGGCCAATAGGAGCTTCCTGTTTCAATAACAGGCAGCCACGAAGCACAAGGGACTGGTAGCTATTCACAGAGCAGCACGAGCAGGGCAGGCTGGGAGGCTGATAAGTCTTCTGGCCAGAGCCTAGGCCTGGCATCCTGGCCCCTCCCTTCCCCAATCCCCTGTCCCAGATCACAATCCCCTCCTGCCCTAGTTTACAACCCAAACCCCTAGAATTTCTTGGAGTGACCCCCCCCCTCAAAAATTATTGCCCATTTATGTCCTATACATTTACTAACATATATTATTTTTGTTTAGAAGTTGCAGAGTAAATAATCTATACCAGTAGTTGCAGAACCTGGCTCATATAAACTGTGTCCACACGACAAGTGTAGGGAATAATACTGGACACACTGGGTGCAGGTGAAAACAAGCCGAGGACTTATTGAACACACAGCACTGGTGGAGTACCAACCAGAGGTTAACCTGGACAACACTAACTTAACCAAAACATACATTAGATTATATAGGTAGCAGATCAATGGAGAAGTGATTTGATAGGTCTAGCAGAGGAAGTGAGATGTGCACATAAACCAATGGTTTACGACAGTTACACAACATCTCTGCCCATTGCCAATTAAACATTATCACACTAATACAGGTAGTTATTCCTAACAAGCTAAATGAGCCAACATATACAGGATGGAAGCCCCAAAAATGGACATATAGGATGTCAATTTGTTTTGCTGAAATTGTGATGTTTACTGTGAGATGACTCCTTCCTTGTGTTGGCACAGTCCTTGGGATCCAAGCAGATTAATCTGAAATCACAAGAGACAGTGAGAAAAGCGCGCAGCCTGGCTGGTACCAGCCAGGCCTTACCAGAGTCAGGCCCTTTGGAATGTAGTTGCCAGGGGAACCAGGGTCACAGTAACTGCTGTCTGTGCGCTGCCCAGGCCTAGCCTAATAATTTCAGATTTGAGTTGGCAGTTCTCAGCAAGATACCATGGACTGCCTCAATTTACCCTACAACGAGCACTTTGCTGGTATAACATATGAGTGTGGTTATACCAGTAAAGCACTCCTAGTATAGACATGGCCTAACTTTTTAAGGGCAATACATTTGGGGAATGGTAATGTAAGGCTTTCTTTGTACGTTACAAATAAACCAACAACAACAAAAAAAGACACAACTTTTTGTTCATTTGCAAAGTGCTTTTAAGTAACTGAGGGCAGAAATCTTTATATGCCATCTTCAAGTCTGAAGTAAGTTTTAAGACTGAGCAGTTACCTAGGGAATGGGGAAGATAGTTCATCAAGATGATGCCTTTAGTCCTAATGCAACTAGTAGAAAACTGTTATAATTTGACCTTTATAAAATTCCTGAGTTAAATTCTCTTTACATGTGGTTCCAGCTAACCTGTTTACTTACGTAGATTGGTGTGCCTTTGTAATATAATTTTTTTAAAGGGAATAGCAGTTTTTTGGACACTTCTAATATGGCTAGACTCCATCCACATAGGATGGTCAAACCAAATAGGTTTAGCAGGAACTATATTAAACCACTGCATAAGCTGAGCTGCATTTAACTAACAATCCAACTGTCTAGTTTATTCAACCAACAGAATAGTGCCCGCTTAGTACAAATGGTGCAGCATTCGCCTCATTATTCATTCTGTTTTGGTCTGTTTAACATTGAAACAGTTGCTATGTTGCAGCACTGCTTTCTTGGGACTTAAAATGTAGATTGCAGCATAGCTTCCTCGTGGAGTGGCTTGTGGGAGATCTTGAAGCCTTTTGGGAGTCCTGGAGGACTAGGAGAGCGAATAAATTCCTAAGACCTAGAATCATTTCCAAGCCCTTTTCTCAAAATGGGCACTCTGTTCTCGCTCCTTACTTGGCAGTCTGTTTCTCCTGGAGCTTTGAAAGAGTAGTCACAAGGCATCTGCAAAGATGTGGAGGATTATTCAAGCAGTTCAGTTAGTTTATGCAATATCTGTTTAGATTCATTCCTAGAGTAGTTGATCCATGCAGCACTCAAAGGCTTTCACAGGGTGGAGTGTTGCTGTTGGATCGATATCATGACCTAAAGGTTTTTGAGTCTCAGCTTGACAGAGCCCTGGCTGGGATGATTTAGTTGGCATTGGTCCTGCTTTGGGCAGGGGGCTGGACTCCATGACCTCCTGAGGTCTCTTCCAGCCCTAGGATTCTATGACTTTAGACTGGTGGAGCTGAGTACTGGAGTCTTTGTAGTGCTGGGTTCTTAGCTTGGGGATTTGAAAGCGACTTCTTACTCTGTGGTAAATTGGCAGTGGCACAAAGGGCAAGTGCTTCAGTCTGTGTTCAGAAGAGATACAGTTCTCCTGAGGAAGACTATTACCTTCCTATTCTTCTTGGTGGCGTTCTCCTTGAATCAGAAGATTTTGTTTGGAGTTGAGAGACATAGTTAGTTCATCCTAGCCCTTTGGAATACCAAGGAATGTGATCAGAACTAACTTTGGTTTTGAATTTCAGTGCCATTGAAGCAGAATGGAAAAACAAATTGCTGCTTTGATTGTGTACTGTTTTTGCCCCACATGTGAGTTCTCTGGCGGATGCATGTACTCGCTTGAATTGTTGGGGCTGTTACACCATTGATTTGCACCACCTGAGAGGGATACAAGTTGAACCTCTCACAACCGGGACTCTCGGGTCCAGCAACATCCATAGTCTGGATTTTGCTGGACCGGTGAGTCCTAGTAGAGAGCCAGAAGCAGGAGCCCTGTGGACACTGGGAACTTAGGGGGCCAGTGTCTGGGAGTTCATCTGAGCCAGCAGCACGGTGGCTGGAATGTCAGCGGCCTCCGATGAGTTAGCGATCTGCATGGCTGGGCCTGGAACCCTGGTGGCAGGACTGTGAGCTGCCATGGTAAGGCTGTCAGGTGGCCTCACACAGTGCTGCCGTGGTGGGGCTGGGAGCCCAGGTGGCTGAGCAGTGGTCTGCTACAGTGGGGGACCATTGGCTGGCGGGGCCAGTGTTGCTGCAGTATGGCTGGCGGGGCTGCTGTGGCAGGGCTGGTGGCAGGTGGGGGTCTGGCTGGGAGGGCAGGCCAGAAGCAGAGCTGATCTTGGGGGGGGGGGGGGGGGGGGGGAGAGAGGGGTTAAATGCCGGACCATGGAAGGTCAAAATCCCTCATCTGGGACACTCAGGTGCTGGATCAGAGGTGTCCAACCTGTACAGTGGCAGATCACGTGATGGGTAGCATTGCTTAGAGCAAGTTTGAACTAAATGTGTGCTAGGAGCATTTTTGTGTGTGGAGCTTTGGCATATTATGGAGCATACAAAGAGGGTCCCATGGTGGTTAGTGTGTTAAACTTCTCTGGTTATCTTATTACTTGGTTTCCAGTTTCCTTTATTAAATTTTTCCTTCCTTCCTTAGGTATTTTGTGGCTGCTATCCCTGGAAAGGTCAAGGATTTTCACATCTGGGGCCATGTCTACACTCTCACTTCTGTCAGCGAAACTTTTGTTTAAGGGTGTGAAAAAAACACACCCTTGAGAGAGATAAGTTTTGCTAGCATAAGCGCTCGTGCTTTGCCATTAACATGAACTGGTTTTATTAGGTTGAGAGGAGAGCACTCTCCTGTCAGCATAATATGGCTGTAAACTTGTAAGTGTAGGTAGACATGGCTTGAGTCTAAGACTACTGATCCCAGACAGCTTGAGTCTTCATGGTTACAGTCTGAAGTTCTGGCATCCTAAAAATAAAATCCCTTTCTGGCAGTCTAGACAGTGCAGTCTCTTGTCATATCTGTACTTGAGTCAGTAGGTGAAACTGCATCAAAATTCAGAACAAGTGGTCAACAAAGAGCCCGATGACTGAAAATATACATTTTAATATTATTTTTAATCATCATGTCCGTTATCAGTAGCATAAATGAAACGGTGTACTCAAAGATTTGATTTAATGGAACTTTGGCCGCTGTATCTTTTCGCACATTTCTTTGAAGTTTACATCACAACTGGTCAAATTCAGGTTCATGCATGCATCCAAGCTACATGAGTAATTACATATTTTTAAAATTTTAAATTAATTTTTCATTTCAATTTAAAAAATTGCATGCATTTTTGGGAGTGACAAAAGAGCCATATTTAGTCTACACTGAATCATAGGTTGCAGACCCCTGCGGTAGGTTAATAGATGTTTGCCACTTTCATTTTCTCCTGAGATTCCTATTCCAGGCAATACCTCATTAACATATTTTCTGTCAGCTTGCAGGCTGCATGGTATGGGGTTTTGTTGTCCTTTGCCCCATCCTCAAATTGCTTTTTAAAAGTAAGACTTGATGTTATAAAGCTGAATTTCAAACTGGGTATGTATAGTAGGAAACCTATGAATACCCAAATTTGGCTGTGGGAATTCAGCAGTCAGTAAAGGTCTATTAAGCTTGTACAAGCGTAGCCTGTATATATACACATGCAGGACTAAATAATATATATATATACACACGCACAAGTTGAACCTCTCTAGTCCTGCACACTCTGATACAACATCTGTCTGGCATGATTTTTATCAGCCAGATGCCCACTTGCCATGGGTGTGGCCAACTTTCCCATGGCCCCATAAAGTTTGTTTACAGCCACCAATCCTGGCTCTGTGTTCTGGGCTCTTAGTTTAGGTCTAATTTATCTCTAAATGTCTTCTAAGTGCCCACTAAACAGTGGGGGTGTTGGTAATGCTGCTAGACAATATTGACCTCCCCTGGTTTGGCAAATTCTCGGTTTCCGCATTGGTTAGGTCCCAAGGATGCCGGACTAGAGAAGTTCAACCTGTACTGTATAAGTGACTGCTGCCTCACAAATGCGTTCTGACCTACATCTTTGATTGCTTTGCCTGCATTCTGCCCTTACACAATTTTTTAAAATTTCAAACATCCCCTATCTTTTAAATCTTCCGCATTTAAATGTTTCCTCTTTTCCTCAAATGTGGACTTTCCTACCTACAGGCCCTTCAAAAATTACCCTGCCTGAGGCCCAGCATGGTAAACTCAGACCTTGGAGGCTCTCTCTTCGCTTTTTGTTCTGGAAAGTCCTTTTTTAAAACTAAAAGTCATGATACTTTATTTGTAGAGGTTTCTCTGTCTTTTTGTGAGCCCTGCACTGTGGCACTCCTGGGGTATGTCTAGACTACATACCTCTGCCGACAGAGGCATGTAAATTAGACTACACGACATAGGCAATGAAGTGGGGATTTAAATATCCCCCGCTTCATTAAAATAAAAATGCGCAGCAGCCATATTTAAAGCCCCGCTTCATTGACTGTCCGGTAGTCTAATTTACATGCCTCTGTCGGCAGAGGCATGTAATCTAGACATACCCATGGTGATTATGTCTCTGGGCTTTGCAGGATGGATACAGTAAAATGGTTAGAAAACCCCCTACTTTTCCTAAAATAGACTTTTCTGACATGTGGCTTAGGCAGAAGTTGTTTTAACGGCACCCATTTGGGATGAGACCTGCAGAACTCACTTTTGGCTTTACCTGAGTAATGTGTTCTAAACACATGCTAGTAAAACCTGTCTGCCACATGATCTTCTGCGTGAGTGTAATGTAATGGACAATTTCAATGGGTTTTATAGTGATAGAAAGACCTGAGCTACGTCTAGACTGGCATGTTTTTCTGCAAATGCTTTTAATGGAAAAGTTTTTCCGTTAAAAGCATTTGCGGAAAAGAGCATCTAGATTAGCACAGACGCTTTTGAGCAAAAGCACTTTTTGCGGAAAAGCGTCCGTGCCAATCTAGATGCGGTTTTGTGCAAGAAAGCCCCGATCGCCATTTTCGCCATCGGGGCTTTTTTGCGCAAAACAGTCCTGAGCTGTCTACACTGGCCCTCTTGCGCAAATGATTTGCTCAAGAGGGCTTTTGCCCGAACGGGAGCAGCATAGTATTTCCGCAAGAACACTGATGATCTTACATGAGATCGTCAGTGTTCTTGCAGAAATTCAAGCGGCCAGTGTAGACAACTGGCAAGTTTTTCCGCAAAGCAGATGATTTTGCGGAAAACTTGCCAGTCTAGACACAGCCCTGTAGTAACTGGTGTTTTGCATTCCCAGTTTTTAATCACTAATATTCTTATTGTTTAGCTGATGGTTTATTTTATTTCTAATTTACTTGCTAATCTACAGTCCTATTCCACATACAGAGATGTAAACATGTTCCAGATACTAAGTAGATGAAATCAGCTGTTTGTAATATAGCTTGTATTCAAACACTCACCTCACACCAATAATCCCTAAGGGTACTGACTGCAAAATTTATTTTTTTCAAGAAGTGCACGTGACTTAAGTGCAAAGTTTGTAAAAACCTTTTAGTGGTCTGTGGAAACTCAAGGAAACATACTTTTTTAAGCGTGTAAAGCTTTGTTTTCTCGTAAGACATACATTTTGAACGTTTTAACTGGGTTTGGCAGCAATTAAGGACTCTTGCCTATGTGTAAATCTTAATCTTCTTGAAAAGGTTGAGTCATGTAATCTTTGACATGAATGGTGATCTCCAAATATCTGAAACTGCTTCTTTTCTCTCTCAAACCCCCTCTCTTTTAATTTCAGGACAAACACCATGATGCTGCTCATGAAATCATTGAGACAATTCGGTAAGTGTTCAATGCAGAGCTCGACAGAACTTTTACTTCCATATAGGTATTACTCTGTGCCCATGGCCACACTGCCACTCCTCCACCCCCAGGTGCCCAATCAAGGCCTGGGGACAGGGAACCCCAACCCTTCTGCCCAAGGCCCCACCCCTTCCAAGGCAGTCCGTGGCCATTTCAGAAATTTGTGAAGTGGCCCCCTTTTACAAATTATTGTCCACCCCTGGTATACACGGTTACCTGATGAGCCTTGATTGACTGGCTGACCTGGTAGGCTGCTGGTATGTATGGGGAGCTGAGTTAAAAGCCAGCTCCTGGCGTGCACTGGGTTCTGAAGAGCCACCTGCCTCCCTGTGCTACTACCTCTGTATCAGAGGCAACAGTGTGAGGAGGGCAGGTGGCAACTGGTACGTACAGGGCACTGACTTAAAAGCCGTCTCCCCACATGCGCTGGCTCTCAGGGTGCTGTCTGCTTCCCCCTCCCCTCGCACACTGCTGCCTCTGTAACAAGAGGCAGCAGTGCTGGGAGGGTATGTAGGAGCCAACTGAAATTGTCAGTGATTACATCGTTCATCACATTTTTACCTCTCTAATACACTGTAGGGTGGATTTTTTTTTTTTTAATAATGAGGATTTTAAAATTGGAAGGATAAGACTAGGAGCTTAGCGAACAAAACTTCACCATCATCTACTGTCTCTTGTTGGATTCTGGCCCAATTTAAACTTACACTATTGACTTTTTTCCTTCAAAATATCTCACTGTTGCTAAAACTGTGCAGCGCCTTTGACACTGAAATGCTTGGGAGCGATGCCTGCATGAGCATTCCTACTGCTAGTGGGACTGCATCAGTGGGAGGCTGTGCCTGAAATACTATTGCAAGAAGGCGGAGGGCTGAACATTTTCAGGCACCGTTACAGCCATGCATAGCAGTGACACAGCAATAATTCATACTCACTGTGGTTTTGGCAGCATTGGGGAAAAAACTTTCCGGGTAAGTCCTTAATACAACTGGGTTTGTTGTTTATCCACAATAGAGTGTGAAAATACATTAGTCATATTTTAAAATTGTTTTCATGCTTACTTGTCTCACAACTTTGCTTAATGGACAAGTTAGCAACCTTACACGGTGTTTTAGGCATGTGAAAGGTTAACCCATTAAATGGTAAGCATCATCTTTAATGGGTGATGCTTACTGGTATTGATTAATTGGTGGGAACTGGAGCAGCTCCCCACCTGTAGGCAGGGAGCTGGTCCAGCTCTGTGGGACCCACCATGGACAGGGGCTGCTCCTGCCATTCCAGAGCAGCCTCTATCTGTGGCAAGCCAGGTGTGTCGCAGACAGGGGCTTCTCCCTGTGGCAGGGTTGGGGAGGCATTCCAGCCCAGCTGCAGTGGATGGCAGGGTCACACCAGCCCAACCTGGCTAGAGTGGCTCCCTTTAATCACATTTAACCAGTTACCAATTAAACAGGATTTTATATCCTTAGTTTGCTTTCATTTGTAGCTCAACTCTGTTGTAGCTCATTATTGGTCAGAGCTGAATAGTGTCCCCCTGGAAGCCTCCCCTCCACCTGAGCTAGAATGTTGAGAGAGAATACAATGTGACTGTCCACGTGGTCCTAGTAAACAGTATTGCACCTGGGTTGCCTACAGTGAGAGTTTGGTACCTGAGGTGTTAGCATGGGGTGAGATCTTACAATAGCATTGCTGGTCCATATGACTTTTAAAATGCTCTTGTGAAACACAGCTTATTCTTGTGAGACACAGATATTCTTGTGATTGTGAATTGAAAATAATGTTATCCCTGTTAGGGGACCATGGTTTAGTCTTGTTCCTTGACATTTATTTTTTTTAATCCACAAAGGCCTTGTCTAAAAACAGCAGTTCAGTGGTAGTGCCACTAGTAAGGTCTCTGACATCTGTGTTCAGCAGCATGTCAGTTAGATTTGCACTGAGTAGGTTTAACTGAGATGCTGCTGAAACTGGTTGCCCGAGTTGTAGAGTCATAAGTACTAGGCCTCCCTATATTGACACCAGCTAATGGCAAGAAGAGTCAGTGCTGGAACACAGTCAGGAAATCATGTGTCTCAGATTTATTAAAATATGGGGATTTTTGTAGTTCATTCAGGGTCTTAAAGTACTTTGTAACTATCAGTTTTATCTATGCACCAAATTAACCACAGTGCTTATACATTTAGCTTATGCTAGTAAGCTGTCCTGTGGGGGTGTGAGGGGAGAGGATATAGAGCTGACCACTGGCTTGAAAAGTTGTGATATGAACGGTTGTTTGCTGCACACTGGCCTAGTTTAAGGGGAAAAAAGATTGTAGAGATCAAAAAGTGAGGTTTTAAGTTTTCATTAGAAGAATAAAGACATGTAGTTCACAAATACCATTATGCCTTTCTGTAAGGCACTAAATATTCTAAAGAGCAGTGAGGAGCATTAGTGGCGTAACATTCTCAAGTCATTTTGGATGCTAAATATTTCTCTCACCTCTTCGTTGTGTGGAACATTTTGTACAATTTTAGCCTATTCAAAATAAAATCAGATCACCTTTTAGCGCAGTAAAGCGAGAAAATTGATTTTACAGAAAGAGTACTTTTAAATCAACAGTTTTGCTTCCTTGATCCATGCAGTCATGTCTTCTAACTTTGTCTAAAATATTATTCTTTTTTGTTGTGTGTTTTTTCAACTATTAATTCCATTGCGAAGTCAACACAGAAATGGGGGGGGAAGAGCTTGGAATTTTTCTCAGTAAATCTATTAACATGGGGTATGTCTATATCTACCACAGTAGGGCATGTAGTGAAGACTCTGCTGGCAGAAGAGTTTTCCATTTTGGCATAAGAACCTCACCTTTGTGAGCAGGATAAGTTGTGTTGGTTGTTTAGTCGGTAAAGGGTGAAACTGCAGAGCCACAATGCGGTGAGCCCCGGGAGCTAAGCCTTCTGCGGCTCTGCCTTTTAAATGTGGCTCTTAATACATTTAAGAAGCAGAGGAGCAGTGTCTGGAACTGAGCATGAGCCAAGAATCGGCTCCTCTGTCCCCTTACAGAGATGGTATTGAGGGGAATTGGCTTTTAAGCCAGCTTCCCCTCTTCCCCCTTGCTGCTTCTCTCTGATAGAGGCAGCAAGGTGGGGGAGAAAGTAACTAGTTGAGTCACTTGACAACTACCTGATAAGCATATGCTTATCAGGTAGTTGACTAATCGCCCAGGGTATGTCTACACTACCTCCCTAGTTCGAACTAGGGGGGGTAATGTAGTCATACGGAGTTGCAAATGAAGCCCGGGATTTGAATTTCCCGGGCTTCATTTGCATAAAGCCGGCCGTTGCCATTTTTAAATGCCAGCTAGTTCGGACTGCGTGCACGCGGTTTCCTAATCCGAACTAGCTGTACGCCTCGTGGAACGAGGCATATACATCCCTATTCCTGATAGTATTCAACAGAGCACTTTATTTTGGTCTATACTTAGGTTCCACTCAGTTTGATTACTAGAAGGGAAAGCCCTTTACAAAGACTTTGTGACTCCAGTGACTTGCCATCCAGACCAGAGAGCCCCAGCCACATAGCTTGCCTGGGACTGTGAGCTCAGCCAGCCTGGCAGCCTTCAGGGCCAGTGGCCTGAGACAGGGAGCCTGGCCAGAGCAGAGGCAGCACACTGGCCAGGTTGATGAGTGTGGGCTGGGGACGGAGGGAAGAGCCCAAGACTGACCTCCCCTGGTCCGGCAAACTCACTTGTTTGGGGCCATTCAGGTCCCAAGGGTGCTGGACCAGGGAGGTGTACACTGTACTGGTAGAAGAAGAAAGCACCCCCCAACACCAGTGGTTTGGAGGTTTAATGTATGCGGAGGATGGTTTCAAACATCAGGTAGCAGGCGATGACTTGCATCTACATGTGTCAAAAGAAATAGCTTTGTCAAAGGAAGTGGTCATTCGTAGCAACTTATTAAAAAATAAATGCATTTCAGAAAGATTGTTCTTGTGCTTCATGTTTCCGAGATTAGCACGAGCTGTGGCTTTTATTTTTACTCCAACTAAGTATATTTGTCACTTCATTGTGAATTCAGATTTGAATTCATGCCTCTTCAAGAGCGTTATAGTACTGCCAATGGTAATGGGCACTTTACTTCATAATCACTCTTGTGTATAGTAAGAACTCTTTGAGCTCCATAGATAGCATTCTGTGATGTCTATCTCGCTTTTTACAATATTTAAGTATTTTCATGCTTTTTGTAGCACTGTCTTTAATTTATCAGAAAGTCAGCCTAGAATTGAGGCAGACTGCTGCTTTGGTAAAAAATAAAAACTGCCCTGGTTAAATGCTCATCTAAAAGATTTGGGTGTCTGTTGCATTCTGATTCTTGTCTCATTCTTGCAGGTGGGTCTGTGAAGAAATCCCAGATCTCAAGCTTGCTATGGAAAATTACGTTTTAATTGACTATGATACAAAAAGGTGAGAGGAACCCTCCCCTTCCCCAGAAGGGCAGACATAAAAGGCTTGTTGTGAATTGGTCTGTAATTAGTTATTCTTAGAAACTACATACTGAGCTGCAGTTTTCTTTTAAAACTGGCTTCAGGCTTTACAAAGTTATTTTGGTAGGAAATGTGTAACAGGAGTATTGGCAACGGCTGTTGGGCTTATGGACATAATTGGAAACTTCACATAGCAGAAAGCTGAGCTGGGGTGCGTTGGAATTATTCATCCTGAAACAATGATCAGTATCTGTGCTGTTGGGCTAGAGCCAGTGTTAGGAGTCTGAATGGCACTGAAGTTTCTGCTTTTGTAGTAACTAAGAATTCTTGTTGGAAAACACTATGCCAGAGCTGCCATTGGCACCACTGATTTTTCTCTTCATGTTTGTGAGAAGTTAACTTTCCCCACTCCTCTCCTGTTGAGAATCAAATACGAGTGGTGACTATAAAACCAGTTTCAACTCAAACCATTCCTACAGCTTTGTCTCTGGAGAAGCAGGAGTAGTGCCTGATTCACAGAGCTGTGTGAAAACGCCTAGTACATGTTTCAGTCTGCTCTGTGAGTAAAGATGGGAAGGGTCAAAATCTGACCCTATGGAATTCTTTTGTTTGTAATAAATTGGTTTGGAGACATTTGAGAGATTGTATATTTTTGGCTCAATTTGACTGCACTGAGAATGGAAATAGAGATGACATTTTGTCTGCAGCCAAGTTGTGGTTTATGAAAGTCCATGAAATTTTTAAGGAAAAAGATCTACATTCACTGATGTCCACAAATGGATCATGTCTCCTGAATAGCATTGAGACAGGTGACATTGAACTATGTCCTAATTCAGTATTAACGATTTGAGCACCTGGATGGCTTTTGCTACTTAGAAGCACTGCTCTTTGGTGCCTACTCTGTTACCTTCATTTGATATGGTCTTGTTCTACTAGCCCCTTCAACCACCCAGAGAATTCAGTGGGGAGTAGTAAGTGTTCAATACTTCTTTACATCAGTTCTATAGTTTCTATGCTGATGTTGTAACAAACAATAATTGTGTAGTATTGGTGTGCTGGTGGGTTATGTAACCACACAGCATCACTTGTTGTCAGCAGTGATACTGAATAAGAGAAAAAACCATTTGTCCTCACCTCGCTTATTTCTCTGAAACTGTTCAAAGAAGCCATAAACCTGTCATTCTAGTAATGGTTTAATCAATTTTATTTTTCTTGGGGGAGGGGAGATAATTCTTTCAAAAGTTTATTATGGAACATCGGCTGCAGCGCTGACAAATGCAGAGAATAGGCACAGAAATGCAAATATGCATGCATTTAAAAAAAATGCTTTTCAGTTTCATGTTTTTTTATTACCATGGAATTAAAACCTGTCAATTTGCAGCCCAAAGTGCGTTCAAAGCCACAGTGTTTTCAAATCAGGAGTCTTAGTTAGTTGTGGTAATGAAGTCAAGTTCATAAGAGGTTAACTTCCCTCCTCCCTTCCCGTCTTGGGGTAGCTGTGGGGCATGTTATTCCAGTTACTCTGTGGAATGACCTTTGCTGCTGTGTGTGGAATGTACTTTTGTATTGACAGGGGAATTGGCAGGAATTCTTCTCTCCTTGACCTGAAATGATTGTGTAATCCTCTTAGCTTCTGCAGTTAAGGGGCCTGGCTAACCTGTGAACCCGGCTAACCCTAGAACAAGCAGTATGCTTCTCTGCTAAAACAGGACTCTGGCGGATGAAGTTTGTATTTTGAAAGTTCTGTTACATGGCACACTGCATTTTAGAACAGAATAGAAATGACCTCTGGATAAGTGTCTGCCTGTCTTTATAGCTGGATACGGTGGACATGGGAAGGAACAAAGCAGAACACATGACAAGTGTAATCGTTTCCTTCCATTTCCCTACATGCAAACAAAAATGCAAGATAAGAGTGTCCATGAAACTGTCCAGCTTGAATTCCAGATTGGTCAAAAAGGAGAAAGTAGGATAGTGTCAGGGTATCTCCATAACTTATTTTCCCCCATTCGTTACAATAAGCCTTTGGAAGTTGAATGTTTGAAATCAGTTTCCTTAAAAGATCTCTTCTTCCATCACATGGATATCATGCGTAGAATTTCTCATGAATAGTTGTCTCTTCTTTAAGCAAACTTTATAAAAAGTGTAAAATTGCTTAGAGAATATTTTGCCCGCCCCTCCCCAATTACAGCTACAATATATACATTTAAATGTAGTTCACATGTTGGCCTACCAACCTTGGCAATGGTACTTTTATTGCAAATACCTGAGCGTTTCAAGAGTCTCTTTAGACCAGTGGTTCTCAAATTTTTTGGGCTCCAGAGCCCTTTACATACATAATTTATGCAGAGCCCCAGCAGTCCACTGATTTGTATGTGTTGTACCTATCGATGTTTCCAGTTTGTCAACCTTGCGGAGCCCCTGGCGATGTCTCGCGGAGCCTTGCGCAGAGCACAGTTTGAGAAACACTGCTTTAGACTGGTAACTTACTAGCAAATTTTGCTTTTCTCCTTTCACAGCTTTGAAAGCATGCAGAGGCTTTGTGACAAATACAACCGAGCCATTGATAGCATTCATCAGTTGGTATGTATTTACCTTTGTTAGGCCCTGATTCCTAGCTAGCTGGCTTTATTCAAGCTAGTGGTTTCAAATTCATGTACCAAAAATGACATCCAAAGCTCTAAGTTGTGTGTGTTAGCTTAAACAGTGGCACTGCCATTACAACATTTTCATTCATTCAGGAGTTAATAAATCATCTGTTAAACCTTGCTTTCTGGGCCAAAACTTGGCACTTGAGAATTTAGCTTTAGAGTGAATTTATATCTTTATATAAAGAAAGGCTTAATTTTTCTAAAATGCAGATTTACACTCTTGTAGCCCCTAATGTGCACTTAGCATTCTTGCTTTGACATTTGAAATAGCTGTTACCTTTGAAAAAGGGTTTCTATGCACGCACCATATCTAGCTTTTTTTGTCAGAAATTTCACAAGGATTTAATACGTGTTTACATGTGTGGAGGGATTGAGGCTCAAAGGTTCCTTAAATAAAGGTTCCTTAAAGGTTCTATCTGAACCCTCTTGTGTATTGTGGCGATGATCCATAGATTAAGAATTTTCTTACCATTCATAAAGCTATATTTTAGAGCTGGTCTGTTCAAAGGATGCGAAGGAAGAACTGGAATGAAAGCTAATTTAATAAATTTTCAATTATAAGTAATTTTTTTGGAATTCTTGCCCCAAGTTTAAGGCTGGTTTGGGAGGCGGTAATCGAATATAGCAAGTATAATCTAATATTAAGACTTCATTTCTGGAATTTACATGACACTTCTTTCAGTAATATCTGTCACCATACTTAACGCGTATTCAATTTAATAATATATTGTATTCTATATATTCAATTATATATAAAAAAATTCAATTATAGGTCAAAATACTTCAAAAAGTCCCATCAGACACATGTTTATTTTATGGGAGCATTCAGTATACACTTCAGGAAGATATTGCTAGTAGTTTAGAACAGTGGTCCCCAACGTTTTGGGGCTGCCTGGGGGCGGGACCGCTCACGCACTGGGCATGCGGGGGCTGCTCACAGGCCACGTGACTGGGGGCGGGGCCAAGCATGTGCCGCACGGCCGGGGCCGGCACCGGCATATGCTGTGACCTCGGGCAGGGGCCGCCCAGGCGCCATGCGTCCGGAGCCGGCACCGGCATGTGCGGCGCACTCGGGGCCACGGCTGGCACCCGGGGCCGTGGCCGGCAGCGGCACGCACGGCACCCCCGAGGTCAGGGCCGGCAGGGGCTGCCCATGCGCCCGGGACTGGCACCTGCCGCACGCCCAGGGGCGGGGCCAGGCCAGATTGCTCCGCGGGCGCACATAAATGGCCCAGCCGGCGCCATAGCGCCCGAGCACTGCGTTGGGGACCACTGGTTTAGAACATCTCCCAGACTTTGCACTTCTTTGGCACCTACAGATCTGTGTGCTGTTTGCCTGATCTATAGATACCAGCCACTTTAATCATGTTTGTTAGTAGCTTAAAAGTTGGAATTCTTTGGCATTTACTGAAGTGAGAATCTAGACAGGAAGAGGAGATGAAAAGCTGCCCAGAAACAAAGCTTACAGACATGTATAAAATCCAAAGAGGGAAGATATAAGAGGAAGTTCAGAAACATCAATAGCTTCTCCTAGCAGACTTACCTGGCACAGGGCCTTGGGGTGTGTTTGTGTGTGGGTGTGAGAGAGAGAGAGAGACTGTGGGCTGGGGCATGTTTTCTTCCCTCCAGCCCCCTTTTGCCCACCAGAGGCTTGTTCTCTGCTCCCTCACCCAGGTACTCCTGCCCACCAGGGGCTGTTCTCTTCCAGCCCCTCCCCTGGTGCTGCGGCCAAGATACCTTTTCCCTGGTGTAGTTGGTATGCAGTCTTAGAAAATATTGTGTGAGGTGATGCGGACAGTAAAACAAACCAGCTTCCCCAAGCTGCATTGCTGCAGAAATTCTGTAGCATGTCTTGCTACTGCTTATGGAAGAACTGTTAGATCAGTTTTACTCATGCAAGAAGAGAGATGGAGGAAAGAGGATTATCTTTGTGCCAGTTTTCCTCCCCCCCCCACCCCACAAGTTCAGGTATGTCATGATTGATTGATTTTTACATTCTCTTCCTGCTCCCCACTCTTAGTGGAAAGGAACTACCCAGCCCATGAAACTGAACACTCGTCCCTCCAATGGGCTCCTCCGTCACATCTTGCAGCAAGTATATAACCACTCGGTGACTGACCCAGAGAAACTCAACAACTATGAGCCCTTTTCCCCAGAGGTGTATGGAGAGACTTCATTTGATTTAGTGGCCCAAATGATTGATGAGATTAAAATGACTGAGGATGACTTGTTTGTTGACTTGGGCAGTGGTAAGTGACAAATTGCTTTGTTTTTCCTTTTCTGTCCCTGCCCAGGCTTTTTCCTCCTAATAATAATAATAATAATAAAATCAGTAACTTTATATTAGGAAAGTAACCCATCTCCACAGAATGTGCATCTTGCTGTGCACTCCTGACAGATCAGTGCTTTCCTTCCTATGTTAGCAGTGGGATTAAATATGTTACCTCCCCATACTGTTGTGAAGAAAGGATTAATTCATCAGGAAACTTAATTTAAGAATACTCCATTTTTCACACCATGCATAAATGTACTCATTTTAAAATATGGTTGGCGTCAGAAATGTCTGTGTACAAGTCCTATTACCAGAGTCCATATCCAAACTGGTTTCTGGACTCAGTTTGTTCATTTCATGCGTCATACCTTTTTTCCCCTAGTGTCAGATGTGCAAATGCCATGTGTTGCCTGAAAGGCAAGTAGGTTCTTTTCTGTGTCTGACCCAATCATCAGCAATAAATGTTTTATATTTTATTGTGAGGCCATATTAAATCCAGCTCTCACTTCCATAGCTCCATCTATGCTAAAGTTAGCAGTTTTAACAAAAGTAAAAATTTTGATCAGTGATGCAACCAGATGTGACTCAAACATGTGAAAGCGATAAGTCGAATAAGATGGTGGTCTTGTTAGTTGCTCACATCTCATTTCCAGCAGGAAAGGAGCAATGAGAATTCCTCCTTTTAATGTAGAATAGTCTTGGGTTGAAATAAATAGTGTGTGTGTCCCCTTGCTTTTTCAACAGCCATCCCTTATCTTACTAAAGGGAAGGGGATTCTGCCCAGTGAAAATACAGCAGAATTACCAACAACTTCCGTATTCATTTACTAAATGAAATTTTAAGTTAAGGTTGTTAAAGCAGGTCAGTCACAGGGGACAGAATTGATTTTAAAATCTTGCCCCCTCAGGTCCATATATTTTATATGGATAGTTAAGTACAATATAAACACCTAGAGGTGTTTAAGTCTCAGCTTGACAAAGCCCTGGCCGGGTTGATTTAGTTGGAATTGGTCCTGCCTAGAGCAGGGGGCTGGACTTGATGACCTTCTGAGGTCTCTTCCAGTTCTATGATTTTATGAATATGAGATTCTTCTAAAATACTCTGGTCAGTTATAGAGCTTTGCTGTACTGAAATAACTGCTTCACCACAATTGTGTGTAGTTATTTGTTCGCTAAGGTCATAAGCGATCATATCTGGAAGTTACACAGTCCTGCTGTTTGCTTAACAAGATGGGAGAGTGTTAGCTGATTGGTACTTTTGAGTAAAACTTTTGTTTTCCTTGGTGTCTACATGACCCAAACCAGAAATTTATCACCAAAGATCCCCAGACATTAATATTGGGCTAAGACAAAGCCTATGAAAAATAGGAACTTTTACAAGCATCTGAAAATAATAGTTTAGCATTCAATAGCCTCAGCCTTAATGCTGTGGTTAATTTTATGTGCATTGGTTTTTCAGTTGGTTGATACTGAAATATAGGATTGTGATTTCTCCTCCCTTCACAGCTCTTCCCTACACCCATGGAGGTTTGCATGTCGATAGTAAAATTGAGACTAAATTTCCATAGTATTCTAGTCAATGCAGTGTAGTGTACAGTGTAAATTAGAGTACCATTATAGCAATTGCACAGTATTCAAAAACTTTAGTGCCTTTACTTCACTTCTGTGTATAGGAATCATTCATCTGCCTGGAGTGTAACAACCAATGGTGAAATGTTGCAGCCATTTTTTATCACGTAACTATGTCCAACCATTTAAGACTAGAAGTCAGCAGTACCATGTGCAGTTGACCCTGCAAATGGAATTTTAAGAAGGCAGAACTTAGGCTAGGTCTACACTATAGCTGAAGGTCGGCTTACGGTATGCAATTCCAGCTACATAAAAACAGGGCTGGAGTTGCTGTATCTTAAGTCAAGATTTGGTGCTGTCCTCCCAGTGGGAGGTCAACAGGAGAAACAGTTCCATCAATGTCCCTTACTCCTCGCGAGGAGGAGTAGTTCTGGCATCTCCGAGGGTACCATCAGTGTTCGATTTAGTGGGTCTTTACTAGACCCACTAAATCAAATGCCAGATCAATTGCTGCAGAGTTGATCTCCGTAGTCTAGACGTGGCCATAGTTATGCAACTTGGAATTAGAACAACTGTTGCAAATGGCATCGTCTTGTTAACCACAAGTGGTCCCTGAAGAGAGAGAGAGAGGCAGTAATTTCTTCTAACACTTCTGCGGGCACTCCTAGCAAGGCCCCCCTTTGTGCACCCATCTGCAGGGGGAAGCAAAGTGATGTGGCTTTGCTTCCCAACTGCTAGCTGTGTTGCTCCGCTTCCCACTGGTGAGTACCAGCCTTCTCCTTCCCCTAGTGATTTGCTGGCAGCCAACAAGTGGAGTCATGTTTCTCCACTCGTCCCCGTGGCTCCTGCTGCAGTCACCAGGGTTTGCAGGCAGGCCCCTGGTGTGCCTGGAGGCTCTTGACCCTTGCCCCTCCTGCCCACTATAGAGGGGGGCATGTGGAGTCTTAAACCTCCTCCACATGTCACTAGTGTATACGGTATTTAGCAAAAGGAGAGGGGGGCCTCTTGGTGCTACCATAATACAAACATTTATTACACGGGATTGTCAGCCTTGTGGTGCCTCATTACACCAAAGTGAGTATTGAATCAATACTGATTTAATGGCAAGAGAACCGCCTCCTCAATTTTTAGTGCTATTTCTTGCAGTCAACTGATGAAATGGAAAACGACAATGTGCTTTCTGTGTAAATGTGCTCTCTGGGTGGCTTGAACATTTCTGTTCCCTGAAGAATCCTCTATGATTCTACGAGAAGTGCATTAGTGAGACAATGCATTTTACATTAGTCCAGTACAAATGGTGTAAAACTTTGTATTAGAATGAATCTAGAAATGATTTGATCCGCAGTTGTAATCAATTGCAATAAGAAATGTAGAGTGACAGCTAGGAAAGATTTACCTTGTATTTGGCAAAATCTGGGTCATGTATGCAAACAGAAGTTTAGTTGTGATTTTTCTTTTTTCACATAAGCCAAAGAGATGTAAGGTGTGGGAATGGCAGCTAATTACTGCTGGAGAAGTCTCTACTGCAGACTAATTGGGACTGAGTGATGGACAGTTCATACCTTTTTAAGTACAGCCTCTCTCCGAGTTACGGACCAAACACTTGGCCGTAACTTGATCTGTTCGTAACTCGGACCCCATTGAGTTACGCGTGATCGCGCTGTTCGTAAGCGCAAGTCGTGTTTGTAACTCGGGGCCCGCCTTTACGACCGCTCCATGGGAGCTTTGGTCGTAAGTGCAAACGGTCGTAATTCGACTGTTGGCAACTCGGGGAGCGGCTGTAATGTTTATTCTGGCAGTTTAGCAGTTGCTTCTAAAATTACTTTACCTATTGAACATTATTTTTTTTTTATTGTACTAGGAAGTTATGCTCTTGTCTTTTTCCATGTGCTGAGACTTCTATGTGCATTTTTCATCATGATGAAAATGAGCTATAAATGTTTTGTTATAGCTTTCTCCATTATATCGGCAGATTTAAATTGCAAAATTAATTTAGCTGCTGTTTGGTTTTCTGGTGGAAACAAAATGCATCTATTTCCGTTCCATAGGACGCAAGTCTTTTTAATGATAAATAGGCTCTGGTATTGACTTTGTTAAATGTATGACAATTTACATTACAAAGAACAGTTCCAACTTCAATGTGCCACAATATGTATATTATGGGAGTGCCTATTGTGCTAGGTACTGTGCATTCTTATAGAATGCCCGAAGAGCTTAGCATGAGTAGGCAAGACAAAAAGTGAGAGAATATTCACTGCCCAAAAAGTGTGGATTACACAGATGTTGTGCAGGGACATGGGAACCATTCTGCACAGCTAGGAATCCCTCTTGCTTACATCTTGGCCTTTGTTTTAGAAGCAGTTTCCTGTGTATGGGGGAGCTTTGTATTATAACTGTGTGCACCTCTACTTTCAGGTGTGGGTCAGGTGGTGCTTCAAGTTGCTGCTGCCACAAACTGCAAACATCACTATGGTGTGGAGAAAGCTGATATTCCAGCCAAATATGCTGAGGTGAGTTTGTAGGTTTTTGATTCCAGGGCTGGCTCAGTGCCTTATGTCTTGCGGGTAATTGTTATGCATTAGAAAGCAGGAAACCTGAGTGTGAATCCTAGACACTCTGGCTCCTTAAGTCAGTAAGGACTGGAAACACAGCAGTGATAAAAATGAGGAGGATTAAGTGCTTCCTGTTCCTTATAGGCCATGCTCTCTGAGTGATCAGAAACATCCATTAACTGGTCTCTGAAGAGAGCTTAGTTAAGGCCTGAAAAAGAACTAGGCAGTGTGAGGCTGTGTAACTGGGGATAGGAAGCTTATAAAAAGGGAACAAAAGTCAAAAGGGAAGATGCATGTTGAACCTAGACACCGTACTGCCTAAGCTGTGGATTTCAGGACCCTAATTAGTATCTGCTGTTTGGAATGGGACTTTGAAAGGACTGTGTCACAGAGGCTAGTGCTGTGTAAGCTTGAACGCCCCTAGGAAGAAGTTGGGAAAAGTCAGAGCATTGGGAGAGAGCTATCGGAATGCCTAATTTTTTTAAAAAAGTTTTGTAATACAGATCATGCTAAGAATGCCCCTTAGCAGCCCCAACTCTTAAAACCATTGAGTTTAGATATTAAAAATGTTAGCTGCGGAGTTACTGAGGCCTATCGAATAGCAGTGCTCAGTATGCACCCAAAGAAGTGAATACAACAAAATTTCATAATAAGGCTCTTGTACTTAGGCAAGCAGTTTTCTTTACACTTCCATTAATTCTGTGTCTATGGGGACATGCAAAGTTCAGCAATTCCAAGGGAAACATGGAATCCAAATGAGTTGCAAGCAAACAATAACAGTTGGTCAAGTTGCAGTAAGAATTCTGTACTTCCTCCAGTAAGTTGCACAGAGCTTCACACCTTTAACTTGTCCAAACTAATGGACTTTGTTTTTTTTCCACACACAAACTTTAGCTTAAAGAATGCACAAATAGCTTTTGAGCTTACTTTTCGAAGATATAGGTAAAAGGCTCTGATGCCATCATGAGTGCCATAGAAGGGCCTAGGAAGTAAGTTGTCTTTACTTTTCATAGTAATTCGTTAGAAATTTTGAGTTGGAATACTTTTACCAAATCTTTCTCCCTCATCTCCTTGCATGAGTGTTCTGACTCATTTTAGAGCAGCTCAGGAAGGCTAAGTTCCTGGCTCTTTAGTAGTAATCACTATTTAAAAACCACTGATTTGTGAAAGAAAATACTTAAAAGGCCAGAGTTTTATTTATATTAAGCCCCTTTTATGCCACTCTAGCAGTGTGAAGGGGCAATCATGTAAATGACAAGCAGGCTGTAAAGAACTAATTTTTTTTTTTTTACAACAGCATGAATAGAATATAAATTGTTAGGAGTACTAATCCTGATGTTGTTGTGTCAAATGTTTTATTACTTTACCAGGTAAACAAAGTATACCATGATGTTCCAGCACTTACAAATGGCCGTTGATTCACTTTTATACAGTTTTTAAGCTTTCACTTAAATCGTGGGAGGGGAAACTAAATTTCCAGTCTATAGTTTTGAAACTTCCAAAATGTTTACTGACAGTTCAGTGTTTCTTTGACTGTGGAAATGGAAACAGTATTTGAGTGGTGCGGAGTGCCTGGTGTTAACTCTGAAGCCTAATGGGCATTCAGATGTCAGCAAAAATGTGTCTCAGCTGTCATAACATCAGAAACCTCCAGCTGATCTGTGTCTGAATGGAGTTTCAGATGGTGGATGAAACCTGAATGCCATTTCTTTCCTCCCAGTCTGAGCTCTGGATCTATATTTTGCATTTACAGCAGGTCTTGGAAGAGTGAGAAACTCACAATTTCAGTACACATCCATTTTGGTTTTAAATGGGAATGAACCAGTATAACTGACCCTCACTGCCATAGCAGAGAATAGCACTTTCCATAGTCTATAGGAAAAGAATAATGGTGCTGCTTGTCATTCACCCCAGACTGTTGGGATGTGAAGGATTTTCAGCTCCTTTCTCCTCTCTGGCAATGGAAACCCACTGCCAACTTTGAACTACAGGTGCCATGTCAGCCTATGCAACTGTAGTCTCTCGAGTCATAGATTGACACATTCTCTCCCCCTCCCCCCCCCCCCCCCCCAACTGCTGGCAGTGTGTTGCAAGGCAACTGCAATAGCAATGGGACGAAGCATTCCTATTTATGCTTTCTTGTTAACCTTAATTAGACTGTCTTTACCTCTCCTCTTCACTATCTAGGCTCCCATAGGATTACGTTCACTGCCTCCTGCTTGCTCTGGGATTATGTAGCACAACAGCAACAGTTGCACCATCCTTGGCAGACTACTGAGCAATGTCAATTCTAAGTGTCTTTAAGGCTTCTCTGGAGGGGAAAGCAGAGAATAAGTCCGACTTTGTCCCCAGTAAGAAACTAAAAGAATAGAATTTCAGTATGCCTACATGATTTTTTCGCAGTCCAGTTAAGGTGCTAATGGAAAGAACTGCTAGAGTTTTGTCAGAGTTGCCTCTTCTCCTCTCACTGTCCTGCGACTGGTATCGCGAGATTCCTAATGGGTGGTTTTGTTTTCCCTCCCTCTTCTAGACGATGGACAGAGAGTTCAGAAAGTGGATGAAATGGTATGGGAAAAAACATGCAGAATACACAGTGAGTGAAATTGTGCTGAAAATCTTTGTGCTCCACTTATTGCTGATGTTCAGAATTTATAGGTCCCCTTCCTCCTGTTCTCCAGCCAAGATGCAGCATGAGTCAGATTGCTTCCTGGCCTTTACCTTGCTGCTGCTGAGCAAGGCTCTCAAAAATACATCTGCCCAGAGCCCTCGTCTGGACTCTCATGACATTTTGATGTGCAGTGTTGGAAATTTTGCAGTTCCTGGGAACCTCTTTATTATTAACTTGCATTTATTCAAGCTGTTTTCTGCTCCCATGAACATCATTAGGAAAATTGTTCCTTGATTAGCTTTTTACTTGGGAGAAATTAATATAATCCTGTTTTCTAGTGGTGCTCTCAGAGCCCTGAGAATACCCCAGGTTGTTTGTGTGTCATTTATTGCAACTGTTGCTTAAAAAAGAATGGTTTGCGGTCCCATACTGCCATATGCTGAATCATGGAGGGATGAGTGGGTCACTGTGGTTCCCTGATCATTTTGAGGAATTGCCATTGAGTGATTCTAGGGAATTGTCCCTTCTGTAGGGATTTAGTGAGCTATCGCTGTAGCACACCTAGCATGGGAGTAATTGACCAGGAAACAGATCCTGGTCTTCCATGTGATTTTTGCACAGCACTCTACAACTAAGCTACTGGATCAGTCTGGTCCACTTGCTTTTGAATTTCCCATTGTTTTCCACACCATATTATCCAATGGTCTCTAGCTGGTAGTTGGGGATTGGCATCAAGGAGGGTTATGTTAATTCTTCATTTGCAGAGAATGTAAAGCTCATGACAGTCTAATGTCCAGGGGTCAGCCTGGTAATGAAAGGGCTCTACTATTTCTCCTTGAGACATAGGCCGTCTGTTGGGCTAGGATAACAATGTTGCCTGTCTCAAAATATCCCTTACTGAAACAGACATGTAGCGTGGGACATGATTCCTTTTATATATTCTGATCCTCCTGGGCAAGGCTAATTTGCAGTTGGGTTAATGTCAAAGTTGCAAACTTTCCTGCTGTAAAACCGTGTGCACGCCTCCCTTACCAGCAAGTAGTCGTATGACACTCGTCCCGTGTGCTACCCAGCTGGCATGATATGAAAAGTACTCACTGAAGGCATTTCACTTATGCTCCATATAAGTTAAAGACTAGGGAAGGAACCTAAGCTGAAATGTATATTGATTTCTTGAGGCTGTGATTATGGCCACACTGTATACTACATGTGGTAGAATCTGAAGCTGCAGTGGGAACAATACTCCTTATTTTTGTTCTTTTCTTTGGAGGAAAGGTTATAAAAGCCAATGGTAAAGACCGAGGCCAAAATTTTCCTACGCGTGCCCCTAACTTAAGGCTCCCAGATAGCTTGCTTGCTTTTTCAATGGTATTGAGCAGATGGGCTCCCACTTGTCAGTGGCAGTGAGGGTGCATGGCACCACTAATATTACGCCACCTTCTATATCAGGGGTTCTCATACTGGGGTCATGACCCTCAAGGGATCACATGGTGGTTACATGGGCATCTTGAGCTGTCAGCTCCATGAGGCTGACAGCCCTGAGTCCCCATTAATTTGGATTACTCTCCTCCTCCATTTGTAAAAGCAACTCAGAGGGTTGCTTATGTGAATGGGGTCACCAATACAAAAGATTTTGAAAACAACTCAGGGGGTAGCAGTGTTAGTCTGTAACTGAAAAAAATGTAAATAACGACGAGTAGTTCTGCAGCACCTTAGGCTACGTCTAGTCTACAAAGAAAAGTTGGAAAAAGATATGCAAATTGCAAACCGCAATTTCGAAAGAGGCTTTTCTGAGATTTGGCATGTCTGCATGGCACTAGGGATGTTAAATATGGGTTAATTCAATAGTTGATTAATCCCATGAATTCTTATCGGTTAGTTGACTATTCTATAGTCCCCGGGGTGGGGCCAGAAGTCAATGTGCTCCGGTCCCACTCCTGAGGAGTCCCTTGCCACTCAATGTTGCTGCTTCTGTATCAGAGGCAGCAACGTGGGTTCCCAGGTGAGAGCAGTTCCGCGAGGGGAGCCAGTTTAAAAACCAGCTCTCCTCGTGGACTGGCTGCCTGTCACCCCTGATACAGAGGCAATAGCACAGGATGGCAGCAGCTCCTGTTGGGATTGGTCCTGTCTTGGGCAGGGGCTGGACTTGATGACTTCCTGAGTTCTCTTCCAGCTTTGATTCTATCCCAGATGCGGCATGAGCCGGAACTGAACCTGCCTGCTTGGCTCCTAATACACTTTAAATGCAGAGCCACAGTGGGGCTAGGTCTTGGACTCAGCACGAGGCTGGGCTGTTGGCCAGCCTGCTGCTAATTGTACTGGCAGGTGTGTGTGGGGGGGGAAATGCATGTAGTCTATAGCATTCATCTATACGCTTTGGTTTATTGGTTAATTGACTACACTATTCCATCCCTACACGGCACGAAATTTCGGAAAAACCTGCTCTTTTGAGCCATGTCTCCTTCCTCGTAAAATGAGGCTTACAGGGATGGCGAAAACATGTCCACTTTTTCCAAAATTTTTCCAAAAACGTGGATGCATTTCTTAGATGCAGCATTGCTTTTGGTATCCCAGAAAAACGGTGCAGTATAGATGTAGTCTTAGAGCAGGGGTGGGCTAAAGGGGCCTCTGTGGGTCAGATCTGGCCTGCCAAGAGATGGATCTGGCCCGCAGAGGCCCTGCTGCTCCCCCGCTCCAGGTTCTGATTGGCTTGGGGGGCGGAGGAGCACACACAGTTTCCGCTGCCCTGGCCCCATCTTGAGAGGAGCATGCAGCATTTATAAGTGCCGCACAGTCCTGGCTTCACGCGCTCCCTCGCCCTCAGGCCCTGATTGGCCTGGGGGTGGGGAAGCGTGCGACACCTCCTCCTGCCCTGCCAGGACTGCGTGGCACTTATAAATGCTTATAAGGGTGAAGAGAGAGTGGAGGAAACGTCGAATGCTTCCCTGCCCTGGGGCTTTGATTGGTCTGGGGCGGGGGAGTGTGGGGAAATCTTCTCCCAGCACGGGGAAGGGATGGGGCAGGCCGGCAAAGGCACTCCCCCTCCCTCAGACCAATCATGGTCTGGGGATGGGGCACCCGGAAGTATCCCAGCCCCACCCCTTCCACTTGAGGCCTCGCCCCATTCTGGTGCGGCCAGGGGCCACTTGAGAAATTTTTGAAGTGGGCAAAAAATTATTGCCCACCCCTGCCTTAGACTAACAAAAAATCTAGATGATGGTATGAGCTTTCATGGGCACAACCCATGTCTTCAGATGAATGGAGTTAAGGGATCCAGGGTACCAAAAAATAGCAAAGAAAGAGAGGAGATGTTGAGGGAAAGAAAATGGGGGAGGAAATATTGTCAATTAGTGTCCATGCTAAATGCGGCTAATAGAATGGGCTATAGGTACCCGGTACTTTTTTTCTATGTCATTTGGGTGTGGAATGTAGCACCCATCCAGGGCAGGTCTTTTTTCAAACATTGATTACAGGTGTCAGACTTGTACATGAAACCAAGTTCTGCAGCTTCTCTCTCAAGCTGGTTTTGAAATTGCTTTGTAATAGTCACTTTTAGATCCATTAGTGAGTGCCCGGGGAAGCTACTGTTATACACGGATGCCTAAATACGGGTTTAGGAGTCTTACATTAGGTCAAAACGTTCTCATCTCCATCCCCTTGTCATACATGGCAGAGTTTTACTTGCTCTCTTTTGGCAGCTATCATCCCTTTTTAATCATGAATCTGGGGGCAGCATATGTATGTGCACCTCTAACCCTAATAAGATAACTGGCAATTTCTCCCCTCCGAGCCAACATATATATGCGGATACACACTTCTTGGTGGATTGTAAAGACTCTTTCCATAATTCTTGTGGCATGGATATTGGATAAGGGAAACGAGTCCTAAATCCTTCTATATTTAGTTCCTCCACATGGCAACATGCTGTGAAGCCAGCTTGTCTTTGGCAGTAAAACAATAATTCCATCCACTACCTCTGTGGTAATACAGGCTGTTATAATCGTGACTAGAATGCACTGGAAGACACAAAAGCTTCCTCTGGATGCAGGGAATGTAGTGGTGGTAGACAATGCAACTGCACTTAGAGCTTTGCTTGCTGCTTGTAAAATGTCTAGGTTACCACCATCTCTTATGTCTCAGAGAAGGGGAGCACTACTTCCCAGACAGCTCTCAAGAGCCCAGTCTGACAATAATAATCAATATGACTAAGGATTGGGGTGGTTTGTGACTCACCAGAATTTAACTTTGTAAATTCCATTTCATACACCTGGATTAAAAAGATAAAGTAAATATTTTAGAAGACCGAAGAGTTGGGGAATAGGGGAAAGGGAGTGGAAGGTTGACAGAAATTTGTGGGAATAAGTCTCCAATGCTTGCAGCTGCTTTGTATAACTTTGGACAGTGGTATTGAGTTTGTACACAGTGTTGCTGCCTTGCTCTAACGATCAAAACTGACAGACACGAGAGAGCAATAAATCCTGTTGTTCCTCTTGCATGATTTTTTTTGCTCACAGCCAAGTATCCATAATTCTTAGTACAACTGGCTCTGTGTTCGTACTCTGAAAAAATGACCAATAATAATAGCTTGAGATTCACATTGATTCCATATCCAGTGTGCTCTGTTTACAAGTGAGGTGATGGGTCTTCCCTCGTCCAATCCCACAAATGTGATCTGGAATTTGAGAACTGAGTAGTTCTTTCTTCTGGATGGAGCATCATCACAGGCAGTGGATTCTGAAATCAGAACATAATTAATGAGTCCGTTGATTCACAGACTTAAATAAGTAAATACAAATATCTAGGTTGCTTTTCTGTAGTCCCATTGCATTTGGTCACCAGTGCTATCGAGAATAAAAAAATGAAAATATATTTTAGTGAGAAGAATCAGTAAAGAGAATTTGCATGGTCAGAATATATACATAGGCTGACCTGTTGAGTAAGATGATATTTTAACACTGTCACTTGTCAGTCCATAATTGCATTGTAAAGTTCTCCAGCTGGTGCAAAACATCTTGAGGCATTTTGGAGTTCAAGGCACCTGCTGAGCTACAGCTACTAATCATGGGCTATTACTGAAACTTTTAAAGGTAGGGGGTTCCTATCTTGGGCATGAGAGCAGAAATTTTCTATATAATAGTTGGAAAAAATAACCACCATCTGTGGCTATTAATGCCTTTACTTGTTGTTTAGGACATCCTATATCACTGAGTTACTTTAGGCTTTTGGGCAAGAGTGTTCCACTACAAACCTAAACCCCATTCTTTCATCTGTTAATTTGTTCATTGTTTTTGTCTGTAGAATAACATTTCTGGTGTCTATTTCCATGAAACTGGAACTATTCCTTGGCAGTTTTCAAGTTAGTTTCAAACTTTTTTCCAAGGTACCTGTTGATCTGAGGAAGTCAGTATTTTTTCTTATGCGATTTGAACTGGGTGATTACATGGTCTGTCTTGAGAGTTCTGTGTCCTCAATGCCTTCCACTGGTTGTCTTACCATTTCCTTAATAGGAAAGGGTTCGTTCAGTTACACATGTGCACCAGGAGAGGAGTTATGTGCAAACTTGCAGAGCTGGGGAGAGAGGAGTCTGTGCGCGGGGTGGGGGAGGGGGAAGAGGTCAAATTCACATCTTTAATGTTCAGTATGGTTGAAAGGCTGAAGTTTTTTGGTTTAGTTTGGATTGATGACAGAGGAATTCCTCTGTTCTTCCCCTACTGCTAAAAAGAGCTTGCCCTAGCCATAGGGGAAAATTCTTTCCAACTCCTGAGCCTTGGCATAAAATGAAGGACGACATGCAGATTCTTAAGGTATGGGAAGAGGTGGGTCAGTGTTATACAGGTTGAACCTCTCTAGTCTGGCACCCTTGGGACCTGACCACTGCCGAACCAGGGAATTTGCCTGACTTGGTCGGTATTGTCTAGCAGCATTGCTGCTTACTGGACTCTTAGAAAACAGTTAGGGGTACATTTAGACCTAAATAACAATGCAGAACTCTTAGAGCTAGGACTGTTGGCTGTAAGGAAATGTTAAGGGACTGCAGGAAATTTAGCTTCACTCATAAGTGGACATCCAGCTAATTAAAATCATGCCGGACCATGGATGTTGCTGGATTGAGCAGTTCCTTCTTGCCCCCCAAATCGTGGTATACAAGTTCCCATGGAGTCCCTATGTTAGCCATTTTTGTAGTCCCCAAATCCCATCTTCGTAAAAAGCCTGCGGAGTGAGTGGCTGTTAGTCTGTAACTTTAAAAAAAAAAAAAAAAAGAGCAGTCCTATGGCCCCATAGAGACTATCAAATGTATTACGTCGTCAGCTTTTGTGGGTAAAGCTTCATCAATTGAGTTGGAGCACAAATAAATACATACATTTTTCTCTCCAGCTCATCTGATGAAGTGGGTTTTAGCCACGAAACCTTGGTGACCTAATAACTTTGATAGTCTCTAAGATGCCATAGGACTGCTCATTGTTTTTATAATATCTTGAGGGCATCCATATAGCAAGTGGTCTTGCTCCAGTTTCCTTGCTGAACTTTTAAATCCAGTGTGGACACTACTGTAAATCTGGTTAAAGATGAGGGTAAAACTAGGATTCGCTCTTGTTTTGTAAAACCTTGTTTGTCTGGCTTTAGCTTTTTGAAATCAAAGGTGGTTTGGATCATAGTGTTCTTTATCCAACCTTTCTATCACTTTGATCTGGAAGACAGGAGTGCCTGGGGAATAGGGAATCTAGATTATAGAATTGTGGGACTAGAAGGTACCTTGAGAGCAGTCAAGTGCTCTGCAATCATATATGCATGATTCTAACTTCCCAGATTTCACTTGAGGCTCTAGCTAGATCTAATGGCTACTTAGAGTTGTGTATCTGATTTATCCCCCACATAAGCAGACTGTATCATAGAAGGAAACCTCACTTGCCAAGGTATTTATGCATCTTGTCCAACCCCCACAACTGAGCTTGTGTGCATTAGTGGTGGATATATGTATTCCCTACACCAGTGTCTTTTTTCCCCTCTTTGTAACCTGCAGGCCTCACCTAGCTTTTCTGGTAGGTTTTGGGTGTGGCCTGGAAGTCACGTGTTGTCTCTTTCACAAAAGTCTTCCTTCAGAACAAAAACAGGCTGCCTTGATACCTCTTGCACGGATGTATTTTGCAGGCTCGTAACGGTCATTGCCTGTGCATAAAAGCTTCCATTGCCTAACTGAGCTGTCTGCAGTAAGGGTGTGGGCAGGATGTGTATTTGTCCTAGATATTTTTGAATGCCCTATTTCAGCGGGAAACTTGATGTTTTGGAATTTGAAAAGCCCTCCAAATGTCCCCTGTGGCTTTGACATAATGCCACGTTTCAGAGGTTTGGATTATTGCCTCTAGTTATTTTTGCAACGAACACGGGCTTAAAAATAACCACGTGTACTTTTCCAGGCGGAATGACCTGTTTTTGTGAGCCAAGCACTTTGCCCAGCGATTGCTAGAATGAGACTGTGCAGTCAGAGCTTTACAGCAGAGCCATCTAATGCGGGTCTGGGGAAGAGAATATTAGCTCCTGTTAGATTTTGGAGCCCAAAGCTCTGGGAAAATGGATTGGCCTTTAGAAGCAGCTATGGTTATCTGTTATAATGAATATAGGCCTGCAGTAGTGTGTTTCTTATTGCTTCCTAGGGGTGTGACATGCCAGTTTGCTTGGAGTTGCAGACTTCAGCTACTGTGAGCATATTCCTGCAGTCTCCAAAGAGCAAACAGATCTGTCTGAAAACCTGAGGGAAAACCTGCCTCTGCTTCTAAATTTAGAAACAGTGGGGGCTGGCTGCTCTCTGAAGTGGATTTCAGTGAGCTAATTATCAGTTTAGATAAAGCAGGTCCCCTGCCTTGTCTAATAGATGAAAATATCTGCATTACAGATGGTCCTTTCCATTCATTATTCACTAAGGAGATTACATTTCTGTGTGTGAGAGCGCGCACTGTGGGAGGGAGGGGTACATGATTGAAAGAGACTGAGTGCATCCCTACTGCTGTTACTGCCATCTCACACTGTCAGGCTGTGGTTTTCCTGTGTGACCTCGACAGCACAGCATTCTGTACTTAAGCATGAAATAGCCCTTCGGAAACTGGCTGGGTAGGTTTTTAATTACCATGGAAGAGCACACATTTCCTTACCAGTTCTTCCAAGTGAAATTTGGGGATTCTTGTTTGGGCCAGTTGTTTTGGGTCCTGTTGAGAGATCTCACTTAGTGTTCTCCCTTGGGATTGGTGAAGGTCAGGTCTATAGCAGTGCTGCTATGTCACAAAAGGTGATCGGTAGCTAGATCTCTTCGCTTCCGAAGTTTAAAAAGCATCTCTTATACCACAGTCATCAAACTTCACAGCAGGCAGTTCTCCTGCCTTGTTGGCAGGAGGTATACTGCTGCAGTTAAGGGTAGAAGCTCGTAAATGGCTTGAGAATTCATCAGCAGGATTCAGAAACTGGCATTAAAAAAAGCATACGATTTCCACACTGCTTTTAAATAAATGCTGGTGGGTAACTGGTGAAGAAGCCCCTTCCTTGCTTCCATATTGAGAAATGTACCTACTAACTGGATGTAGGAAACTGTTTTATAAAACAGTTGAGTCACAGCCATGTTTAAACATGGCTATTTTTATAGAGGAGATGGAGGCCAAAATTACTACCCTTTTTTATGCCAGTTTGCCATTTCTGGAGCAGTTTTTACCCAAGCACTGGCTAAACATGGGCTACCTCTTGGAATATAAAAATAACCATGTTTGAATATGGTTATGTGGTCCTCTTGATTTATAATATGGCTACTTATTGGCTGGGTAGATGGGGAAGAAAACATTTTCATGTTTAACCCAGGAATGTGCCTTATCAGGGTTAAAACATGTTTCCTTGATTTGGTTAAAATACCTTTTTTCTGTTTGCACAGACAGGATGAATCTATAACACAGTTGGGGTCACAACTATTTTTATAAGTACCTGAAATCTAGTCACTGTAATTAAAAAAAAAAAAAAAAAGCAAGTATGTAGCACTATTTCTGATGCTATTCCAGCCCTAAATCCTCCAACTAAGTGATTGGCTTTATAGTATATGCCCCACACAGACAGGAGAAACTGTAATTGTGGGGAGACAAGTGAAACTAAATCAACACAGTGATGTCAAATGTACAAAGTAAACAGAAATAATTTGTTTTGCCCTCTAATACGTTTGTCAGTCATCTGAGATACTAGCTGTAACCATGGTAGATAAGATTTTCAGACAGAAGTTTTGAAGTCTTTCAGACAATTACATTGAAAGTGTACTTTCACTTGGTTTTGGCAGAGCCTAAAAAGTATATGTATTGAAGTGTGTTTGACTCATGCATTTATCAGTCCCTCTTGGTCTCACATGATTGTTTTAGCTTTTAAAAATGTTCAGGAGTTTGTCAGTTCCTCTTTCCATTTTATTCCAATCCCTAAAATGAAGTTTATTCTGCAGTAAAAGAGCATGGGTTTAAGATAGTTACTCTTCTGTTTAACAGAGCTGAATGACTATAAAATGTGTGTTTAAGCTTTGTGCTTAGAATGAGTATTTTAGCCTAGTGGTCAGAGACTGAAATTATGGATCCATTTGCATCTTCTGACCAGCTGCTTTCATTTAGAAAGCTTCTAATTTAGGTCCGTAAGAAACTTTTCATTCTCTTACCATGGAGTTTGATATTTAAACCTTGTTCCACATTCTTATTGCTGTTTGCTGTAAAATTTTGATAACTCCTGCCTTCTACAAATGGAAGGGATGGATTCCAGCATTGTTTTTGTTGCTGAGGCTATGTCTACACTTAGCTGTTCTTGCGCAAAAACCTACGGAGCGTCCACACCTCAAATGTGCTTTTGTGAAAGGAAGTTGGCAGTAAATTGGCAGAACAGAGTGCTTCTTCCAGTGTAGGTAAACTTCCTTCTATGAGGCATAACTCCTACAGCTGTTGCACAAAAAGGCAAGTGTGGATGCGTCACAGGGGTTTCTTGCGCAAAAAGAGCCTATCCGAAAAAGCACAGGTGTCCTGATGGCCATTCTGTGAATGGCCATCAGAGTTTTCTTGTGCAAGAGTATCCATGCAGTATGGACGCTCTCTTGCACAAAAGGTGTGGACGTGCTCTTGAACAAGAAGTTTCTGCACAAAAACTGTTGTGCAAAAGGCTTCTTGCGCAAGAAGCCTGCAGTGTAGATGTAGCCTGAGACTGTACACCACCTTCTGTAAAATTCACTGAAGTACTGATGTTAGGAATTTTTGTCGTGTCATCTCATCTGGTGGAGAGGACTACTCTATTGCCCTGTCTCTGCGGAATTTTCTAAACTGACAACATTAGTGAGCACCCTAATGTAGGCCATTGTTTTGATAACTCTGCGCAGAGCTATATAACCATGTTAAATAGTCTGATAAACCATCCAGTGCTCCCAACATTAACACCAAGGACAGCAGTGCCAGTGTTAGCAATTGCAGAATTCTTTTTTACAGATAGTACTTAGGGTAGACAAGGCACATGGTAGTCTTTCTCAGGAATAATGACTTAAATTTTGCATAATAGAGCAAAATGCATCGACTATTTGATTAGTCAGCCATTATTTAACATCCTTAGAGTATACTAGATATCTGTCATAACCAGCATCATTGAAATTTTTTTCTTAATTAACCAAGTGCAGCCATTTTAGTATTTGGAGTATTCTATATTGTAATTACTGAGAATACTGCAAATTAGTAATTTTTAGGTAATACTTCAAACATCAAGGGCAAGTCTATGCTAGAATTGCTGCATCAGTGCTGGTGTGCAGCTGTAGTACCTGTAGTACGTCTGGTAGAGATGCTCTGTGCTGACTGCAGTTAGAGCTGTGAACTCTCAGCATCCCTGAAAAATCCGATCTTTGGGGCCTGAGCGTTAGCCCCCAGCCACTGAGGAAACGGAAACTCGTGGACATGTTTGCATATTTCAGGCTGAGTCTTCTCTCCCCCTCCTGCTGCACCCCTATGATGGACAAAAAAGGGGAGTTGAGAAGATGATTCATTTAATGTATGTGATGCGCTTGGGTACCGCTGAGATGAGTCCAATGGAGAAACCAATGAATCAATAAAACCTTGTGTGGTGGTGCACAATTGGCATGGTAGGCAGTAAATAAGGCATGAGCCACACACTGAATGGTTATCCTTAGGAGTCAAAGGACAGCTGTGGCACGGGAGGCTTTGTTTTTGTTTTTGTTTTGTTTGAATGGAGTGGGGTAGTTGGCTCTGAGGCATTTCCTGAAGATTTCAGGTGGCCCTATTCATAACTAGCATTACAGAGTTAGTCTAGTAATGTGAACCTTGCCTTGTCCGGTGTACAAAGCTGCAAGACATTTACATTTTGTCTATTTTTTTTTTATAGCTGGAGAGAGGTGATTTCCTCTCAGAAGAATGGAAAGAGAGAATTGCAAACACAAGGTACAGTAGAACAGTTGATTATAGCTTTATGAATTGGTAATATTTGTCAGTATATTCTAATGGGATAATGGGAATTGAGGATGGTCAGCTCATGATTCTTAATTTCCATAGCTAATATTTAAAGCTTATATATGAACTTTCAGACTAGTAATAGTATGGAGAGCCTGATAAGTGCCAGGCGGAATGGTTTTTCATGCATTCCCAGAAGTATTAATTGGAGTTCCCAGCATAAATTTCTCTTACTCAGCTGAAGATGGCCCCTTTTGTCTTAGCATTTCCTTTCTGTGTCAGTGACTCTCGCAAGCCGGCTTGAGTGACTGGCACTTCATATGCCTGGGAGAGCTGCTTACCTTGATAGTAAGGCTGAGCTAACTGAAATTGGCTATTCCATTATATATGATTCTCTTGGATAGTTGAATATTTATGCAAACTGAAGATCTGCATTTAGAGATGGAGTAGTTTTTTTACTACAGCATATTGCTGCTGAAGAGGGAAACACTCCTAAATTTTTGTGAAAGGTGACATGTTCATAGAGACATGTTAATAGATACTAATCAGGTACCATATGATAGAAAAGAAAAATACATTAATGCAAATGTACTTCTAGACTACCCCGTTGCTGGGAGGGATAGAAAATAGTTTATGAAGAGGCTTGTTGAGACTCTTTTCAGGGCTGTGGCAAGTTATGGATAGTTTCCAAGACCTCGTTTAAAAGCACACACAGAAGAGGCGTCTGCCAGGCTGGTTTTTGCATTACTATGTATCCCAGTTCAACTTCTTGGGCTGCCTTTTAATTTGTGGGCAGACTTGTCCCAGCCATGCAGTGTGGTATGGTTTTACTCATTAGGTGTTTGCATCTTACACATACATCCTTCTGTACCCCTTCCAATTCTCCTATGTCTTTAGAACCATTTTGAATATAGGCACTAGATGCACCTACAGATGTGAATGGTTAACCAGCTAATTGTCTGGGGCTGCTCTATCTGTGCTGCGATCTGCTGCAGGCCCCCTTCTAAGTGGCTAGCCAGTTAAACACAAAATTTAACCGGTCAACTGATTAAATGGGATTTTACACCCCTACCTTCAATCTGGCAGAACCAGACTGCTAGTGCTGGCTCCAGTGGAATCGGCTCTCCTCCTCTGGCCCTGGGCGGGGTGGAGGCTGCGTATGCTGCTTCGGCTGGCCACTGTCACTTGGCAGTATTCACAGTGCAATGGAGTGATTGTCTGCCAAGGGGTCACAGCACATCACTTCAGCAGCACAAACACTGCAGTGAGGTTGTGAGCAGATCATACGATGACTGGTTCATGTGCCCACTTCCACATTGACTCCAAGGACAGGATGAGAGCCGCCCCTGAGCAAGGAAGGCAGTGGTAGCGCTGACTCAAGTTCAGGGTGGACCAGATCAGATCTCATGCTGTGGATTGTTTGCTATTCCACGTGAAGACAGTGGTAGATCAGTGGCAGTAAAGGATTTCTGTGTTAGTTTGGTTCATATGTAGTTGGTTGCCTTCCTGTCCCATGACCTTCTCCTCCCTCCCACAAAAGATCATAAAGCAAAAGGTTTTTCATTCTCAAGCCGTAGTCATTTGAATTTGCTTTTGTGAATACAAATTGATCAACATCTGCTCTTATTTTTGATTGATCAATGGATATTTTGACCCAGCTCAATTTCCTAATAAAGTGAAATTTCCCCTTTCATTTTCGGTTGTAAGCAGAGGCAGCATCCTAGCTGATGGCCTTTTTTTTCCCTTGGATTTTTAAGAGCACTTCTAGCGACTTCATTTGGTTAAAGGTTTTTATGACACCATCCCCAATCTGACAGAATAATTTACCTAATCTAAATTGTGCTTCTAAGAAAGCAGATAAGGCATTCCAAAGGTTCAAACTCTTAAAAATGCGTTTACTTTTGCACACCCATAATTATTGTTCATATTTCTTATCTCGCGACTGCTGATGCTTAAGCAAGATGTGTGGCATTTTATTATTCATACTGTCTGCACTTGTGGTTTTAGCAGTCTGCACTGAAAAGGCACTAAACCAAATAAGGGGGAAATCTAAGTTATTTTGGTCTCCAATGTGCATAGTAAATATTCCATCTAAACAAACATTTTAAAAATGATTTCAGATTACTTCATTTCTTTTCTTTCTCCCCTTAAAATTCTGGGGGCTTTTTTTTGCATAGGGGGTGAGAAGCAGGATAAAAGGCATGCACTTTTGGCTTTACTTGCCAGACAAGATTTCCCATATCTGTAAGAGTAGGGGTGGGCAGCAGAAAGATCTTTTTTTTTTTTATTCTCCCATAGGTGTTCTTAAAATTGTGGATTTTATATATAGCTCTGGCTATGTCTAGAAATGTATGTATCTGTTGTATGGAGGCATTAGAAGGAGAAAATACAACAAATTAGTTAACTTTGCAAAGAAATAAATCCTTACAAAATAGATGGCATTGTCTGGAAAAAGTATCTTGAAGAGCTTGATCCTGCAAGAGACTGAATAACTTCTGAGAGGTGTCAAGCATACTTATATCTCACTGAAGCCAGTAGAAGACATTTGGAAACTCACAATATCAGACCCAAAGTTAAATGATTTCAAAATTAACTGTGTAACATATATTCACCATTTGTAATATGTCCTGTTTCTTACTGCTTATGGCTGAAGGTCTTTTTTCCCCCCACTTCATGACACTTTTCACCTTTGCATTGTCATGTCTTCTTGTAATTTTCTCAATTTTTCAAGGCTTAAATATTTTTTAGGGTGATGAGATTTAATCCGTCAACCATGAAAGACACACATGTTTCAAGTGTAGGAGAGCCAAAGACAATCTGAGGACAGTAAGGCTACATCTGCACTACATGCTTTTTGTGCAAGAAGCCTTTTGCGCAAGTGTTTTTGTGCACACACTTCTTGTTCAAGAGCACATCCACACCTCAAAGCACATTGATGTGCTTTTGTGCAAGAGAACATCCACACTGCATGGATGCTTTTGCACAAGAAAGCTCTGATGGCCATTTGCAGAATGGCCATCAGATCACCTGTCTTTTTTCCCCATAGGAGTTTCTTGCGCAAGAAACTTCTCTGGAGCGTCCACACTTGCCTTTTTGTGCAAGAACTCTTGCGCTAAAGGGAGTTATGCCTCGTAAAAGGAGGTTTACCTACACCAGCAAAAGCCCTCTCTTCTGCTGTTTAACTGTTGATTTACTTGAGCAAAAGTGCATTTGTGGTGTGGATGCTCCACGGGGTTTTGCGCAAAAACCTTGCAGTGTAGAAGTAGCCTAAGATTTGTTGAGCGAGAGCTAGGAGAAAGATTGTCTACCCAAATGCCTTGGTATTAATCTTCTGAAAAGACCTGTTGTATTTCACCATCATTTATGGGATTAAGAGGGTGTTTGGTAAATAAATTCCTTGTGAATACTTCTTCAAATTACCAAAGTATAATAGGATTCAGTAGATATCTGTCAAGACGGGCTGTCAGCACTTCTTAAGTGTGATTTAACAAGTCCCATCAACATGTCAGCAGTAGCTAAGCTCATGTGCACCGTGAAAAGGCCACCAGACATCATGGAGGCATAGTGAACAAACTATAGTAAAACTCCCAATAGTCCTGCATTCAGTAGTTCACCATCAAAATGGCAAGAGCCTAGTGAGTGAGCTTCGTCAAAAAATGAGTCACAAGGTAACAGCGGCAGCCGCTGAACTGAGCAAAAAGGGTAAAAAAGGCTTAAAAAAACTAAAACATTACAGTATACTGTATACAGTATGTACAGTAAAAAGGGTTAAGAATACTTTATATACAGTGTGTGTGTAATAATATATATATATATATATATATATATATATATATATATATATAAATAAATAAATAAAAACCAGTTTATAGTACCTCCCGATAGTCTGGCATATCTGATAATCCGGCACCACCTAGGTCCCATAGGTTCCGGATTATCGGAAGTCTACCATATTAATATTATGATGGTGAAACTTGCCAGTGTAGTTCTTAACTTATGAATTCATGGCACGGAAGCTGCTGATCTGATTAATGGAAGTATCATAATATGACACTTTTTTCACATGTACTTATTTACCAAAATGTTACGGTGAATGCTGACTCTAGCTTATTACTTTATGTAGCTTGCAAGTAGAAATGTTCTGTTTCTTGAGTAAAATAGTTATCCACCCTCTGGATACACTGTATTCTCTTGTTTCAGAACCGTGAACATCATTCATAGAAGGTAGTTGATTTCATAGAGGTAGCAGTGTGTATAAAATAAGATGCCATTTGTCTGTTCCTGTTTAATAACTAGACCATTATCTTGCAGTGTTATTTTTGTGAATAATTTTGCCTTTGGTCCTGAGGTGGATCACCAACTGAAGGAGCGATTTGCAAACATGAAGGAAGGTAACACATCGAACTTAAATTCTTTTCCGTTGGTTTTCTCTTTCCTGCGGGAGCTGCTGAATATTCTGCCGTTTTTTGCTGCACAGTAGTAGCTGTGAGTTGCTGTACGTGGATTCAGTGTTTACTAGCTGCTGCAGCATGCTGCCTGTTCCTGATTTGCTATCTCCAGCAGCCAGCTTCCAGTTTAAAAGTCTTTTGGAATCATAAGACGCCCCACAATGTCTATTGCATTCTTCTAAATGTTCCTGCTATATACATGTGCACATTGTTTCTGTGGCAGAAGGGTATTTCCATGGCAGCATTTTTCATAACATTTTTTGAATATTTAATCCTGAATGTGTTTTTCAGCTTTAAATACTCTATTTATATGCAAAGTTCTGTATTGAAACAACATGATGATTGTGCTTAAAAACCTGCACTAACACCCTAGATCAGTGCCTCTGAAACAAGAGTCCTCAGAGCCCTTTGCTGTACTTGATAGAAAAATTCATTGTGAACCAAACTGGGATGGGGTGATAGATCTTTGTCCTATGAATTTGCCCACATATTAGAAAAGATGGAGCAATCACGTCCCTCAATTAACATTGAAAGTCCTAAACCATTAATCTTTTAATCCTAACTTGCTATTCACACTTTACTCAATGTCACTGTCCAAACTGATGGGCTTCATTTTGTTTCATTTGGTTACTTTATCTACTAGTTATTATGTACTATACTACATGCTTGGGTTCAGGTGGGGTTATTAATGAGGAAACTGATCCTTCAGCATCAATCTGTGGTTCTGCAGTGGCGGTGATGACATTTTTATAGTTATCTAAAGCCAGGTTGGTAGATACCAGTTTACGAGGAACAGAATGGAATGGATGTGTGGACAGCTGCCACAGTGGCTACTAATTGGCAATTTTACCTCCTCTCAATAAGTAAAGCAAGGTCTAAATGGACTTGGAGCCTGGACTGCCTTTTCTGCCTACGAGTAGCTCTCCATGCAGGTCTTAAGGACACTGGTGGCCGGGGCGGTGAAAATTTGCAATGCCTCTGCTTTTGTTGTGATAAGGCTTGGATCTTCATGGGTTTGTAGACATTGCAAAAAGAGACCTGTGGCAGCAAGTCTGTCAGCTGACTGGGGCTTGTGCTGCAGGGCCGAAAGTAAGGTTGTATGGTGCAGTCATCCCCACTTTGGCTGGATCCTGGGCTCTGAGATCCATGGCCCCTCACTGGGTTCGGAGCCCAGGCTTCAGCTGGGGGCCATATAGCTACACTGCTTAGCTCCATAGTACAAGCCCCAGTGAGTTGACCTAGGCTGGTAGACTCAGTATCCTTGAGTGAGTGTGGCTGGTAGACTCAGTATCCGTGTATATGTGTGTGTGTGTGTGTGTGTGTGTGTGTGTGTGTGTGTGTGTGTGTGTGTGTGTGAGATCTTTAGTACAGACACAGCACAAGATCAATTCAACATGTTCAACTAGTACTAAATTAATTAGGTGAGTTGCAGTTAAGAGGCTTTGTGGCCTCCTGGATTAGGCATGGCTCTGGAAGCCAGCAGCTGCAGAGTTCAGTCACACTGTGCCACTGAGCAGTCATTCAGTCTGTCAGGCTGGCAGGGCCTCAAGCAGAAGGGGCCGAACCAGGGTACTTCCCTGCTTCCTCACCCACAGATCATGAATGGTCTGGGGGTGGAGGATTGCCTTTGCCCCTCCCCTCAGGTTTCCCCTGGGCACCTATGCCCCTGGCGGTGGAAGGAGATTTTGTGTACACCCCCTTCTGTCCCCAGGCCAATCAGGGCTTGTGGGTGGAGGAGCACACGAAGCCTCCTCCCACCCTGCCAGGAGCACGTGGTGCCTCTAAGCACTGCACGCTCCTTGCAAGGCAGGGGTAGAGAAGAGGAAACTTGGTACACTTCCCCCCCCATACCCAGGCCCTAACTGACCTGGGTGGGGGGGGTGGAGCAGCAGGGCCTCCATGGGTTGGATCAAGCCACTCGGGGGGCCGGATCCGGCCCGTGGAGTCCCTTTTGCCCACCCCGGTCTAGGGGCTCCTTACCATCTGAAAACCAGGTAATCTAATTGCATGTTTTAATATAAATTGCGTATTGTATTGTTCTCAGTGGATCACCTTTCACTAGTCAGAACTGAATGCTAATGAAGGCTTGTGAGAACTTAAGTAATGAAAAAAATGGGAGGGCAGTGCAATTTTAAAATCATGCTTGTAAAAATTATTTACTCATCAAAGGCTTGCTCTGGAATATATGGCAATGCCCTGGAGCACTTCACAGTGGAAGCAAATGAACAACAAGTTTGCTTTGTGAAAGAGGCGTCTCAGCCAGGTTTGGATGAAAATGAAGAGAACCCCTGAAGGGCAGGGAAGGCAAAGGGGTGTAACAGACTTCTTTAGAGAGCAGATTGACAGTTTAATCTGTAGAAAGTGTGCTAGGACTGTTTTAAATATAATTTTTTACTTCCAGTATTCTTAACCATCACTTGAATCTCTGATCATTTGGGGGGGGGGGCAGTCTTGTTTTCACGATAAATGTATCTAAGATGTGGTGTGAAGCAAAGTGGTGATCCTGAGTTGATCCTACAAGCTGTTTGGGACCAGTACACTTGGTCATTCAATGAGCACGCAGCCAGGAGGGGCTGGACATCACAGGGAACTCCCAGGATTCAGGGCTTCCCTTCACTAGCTTGTGCAGAGGGAGTGAGGCCTACAAAGTAGTGCTTGTGCGCCACAGGCTGGCGGTTTCAGACTAGACCCCTGGCAGGCACAGATAAGACTGCTTCACCCTAAGGGCAGGTGAGGTACCTCAGAACCCTGGACTCCACTGGGGAATGTCAGAGTTGAAATAAGTGCCTTGCTGAAGGTCTTAGGAACACAGGACCATAAAGTATCTCCTGGGTCAATAAGTCCAGTCCCCAAACACCAGAATTAGAGTTGGGAAGAGAAGCCAGGTCTCCTGATTCCCAGTCCAGTACCCAGCCACTGGAGTAGGATGCTTCCATGTCTCATGCCTCCAACTAAATACAAATTAAATGCCCGACTCTGAAGTAAAGCTAGAGATTCAAACATACGGCAACTCTCCTGGCTTTGCTTGGTTTGTGACACAGCTAGAACGTTATGGAATTTACTTATTTTGTTTATGCCTGGGCTTGGCCTCACAGGGAATAATCCTGTGTGAGTAGCACTCCCACAGCTACTTCAAACTGTGATAGCCCACTCTATACATCTGCCTTGCAAGAGTGGTTAAATCACTATTTCTGTAATATCTGTCACAACTAAAACTGTCACATGTCCAAAGGACTGAAGGGGTGGAACAAACATAGTGAACTAAAAATAACCCAGCCACGTAAAAGATCATCATGGCATTCTTAGAGATTTCCAACTGCTAGCTTTTATGGCTCAGCTTCTTATGAAAAAAAGATCTGAGTATTAAATGGTAACTCTCTCCAAGTTTGAATATTATCTAATACATACTCCACACCAATGTTCCCTCTAATTTTTCCCACCCCAGAGCAGAATGAATTTTGTTATGTGCACCAGTATGGAGGTGATGCGTGACACGTCACCTCCACACTGGTGCACACAACAAAATGCCCATGGCAGGGGTGAAGTCAAGGGGTCCTGTGTGAGAGTGCAGGCTTGGGGTGCACGGGCTCTGGCTGGGAGTGCAGGCTCTGAGATGGGACTGGGGGTGAGGGGCTCAGGTCAAGGTGAGAGAGGTGAGGACTCCAGCTGGGGGTGCAGGCTATAGGGCTGAGGGGTTTGGCAGGAAGGAGGGTGCTCCACGGCTACTGCCAGGACTCCTCCAGCTCTCTCGCTCCCTCCCCCCTCACAGCAGCACCTGGGCTGAAGGAGTTGGGGGAGGGACCTCTCCCTGCCATGGCAGTTCCAGGACTGCGTTGGAGCCAGAGTTGGGTCACCCTGGCCAGGTGTGAGTAAAGTCACTCAACGGCTGGAGGCCATCCCTCCACCAGCCATGGCAGGTTGTAAAAGAGGCTGGGCTAAGTTGGGGTGGCCTAGGTCCCAGGATGGGTTCTTTGGGCATCTGCATGGCATAGGCAGCTGAGTGGCTGTACAGCTTACCAGGAACTTAGCTCCGCACCTACAGGACATAGGTAAATAAAACAAGAGACACTTAAAACATTTCTTAAGTGGTCCCTGGCAAAAAATTACAGACTTTAAGAACATCATTTTCTGTATATTAACGTGACTCCTTGCGTAACATTGTGCTTGCATTTTGCAGTGAAGTCTATGATTGGTGTGACATCAGCTTTTATTTGAGACCTCACATGACACACTTTTGTAGGCTAGAATGTAAATATCACACTCGAGATTCCTGTAACCCCTCAGCATGTCCCTTGCCATTAAGAGGTCTCTGTGGCTATATTTTCCCGACAACAAAATGGGAATAATTATTTTTAGAATATTTTGAGGTAGAGGTGCGTGTGTGCGCACGTGCTAGCAGTGATGGTTTTGGGGCTTTTTTTTTTTTAATATCTTAAACAAAAACTTCAAGCTTTTTGAAAGTGACTCAGTGGCGTTAATACAATTTCTCATAGTTGCTATTCAGATACTAAATGTAAAGCAGCATCTAGCCTTCTTTCTCCAGAGAATTTTGGTTAAAGAGTAGTGGTAACTGGCTCGCTTATGTCTTTTTTCCCAGGTGGCAGAATCGTGTCCTCAAAGCCTTTTGCACCTCTAAACTTTAGAATAAACAGTCGAAACTTGAGTGGTAAGATTCACTTCTCTCTGCTTAAATGTGACTGTGTGGTGTTCGGTATAACTTTCCCCTTAAAAAAAAAAAAAATCAATAGAAAGCTCTAGTTGTATATTAAAGCTTACACAGGGCTGCAGGTCTTTCCTCTTTTCCCCTCCCCCCCACTCCTGGACAGGGGCTGCTCCAGCCAGGTGGGAGTGCCCCTCGTCTGTGGTGCCCCCCTGGGCAGGGAGCTGCTCCAGCAGGAACCAATAAGCCTCACTCTTAAAGGAAGCAGCTGGCGCAGTCACCTCCTGTTACTGCTTTGCTTTTAAAATCTGACCTGTTAAATGTGTATTTAATAAAACTGCTTTGGTGACAATAATGTTACCTTCTTTTAAAGCTTTTTGTATCCATCTTCTTTGGGGCATTCTTAAAAATCATTAGAGGGCAATATTTCATAGAACATCGCATGTTAGAACGAAGCGACCTTGAGAGATCGAGTCCAGTCACCTGCCCTCCTGGCAGGACCAAGCACCCTCTAGATAGATCATCCCTGCTGTCTATCCAACCTGCTCTTAAATATCTCCAGTGATGGAGATTCCACAGCCTCCCTAGGCAACTTACTCCAGTGTTTAACCACCCTGACAGAAATTTTTCCTAATGTCCAACCTAAACCTCCCTTAAGTTTAAGCCCATTGCTTCTTGTCCTGTCCTCAGAGGCCAAGGAGAACAGTTTTTCTCCCTTTTCCTTGTAACATCCTTTTAGATACTTGAAAATCACTATCATGTGCCCTCTCAGTCTTCTCTTTTCTAAACTAAACAAGCCCAATTCCTTCAGCCTTGCCTCATAGCTCATGTTTTCTAGGCCTTTAATAATTTTTGTTGTTGTTCTCTGGACCTTCTCCAGTTTTCCCACATTTTTCTTGAAATGTGCCCAGAACTGGACTCCGTAATCAAAGTGAGGCCTAATCAGTGCCGAGTAGAGCAGAATGACTTCTTGTTTCTTGCTCACAACACTGTGGGTAGTGCATCCCAGAATCACGTTTGCTTTTTTTGCGAAAGTGTCACACTGTTGATTCATATAGTCCACTATGATCCCTAGATCCCTTTCTGCCGTACTGCTTCCTATACAGTCACTTCCCATTTAGGGTTGCCAAGTGTCCGGTATTCACCCGGACAGTCTGGCATTTTTGGCTCCTGTCCGGTAAAAAAAAAAAAAAAAATTCAGAGAATACCGGACACCTAAAACGTTTGGTATTTTCTGAATTTTTCCCTGGCCAGGAGGCGAAAATGCCAGGTAGCTGGCAACCCTACAAACACTCAGTGCCCGCCCCGCCTCCCCCCAGCTCCACTCTGGTCCCCAGCCTCCCCCCCCCCCCCCTTAGTCCTCCAACTCCAGCCCTCATGCTTACCTGGTTCCCCAAGGCTGCTAGCACAAAATGGCTGCTGGCCAAAAAACCTAGGGGAAGCAGTATTGCTTCCCCTGCGTCTTAGTGCTCAACGACTCCCTTGTTCCTATCCCTGAACTTAAAGGGGACATGCTGTTTAATGCTCAACAGCTTTAGTCTCTCCCCCTCCCCTTTTTTTTTTCTCCAACAGAATTTTTTCCCAGTTTTTTTTTTTGTGGGGCGGGGGGAGAAGTGGAGGGCGGGAGTTCGGCATTTTGGTTTCAGCCATCTGGCAACCCTATTCCCATTCTGTATGTGTGAAATGGATTGTTCCTTCCTAAGTAGAGTGCTTTGCATTTGTCCTTATTAAACTTCATCTTACTTACCTCAGACTCTTTCTCCAGATCGTTTTGAATTTTGACCCTATCCTCCAAAGCAGTGGCAACCTCTCCCAGGTTGGCATCATCTGCAAACTTAATAAGTGTACTCTCTATCCCATCATCTAAATTATTGATGAAGATACTGAACAGAACCGGTGAAAACAGACTGTGCAGAACCCCACTTGTTATGCCCTTTCAGCAGGATTGTGAACTGTTAATATTTGAGCCAGACCAGACTTAAAAAAATTTAGTTAAACAAGTGATCTTACTGAGCATATCCTAAACCTTGTATTTGTCCTTATGTAATGTTCGTATACATTCAGACTCAGTTGGTTTATTGTCTTTCAGAAGAAATAAGTATCTGTAATCTCTCCTACACATTCATGCCATTGAATTAAGCATTTGCTGACTACAGCATTCTGTAGTTAGGTTTAAAGCCTTGGTTACAGCCAAAGCTTTTGCCTGGATATGTGACAAGTTTCTAACAAAATTAAGTCCCCCATGTCCATACTGTTGTAACTGTATTGCCAGTGGGTTCCTCAAACCAGTTATTTTGAAAGAATAGTTGGGCTCATTGTCAGATTGAAAGCCTACTGTTGCTACTTTTGGTCCAAGATGATTGTGTATGTGCCAGAAAAATAAAAGCAATACAGTACATACCCTGAAGATGCATTTTGAATTCCACAGATTTTTAGCTAAACTCTAGGTGGAAAAAGCACAGAATTAGTTAAAATATATAAATTAGACCACAGAGTTTCCAGGTCTACTTGAGCAGTTAAAGTAGCACCATATAATGTGGCCAAATATATCTTCTCAGAAAACTCAGTCACTTGGCATTAGGGCTGTGTGTGTATCCCATGTAGCTCCCTTTTAAGTAAGTGTGTGCATGTGCACATTTTTAAATCCACCATGCAGCTGGTCAGAGTTTGTGTGGACTGGCTTTTCTGGCAGAAGCATCCTCAGAATGCTAAGGACGCTAACCTTGATTTCCTAACTGTCTTTTTTCCTTCAGATATTGGCACTATAATGAGAGTTGTGGAGTTATCACCACTGAAAGGGTCGGTTTCATGGACTGGGAAACCAGTTTCTTACTACCTGCATACTATTGATCGTACCATAGTGAGTACAAATTTAGGCTGGCGAATCTTTTGTTTTTTCCCTTTGAAATGCTGTGCTGGTCTTACACACTTAAATTCTTGGTGTTTTTCATTTATCTTCCTCTTGCATCTAGGGATGTACGTTATAGCTTTTGGGGTAGGGACAATTTATTCACATAGCTTAGTCTCTTAGCATGCATACATATATCCAAATTCTAGTTCACCATTGTTAGTGTTAGGTTTTGATGCCTTCAGTTAAGCAGGTTTCTGAAAGATTGCAATTCTGTGTAGCTCTGTGGTTATCTGTATGTAAATAAACCAGTAAAAATACACTTGCATATGAAGAAATCTAAATTCCTAGAATCATAATTCATTGACTCTGTTGGTGCTTTTCCTACACAATAGCTATTTTTTTCTGAGTAAAGACTCTACAGAAGGAATTTAAAAAAATTCTCAGTGTGCTGTATATAATAAATGTGTGAAAGATCTCGTGCTAGGGTATTGGGATACTTCATAGTCCTCAATCTAAATTAAATAGAGTTGCTCTAGCATCTTAAATGTGTTTGTGCATTCACCTTTATAGTTTCCTTCATAAATAAAATCTATAGAAATCTAACTCTTATTTTGTGGAAAAATGCATTACCTTCATGATCTAAATTCTGTAACATGCTTGCACAATCTTGTTTTGCAAATCTGTTCTTGTTTGCCTATGTTGTAGATGTGCCTGTTGGAAATGAGGCAAATGCTTTATTTTAATGCAGTATTAGAGAAGAGTTGTGTCGCCTATTGAAAATAACCTTCTGGTGACTAGAGATACATAGCACAAAGCTTTATAATAAGGATGTGCTGTGTTGAAGATGATAAACCATGTTGAGGTTTGGACTGTGTCCCACTACACCACATGTATGCTTCTTCCCAGAAAGAACGAAATGGAAATAAATAGTGTCTTGATGTAGCTTATCAGCGGGAAAATTGTCAGAACATCTGCAATTTTGTTCTCATGTTAGGAATCAGTGTTTTATGCATGTGTGTTCTGTTATGTATAATGACTATCTTATCGTTCCCTTTTCAGCTTGAAAACTATTTTTCTAGTCTCAAAAATCCAAAACTCAGGGTAAGTTGTTTAATTTTTTTATAATGTATTTATAGTAATGAAATACCCAGTATGATCACTTTAACTGATAGCTTTATACAGAAATAAGAATCAGATGGGGAAATGTGTTTCAAGCTCATCAAGATAAAGTATCTGCCGACAGTTAATCACATTGGAATGAAGTCACTCACAGATGCTTTGACAATGCATCCAAATTAATAACTCTTAAAAAGTTATCAGGGAAGCTAGAATCCTTGCAGTGTTCCACTTGCATTGTATTTAAAGGATTATTAAATGCTAATAACACTCACAGACCAGATGTTAAGAATATAACTATGGTTTAGTTTGCTGAGTCTTGTCAGTGAGTTTGAAGAAGGGACGTCTCAGCTGCTATTTTGTGACAAATCATTCACTTGGAAATGAAAGTTATGTCCTTGATCACAGTGTTTTACCTGCAGTGCATGGAATTCAAAACACAGAGGTTTTTGAGACCTTGTGTCTCATTGAATTGGGCATATTAAATAGTGCTGAAAGATGATGAGTTAGATGTAAAGCACAAATGGTATATGGGTCTAGACTTTTCTTGTACCAATCCACAACACTACTTGCATTTTTGGAGTCTTCTAGTGTTAAGCTTTAGGGCTTTGTCATTGTTCTCCAATCCTGACCTTTAATGGCATTTGAGATTGGGGTTAATAGTAACTGTTAAATTTGTGAGTTTTGGATAGTTGATTTCACATTTGTGTGTGGGCGGGGGGAGGGAGGGAGATTTTTGCCACTGAGCATGGAGAAAACCCACCAAATATCTTCAAATTATTTGTGAACTAATCACAAACTGTTTTTAGCAGTCTCCCCTCCTGCCTCCTAACCATGGAAGTACTGAATTATTACAGAAGAGATTGAGTTTACTATAATCCAACCGGTTTGACTTTTAATTAGTTTTACTTAGTTCAAGGTAGTTTAGTTGGTAGAATTATCAACACATGAAACCTCACCTGGAAAGTACAAGAAAGAGTGTTTCGGGGAGTTTTATGTCCTTAGTGGCTAGGCAGGAATGGAGCTTTTTCAGCTACTTTTCATCTTGATTATCTTGTCTACAGACTTGGCTAGGATTTAATTAGGCTGTCTTTCAAAGAGTTGACTCATGACTTGATATGACAGGGCCCTCAAAGATGCTGCCGTGATGCAACAACACGTGATATGTTGGCTATAGATAAGGTCACTGATAGAGGCTTTTGTTTAGAAGTACAAAGACCTAACTCCATGAAGGTGGAAAATGTGTGGTCCTCTCTCTTTTGCTTGTGACTGCTTATCTGCATGGATTCTGCTTAGGAGACTACCATGGAATAGTATAGCTCATAAAACTAATTCAGGTTACCTTCCTTTTCCCACCTGTTATTGTGTGGAACAGAATAAAGCCATTGTTTTCCAGCTTACTAAAAAAAAGTATTCCTTACTGTCATTCCTTACTATACAATGACTAGTCAGAATGATTATTCTTGAAACTAGGTTGGCAAGATTGGAGTCTGTACTTCCAAAGGGAAAATAATATTGCTGTCTTTTGGGCTTATTCGTGGGTGGGTTTTTTTAATGCCTTATTTTAAATTGTCTTTAGGAGGAACAAGAGGCAGCTAGACGTCGCCAGCAAAGAGAAAACAAGAGCAACACAACTACTCCAACGAAGGTGCAAGATAACAAGGTCCACACCCTCTTGAATATTCACACAGAATCATGTGCTCTTTATTATGGCAGAAGCTTGAGATTTGCACCAACAATACAAGCTTGATTACATAGGGCATGACCGGAAAAATCTGTTCCTAAAGAGCTCCACGCATGGATACAGTGTTCTGAAGCAAGTCACTTGATTCCAGAATAATTAGTGTGCTGTGAAAGCGCTTCTGGAATAGTTTATTAATGTATTTGGTCTGGTTCACTGTATTGACAGGCTCTACATATTCAAGGGCCACACCACATTTTAGTAGTTTGGTATGTGGAGAACATGCTTTCCCAGCCTTATTTTTGCAGGCTACTGCCCTTCCCATTCCCAATTGCTTAATATCCCTGTGGCACAAGTAGCAGTTGTTCATGTGGAAAAGTAGGAGGAGGAAAGTTTTGAATGTGACTTCAGCTTTGATTTTCGAGCTATTAAACTACATTAAAATAAGATTCCCTATGAGCAGCTGGTTGTGTGGATCAGTGTTGGAACCCTTGCTCTGTGATAGATGGATCCAGGGGAGAGCTAGCGTACTGGGTGCTAGGAACAATTCTAACCCCTGATCTAACCATGATCTATTTGTAGCTTTATGTGCCTCCATTTCCCTTCTATAAAATGGGGTTGATACTTATCTTAAGAGTGTTGTAAAGATTAACTAATATTCTGCAAAGGTAAAATACTAAATGTTAAAAAGCTTTATCTCTAATATTTCTTTAGGATTCTGGTGCTGAAGAAGAAAAAGTTGGGACAAATGCCATTAAAAAGACATCTCCTTCCAAAGCACGCAAGAAAAAGCTGAGTAAGAAAGGAAGGAAAATGGCAGGGCGGAAGCGAGGACGTCCCAAGAAAATGAACACCGCAAATACAGAGCGCAAGACCAAGAAGAACCAAACTGCACTGGAGCTTCTGCATGCTCAAACTGTGTCACAGACATCCTCATCCTCTCCTCAGGGTAAGCTGAGGAAATTGGCAGTCCTTAGCAGACGAGCCTTTTCCATAGTTAGTCTCAGTTACTGTCCAGGAAAGTTTTCATCTTAAGAGGGACTGCTCAGAGCTCTTTATTTGGAGGCGACAGATTTCCAAATATTCTTTCTTGTCAGTTTCACGTACATCCCTTCTCTTTTTCTTATTGCACTGTGTCATTGTATCACCAGCTTTCCAGCTGGGATGATTGACACTCAGACAGCTGGCTGTTAATGCTAATCCAGACATCACCAGAAGGCAGGGCTGGGGGGGGGGGGGGACACAGTGGAACAGCATGGTTGGCAAAATTTGCCTTTGTAGATGTATTGGTTACACTCAGGATTTGTATTTCAAAAGCTGATCTGTTGTGTGACAGGCACCTGGCCAAGTTACTGGGTTCTGTGTTGTAAAAAAGGCAAAAGGCTTCTTCATTTGCTGTTTCATTATTTTAAATGCAGTCTGCATAACTTTCTCCTTTAGATGCATACAAGTCACCTCATAGTCCATATTACCAACTACCTCCTAAAGTGCAACGGCATTCGCCTAACCAACTGTTAGTGACTCCTACCCCTCCTGCACTACAGAAGCTGCTAGGTAAGTTCCCCTCCTTACACAGAGAGTGAAAGGAGTCAATAATGGGCTGATCACAGTTTGCTGTCTTGGTGCTGGTTGTGATGTACCATGTTGCTATGAGGCAATGAAACATGAAAACGTTAATTTGGGGGGAAAAGGCGGTAATTTTAATACAGAACAATGATGTGCAAAATACTGGCATTTGGAATGGTAAGTAATGGGATATGGAGCATTTCACCTCAAGTCCCCTACAGTCAGTGCTCAGGCAGCTGTTTGGCCTTTGTGAAACTGGTTGGGGTGGGGTGGGAGTCCTCATTTTTTTCCCCCTTGTGTCCCTTTTGTTGGCAATTCCAGCAGGGACTGAATGTGCAATGGTGAGACCACTTTGCTCTTAGTCAGGAGTGGGCAAAAGGGCCTCCGTGGGCCAGATCCAGCCTGCCAAGTGAGTTGATCTGGCCTGTGGAGGCCCAGCTGCTCCCCTGCCCCTAGGCCAATTAAGGCTTGGAGGTGGCAGGGGGGGAAGTGTGCAAAATCTCCTCCCGCCCTCCCCCACCCTGCAAGGAGTGTGTGGCGCATAGAAGCACTGCGCACTCATTGCAGGGCGGGAGGAGATTTCACGTGCTCCCCCACCCCGGGCCAGACAGGGTTTGGGGCCAGGGGGAGCGCATGAAGTCTCCTTCCGCCCTGCAAGGGGCTCAGCACTTAGTCAACTACCAGCTGCTGCTCAGCTGGTGGCTGACACAGCATGGTGCTCCCTTTCAGGGCGGGGCAGAGAGCGAGAAATTTCACATGCTCCTCCTCCCCATGCCCTGATTGATCTGGGGGCAGCAAGCAAAGTCTCCGGCCAGGGGCACAGGCACTTAGAGGGAACTGCCAGCTGTTGAGAATAGCTGGGGCGGGGTGGGAGGGGGAAGAGGGAGGAAGACTTTGTGTGCTCTCCTACCCCAGACCAATTAGGGCCGGTGGGTGGGGAAGCACAGAAGTTTTCTGGCCCTGCCCCTTCCAGGGTGGCCCAGAGCCACTTCAGAAATGTTTGAAGTGGCCCCGGTCAAAAATTATTGCCCACCCCTGCTCTTAGGAATAGCCCTTCAGAATACGGATGATGTCCATTGGGGTGTGGGCAGCAGTGGCAGATTCCTGCTATATGTATCTTGTGGATAAATGAGATTCAGTCTCTTGTTTCTTTAAACAAAGTATTTCACCAGCACTAAAATACAAGTGAATAAGTGTTTTAAAAATGTGGACTGTGTTGCCATCCTTTACAAGAACCTTTCCAGTGAAGATGCTAACCTTATAATAACTAAGGAGCTATTGTTCCTACAGTGAGTCTTGGTCTCGCATGCTTACCATTGCAGAAGAAAAGGGAGCACCCTCCAGCTCTCCTCCAGCCTCCGTCATTGCCAATGTGTCTGTTCTTCTGCATGTTAAAGTTGAAGCCTCGGTCTACATATGTTGCATTTGGCTGGGTTTCAGTTCTCAAGTGGCACAAGAGAAAAGGGGCCTGGAGTCAACAGGAAGCCATATTACTGTCCTAGAAAGACACCAACTAACTTAACGAATAAGGAACTTGGGGGCGGGAGTGGTCAGAATTTTGTTTTCCCAAACTAGAAAGCTAAGTAGAAAAATGTAATCGGATGCTTCCAGAGTTCGAGGGCAGTGAGGCTACATGGGTGAGAGAGCCCGTTCCAGACACAAAAGATGGCATGCAGAAAAAACCTCAAGTTCCTTCTAGGCGAGACCTGTGAGGAGCAGTAAAGTGAGTTGAAATGGCAAAGTATAGGACACAACAAGGACTGAGATCTGTGAAGACACACAGCCTTGGAGGTCAGTGAAGAGATCAGGAGTGTACTGGTCACCTTCAGCAGTGGCTTGATGGATAGACTTGAGGAGGTGCATTGTGGTTAGGGAGATTACAGTTAACCAAGGCAAGGCAACCCCAGAGCATGGCTGAAGGTTGGTGGAGAGGAAGAGAGAAGTAGAGGTTTAGCTGTGAAGGAGAGAGAGTAGAATGACCCTCGGCTGAGAGACTGGAAGGATGTTGGAGCACTGTGAGTGCACTCCTATCCTGATAATGGGTTGCCTGTTTTATTGGTCATGCTTTCATTACAGTCCATTAAGAAACTCCTTTTTCAACACACACATCATTAGAGTCCATCAGCTTCCTGCCTGCTTCCTGAAAATGTGCTCTTAGAAATGTTATAATGAGGGAGCTAATCTATGTGGTTAATGCATGACGCACAGACCAGCTAAGACTCTTAAGTAATCTGCTATTGGAGAAAGTTGTTAGTTTGCTTAAAACATTCTTTTTCCTGCAAAGGAAAACTCATTATTGGAATAACCATTCATAGGGCAAAAGATGGTGCAAATTTAAAATAAAATAATTGATGATGTTTTGATGCAAAAAGCGGTAGTGAGCAACGGTGGTCCAAAATACAAGTCTTAAATATATTTTTCTCCCCTTGCGTCCAATGAAGTTGTCATCCATGCATTTGTGTTACAGACTCTTTTAAGATCCAGTACATGCAGTTCATGGCGTACATGAAAACTCCCCAATACAAAGCAAACCTGCAACAGTTACTGGAGCAGGAAAAGGTAAGGTGTTTTTTAATTTTTCTTGACAATTTCTAGCTATAGGTTTACAGCCTCCATACCCCCTTCCATAGATATTTGAGAAAATGACTCAGACCCAAAATTTCAGATCTGTTTATCTAATTCCATATAGCCCCTGGCCAGAGTTAAAGGCCCTGCTTAGGGGGGAGAGAGCCTTTTTGGTAGGGCTGTCAAGCAGTTAAGAACACGAATGTGATTAATGATGATGCTGTTAATAGAATGCCATTTACTTAAATATTTTTGGATGTTTTCTATATTTTCAAATATATTGATTTCAGTTAAAACACAGAATATCAAGTGCACAGTGCTCACTTTATGTAGTATTTTTCAGTTCACCTAATATAAGTACTGAGGTGCAGGTGTGTCAACTTTTATGATAAACATATAAATATAGAACTATGTACAAAAAATAACTGTGTTAAAAAAATAAAACAATGTAAAACTTCAGAGTCTGAGTTCATTCAGTCCTACTTCTTGTTCCGCTCATTGCTAAGACAGACAAGTTTGGTTATAATTTGCAGAAGATAATGCTTTCCGCTTCCTGTTTACGGTGTCACCTGAAAATGAGAACAGGTGTTCAAATTACACTGTTGTAAGTATCTTCTGATGCCAGCTACGTACCAGATGTGTGGAAGGTTTTATGTCCCTTCATGCTTCAAGCACCATTCCAGAGGATGTGCCCTTGCTGATGATGGGTTTTGCTTGATAACAATACAAAGCAGAACAGACCGATGCATGTTCATTTTCATCATCTGAGTCAGATGGCACCAGCAGAAAGCTGATTTTCTTTTTTGGTTTGGGTTGCGTAGTTTCCACATTGGAGTGTAGCTCTTTTAAGACTTCTGAAAGTGTGTGCATACCGTATCCCTTTCAGGATTTTTGCACTGCACATCAGATATGTCTAGAAATCCCACATTGGTCCCATCTTTGCTTTTTGTCAGATCTGCTGTGGAAGTGTTCTTAAAACACACAAGTTCTGGGTCATCATCCAAGACTGCTATAACATGAAATGTATGGCAGGTAAAACAGAACCGGAGACCGAGTTCTCCATGGAGTTCAGTCATAAGTTAATGCATTAGTTTTTTGTAAAGAGCATCATTGACATGGAAGCATGTCATCTGGAATGATGATTGAAGCTTGAAAGGGCTTATGAATATTTAGCACAACTGGCCTGTAAATACCTTGCAATACCAGCTACAAAAGTGAATGCCTAGTCACATGAATGCCTAGTCTCACTTTCGGGTGACATTGTAAACACGAAGCAGGAAGCATTTCCCCGCCAAAATTGTAATTTTTTCTTGTTCAGCCAGTCACTAAAAGAAACAAGTTTGAAGTGGGACTGAGTGGACTTGTAGATTCTAAAAATTTACATTCTTTTGGTTTAACTTAACAAAAAAAATTCTACACTTGTATGTTATGCAATAAAGAGATGGAATGACAGTACTTATATTAGAGAAATTGAAAAATATTATTTATTTTATCATTTTACAGTGCAAAGATTTGTAATAATTACTGAGCATTGAATGCTATATTAGAAAATGTAGAAGAATGTTAAATATTTACTTTCAGTTGATATTGTTAACTGCAGTTAATCATGATTAATTTTGAGTTCATCATGTGAGTTAACTGCAGTTAATTGACAGTCCAACATTTTTGGGTAAGGCACAGGACTGAGTCCTGTGTTCTATTCTCAGCCGGGCCACTAATTTACTGTGTGACCTTGATCAAATTGCTTTGCCTCACTGCTCCTGTTTCCTCTGTAAAATGAGGATAATCACCTTTTTCACAGGATTGTCTGGATTTAATTGATTGCTAAATTCTTTTCTATTTAACACTGTTAAATATGGTTGGGCTATCTGCCTGGATATGGGACCACTTAGACAGGTGAAAATGATGGTTCTCCCAACACTAAACAATGATGGATAGATACTAGAAATTTGAACATTCAAGAGAAAGTAATGTAACACTTTAAAGCACCACCATTTACCTGTCTGTCTGCTCTCTGCCTGATGAGCTTCAGGAGAGGACGGGACCAAAAGTTACGTGGCATTTTACCCAGTTTGGAAAGGATTATCTCTGTCAGGTAACTGTGGCTCAGAGTCCTATTCTGAGCTCATAGATGGGTCATATGGGACAATTCTATTTGTGCTTAATGTAGCTAGAGAATATAAAATAGCCCTTATTCTGGTTTTCTGGATTAAAGTGTCCATTGAAAGCTCATCTGTGTGAAAATACCGACTCTACAGTATGTGCAGAAACCGGGAATTGCAATGAACCATAGACCATAACCCTCAAATCAATTTAAAATCAGGACGGTTTGTTCACTTTATAATAAATGGAAGAACTAAATAAAGTAATGAAATAGCCAAGTGTCACAAAGTAGATTGGATAAATAGCTGTAGGTGTTGGGGCATATTATAAATACCTTGTGTGATGTCGGTAAGATGCTTAAGAGCCTAATGGAAAGCATTATAATTGTAAAATTTATTATGCGTGAGTCTTCAGTTGAAGCTGAGCAAATAATAATTTGGTGTAGTAGCTGAACCAAAAAAAAAAAAAATCCTTGTATGTTTTGAACCAAAACTAATTTTTCTTCTACCCCTCCCCTCCTGCAAAATGAAAAACAGAAACATTTGCTTGGTTTGATTGACAAAATATGGAGTTGATTGGGTGCTTTTGAAACTTTTAATGTCTTTTGGCTAAAGCAGTTTGCCAAAGTTGGACTGAATTTGCAAATAGTTCTGGGCCTGAAAAAATGTATTTTTGGGTAAAATTAATACTTGCTGATGACAAAAATTTTCTTTCAGCCTTTCCTGCAGAATTTTCTGCTGCAGTAGAATGATCTGACCAGCAGAGGGAGTACTATTCAAATACCTTTTCTTCCTTGCTTTTCTCTCAGCTAGGGAATTAATTAATGCCCTTGCAAATTAGGGATTACTAGTATGTAGTAGGAATAATTCTTCGAGTGGTTGCTCATGTCCATTTGAATTAGGTGTGCGCACCACGTGCACCGCGTCTTCCGGAGTGTTTTCCCTAGCGGTACCCGTAGCGTTGGCAGGGCGCCCCCTGGAGTGGTGCCACCATGGCGGGGCATAAGTACCCCTGCCAGCGCTCCCCCACCTCAGTTCCTTCTTACTGCCCATGATGGTCGATGGAGTGTGTCTCTCTCTTAGATCAGTTAATGGTTCCTGTTTCTTTTAGTATTGTGGATAGTTCTAAATAGTTCAGTTAGTTAGATAATTAGTGTCTCGTTGTTTTTCCTTCTCCCCCTTCAGGGGTGAGGAATGCCAGGGCCGCAAGGCTTTAAGGCGTGCGCTGTCTGCGCAAAGTTCATGCCCAAAGGAGACACCCACGACAGTTGTCTGAAGTGTCTGAGTGAGGGCCATCTTACAGACAGACACCTGTAAGATCTGCAAGTCATTTAAGCCGAGCACTAAGAGGGAGAGAGAGACTCGTTTAAAACTTCTCCTCATGGAGGCGGCTTTACAGCCGGCACCTGCTGGGCACTCTGCAGCGCGCAGTGCACCGGCTTCCACGTGAGATGCTCCATCTCGGGACCGAGCCTCGGCGTTAAGGGCCCGGCACCGGTCTCACTCTCTGGCTCCGAAGAGGTTGAGAGCGTCTTGTGGTACGTCTCCTAGCCGGAAGTCCAAGTTGAGCCTACACCGCGGTGCTGAGTCTCCGGTGCACATGTCCTCATCCACCATGGTGAGGCGTAAGCGAGCGGGACGTCCATCCAGTCCAGGGCAACTACCCTCACACCATCCCTCCATACCGGACACCTTTGAGGCGGCGCATGACCTTATTAGCCTCGCTACCTCCCCCCTGTCGTCGGTTGAGGCAGAGGGGTTGAGGTCGCCTATGCTGGAGGCCGTGTTGGCTCCGGCTTCGCCTCCGCACTGGCATGACTGGATAGCACCGGTCGCTTATGCAGCGGGACCGTCCCCTGTGGGACCGGTCCCGCTTGCCTCCATGTCAGTGCTGGCCTCGGCGCAGGCCGCCAGGCTTCACTCGGCGCTCTACTGGGCTTGACCTCCCTCGGTGCTGGGTCGCCTACTAGACCCCGTCTTGGCTGCACTAGTGCCGTATAACCCTGGCCTCACGGCAACATCTACGGCACCATCATCATCTTCGATACCAGCGCTGAGCAGCTTTCCTGGGGTGCCGTTCTAGTCGTCGGCACTGGACCCTTCAGCATCAGCCTCTTCAGCACCGATGCATGTTTCGGCACCATCACTGGCACTGGCCCCATGGGCCATGTCGGTCCCGCCATCGCCGATGAAGTTGACTTCTTCGGGGTTCGTCTCGCAAACGATACCGACTTTGGCACCGCAGCCATCCATGTTGGCACCACAACCGGCACCAACACTGAGACCAGTCCTCCCAGTGCCGCAACCAGCTCCACTCCGGGCACCGGGATCTGTTCTCCTGGCATCAACCCTACCCCAGACACTGGGACCGGTTTTCCTGGTGCTGCAGCTGGCTCCACTCACGGCACTGGGACCTGTTCTCCTGGTGCCGCAACAGGCACCAGCACTGGGACCGGTCTTCCTGGTGCCAGCATGCCCTCATCGAGAAACTCGGGTTTGCCCGAGTGCAATGGCCAAGTTTGCTCCTCCATCAGTGGCAGGACATTCGTCATCTGCGCCTCCCTGGCCGGAGTCTGACTACTCATCGGATTCTGATGCAGCGTTGTTCAGGTCGGAGTTCTCAGGAGCTTCCTCTGTTCATAGGTCCCATTCCTGGCATGATCATTCGCAGGTGCAGCAGACTTGGCCGCCTCAACCGCAATGGCCCTTCTGGACGCTGTGGGCTTACCACCAGTGGCAGGGGCCTGTGCCCTCCTCTGTGGTGTCTGGTGCCTCAGGGCACCGAGCGCAGCCGTCGCTGTCACGACCCCCTCCCTCCTCCCCAGAGGTCGGTTGCTACAGATGCCACTGCTGAGCCACAGGCCTCGGTATCGGAGCCGCTTCCACAAGCAGTACTGCCTTCCCAGCCGGTGCCTCAACCGGTTTCTACGGTGGGTCTGGCACTGATCCAGGTGTCATCGTCATCTCCTGATGAAGCCTTGATGGATCCCGCAACAGCGTTGCCTACTATGGATGCTCGAACGCATCAGGATCTGCTTAGGCGACTGGCCTCCAGTCTGGATGTCCCAGTGGAACCTGTAGTGGAGGACACGGATCCCATGATTGACATCCTCTTGGACGATGCGCCCACCCGCTTGGCTTTGCCACTTAATAAAACCGTGGCAAAAATTACCAATGCCCTGTGGCAGACTCCGGCGACCCTGACCCCTACCTTAAAAGGAGTCGAGAGGCGCTATTACCTTCTTACATTCCCCAGTCGGGGCACGAACACTTGTACTCCCAACCTGTTCCGGGGTCCTTGGTGGTTCAGGCTGCAGCCCAAAAGGAGAGGCTTCCCCAGCTGGGGCCGTCCCCGGAAGCGAGGGAGCCCAAGCGCCTTGACCCGATGGGCTGTAAGGTGTATGCCACTGGTGGGGTACAACTCCGCATTGCTAACCAGCAAGCCATGCTGAGTCATTACGCTTTTAATACCTGGCAGGCTGTAGATAAGCTTAAGGACAAGCTGTCTGCCGAGGCCTGTCAGGAGTTTGCGACCATGACCTCTGAGGGCAGAACCATTGCCTGCACGGCCCTCCAGGCTTCCCTGGACGCTGTCAACTCGGCAGCCCGCACCATGGTGTCAAGTGGGGTTATGCGCCATGGTGCCTGGCTGCAGGTGTCTGGTATACCCCCGGACGTCCAAACCACCATCCAGGACTTGCTGTTTGACAGGAAAGCCTTGTTTTCGGAGCATACGGACTCCAGACTCTATACCCTTAAAGACATGAGGTCTACCCTACAGTCCTTGGGGATTCACACGCCGGCCCCTCAGTGTCGTCAGCTGCCCTACAGACAGCAAGGGAGAACGTAGTCCCAGGTCCCCTGTGGGGATTATGTCCTCGTGCTCCCAGTGGGAGTGTGGGGGCTGCTGTCGGCCCATCCTCCGCAAGGGGTTGCCGCCGCCGCCCGAGAGGGGACAGCTCCTGTGGGGTTGGTCAAGGTCCCTCCCAGCAGCCCAAGTTCAAAATGGTAACCCTGGCTTCTGTCATTCCGGTTTTACAGTTCGAGAGTTGCGTACCAGTCTCCTATCTCGAGGACACTTACTTCCATGTGGCAATAAGACCCAGCCACAGGAGGTTTCTCCGTTTTATTGTTTCCCGATGCCACTTCCAATTTACAGTGCTCCCATTTGGCCTTTCAACAGCACCCAGGGTCTTTACAAAATGCATGGCAGTCGTAGTTTTTCCTCCGCAAAAAAGGGGTACATGTTTTTCCATACCTAGATGACTGGCTGATTCATGGTCGTTCCTATGAGCAAGTGGAGGCCCATGTTTCCCTCACAACGGCTTTCTTCATAAGGCTGAGACTTATTCTAAACGAGGAAAAGTCATTGTTGACTCCCTCCCAGCACCTCGAATTCGTAGGTGCCCTTCTGGATGCCAGGGTGGCGAGAGCACTCCTCCCCGGAGCCAGGTTTCTGTCCATAGTGGAGCTGGTTTCCGAGTTAACTTAATTCCCTATCACGACAGCCCAGGTCTGCTCGAGGCTGCTGGGACACATGGCGGCGTGTACGTATGTTGTACGCCATGCAGGCCCGGTTGGCAAGGGCATTCAACCAGGCCAGGGGTCTCTGGGACACAGTTCCAACAGTGCCACCGGAGGGGATAGCCTCCCTACAATGATGGACCTATGAGGCGGTGGTGTGCAGCGGGGTCCTGTTCACTGTACTTCCCCCCTCGCTTACACTGGTCACAGATGCTTCTGACCTGGGTTGGGGAGCGCACTTGGGGGTTTATGGTCCCCAGCAGAGCGGGCTTCCTGTCGAAGCTCTCTCGCTGCTCTGTCCTGGTCCGCCTGGACAACACGGTGGCTGTGTTTTACCTCAACAGGCAGAGGGGAGCCCGGTCGCCTCCCCTCTGCCTTGAGGCACTGTGTGTCTGGGTCCTGTGCATAGAGGACAACATAGTTTTGCAGGCAGAGAACCTGCCGGGGTGCAAAAACTTAGGGTGCTGGCTGATGCTCTGAGCAGGTCCTTCGGAGCCCACGAGTGGTCGCTCAAGGATTCGGCCCTTCATCACGTCTTCCACAGGTGGGGTTGTCCCCTAGTAGACCTGTTTGCCTCGGCACGCAACACCAAGTGCCAAAGCTACTGCTCCCTGCTGGGGCTGGGGGAACATTCCAGGGGGTTGCCATGACCATACTGTGGCCGGTGGGCATCGTTTATGCTTTCCCTCCGTTTCCCCTAATTCCCAGGGTTCTGACCAGGGTCAAGATCTTCAGGTCCACGGTCATCCTGGTAGCCCCTTGGTGGCCCAGGCAATTCTGGTTCCCTATTCTGGGGGACATGCTCACCAAGGACCCTATAACGCTCCCGCTGGTTTGGGACCTCCTGACCCAACCTTGGGACCGGGGGACCATGGTTCACCTGAATCTCAGCTCTTTCCACCTGATGGCCTGGTTTATCCGTGGCTGACCCAACCGGAAAGGGAATGTTCCCAGGAGGTTCAGATGTTGCTCCTAAGTAGTAGGAAACTGTCTACCAGGCGGTCGTACACAGCCAAGTGGTGGCGCTTCTCGTCTTGGGCGTCCAAAAGGGGAGTGCACCCGTCCTGTGCACCTGTCCTGTCCATTCTGGACTACCTCTTTGAACTTAGGTCCAGTGGCCTCTCTAACTCCTCTATCAAAGTCCATGTGGCATCACTCTTTGCCTTCCATGTTGGTTTGGCAGGAGTGTCTCTGTTTTCTGACCCTATGGTCAAAAGGTTCCTTAAGGGTTTGGATAAGTTGTATCCCTTGGTTAGACCCCCTCTCCCCGCTTGGGACCGTAACCTTGTTTTGTCTAGACTTGTGTCGCCCCCCCTTTGAGCCGCCGGCCACGTGCTCTTTGAAGCACCTCTCTATGAAAGTTGCATTCATTGTGGCCATTACGTCAGCTCGCAGGGTCTCCGATCTGAGGGCGTTAACGGTAAACCCGCCCTACCTAGTGTTTACTGACAATGTGAGGCTCCGCCCTCACCCTGCTTTTCTCCCCAAGGCGGTGTCACCGTTCCATTTGTCCCAAGAAATCTACCTCCTGGTTTTCTTTCCAAAGACCCACTCCTCCCCTAAGGAGCAAGTGCTCCATTCCCTGGATGCTAGACGTGCGCTAGCCTTTTATATTGACAGGACTAAACCTTTTCGCAAGTCCACTCAATTGTTTGTTATTGTTGCTGGCAGAATGAAAGGGCTTCCCATATCGACCCAGAGGTTGTCCAATTGGGTCGCAGAGTGTATCAGGGAGTGTTATGCCTTGGCCGGGAAGGTCCCGCCCCGGGTTACAGCACATTCCACCAGGGCGCAGGCATCCCCTTTAGCTTTTGGGGCGCAGGTTCCAATCACTGAAATCTGCAGGGCGGCCACGTGGTCGTCGCTCCATACTGTTACGGTGCATTACGCGCTGGCACAGCAGACTAGGGAGGACGCAGGGTTGGGCTCTGCAGTCCTCAGCTCTGTATTGTAAATGTTTGTTTTATCTGTATCACATTGCACTTTCTACAGTTTTCTGTGTTTGCTTAGTTGAATAAATTTGTTCAGATTGTTCAACTTTCGTGGACTTCTCTTTGAGTGCTCCTCCTCCTCCTTGGAGTGGGGTTGGCTTGGAAGTCACCTAATTCGAATGGACATGAGCAACCACTCAAAGAAGAAAAGAACAGTTACTTACCTGTAACTGTTGTTCTTCGAGATGTGTTGCTTGTGTCCATTTGATTACCCCCTTACCTCCTCTTCGTTGGAGCGTCCATCAAGAAGGAACTGAGGTGGGGGAGCGCAGGCAGAGGTACTTGCGCCCCGCCATGGCAGCGCCACTCCAAGGGGCGCCCTGCCGGCGCTAAGGGTACCGCTAGGGAAAACGCTCCGGAGGATGCGGTGCACACGGTGCGTACACCTAATTCGAATGGACATGAGCAACACATCTCGAAGAACAGCAGTTACAGGTAAGTAACAGTTCTCTTATTCCTCCACACAACTCTGCCTACACAGTTAAATTTTAATGCTCAACACTTTGGGTCTGTTATTTCTAGGCCTTTGGCAGTCTGAGAAGAATGCTGCTGGATTTTTTCCTATGATGTGACTTTTATGAAATACATAATCCAGGGTAATAGCATCAAGTCACTAGACTTTCACAGACCTGATAGATTGTTCTCCATATGGGAAGGCTGGTGCTGTGCCTTTGCTGGAAGTAACCAAATGCTGCTTGCTGCATTCACTGGGCCAGAAGCGCTTTGAACATCACTTCGTCTCAAGGTCCCTTAAGAAATGGGGGACAAAAAATCCTTCTGTTCTCAAGCTTGGTGTCAGGACAGTGAGCAGCATAAAGTTAACTCTGCCCTCTTGCACAGTGATTTCAGACTGTACGGTGGTGGTTTCTGATACCTTTTGCTACCTTAAGGAAACCAACACGTGAAACACTATTTGTAAGTCAAAAGTCTCTTCGTGGCGTGTAGAGTCACTAGTTAAAAATTGTGTAACCTGAATGCAATCTGTTCTGGCTAAATAACTGGTTCTATTGTGCATACTGGTTACAATACTGCCTCTGCCTTTGTGACTTACTACAAAAAATAAATAAAGCTGCTCAGCAAGATACTATGAAATGCACAAATGTGCCCTTAGATGGAGCTACTGTGCTGCCTTAACTCTAAATGAAATGCAAGGTATCCACAGAAGAAGTGATTTCACAGCCTCCCCTAAGCAGTGGGTTTAGTGCCATGGTGATTGTGCCATTCTCCTTTCCCAAACCCTTGGAGTAGGTGACAGAGGGGTTTTGATTGTGGATGAATGTAATATGCTGTATTTTCCCCAATGTGCAGAACATTGCTCTTTATCCAGTTGCTCCTGAGTGCAACACCCTTTCTTTTTCCCTTCTTCAGCCGTTGGCAGTGAATGCTTTGTCTCTGCAGAAAATCCACCTAGAGTTGGGATATAAATGGGAAGGAATCATAGAGTTGTGCTCCTTTTCCCCTGCCCAGTCCCTGTTTTCATATACATTTGAAATTCTTTGCTCAGTTCTTCTCCTGCCTTTTCTGAGAATAGTGAGTGTGAGACTGAAAGAGAGGTAAGATTGTAAGGGTTCCTTGTGGTAGTCGGGTGAATGTAATGTCCATGAATTGTCCTAGAAGTCAAAACAAGTGGCATGAATTCTATATGAAAAATTGAGAGAGGCTTCAGGAGGAAGTGACTTAACGTAGTCCCAATTTTCCCTGACATACTTTCATTTACTGAAATTCTTTGAAGCATGTTCTGTGAGGCGTCTGTGTTCTATTCCCAGCTCAGCCACAGACTTAGTGTGTGTCCTTGGCGAGTTATTTTATCTCCTTGTGTTTCAGTTTCTCATGATTAAACTATGGTTGGTGCTTCCCTATCACTCAAGTGTGCTGGGAAGAGAAGTCTGAACTACTGAGAGATTATCCTGATGAATATTACAGAAAAGTCTGTAAATAAATAGCTGTGTACTTTTAAAAAATATATTTTCACCCACTGTGTTAAACTCTAGCAAACACAGAACTGCAGAATCTATGAAGCAGTCTAGTTCATTTTCTTTTCTAGTGCAGGATCATTCTTAATTGTGCAGTACAGTTTTTAATATTTCAGGTGATGGGACTTGCCGTGTTGATCTTGGAAGACCATACCACCAATAGGTCTTACTGTTAAGATAGGGTTCCTGTGTCTGTGTAGGCATCTATATATCTGAAATGCTAATTTCTGAGATGGAATTTCACACCTATATTAAAGGGGACGTATGATGTAAACTTTGCTATTCCTTTTTTGTTTTGTTTTACTTTTTCAGGAAAAGAATGCTCAGTTACTGGGGACAGCACAACAGTTATTCACCCACTGCCAGGCACAGAAAGAGGAAATCAAACGGCTTTTTCAACAGAAACTTGATGAGGTATGGGTTAGCCTGGTGCAAATGGACTGACAGTGAATGTTTGCAGAGAAATATCCATGCTAGGAAGTAATAATCCAGTGTAATTGAAGTGTTTCTCTGCCTTTGACATCTTGGCTCTTACCTGCTGGTGGCTGGACAGCGGAGTGTATTTCCTTCTCTTGTCCTGTCCATCACTGTGGCTTAAGTGGTGGCTTAACAGTCCCACCACCAGGCCTTGATCCCAGGAGGTGTGTTAGTCCTGGGCTGAATTCCATTCGGTAACAAAAGATCCCCCAGAAAACACTTCTTTTCCCTAGTTGAGCAGACTTGCTAAGTCTGCCCAATCATTCTCCAAAATCTTCACACGTGCACGTTGGTGATCTGCAGATTTAGTGTTGGTGTTATCACTGTACCATTTTATTTGTGGATTTAAGACCCCAGCCACTTCTGCTTATGAAGTGGGAGAACAGAACACACTTGGAATCGAACCAGGGATTTCATTCATCTGCACAACAAACCTCAACAAGATGCTGTGCTGTTCTGATAAATAACCATGGTGGGATGAATCAGTAGCTGCCCATCTGGACAAGTATCAGAGGCGTAGCCGTGTTAGTCTGCATCTGCAAAAGCAACAAAGAGTCCTGTAGCGCCTTATAGACTAACAGATGTATTGGAGCATAAGCTTTTGTGGGCACAGACCCACTTTGTCAGATGCATGTAGTGGAAATTTCCAGAGGCAGGTATAAATATGCAGGCAAGAATCAGGCTAGAGATAAGGAGGTTAATTCAGTCAGGGAGGAGGAGACCCACTTCTGGCAGCTGATCTGGAGGTGTGAACACCAAGAGAGGAGACAGTGTTTTAGTAACTGGCTAGCCATACACAGTCTTTGTTTAATCCTGAGCTGATGGTGTCAAATTTGCAGATGAACTGCAGCTCAGAAGTTTCTCTCTGAAGTCTGGTCCTGAAAGATAGCCATCTTGCAGCAAAAAAAAAAAAAAAAAGTTTTAATCAGCTAATGGACTAATGAATGGAATTTCCATCAGCTTTTAAGGTGGCTCCACTAGCTCCTGCTCCCTCCCCCCTTGCTGCCTCTCTCTGATAGAGACAGCAAGGGGTGGGGGGGAAAGAGCGACTAGTCACTTGGTCATATGATCCGACTAGAGGGTCAGTCCCTGGGTTGTATTCCCAGCTTTGCTAGTGACGTGTTTGTGACTGCACAAGACATCTCACCTTTCTGCCTCCGCTCCCATCCATAATGTGGGAATGATGATGGTGATAAATTGCTGCTCAGAAATGTTAGGGAGTTTTTAACAGGACTGTGAAAGTGGGGTGAGTTCTTGAATGATGGGCAACATAGAACTGTGAAATACTGTTGGAATTGGAATACTGAGTCACACTTTAATCTAACCCTTTCTCATCCTGTAGTTGGGAGTTAAGGCTCTGACGTATAATGACCTGATTCAGGCTCAGAAGGAGATTTCTGCTCACAACCAGCAGCTGAAGGAACAGACAAAGCAGCTGGAGAAAGATAACAGTGAACTCAGGAATCAGAGCTTGCAGCTGGTGCGTACTGTGCTTCCATCTGACTAGCAATGTGTGAGCCAAATGATGGTCGTTATATATAGATGGCAGGACTTGAACTGCTGTTTTCTTTTTGTATCTTAATGAGTACAAAAATGGAACGGAAATCTTAGTTCCTCTAGAGCCTAGAAGAATGTTATACATGCAGAGAATGCTGTGTTGGTGATGGGAAGAGCTGATGTGTCCAGTTCTTGTGCTCACTGTTTGGTTCCTACACTGCCTGTGGCTTTCCTTTAGCCCTAAACTTTTTGGCTTTAGAAAACAGTTGCATTCTTTTTTCTCTTAATTCTGAATCAAATGCATTTCAAAAGAAGGAATCTTGATCCAAAGGGTGGGGTGGGTGTGCCATTCTCATGGAAGTTTTCATTTAAATCCAGAAATATTCTGATGTGATTTGATTTGGGTGCCCGCAACTTTATCCACGGTACATGGCTGGGCAGACATACTCTGCACATACGGGATAGCAGTTCACAGTTGGGGTCATAGAACACTGTGGTGAGGAAGTTTGCCCGGGGCTCACTTGCTGTTGCTATCATTTTATATCTCTACCACTCTCAGCAGCTCACGCAGTTAATGTTGGGATGGGAGAAGCTGAATGCAGAAGCATCTAGGGATGTTGAGTAACACACCTTACAGAGCCTATAGGACCCACTTCCAGCTGCATCAATTGGGATTGGAAACCAATTTTTCTGGGGTTTAGTTTTCAGTATGATAGACGTTGCCTTCCAAATGTCAGTGGGGAGGAGGGTGGGAGTCTGCCGTGCCCCATTAATCATTTGGAATTTTGAATTATATTTCTGACCAAGCCTTTAATACTCTTGCAGCTTAAAGCACGATGCGAAGAACTGAAGCTGGATTGGTCAACACTGTCCCTGGAGAGCTTACTGAAGGAAAAGCAGGCACTGAAAAATCAGATTTCCGAGAAACAAAAGCACTGTTTGGAATTGCAGGTAGAACCAGGAGCAAATTTAGTGCCACCCGCTCCAAGTTGCATTCAGCTTGTTTTCCAGTTAGGGCACGTGATGATGATGATGTTTTTTGCATAATATGATATTGGAACATACATCTGGCTGCTGCTATGGTAGCGTAATGGCAAAATGATTAGCAGGGGTTAATACAACTAGGAAGATCAAAGCTTCAGATAACTTTTCAGGTGTATAAAGGGCAAGTAATGGAAATTTGCTTGGCTTCCAGTATTGCTCTGAGCTTTTGAACCCGAGCATTGGTTTATCAGCTGTTCTCTGTTTCCTTAAAATGCGTTGTCTGGTGAAAAGAAAGGTCCAACTGGTTTTATTCTGTTTAGTTCTGTTGCACCCATATTGTATCTCCTGTGTTTCATGTCACACTTCTCTTCCCATAGAAATATCTTGCCAAGAGGACCTTTCTTTTCACCTGGGGTTGGTTCTCTTGGCTTCTCATAGGAAGTTGTAACCCAGTCCAAATGTTGTACCTTGGTTGTACCTTTTTTGTATATGGTATCTCCCTCCCGCCCCCCATCTTCCTATATTGTTAAATTGGGCTGTATTTTGATTTAAATCTGACTTTTTACGCTCTTTATTGGAAATTGTCTCACATGCGCGAGATGTTCACTACTTTTGTGTGAACATTTCTTTTTTCTACCTCTGTCTTTTGTTTCACAAATCCAGAGCGTGTATTGAAATTTTGTTTTTTAAATCCTAGATTATTTGCTTTGAGTTATCATCCAAAAAAAGGAACACTTTTTCTGAGAAGCATCTGGAAGGGAAAACTCCAAAATGTGGTATAATTTGTAGGTCTAGTCTTTAATCCTTGTCCTCCTCTTCATTTAAAGATCAGCATTGTGGAGCTTGAGAAAAGTCAAAGGCAGCAGGAGCTCATGCAGCTGAAATCGTATATGCCGCCCGATGAATCTCTGTCGGTACAACTACGCAATAAAAATCGTTTAGGCCGTGAGACTGAGGCTGATCACGGCAGATTCCAACTTGAGCTTGAGTGCTCTAAATTTCCTATGCCTCACATCAATGGCATGAGCCCTGAACTGTCCATGAATGGCCATGCTACTCCCTATGAAATCCATAATGCTCTTAGCAGGCCCTCTTCTAAGCAGAATACCCCTCAATACATGACCTCTCACCTGGACCAAGAAATAATCCCTTGCACCCCAAACCACAGCAGCAGACAGAAGGTGGACAAGACAGCAAGCTTGTCCTTACCTGATTACACCAGGTTTTCCCCAGCTAAGATAGTCCTAAGGAGACACTTGAATCAGGACCATGCAGTCAATGGAAAAGCAACAACTAATGAGATACATCAGAGGTGAGAGTGGTCAGTTCCTGTGTTGGGAAATGAGGTGCGGTAATGCTTGTCGTGTTGCTGGTAATATCTACAGACAATAGAAGTAGAATCTCCGTTTAGATTCTAGTGTGGTAAAGCTTTGTGGCATAGCCCTTAGCTAGTATATTCAACAAGGGCAGTTGATCAGGTAAGCAAGGCAGTAATGCCTTGAGTTTGAAACAGGAATTAATTTTGGAAAAGAGCAATAGAAAGCAAAAGCTAATTCTGTGCATCTTTGTTCCAGAGCTGACCATGTAAAAGAGAATGGCCTTACATATCCAAGCCCTGGAATTTCAAATGGCATAAAGCTGAGTCCTCAGGAAACTCGGCCCTCTTCCCCAGCGGCCTTACCGATTGCAGGAGAGAAGGTAAGGGATGGACTGGCTGCTCTACACAGAGCTGGCAACAGACATGTTGCTTCTCATGGAGCCAAACCATAAAAGCACTAAGCTAGAGGTTGTGAATTTTGCTCCTTACTGGTAGCCATAGGAAAGGTCAATTGAGCATTGGGTGTGATGTCCAAGATGTCAAAAGAAGAAACTGGAGAATAGAGAGACTCTGGTCACAAGCTAGGTTGGCAGTGACCAAAAGCTGTAATGCTACCTGATGCTGTCTCAGTGAACTCAATAAAGTGAGTAGGTGGTGTTACTCGAGTTCTGAGTGAGCACTTGTCTACATGACCAGTCCCCCCTCCCATCACTTGGGCATTGGTCCCATGGAGAGGCTGAGGAGAGAATGTACCACTGTGTGTGAACTGTCCTCTCCCATGTAGCAGCACCCATTCCGGAGTCAAGTTGATGCACACCACCCGGTGGTAGTGCTAGGAAATTTGTCATGCTGCTGCCTGCCTGTATCTATTCCGTGGACAGAGAGTTTCTGTCTACAGTTCTGTTCGACAGGCACCTTTCTTTCTCACAAGTGCAGGCTTATATTTCTCATGTAGGCACGTTTTAAGGAATAAGAGGCTGTGACTCCCCACATCTTCGCAGATATTTGGGGAAACAAGCTTTCGAAAAATTCCCCCCTCACCCCCAGCTCCGCCCTGCCCTTTGAGGCCCACATTCGAGCCTCCATCCTCTGGCCCAAGGTGATCTACTCCAGATTCCTTTGGACACTGGCACTCCTCTGTGGTTGCGGTGGGTTGTCATTGGCTGAATTGAAAGGCTGTCTTTGTAATGCATCCGACCTTCCCAGACACCCATTTCTTGGATGTAACATGCAGCCTGATGGGAACAAATGAAGCAGGATAGTATATGGGGGAAACGTACACGGTGTACTTTATATCAAGATGTATTCTAAGATCTATTTCTTAGCGTATGCTAAGAGATCGCATGGCTTGGTCGTGGTCGGGGAAACTTTTACTAGTAACAAGCCCCCATTTGAAACAGGCTGCTTGTGTGTTTGCAGGTTTTGCGAGAGAGGACTTCTGCAAGTAATGGAGAAACTATCACCAGCCTACCTATCAGTATTCCTCTCAGCACGGTGCAGCCCAATAAACTCCCTGTTAGTATCCCTCTGGCCAGCGTAGTCCTACCTAGCCGTGTTGAGAAGGTGGTGAGTAAGGGATTGTCAACACTTTCCATCCCTAACTGAAAACCAAACTGGGCAATAATCGCATACGGTGCACCAGAGTCCTGGCCAGGATGTTGAGCTAGATTACTTATCATTGATACTTTTGGAGTGACTGCTGATGCTGGCTCTACCTTGACCTTGGACCTAGTGTTTGTTAGGTCAGCATGTGCCCTGGACAGGGGGAGAGAGGATGTCCCTGTCCCAAACAGCTTGTGTTCTGAATTTGTGGCATGCTGGAGAGGCAGACATAGCCTCATGGGTAGGGCATGGAACTGTGAGTTAAGAATCCCAACTGCTCATTTCAGCTCAGCTGCGACTTCCTAGGTTGTGTTTGTGCCGTGCTGTGAAATGGGCACATGCCAAGCACGAGCTGTTGCAGTGGGGTTGACTTTTCAGGTTTTACACCTGAAAGTGTTTTGGGACCCGTATTTATTTTCTGTGCTGGGGTGTATTTCCAGGGGGAAGAGCATGAAAAGGACAGTGAAGGAGGGCGGATCAGATGAGCAAGAAGTGTTTACTCCCTTCCCGGGGGGAACATGGGTTTGGAATCTGTCTGGATGGTAGTGTGGCAGGGTTGGGGGGCAAAAGGAGGGTTAATGGCTCCCCTCTCAGCCCACTGAACCATCTCACGCTGGCTGGATGTTTTCCAGATTGTGACCCCGTCGTGGTGTTTGAGTCCTGTCCAGCAGTTCACCAGTACATCTTTGTGCAGCAGCATGCAGTTGGGCATACACGTCCCCCCAAAGCCCATTGTCCCACAGATCCACAGGCAGCTGCAGTTGGAGGGCATTGTAGTTGGTCTCCCTTGTCCCCTCTCCCAGCGAAAGGCCTTGCAGTTGTTGGAGAACTCTGTCATCTTCATTCCAGGTGGAGACTTCTCTTAACATGGAAGGAAGTGGTAGTGAGTTACACTGCTGCCCTGGGGAATTAGGGCTTTCTTTGGCACACAGCGTTGGCTGATAACTGGTTTGGCAGAGGGAGCACTTGATTCTGAAGTCTGTGAGCGCCTACAGCATGTGAATCTTTCTGTGCGCACTTGTGTGTGTACGTGTAGTGGGGCAGCGCAGGGTAGCTCTATGGAAGTCAGCAGGCCTGTGCTGACTTACAGCTGGTGGGAGTGTGGCTCTGGCTAGGGTTCCTGATGGTTTATTGCTTAGGGAGGTATCTTGAGAACAGAAATACTTGAATAGCACCATGCCTTCAATCTGAGTGCACGCCTCACTGTGTGTGAACTGAGGGTACGCTGCAGCCCTTTACTCCTTTCCAGTCTGCACTGTAGCTGTGGATTGAAGGACCTGAGTTGAAGGCAGAGGAGCCCTCTTTGATGTGTTTATATAGCACTGCCACAATGGGATCCTGATCCGTGACTGGGACTCCTGGATGCTAAGTCAATGTAGATAATAAAAGTCGTTGATGAGATGGAACTGTCCCGTAACCAGGCTAGCCCTTGCATAGGCCAAACTCTGACCTAGTGGTGGCAATGTGCTTAGGCTATGTCTAGGCAGTCCCTATTACAGATAATGTAGCTGCGGTGGGTTGGCCCCCTATTCCAAACAAACCTGTGCCTTGCTTATAGCTGCAGACGTAGATGAGACCGAAGGGTACATCGTTTTCCGTCTTTTTGAGTTTTCCCCTTTCTTCCTCCAAGGAGAGGAATCGCTTTCAGTCCCTTTCCACTCTTTGGGTTGTCAGCAAAGGCTTATCCTGGGAACTCTACTGCCACCTGTGTAAAAGAAACACTTCCTTATGCTCTTGGTTGTGACATGGTATGTGAGCCCAACAGTTCTAGAAACAAACTACAGCCCAGTAGCAGGAGGTCACCAAGGCTCTTGGGATTACTTGAGAACTCTGTTTGTGCACCAGTACATTGCTGGTGACCTGTGGTCAGCCAGTTGGTGATTATTATTCCAGGTGGGAAAGAGGAATATTCCCTGGGCATGGACAATGGCAGCTTGAGGAGACACTCAATGAGGCTCCTGAGATCCCATCGTGCAGTCCATGGTCTGGTTCTCGTGCTAGTGCAGACGGTGTGGTCTGCTGAGAGCCCGTGTCTCTGCATGCAGTGGTGCATTATAGTGACATGCCCTCCCTGCAGGCCGCATCAAACGAGAAGTAGCAAGTTGCCAATGCAGCCCTTGGCTTGGTGATGTTTGGGCAGCCTGGAATTAAACTGTAATTTTCTGAAAATATACAAAGCCCAGAAGGTTTAGGCAATCCAGAGCGATCGAAAGCGATGGAATGCACTAATGCCTGTGAGTTCTGTTCAATGAACAGCTATTGAATAAACTCTCTGGATTGAAATGCCCGTGTTTTTTTTCGCTTCCTCCAGAGAAGCACACCTAGTCCAGTTCATCAGAATCGAGACTCGTTGTCAACACTTGAAAAACAGTTTGGTGCTAGTTCTCATAATGGTGTGAGCAATGCTGCTGGAAACAAGCCACTGGCTTTGGCTACCTCAGGTAATTAATTTCCCCTCTGAAGAACCTCCTTTTATTACGTGTGCTTGAGCATTTGGGCACTGGGAGTCTATGGCCCCTGGTGTTTCGGAGCTGGATGTATGGTGCAGTTTTGTATGGAGAGGCTCGATGTTTCTGGGTTAAGGAGGAGAACCTAGATTGGGGGTGAAATCAGGCTGAAAAAGCATGAAAGGAAGGGTGATTAAGTGGCAGAAACGTGTGTGGCACTTCTGACAAAAGACTCACAAACCACGATGGGCAGTTGGTTCTTGTAGAACAGCGTTTCTCAACCGTTTTTTTTATAAAGTGCCCCTGTTTCAAAAAAAAAGAAAAAAAAAAGCAAGTACCTCCCCTTTAAAAAAAAAAATACCCTTAGTACCTACAGTTTTCAGACACAATTTTTTTTCTACCATTTCAACACATTTGTTTAAACAACGTAATCGTGGCTGGGCAGGCGATGACATTTTTTAGTGTAAAAAGTACAAAAATAGTGAAGTGCTGTAAAACTTAAAACAAAAATTCAGTTTTCTCCGAATGTCAGTTGTGTTGACGGACCCCCCAGACTTCTCTCGAGTACCCTAAGGGTACTTGGACCACTGGTTGAGAAACACTATTGTAGATCAGTCTTGAACTCCTAGCCTGGGAAGTCCCCCTTAGGCTCTCTTCTAGTATCTGTATCGATTGACTTCACCTTCCTGCCACCGCGTGTCTGTTTGGGGCCCCGCTTAGCCTCCTGGTTCTTCTAGCTGCAGCTGCCATGTGGAACGCTGGCAGAATATTGCCTCCAGTTCTTTCTCTCATCAGCACAAATGAAGGATGAACAAAGGGTCTCCCCAGCCTTGGGGACATCCTACCTTCTGCTGCACCACTACTGGATCCTGTTGCTCCCCAGTGGTTGGTGCACTGTGCCAGGGTTCCCTTGGAGTAAGAGAAATGAGCTGGGCCTTTTACTATAGTCTGGAAAGGCAGCTGTTGACTTCCTGACTGCCATTCTCAACACTGGGAGCTTCACAAGGGGCAGGAGCCGTTTCCCCACAAACACCCAGAGACCTTTTATTCAGGCTTCTTAGACCAGTGAGTGCCTTTCAGCATAGCCTGCAGGAAGCTCTCTTCCACAGCTGTAGCCTCATCCGACTTGCATGGTCATTGTTCCTCTGGGTACCACACCCTCAGGGCCTTTGAGGGGATGAATGCTTTTTCAGCAGAGCAGGACTGAAGGTGGCTCCTTCTGAAGCCACTAGACACTCCTTGCTTAGCCAAAAGGGTGCTGCAGGGTAACACCGGGTTCCTGCGTCCCAACTATTCCAAGACAGAAGGCCCGAACTATAGTCTAATTCCATGCATGATGCATCACTGCTGATACTAATGAGCTTAATTACTCCCCTTTTCCTCAACTCCCACATGGGTTCCTTCCCTCCCCTGACTTACTGAAGATCCACCACTGTGTTCTCCCTCTTCCTTTTGGTTTGAGGTGGTGGTGGGGTGTGTGTGTGGAGGGGGGGAGGGGCCGCTAGGTTTGCAGGTGATCAGGTCTGTTTGAAAGGAACCTGGCCGACTCTTGCTGTGTGGCGCACAGGTTTGTGGGTTCTAATCCAAGGTGAACTATTTTTCCTGAGAAGGCACTTGAGGAATGACAGAAAATGGGCTAAAAGCAGGACACTTGCATGTTACGTAAGAAGGTCCCATATTCTGTAAAAGGGAGCAGAGTGAACTGACAGATGTAAGTTAGTTCACCAACCCATCCAGTGGTGTTCTTGGCTTCACTGTATGAAGAGCAGCCTTGCAGAGCTCAGCGCAGTTACTGCTTTTGCCGGGGTTGCCAATTTCTTAATGCAGAGAGGAATAGTTGTACGCAGACATATCCCAGAAATGTGATAGAGATGTAGCCGTGTTAGTCTGGTGTAGCTGAAACAAAATACAGGACTATGTAACACTTTAAAGACTAACAAGATGGTTTATTAGATGATGAGCTTTCGTGGGCCAGACCCACTTCCTCAGATCAAATAATGGAAGAAAATAGTCTCAACCATATATCCCAGAAATGTAATCTTGCTCGCACTGGAGAGTACGCACCTTTGCTCTTCTTGAACGATACATTCCCTTTCAACAGGTTTTTCATATTCTTCTGGCTCCATGGCAGTTAATGGAACTCTTTCAAATAGCCCAGCCCACCTTAACCATGGTGTTGATCAGGCAGCTGTGGACGACTCGGGGAGCCTGTTTAGCTCTGTGGGGTCTCGGAGCTCCACTCCACAACACCCTTCTTTGCTAATGCTGCAGTCACGGAACTCCGGGCAGAACTCCCCAGCTCACCAGCACTCAGCAAGCCCCAAGTTAAATGGCGCCCCCCAGAGTATGGTAGGGGCACTGCAGTACGGGGATGCACAGAAGATGTTTGCCGAAGGAACAAAGGGAGATTTTCAGCCTGATGCCGCTTTTTCAGATCCGGAGAATGAGGCCAAGAGAAGAATCATCTTCACGATTTCTCCTAGTACAGGAAGCGTGAAACAGTCTCCTTCTAACAAGCACAGCCCCCTGGCTGCAAGCATTCGGATGGACTGTGGCCAAGCACACATGCAGGATGGGAAGAAACGTGGTCGAAGGAAGAGATCCTCCAATGGGAATCTGAATCTGAATTCTGGGGTGTCCCCTAAACGCAAATCCTTACCAACCGTGGCTGGGCTCTTTACACAGCCCTCGGGGTCACCACTCAATATTAACTCCATGGTAAGGAAAAGAATGATGGGAGTTATAACTAAGTAGAGCAGAGGGGAAGGGCTGTCACTGTCCCATGGCCCAGCGCACTGCCCTGGCACTGCCCGCTGCTGCTGGGAGGATGCTACTCTCACTGCCCCCACCCACAGCACAGTCTTGGGAGCTGCCCTGGCCATGGTATCGGCGCAGGCAGCTCACAGAGTGCCCTCCCTCCCTCCGGGGGGCAAACCCCATGCAGAGATGCAAATGGCCCCTGCAGACAGCCACTTTGAGTGGCATGCAGGAGCGCAGCAGGCAGAGAGCCTGCCTGAGGGTTTTGCTGGCTGGGAGCCACCTAGGGTAAGTGCTTCCTGGTCAGAGCCTGCACATGGCACCCCACTTATGTCTACACCCTGAATCTTGGCCTCAGGTCATCCCTGAAACTTGTGCACCTGGTCACAACTCCCTCCCAGATGCTACTCCCCTCCCCCAGGCCCGAATCCCCTCCTGGACCCTGCACTCCTGCCCCAGGTCACAACTCCTTCCTTTACCCAAACTCCCTCTTAAACCCCACAGCCCCTCCTGCACCCCAGTTCCCTTCCTTGGGCTCTCTTCTTCACCCAGCCTGCATCCCCACACTCTGCGCTTCCTCCATTAATATCAAAGAAGAGCGCAGCCCTTGATCACTTACCAAATTGTTGGAGTGCCCCCCATCAAAAGTTATTGCCCACCCCTGAAGTAGAGGTATATTTTTGGCATATCAGTACTGTGCGGCATTACAATTTTGGTGTAATTCTGACTCTCCAAGTGCCCATGAAACATAATATATTTGCTTATAGTGAAATCTAAATTTTACTGCCTAAATAAATTCATTAAGTGACTTGAGTGCTTATGTCCCATTGACTTTAAGCAACTGGTACTCAGTAAGCATTATAAAACGCACAGCAGATGTTCCTAACGAGGATCGGTAGCTTGCATTCATCATGACATCTGAAATTGATATTTGAGGTGAAATGTTCTAGCCCTCTCTTCTCCATGCATTTAACTGTCTACTTCTGTTGTCTTCAAGATCAAGTACTCAGTCCCGATAGCTCCGAAAGGAGCCAAACAGAGTCTGGGATTTTTAGGGTTGTGACACTGAAGCACAGCATTGACTATTGGTGTTAAAGCACTAAGCTAGTCTTAAAGCTGAGTGTGAGTGTGACTCTTGTCTTAGGAAGTTCTTTCCTAAAAGAATATTTTCATCTAACATTTTTTTTTCTCCCTATCCCAGGTCAATAACATTAATCAGCCTTTAGAAATAACAGCCATTTCCTCCCCTGAAAACTCCCTGAAGAACTCTCCTGTTCCCTACCAGGACAATGACCAGCCTCCAGTGTTGAAAAAAGAGAAGCCCCTGAGTCAGACCAACGGCGTTCATTACTCGCCGCTGACTTCGGATGAGGAGCAGGGATCGGAAGATGAGCACAATAGCAGCAGGTGAATGTTGTTCCATAGATGTCAGGTTAGCAGCTTTATCTGATCTGAAGCTACAGGTCTCTAGGTTGGTCTGTTCGTTCAAGGTATAAAGATCTCTCATTAACCTGTGTTTATGCTCTTAGCTTGGTTTTCAGTGTTTGCCATGGGTGGCTTTCTTGGAGAGAATCAGCATAAAATTTGCAGGAATGCTCACTTCAGCATCCTGACCGAGTCTCACCTTTTGGGTAACTTTTGGCTAAGAAAATTCCCACTTCCATTTCAATTTGGTACAGAGTTCTTCACTTCCTATTTCAGACTTCTGTGTCATGTTGCTCTAGGTTTAGACACCTGCCACATTCTTTCCCATTTGTGTGTATGTGAAGCCCTTTGAGTAAAGGTGCTGGAAATCTGCCCGAGGAAGGAAAAAAGCAATGAAAAGTTCCATAAATGTGTATTCTTGGTATGTAGGTAAAATTCCATCACAGCCTCTGTTGAGTCTCTTATGTTTGTCTGATCGTGTAAGCAGGTAGTTGAAGTGAGGTGTGATTTGGAGGTATGAGACACAAATCAGACTCCTGAAAGTGGCATCCTGTTCTGGGAGGGTCGAGCACCAGCATTCTAAGCTGGTATTGTACATTGTAACGCTAGTTGTGCAGACACAGAAACATAAAACCTAAAAGGTACGTCCCAGGTTAACTCGGTAACAGCAAGACTTCAAGAAGCACTGTGGAGTAACCTTTTTCTTTTCTTGCTAGAATTGAGAGGAAAATTGCTACAATATCATTGGAGAGCAAATCTCCACCGAAGACTATTGAAAATGGTGAGTTTGGCTAATGTTAACCCTCCCTTTAAATGTACTTTGCTGCCCTCTGGTTTTTAGGGTGTCCGTTGGTAAGCAGGCTTTCCGGGGGAGAACATGCCTTTCAGAGCAGAGGCGTGCTAATCCCGAGCCTGAAGGGGATTGCCTTCATCACATTACTAGATTTTTCAGGCCATCTCTTTGTAGTTGGTTGCTTCAAAAGCCCCTTTAAATTTATGGTTGTAGTCCTGACTCTTGGCACCTGGATAAAATTATGGGTAGAATAGAGCATGTTAGAGGGTTTTACTCTTTTTTCCTAGACAGTGGGAGCTTGACCCACTTTTGCCTTAGTGGATTACAGTAGCCTAATCAGTCCTTTGAGATGCATCTATTTCGGGTCGCAGAGGGATTGATAGCTTCTGCATTGTCCCTGTGTGTTGGGAAAGCAGAATCAGCTGTTACAATGAGTAAAGTTGTTGGACAGATTTTGCTTACTGAAGATTAAATGAATTGTTCATTGATGCATGCAATCCTTCTTCCAAATTAGGTGGCAGTTTAGCTGGGAGGAGACAAGCACAAACCAGTGAGAACATCAATAGCAGTAAATGGAAGTCTACCTTTTCGCCAATTTCGGACATCAACCTGACCAAAACGACAGATAGCCCATTGCAGGCTGTTCCATCTCTGAGCCAGAATTCTCTGTTTGCCTTTAGGCCATCCTCTGAAGATGGCATGGCCATTGATGCCAAAATTGCAGCACATACAAGGAAAAACATCACTATGTCCTCCTCTGGGACGGATGGACTCAGCTCCAATACAAACTCCACTAATGGAGCCATGTACAATGGTGGGCTGACCGCAGACCTTGGTTTACACAGCTTTACTGATGGTGCTTCTCTTCCTCATAAGAATTCAGATGTGTCAGCCCTCAACGCCTCGCTGGGTTTTCAGTCCCAGCGGAGCAAAGATGTGGGGATTCTGGAGACAAATCCCTTTTTGAACAAGAGGCAGCTTGAAGGCCTAGTCAGCATGAAAGGAGAAGACTTAAACCGGCCAGGGGTCAAAAGTAAAGAGCTCAGTGAACTAACCATTCGTCCAGGAGCTTCTGACAAAAGTTCCTTGCAGCACAATGGCAAGGCCAGCAAAGGACGGGACCGAGATGTGGAGTTTAAAAATGGCCACAACCTTTTCATTTCTGCTGCTACTGTATCTTCTGGTGGCCTTCTCAATGGCAAAAGCCTTTCCACTGGTGTCTCGCCTGCAGGCAACCCAGCGCCTGCTGTTCAGACGCACCATCCTTTCTTAAACACCTTGACCACTGGATCGCAGTTCCCCCTGGGCCCCATGGCTTTGCAGGCAAACCTCAACTCGGTCACCAACTCCTCAGTATTGCAGTCCTTATTTAATTCAATGCCAGCTGCTGCCAGTCTGGTCCATGTCTCATCAGCTACAACCAGACTGACTAACTCTCATGCTATGGGGAACTTCTCTCCCGGGGTTACAGGTGGAACAGTTGGAGGTAGGCAGAACTTTCTTTCTCTGGTGTAAGGGCAGGGCTGGAGGCAGAGTTTCTTTCCCTTTCATTGCTGCAGGAGCTGGAGCAGCTCTGCCTTGGACTGAGGGTCCTGCATCACTCAGGGCTGATGGAATTAATCCAGCGCAGTGGACAGAACAACCAGCTTTCTATCTGCTAGATGAGCGTAGAACTAACCGTAAGGGAAACGGGCGTTTGCCTACAGGTTCTGATTTCATAACCGGCGAGGGCGTCCGTGGTCACAATGCTGGAACCAGCTTAGGTCTCCCTGCAGGTCTAAAGGTTTAACGTGTCATGCAGCCCTCCATGAACAATGAAGGAAATGCGACGTCTCAGCCTCGGGGAAGGTTGAGACTAGGACATAAGATTCTTTCCCCCTTTCATGTTTGTGCTGAATATCCGTATCGTTTTGAGATCAGATGCTGATGGGCTGTGTAGCATTCTGCTAGTTCTTGAACTGACCCTGATGAGAAGAATGTTTCTGTGCCACGAATAGCAAACGCCATGTGCTCCTCTAGCATTCTATGCTTCTGTTCTCTCATTTAGTGGCAGCAGGTAGGAAAGACTCTTCCGCTGACCCCATAGCATTGGCAGGTTCAGAGAGGTCCTGCCCATAATCATTCATGCACCATGTCGGGAAATCCTAACTCTCATCACCTCTTAGCGTGTATAGATTGTTGGACAGACACACCCTCCCCCGGCAGCCTTGTAAGTGGGTAAGCAGGAGGGAACAGCAGTAATTCCAGTCTTCAGCTAAAGAGCTCTAGTGACTCAGAGGGTTGCCTGCATGGCCTAGAACCCAAAGCTCTGCTTTTTCCTGGGTCAGGCCACTGCTCCCCATGGCACTTGCAGGCTGGCAATAGGAAGGTAAGTGACTCTAGTACCCCCTGGCCTGCACCATTATCTCTCATTGCTTGCTGCTATTTCATGCTGCATATTTTGTATGGGGCTGTAACTGCTATAATTTTGCTTTTTTTTGGCTTTTTGTTTTGTTTCTCTTGTCGCTTGTGACTGTACAAAGCCCATCTGTTGAAGCTGAGTTTTTTTTCTCCTGTTTGCAGGTATTTTTAACCATGCGGTGCCTTCTGCCTCCTCTTCTCATCAGTTTGGAGCCAGTTTCAGCAGCAGTGCTGTTTCTAGCAGCACAATGCTAAGCTTAAACCCTCTGCAGGCTGTTGTCAGCACCTCCTCCTTCCAGTCCCCCTCCTCTAGCTTAGTGACATCCAGTGAGAACAGAGCCGTGCAACACCTAAACAGAGCGCCGATGCAGTCTGTTTTTCATACCCCTCCTCCACCCCCTCCTAATGTTTCATTGCCGCCTCCTCCTCCATTACTTGCTTCTAACTCCGAGCCTGTGCTTCTGCAAAACTTGGCATCCATCCCAGCTAACGATGCTTTTTTACCATCCTCTTCTGCTGCTTCTGTCCAATCTGCTAATGCTTCCTTGTCTATTAAGCTAGCTTCTCTTCAGCACAAAACTTCCCGTCCCTCCTTTACTGTCCATCACCCTCCTCTGCCCCGTTTGGCGTTGGCACAGACCGCGCCCGTGATCCCGCAGTCCAACGCAACTGGCACGTCTGCTATGTGGGTTACACTTGGCATGCAGTCTCCTTATGCTTCGCACCTTTCTGGGGTTAAGCCACGATAAAGAGCTTGCTTAGCTAACAGTTCTTATTTTGTAAGGTAAGGCTAGAGAAAACAGGAGGTTTGTACAAGATACTGAATGACCTTCCTTTCCTTTTCAGCCGTCAGCCTGGAGCTGACTTTGGAAGGGGGGTAGGAACAGATTCTTTGGCCTAATACAATGTAGGTAATCACAAGGCAGAAGGGGGGGGGGGCGCCATTAAAGCGCCTCAGTTTTGGGACTAAGGATTTCTCGACACGCTGAGTGCTCACCAGTCTAACTCTTCCCTCCTCTGATATCCAGGAGCATTGTGCTCAGGCCTGGGTAGCAGAAATTGCCAATTTATGTAAGACGAGGCCATGTTTCCTGCAGTATCACTACTTGAAAAAATGTGCTGCTTTGAGAGCCTGAGAAAAATTAAGAAGAGGAGCTGGTGGTTCATATTTTCCAAGCACCTGTCTTGATATGCAGCCCTGCAGGGGTTTGCTGGCTAATCTGTGTTTTGCTGGGTTACTCCCTCACACCACATGGTGTGCTCCTGCTCAGGTTGGCATGTCATGCCACTGCGTGCTGCTGCTGCTTTGACATTCGGTGGCAGTGTGGTATTGTCTGGGTGGTCGCATACCGCATTTGCCCCCTCTAGCTAAAAACGGAAAACTCCATGTCATGGACTACAGCTGCTTTCTCCTTGCAAACAACGGAGTCAGGGTGATCTGGTAGTGGGTTGCAGATGATGTGACCCTAAGCCAAGTGCTGTGGGAACTGGCGTTACAAAAGCAGCCTGGCGACTCCCATCTCTGCCTGACAGTGGCAACCTGATCGAATCATTCTCTGTAGCCTGTGATGATCATTTTTATTAGCTGAGAGTAGGGAAGGAAGTCTCCGTTATCTGCTCCCAGTAGCTCTAGTGGCCTTCCCTGGTAGGTATAGCACAACCGATTGCATCAGCCACCATGCTGTACTGGCCTTGGCAGTCTGGGGTTCGCTAGATGGATTACACTAAGTTAGTGAGTGACTAGCCTGTGCTAAATTCCTGCCCAGGCAAAGTAAGGAATGAGGCTATGGAAGAGGAGAGCCTCTGGGCGTGCATTTCAGCAAAGCATCTCTCAGAGCACCTGCAGAATAATCTGCACTGCCAGAAAGTCTCTAATCGTGGAAGTCTTTGGGTTTATAAAGCACTTGGATGACCTAATTTAAGCCACTAGTAGGCAACTCCTGCAAGTCTCTGGTGCTGCTGTTTACCCTTTGGGACAGACGTACCTTCACTATCACGTAACCCCCTTTGCCTTTGGAGGCATTTGACTAAAGTATGGTACACACCCAGGTTCTTATCAAACACTTTGCACGCAGTTAGTGTGTTCACCGGCAAATTGTTCTCTATATGTGATCCCAGCCTCGTAACACTCAGATGTAGCTTCCAAATTTGCAGATGGGAAAAGCTGAAGCAGAGAGATCTAGTAACTTGCCTAGAGCTTAAAAACCGAGTGGTCCTGGAGCACGTTAGAGGCTAATAAAGTATATAGATAGTATCATGAGCTTTCATGGGCACAACCCGCTTCTTCAGACCAGAGGAACAAGAGGCACCGAGGGGCACAGAAACCCCAAAATATAAAGCAGAAAAAGAGGGGAGAGGAGGAGGAGGAGGGGGGAAAAACCCTCAGTTACGGTGTCCGTGCTAAGTGAGGCTGCAGCTTCGGTTGGTTTCTCAGTTAAGTGGAACAGGGTGGTGGCTGAAAGAGAGGGGAGCCATGGATGGAATTTTGAATTTGGAGAGGAAGGGTTTGACTAGAATGGGAGGGATTTTTTTGTTTGTTTTTTCATTAGAAAACGCCTGTTTGTCAAAATTGAAACTTTTCAGAAAGGCCTCAGACGAAGCTGTCATCTTGCAGGTGTTTCAGATTGTGGGGAAAAGACCCACTCCACAAAACTGTTAGCTAGAAGGGCACTCACCTGTTATGTGGGCGAAGTAGGTTCAGACAGGTTTGACCTGTCTCCACGTCCCACGTAGCTGTCTGGTAGGACCATGGTGTGCAGGGTCTTTCTCAGGTGTGTGGGGTTTTTTGGGGGGGGCCGAGGGAAGAGATTTCAAAAGGCCTTGGGGTTTTCCTGTGGCAGAACAAAATGCAAGAGCAGAACCCCAATACATGGCATAGAACAGAACTTGTATTCAGGCCCACTAAGGTGTGACTACGGTTTAAGCTCGATGTAAAGCAAAAGTCTAGAACCCATGGCACATACTGGCTTTGACACATCAAGGCGTCTACGTTAGCAGATGGTGGAGACTTCCAACACAAACAGGTATTGAATGTCCCAGTTCACAGGGAACTTGAACATAGTCCTTACCCTAAGCCAATGGAAATGCCCCAGTTGACTTTCAGTGGGCTTGGAATCAGGCCCCATATGCCTGATTTAAACAGATGAATAATCCCCTTATCTTCAGTAGGCTACTGGTGTTTGCTGTGCTGAACTGGAGCCTGAATCTAGGAGCGAGGGTTCAGATGGTGTCACTGCGTAGCCCAAGAAGGGCTGGGGTGCAACAGAAGAGGCTGTTGGGTCTCGGTCTCTGATTTTGACCGATAGCAACACGTGGATTGTTCTCCTTTCTGTCCCGTTTGCTCCTGGATAACAGAAGAGCTAAGAACTTGGCAGCGTGTGACGTTTCTGGCACACACTTGATTTGATGCATCTAATTTAGACTGGTGTCTTCCTCTCCTTGTCCTACAGGTAACTAGGATTTCTACCTCAACCCAATGTGACCTATGCAAGGACAACATGGACCAACTTCACTCAGCTTCCACTGAAAGGTGCTCGCCTGGCCTGGCAGGGGTTTCTACTCTTACTACTGGACAAAGTAACAAACAAGTGACAGACCCACACAACAGAGAGAAGAATATTCTACTGTGAATCGGAGTTAAAAAGTAACTGCAAAGGAAAATGCTTAAAAAAGCTCCAATTTGTATTGTTAATAGTTTAGATAAAGTATTTATCTTTTTTTAAAAATGGAAACAATTTTGACTTACTTTATTCCATCTAAAGTCATAAAAAAACCACAACTAATTGAAATAATTCTCTGAATAATAAAGGACTGGCACACCAGCAGAGATGTAAAGAGCCTCCTCTCGGTGCTATTTCATCCGTCAGAACTGTGCCTCTCTCGTTCAAATCCTTGGTGCTGAATATGAGGGTTGACCAATGCCAAACCAGTTCTCAGAAAGGTCTGCTTTTATTTATTCAACTCACTCTGTTCATATACCAAAGTCTGTTGGTTTACAGCATAGCAGGAGTACAGAAAATGGCAGTCTTGGTTTTGGGTGGTTGATTCTTCTATTTTTAACAGAGCTTATGGCTGAGTTATCAGGCATTTGATATTGTTTGTAACTAACAAGAATGCAATACTCCCCTCTGGAATGGCAGCTAGATCACGTGATCTGACCCACGCGAGCTCAAGTGGGTCAGACACATTGAACAGAAGATGTATAATTTGCTAGTCCTGTAGACTACTCCACTGGGCCCATTAAAGCCTTTAGTGGCGCTCAAGTCACTGTGAATTTCAGTAGATAGACTGTTAACTTGTTTTGGGATGTCATTGGCATATGAACAGGGTGCATAATCACTGGTGTTGGTCAGGCCCTTTTAACAATATTGGGAAGATTGAAAACTGAGCTTCTGTGCTGGGACAGATAACCGATTGTGTGTTGTTTTTGTTGAAGTACAATGTATTTTGTTAGTTAGGTTTTGATACTTGATTCTGAAATGGCTCAGCCCTTGTACATTTTATTGACTTCTAAGTGCATTCGCTTTTGTATTTCTTTGCTTTGAATAGGTTTAAATGGTAGTTCACAAAAACACCACAGTCTAGCTTAACTTGCTGCCACACTATCAAACTGGTGCATTTTGAATTGTATTGTGACTTGGTTTTCTGTGTACAGAAAAGTGTCACTCTGAGCAGTGACCATATTTTATAGACATGATGAAAATTTATAAATTTCATAAACTTTATTCAGTTTATTTTTTAGGTTGTGATATGCACCGTAAGCTTGTAAAAAGTTGTTTTTATTTATTTAAGTGCACAAAATGAGGAGGAGGATCCATTAGTTCAAAATCATCAACCTGCAGCATAGACTGGACCAAGCACAATAAAGGAAACTACAGTAACAGAGGGGGAATCGTTACAGCAGCAGGACTAGATTCAGAACACGCTGGTGCTCAACTGAACACCTGCTAGCCTTGGAACTTGGTATCCTACAGTCTGTTCCAGCTAGGTTGTTAGTCTCTGACTTCCAGCAAGCAGCCATTCGCTGTAGACGTGAGCTCTCCCTTACCAGCTACCTAGAGCCGTTCCCCCTTGTCACAAAGTGCTGGGCTTCATGAATCAACTGCCTAAATGGAGCAGGCCAAATACCTTTTCACGCTGTCCTGTGCTGTGCTGCTGGGGCTGGTTTGACAGTTATCTGCATTCAGTGCTGGTTCTTGTGTCCCGAGTAGCTGATGGAAGTGTTCTCCTGCTTTCCTGATCTCCCCAGCTCCCCCTTCTCCCCACATGAGTGAACCAGTCCTGGAAAGGTGCAATATCCTGATGAACAGTTCTCACTATTTCAAATGAGCTGTTTCCCTTTAGATCACATTGTGGACAATGGCATAGATGTTAACCAGCTCGATTGTGCTGTCAGCTCCTAAGTGTGCAGGCCTCTCCCAGAGGTGACCCCTTGTAGGCAGAAACTGTTCATGTAACTTGGCCTTATTCTTGATCACCAAGGGGACTGATCCTTATCCCTGATCGCCAGGAATCTTTTAAATCGTGCACAGAAGAGGGGAGGTTCCGCATCCAGACGGATTCCGAGCCCCATGGGGAGAACCTAAAGCAAGGAAAGTAATGCCCAGTGAGTGATAGCAGAGGAACATCCGATAGCTTCTAGTGGAAGCCATAAACAGTCCTGCCCTGGAATCCAGGAGAGCATGTAACCCAGTTGTTGTTCAGCTGGGAACTGGGCAGCTTCAGCCTGATCCAGATCTTTAGGTGACTGGAAGATGTGTAGGGCCTTCTCACCAGTCTCAGTCCCAATGAAAGGCAATAAAATGCAGGCTCAGGTCCTTGGAGGATATAAAAAAGGGTAGTTAATGAAACCGAAGGGCCCGTAGCTTTGCCCTTCTGTCCGCCTCCGTTATGCTGATGGACGCCCAGCAACAGCCCTGAGAGGGAGAAGAGCAGAAAATGCACAGCATCACTTGAGCGGTCTGCCTTCACCAGACGATGATTCCCCCCTAGCCATGTGCAAGGCCTGGGGCAGTCCTAGCCCTACTACCTAACAGGACTGCTGTTCTGAGGGGGTTGAGACCCTCCCTGTATTGGGAGGTTTAAACGTTCTTCTGAGGGCAGAAGGGTCCTGCAGGGATTCCTGAGGTTCTTTGCCTTTGTTACTTCCTCCCCCACAGCTTGACTGTTGCAGCCCTCTGTGTCCCGCACATTCTACTTGCGTGTGGATTTTGTATTCCCAACAATCCCAGCTGAGCTGGACCTTCGGGGAAGTGACTCAGGGCAGAGTAACGGGAGAGGCAAGACGATGGAACCTGTTGGTTCTCACCAAACAGGACATTTTGCTCTGTGCTGCCTCCTGGGAATTTCCACTTTTCCATGGAGAAATTGGGAAATAGATTCGTAATGTTTTGGGGACTCTCATGATACACTAGGGTCAGGTAAGAGACCTGGGTCTTCCTCTTGCTCTTTGACTTACTCACTGTAAGCTTGGGCAGGTTGGTTCAATGTTTCCTCCATATGTTTCTCCATGTTCCTCATCTGTAAAATGGGAGGATCCCTGCCTTTCTTAAAGTGCTTTAAGCTCTCTGGATAAAAAGCTCCATGTAAGTGTGAAGTGCTATTAAAAAATATCTAATCTACATGGCTGGAAATGTTTTAGTGCTTGTGAACACAGCAAGAAAGCTCAGTGCCCAAGTTTGAGACCTGTTCTCGGTAATGAGAGGTGGTGCTTAAGCCAAACTATGAAGTGTTGGAAAGGAATTCTTTGGGGTTTACGCTTTCCTGCACTCGGCCCAGCCATTCTCCCACATTCCTTCTCATCCGCATTGCTGCTGGGCAGGGGACTCGTAATGAAGCTAAAACACTTTGCCAGAAAAATGGAACTTCCAGAATGTCGTGTTGAACTAAGGCTGCTTGGGCCTTTCTGAACCAGCCAGGCGTTTGTGGCTGCAGGGTCAAAGAGTTGCCCTCTTCCCTTGTTTGGTGGCTCTACTTGTCTGGTTTGCCTTTTCCAGCCCCTGGACACCCTCTTGGAGTGTTAAAGTTGGAAAGAGTTCCCAAGGCGTGAAACCTGCATATGATGTTCTGTGGATTAGTCATTCAGGAACAAGTTGGTTATACAGGGCAGTGGTGGCCGAGGAATTCAGAAAATAGGCAGCTTTGCCTTGTGGACATGACCTTGGAGTGGGACTGGAGGGCCTGGCTGTTACTGAAATCTCTCAAGTCTGTTTCTACTTGTATTTCCTCATCACTAAACTGGGGATCTTGGCACTTGGCTGCTTCCTGGGGAAGGTCATGAAATGCTAGATACTTCATCTCGTAGCGATGGGTTCCCACCGGCAGCGAATTGGAAACAAGTGGGCTTGGTTTTTAAATGTGCTGAGTCGTTTGCCTCTCAGAAGTGGAGTTGGTTAAGGGTTTGTATGGAGGGTCCCACAGACTTAGATGTGTGTGTTTAAAAAAAAAAAAAAAAAAAAAGCTTCCCATGTGTGAACACTGGAGAGGGAAGCCTCTAAAAGATCCATTGAGGGTTCCTGATCTCCTTGAGAGAGGTGTTACAGAGCGACACTCTCCTGGTTTCCTCCCAGTTGGTTTATAATCAGGACCAACAGCGCGGGAGCTAACGCAGGACCTCTTGGCACTGCATGCGAATCGAGTTCCAACGGACGCCATCTATGTGGTAGCCTGTGGGGACCTCGGTCACTGATCGGAACCCCTTGTGCTAGGCTCCTGCCCCCAAAGCACCAGCTGACTGAGCAGGCAGGTGCCAGTTGTTGCTCCTTGTACTGTGGGGATAAATATCTGTTGGAACACCAGTTATCTAGCCACCCTGTTGATGACTGGGTTTGTGAGCCATCACAATAGAGAAGCCAAGAATTTGTGTGGGCCACGTAGCCTGAAATCCCCTCTCGATTGGCAGATGCGTTGCCTGGGGGAGGGGGACAATCTGGTCCAAAGACTGCTTTTGCTGCCACTCTGTTGTCCTTCCTGATCTGCTTGCTTCTGAAGTGACTGTGCCTATTGCCAGCCTGGGGGGTAAAGGAGAGCGGCCAATCTCCGGGACATGCACCTTGTCGCACTTTCCTACCCTGCAAGCATAGGGACTTTCTTTTGAAATTGGCCCAGTTTTTAAAATCTCAGTACAAGGAGTGCCAGAGCCTGTTCATCGAATCGTGTTTGCTGCGCAGCAGTGAGTGACTCTGAACTCGTTAATTTGGGCCTGGAGGTCGGCTGGACCAGCAGCTTCCGGTCTTGTTGGAGGGGTGAAAACAAGCACACGCTGTGCACCTTGCATCCCAGGATTCCAGAGTTCAAGCAGTTGCTTCAAACTTGCTTGTCAGATGTGGCTGTTTCAGGCCTACAGGCTCTGCTACATCTTGGGCCATGCAGACCTTTAGCTGGGCGAAGCTTGCAGCTGCCCATGTGCATTATCCTGGTGAAGGCTGGATTTTCTATGGGGTGTTACTTGGATATTGTCATATGTTTTTAATCTCTTGGCTTTGAAAGTTTGTGTCTAAATCTGAGAGTAATTTTGCTTATGGGAGAAATGGCATCTGATAAATAATGATCTAATCTGATGTGCCTCAGAAGACTGGAGGTTTTTAAACACAGAATGGAGCTAGAAAATGCAGGGAGGTCGGGGGAAGAATGCAATCCACAATCAGTGTCCTCCCACCAGCCCCTTTCTACTGGAACTGATAAAATGACAAAAATGGAGGTTAGAGGGCCATGTGGCTGTGAAACTTTGCAACATGGAGGCAAGTTTTAGTTCTATCTTGAATGTGTTGATCCTGTCAGATAAGCCTAGCCCTCGGTAAAGATCCTTGTAGCGCAAACCTTTAATCTTTCCCCCACCTTCTCTTTCTGGAGAAATTGGCGAAGTAGCTCTAGTTAAGTAGGTAGATGAGACACAGGCAACTGCCAGACTTTGACCCCTGCAGACCTGCTTGGATTGAGCAGTAAAGTAAATTGGGTTTCAGTGCTGTTTTCTCCCAGCTGTCTGCTGGTTTGCAAGGCAGGGAGCTGCATTAACCGGGCTCCGTCGGGGACAAGCTGCAGGGCCTGCCTTATGCCACTGTCTCTGCTCAGGTTGTGCTAATGGGAGGGGGCATTCATGGGAACAATCGCTTCCAGTTGTTTTCTTAAGGTACGAAGTGCGCTTCCCTTCACTCACTGTTCATTTGTGGAGCCCAGCGCTTTGTGACAGCTGGGCAAACTCGGGTCGTTTCCAAAGGGGGTTGTAAGATCGTTCATGGTCCAATCCCTCACCCTGGAGTCAGCTGGGCAAGTGGGAACATTGGCTTTGAGAGCAGGACGGCTCCCTGTGCTGTAGCTGGAGGGCTGGATGCCATCACTTCACAGTCTGAGGGGTGGTATCTGTTTCTTCCCAGTGGGCAGTAAAGGCTTTACCCCCAGGGAAGAGTTGGCCAAGCCAGACCCTGAAACTGCCAGTGTCTCATCACCTGTCTGGCGTATCGATGGCAAAATAGGACCCCCCCCCCCCCAGGCTGCAAGCGACCACCTTTCCCACCCTTGCTGTGTTGCTGGAATGGTGGAGGGAATGTCAAGAGCAGGGGCTTGCTGCAGACACCTATAAGCTGCTGTTTTAGGGACACATTTTTTCCCACAGACTCCAGGCCTACAATACCCGCCACCCCCCTGAAGATGGTGCTATTTTCGTCCCCAGGGACTATCAATACATTTGGCAGTTTTCTTCATGGACCTGGAAGTAGCCTTATTCATTAGAGTCCATCAGGAGTGCTAAATAACTCCTGTCACTGGTGCTGCTCACTGAAGAGCTGTAATTAGCTTTCTAACCCTGTCCTGGCTGCGAGGTCTCCTGCAGGAGTGTATTGACCACACATAGGCAAGTTGGCTTTCTGTATTGAACACAAACCTCCTGCGTAGCAGAGCTTGGAGGCCCTTTTTCTTTAGAGGGAGTTCTCATTAGAACTCGTAGGTTGTTGCTGTTAATTCTGCTTCTCTCGTTTTGCCTGAGCCAAAAGCATTTAGAGCATTGGTAGCTCTGACCGATGATTGCTTTCTAGTAAGAAATGAAACCTGTACAGTGAACTGTAAAACATTAATCTATTAATCACAGTTTGGGGAGTAACTAGTAAGTGTTTTTGTGAACTATCTGCAGCACTGAGGAAAATCACAATAAATGGGGGGGTTTTTAAGCACAAATTTAGTCAGTGTAAAAGTATCCAATTATTTTTGTTAATTCAAATTCCTTTCCCCCTGAACAATTGCATATTTTTTTCATTCAGTTTTTCCACAGATGAGTTGGACTTTATTAAATTTTGTGCCATTTTATGTATCCTTTTTGCATTATAGCTATTTAGACTGAATATTGCAATACAAGATGTTGTTGTGGGCCTTCAGGGCATAAACCCAATACTAAACTGACTATCCTTCTGGTATATTTAGTGCTTGTGACTGTCTAAAAGTCTTTTTAGTTTTCATGCTTTGATGTCAATATTAAAGATAATCTAACTGCTTCCTAAAGGTTTGAAGATGCTAACGCTGATGTTTGACCCTGTGACTCTAAGGTACATCTAGTTGCTTTTCTGGTGCAGTGGAATTGTCCTTTGGAACAGTAGTGTTTCTGGCGTTAAAAAGGTGAAGGCAAAATGGACTGATCCAGCCTGCTTGGCTCCACCCTCCTGCCCCCCAGTATAAATTCTTGAAGTGGTCAGTTTTAAATTTAAAAAAACAATTCTTTAAGTCTCTGTTCTTTTTCAGAAAGTGTTTTAGGAGTGGGAGTCTGCCCTGGCTGGGTGGGACTGGACAGAGGAATGCAAATGAAGTTGCTGTTGCTCAGGAATTGATCAGTAAAACTTTTAACTACTAATACAAATCCATTTTTAATGGATTTAAAACAAAAAATGCCCATTTTCTTGCTTAGAACATGTGATATGGGATGTTTCCTAGCAAATAGGAATTAGCTTATACATTTTAGCCTATACCATAAATTGAATTATTTAAAAAAATCAAACTTCCCCTAATTTATCTTTATTTGGTTTTTTTTTTATACTGGTATGTTGCCCCATCATTCTTCCATAGAACTAGTGTGAATTCTGGTGTGTATATATGTATGTAATAATATATATTATATATATATATATATATATATATATATATATATATAAATAAATAAATAAAAATATTTTCCACCCACCCTTCCAAAGTTCCCATAATACAAGAGTTAGTTTTATTCGCCCCTCCCTTCCCCTTTATTTTCTTGTCTTTGATTTGTAATGGAAATAATGCTTTGAAGTTTTGTCTTTCTATTAAAATGTATGTATTTTAAATACTGTGTCCTGTGGTGGTGCATCTGTGCTTCGGAGGCTGGTGGTTTTCTTTACTTTTCAAATGAAGGTTGTATCCTGCCCAGCGTGAGTGCCAGGATCTCACTCAGCGCCATCCTGCAATTCTCTCCGCTTGCAGAACTCCTGTCCTCTGTCACTTGGGCAACTGACTTGACACGTCATGGCATTAAACTCACTTGCAGAGTCTGAAGGCTCAGAGCGCTGCGTGAGCTCCAGAGCAGCTGGCAGCTGGAAAGTCACGTCACAGAAAGCGAAGTAATTCAGTGACTTGGTTACTCAATTTGTTTTGCTTTCATTAGATTCCTGGGTTTAAACTCACCTGCCTAGAGCCCAAGTGATGGTTTAAAAACACCTACAAAATGGGCATCTTCCAGTGCAGACACCAGCTGTCACAGTGCAAAGCATCCCATGGTTCACTGGATAGGGATGGGCTGAAGGCTTATAAGAGAAACTTCAGATACTGACAGCAACACACTGAGCAGGTGTCCCCTGTACACACTCGTTTTCTGAAGTCCTTCCTTTGCAAGGCTGCCTTCCAGCGAGTCAGGCCTCAATCGCAGCAGAGAAGTCAGTAGCCTTGGAGTAGTAGAAGGGGTAATATTGGCTGGCCTACTGAGCTTATTAGCTGCTCCTGTTCTGTGAGGGTCTGTAGCTACAATCTCCTACCTCGTTTCTCAGTTACTGCCCTATTGGCACTGCACAGCTGCTGTGGATTTACACAAGGGGATCTGCCACACCCATGTCAGTCCCCCAGCCAACCATTCTGGCTTAGACATGGCAACAGCAATGCTTAAGCTAGTTTTGTGTGTCTATTGCCTCTGCTCCAGTTACACCTTTTGGTCTGATGTTTGCTTCCTTCCTGTTCAAAGGGTCATTCTGAGGAGTTTAGTGTGGGCAAATGGGGGGTAGGAGTTCTCAAAGCCCCCGAGTTAAGAGCACAGTTCACATGGAAAATCAGTGAAAGTACAACTCTTCATTGAAACTTGTGTCCCCCTTTACACCTTGCTTTCCTTTTGAAGAAAAATTCACATGGATTTCTTAGGTAACATCTACAACATAAAACAATTAAAGGTGTTTATTTAAAACATTGATTGTACAACCTACGAACAGTATCAGAAAGTTTCCAAACCGATTTACCTTATATAATGCTTGTTAGAGCAACTAACTGACAAAAAAGACCCTGAACAGATAATTGAAAAACTTTGACATATAAATGGCCAGTAACAGATTCCTAATTCTCAAGTGTCTAAAACGGTTTCCCTTTAATCTTGAAATGTAATTGTTTAGGAGTCACTGTCTAGCTAGTTCTAATGAGTTACTGGGCGCACAACCTGCTCAGATAACTCTTCACAGCATCTGTCTTCATACATTCAGTTTAGTAATGGAAGTGAAATTCACGTACCTCCTAATCCAAGCACATAGCTGGAGCTGTTGCTTGCTCCCCGATGTGCCTCCCCCGCAACCCTACCACAAATGCCCATTTCTATACAGTGTGCAACAATAACAGTTCAGCTACGGCCTGCCCTTTGAAAGGCTGACGACGCTAGTGTCAGTGCTTTGTACAGGAAAAGCACAAGTTGGACTGGTGGTTTGCCTGGTGCAAGTAATCTGCAGCAATGTTCCAGTTCTGAAATCCTGTCTGCGGAGTTCTGTTCACAGGGACACCCGCTAGGGCTTTAAATCTTGACACAGGTTTCTCAGAAGCTGGTTGTGGGGGGGCTAGAACAAGCACTGAGAGTAGAACCAGGGTGCCAGCTGACACTGATTCTAAAGACACGTGCACAAAAACGTCCAAACAGAAGCAGGATTGGAACAGGAGAGGATTATTGGTAAATCTTTCCAAAGTTCAGAGCTGGCTTGCTCTGTAGGAACCCAGTATTTCCCAGCTTTCTGCTGTCTTGAGAGAAAAGCTCCTGCAGCTGAGAGTCTAATATGGTAGAGCGATTCTATGGAGTGTAAAAATCTTGCTCAGATGCTAGGGCTGTGAAAAGTTTACCAGTAAGTATCCCCCTTAGCAGATGATGCTTACTGGTTCCAGTTAACCAGTGGGGGCTCTGCAGGGCCTGCAGCAGGCCCCCCTCCTACCACTCCCCCTTCAATTGGTTAATGGGTTGAACACGTTTAACTGGCTAACCAGCGAGGTGGGATCTGACATCCCTAGCTAGGTGAGTGGTTGTGCTGCCTGCCAAGAGCGGACACTGGAGATGGTTCTTGCTATTCAGCTGCTGATGCAGTGGGGTGGGGGGTGTGACCGTTACAGCAGAACTCAAAGCACCCTCTGAAAGGCCACTGCAGCGGGGAGAGGCACCAGGGTAAATGAAAGGGAGCAAAGGCCCCAACAGCGACAACCGGCCAATCCCAGCCGTTGAACCTCGAGTAACATGGAGCCAGATTTGAACCTCTCCTGGGAGAGCTGGGCTCAGGCCTCAGGGCGGAGCACAGGCCAAGGAAAGGCAGCTGAGATCGCTCCCTAGCATGCTCGGTGACTGCTGCCTCATGGCCACCTGGCCTCAGCCAGCGACCTGTTTTCAGCTCCCATCTGCCAGCCCCTCAGTCTGCGAGTGGCAGCATCTCCCCACCTACTGCCGCCCCTCAGCGTGCGTGAGCTGGAAAGGGGGGTGCAGCCACTGTGACTGCTTTGGAAACCAGAGCTACCCCCTGGCAAGCCCCCGCCTGCGAGAGGCCCCCCCGAGCAGCCCGAGTCACAGCGCTAAGTTCCACCTTCCACCCTTGGCCTGCAGGCTGCTCTAGCTCCTTGCCATGTGGACAGGCCACGAGATCGGTTAAAGCCTTTGCCACGCGGGGCGGGGCTTGGCCCTAGGGCTGCATGTAGGAGCAACGGCCTCCACTGTCCGAGAGCCAAGGTGAAGAGGTGGGTAGGACCCGATCTCCCTCTTCCAGTGCAGACAGTCAGGTAGTAGGCATCGGGGGGGGGGGGGGTCCTATGCTCTACACCAGCCGTGGGCAACACATTTTTTGGGGGGGGAGGGAGGGAGGGACACTTTAGAAATTTCTGAAGTGGCCTTGGGTGGCCCTGGACGGGGCGGGGCCAAGACTCTTCCATGCTTCCCCACCCACAGCCCCTGATTGGTCTGGGGCTGGAGGGGGCGCAAAGTCTGCTCTGGGCAGTGGGCGGTTCCCTCGGTACCCGTGCCCCTGGTGGTAGGAGGGTTTGCATGTTCCCCCAGCCAATTGGCCTGGGGCGGGAGAGCATGTGATGCGTCTTGCTCCCCGCCGGGGGCGCCTCACGTAGTCAGGTGCTGAGCCCCTGGCCCCAAGCCCTGACTGGCCTGAGGGGTGGGGCAAAGTCTCCTTGGGCAGTGCTGAGAAGCTCTGTGCCCCTCGCAGGGCCTGCCCCCAGGCCAATCAGGACTTGGGGGCAGGGGGGTGTGCAAAGTCTTCTCCCCCTCTGCCAGGGGCACTGTGCTTGCACTCCTGGAAGGGTGGGGCAGGGTGGAAGGGGATTTCACCTGCTTTTGCCCACAGGCCCTGACTGGCCCAGGGGTGGGGGAAGCGGCAGGGCCTCCCTGGGCCAGATCAACTCGCTTGGCGGGCTGGATCCGGCCCCTGGGAGGCCCTTTTGCCCACCCCTGCCCTGCACCCTGCTTAGTTCCTCCTTGGGGGTCTGGTGAGCAATAACACTACATGCCTGAAGCAACTGCATCCTGCCCCCGGCGGCCGGGCTGTCCCTGTGCCTGGGTGCTGGCTGTTAACCGCCTGCAGCCTTGCCAGCAGGGTCAAGGCTGTGAGAGCTAACGCACTGCCCCAGACGCCCGGCTGTGCCGTTACTGCTGGCAGACGGATGCCTGCGGCCGGGTGGCCCTTTGTCTCCACCCTCACGCGAATCCCTGCAGCGGTGCTGGCCCTGCCTGCCTGCGCCGACGGACCCCCTCCCACGGCTGCGTTGGGGAGAAGCCTCGGGAGGCACCAGCACCGGTCTCCACGCCTGCCCCCCAATGACGCTCGTACTGGGGTTTCCTGGGGCACACGCGAGAGGTGCAGAGGGCTCAGGCTGGCGACCCCACGGAGCCGAAGCAGCGCCCAGCCAATAGCCACCCTGGGAAGCAAGCCCCCTGCTGCCTTTGAGAGGAACCAGAGAGCAGCCACCAGTTGACTCGGCGTCCCAGAGGGTGCAGCCGGCTGCCTGAGGCCATTCCCAGCAGAAATGCTGCCACTATGGGCACGCCACAGACCCTGGCACCGAGCCAGCCAGCCCCCCACCCCAAGATCATTCTGCCTTCTACTAGCACCAGTGGGCCTCCCCCTCCAGGGCACGTCCACCCAGGACTCTGGAGAGGGGCCCTCCGCAGCCCCTGGAGCGGCCCCTCAGCCTGGCAGTTTTACAGTCCCAGCGGAAGCTGGCGCAGCAGGGACCAGGTAAGCCGGGCGGGAGCCTGCGGGGCTGGAGACAGGGAGGTGTGTGCGCAAGGAATCCATTACGAGTCATCTGGGCCATAAATCAGTTGCTTGGTCCCGGGCGCTCCCCAAGGCAGGGGCGCGCTGTTTGAACCCCCACCCCTCCCGAGGAGCTGGCTGAATGGCAGGAAAGCCCCGCGGGAGGGAGGGGGAGCTGCCAGGTTACAGCTTGCGTGTTCCCAACTGGAATCGGGCTTCCTCCGAGATTCCGTACTGCTCCAGGGGGTCCTGCAGCGACAGCACAACAGGCCTGTAAGTCAGGGAGCAGACACCCAGCTGGCTTCCCTGCACCCTACGAGGTCACGGGGCCTGCAGCGCTGCCCCTCTACTCTGCACCGGCTGCAGCAGGAGGCCGTGGCTGTCTGCAGCTAGAGCCATTCCTTCACCCAGGCCTGGGGATCAGACCAGTCCAGTCAACTGGGAGACTGAGCGTTGATTCAGAATCAAAGCAGGAGACTCGGGGGGGGGGGGGGGGGGCAGCAAAGGACAGTCCTTCAGCCTTGCTGGAGACTGCAAGAAGGGCAGCCCTGGCGGGGGGGGGGGGGGGTTGTTCTGTAGCTACCCTAGTCCAGAAGAGAGTGCAGCTGTCCCAGGGTCACTGGCTTGCGGGGCTCTCCTCGAGAGCTAGGAGCAGGGCAGAGGTGGCAGAAGCCCACAGCTGCACTGGCAGAGGCCCAAGTGATCTAACCGAGCGCCTGCCTACTGCTCAGGTTCACACGGTCAGCAGTGCGGCGTCTGTACAACCTGCTGGAGGCGACAGCAGGGCTGCAGGTCAGTTACACACCTGCTTGGCAGAGAGCTCCGAAACCGACGTGACCGGACGGCTGGAGTCCCCGCCCCACGCCCTTGTGCCGCGGTTCTGAGCGAGCCCCACATGCTGGTGCAGCGGGATGCTGCCACCGCACGACCAGACCATCTGGGGGGCCGTCAGGCCCCTTGACACTGACTGGGGATCGTTTCGAGAACTAAATTATTCTGGGGCCGCAACCCCCTCCCGCACCGTTCTTGCTGCTCCACTTCTCCCCGGCAGAAAACAGGCTCGACAGTGGCTGGGCCATGGCTGGGCAGGCGCCGGACTCACCTTTCCCGTCATCTTTTGAATCTCATTCCGGTAGAAGATCAAACTTCGCCGCATGAACTCGTAGCTGGCAGACAAGGAGCAGAGGGGCCGGGCTGAACGGGGGCTGCAGAGCCCAAGATGGGCCCAGCTCCGTCCCCGCTGCAAGAATGTGCAACAGCCCTGGTGGGGTGCAGGCAGCCACCCCCCCCTTCACCGGAACGACCAGGCTCGTGGGAGCTGCCTCTCCCCAGGGCTCAGCCTGCAGCTTCCTGGCAGCAGTGCCTGTGATAGGACCTTGCCTCAAGCAGTGCTCAGGAGGGTCACCACCCGGCCCGAGCTGGGAGGTACCGGACACGTCTCTGCAGCCAGGCCAGTGCTTTGCCCTGTGCTGCACCGGGCCCACCGTGCTCCCTTCCTCCCTCCCTGCATCGGGATGCGCCTGGCGAGGAGCCGACCTTTCGCCATCCTAGGGTGTGCCACGAACGTACATACCAGCGCGCTGGGGGCAGCCTCCCCAGCCCTACCTGGCTCGCCGGAGAGCCTCGATCCACTCCTGGCACTGCTCCTCCGTGTCGCACTCGAAGGAGTACTTCCGGTCGGGCTCCTCGATGAAACCTGCCGGGGACACGGAACGGAGGGTTGAGAGACGCTCCCTGTGCCCACCCGCCGGTGTCACCGCCAGCCCCCCGGGCCGGCCCCAACTGCCCCTTCCTATTTCAGCTGGAAGGGCCAGAGCTCTGCTGACATATTAGAAGGACCAGGCCCCCGCGGGCCCAGCCTCAACCACCCTCCCTGTAGCAAGGGACAAGAGCCTCCAGCTCCCGCGTTCCAGGGAGCCCTCCTTGTTTGAAATGCCCTAGGTGCGGTTCTTGGAAGGGCTGCTCAGGAAGCCCCTGGGACAGCCGGGGCAGCAACGTGCTCAGAGCCATCCCTCGTCTCACTGGCACGGCCCAGCAGCCCCTGAGCGACCCACCTGGCCAGGGAGTTACGGTGCAGCTGACTGAGGAAAGGTCACTGCAAGTGGCACAGACCCAGGACAAGGGACTCCTCTCCCCTTAGCGCATGGCCCATGCCTAGTTCTATCTGCATGGCTCATCCCGAAAGTTACCCTGCCAACGAGCTAAACAGGAATCTGCTCATGCACCACTGCTGTGCAGCTGCCTCTGGGGTGGAACGGGGCGGCTGTTCAGAGCACACCTGTTTGGGAGAGGCAGCACAGGGCACCACCTCTCAAAGCTTCAGCATGGACCATCATGGAGGACATAGATCCAGGGGTGGGGAACCTCAGCCCTGGGGCCCGGATGCGGCCCCTGAGGCTGAGTCCCCTCCCCCAATGCATTGGGAAGCCTGTGCTGGTGCTCCAGCCCCCCCTCCCCTACTGCCCCCCACCGGGCAGGAGCACCCAATCTACTCGGCTGGGCCCCCCAGGCTCTGGGGTGCGGGGAATGTGGGGTGTTTTCAGTCAGTGAGGGGGTTTTGTGCAGCCCCCCGACGCACAAAGTTCCCCGCCCCTGCCATGGATACGTTGGAATTGGACCAGGCCGCTGAGCCGAACGGCTCCGTGTTTGAAGAGAGCCGTCCGCTCGTCGCATGGGGCGCTGCACACGCACAGAGGGGAAGCAGGAACCGACTCTCTCAAAATCCGGCCCAGCTGACCAGTGAAAAGCTGACTCCCTGTGTGACGCTAATCACAGAATCCTAGAACCCCAGGGCGGCAGAGACCCCGGGAGGCATCAAGTCCAGCCCCCTGCCCGAAGCAGAACCAACCCCACTCAGTCAGCCCAGCCAGGGCTGTGTCAAGCCGGGACTTAAACACCTCTAGGGATGGAGATTCCCCCCTCCCCAGGGCACCCAGCCCAAGGCTTCCCCACCCACCCGGGGAAAGAGTTTTTCCTAATATCCCACCTGGACCTCCCGCACTGTAACTGGAGCCCACTGCTCCTCTTTCTGCCCTCTGCCCCCACTGAGAACAGCCTCCCTCCAGCCTATGCTTCACCAAGATGGCATCAGGCCCCCTAATTAATAAGCCTGGCACTGCCACCCATAATTAATCTAGATCTGGGCTCCAGCATGGAGGTAACTCAGCCAAACTGCCTCCCCCCATGCTGCAGGCACAAACGGAGACCAGAGTGTGTCTGAAGCCTAGGAGGAGACGTTGCCACGTTCCAAGGCTCCTCTCTGCAGGCAGAGGGCAAGGGGCCCGCTTCCCTCCCCCCACACAGCCCAGACGAAGGCAACTTCAACAGTAGCCACTTTGCTGCAAAGCCGTGCAGGCAGATGTCACAGGGTGGCTGGCAGAGGAGGACCAGCCAGCTCAATGGGGCGGCAGTGGGCTATGAGAATCTGTCCCTTTCAGCACACAGGACAAACTCTGGCCCACGCCAGCCCTGGGGAATGAGCTTTGGGAGCATCAGCCGCGTGTGAATGGCCGGAGAGCCCCCCGGCTGCCCCATCGTGTGGGCTGCTGTTGCCCTTGGAGCAGGAGGCACCGTGGTGGGCTGGCTGGAGAAGCTAGCAGTGCCCCAAGCCTTGCACCAGGAAGCTCATGGCCTTGCTGCTGCTGACGGGGAGAGGCAGCACCGGCTGCAGGCTGGTGCCCGGGCGGCTCTCTTGCCAGAGGCCCTAGCGCAGACAGTGGGAGTTTGGTCCCTCCTGGCTGGAGTGGAGACGAAGGCTCCGCACATTGAAGCAGCTGCGCCGGGCAGGCAGGCCAACAGATATGGGGACGGCCTTGGAGGAAACATCCTGTTGTTTTTGCCACATACCATTTGCACAATGATTGCTTGTGGGATGAAAGGCTGCTTCCAAAGGACAACGCGCCGCGAGCCAGCTGGAGCCACTGCTATCAACACAAGGCCAAACAGCATGGCGGGAGGGCCCAGGCTGGGACAGCCCTGACAAGTGCCTTATCTGAGCCTGAAAGCAAGAGCCTAGCTGCAGCACTGTGGCCACAGCCCATCTTCCCTGCGAGGAATGGCCACTAGCGCTTAACCACTCCCGCAGCGCCCGTCAGCCCCGCGTTCTCCGCACTCGCCTGCCTCCCTCAGCCAGCAATGGGATGCAGCCACCTCTGGGGCTGAGCGCAGCAGCTGCGTAGCTCGCAGCCCCACTGTGCTGAAACTGAGGGCAGCAAGTAAAGAACAGACTACTGAAAACCCTACAAAGGGGAGCCAAGAGGCAGAAAACACAGTTTTGTCCAGAGCACCAGAGCTAGCACCTTGACACCACCAAAATATGGTCCAGGACCTTCCCGTGCTGGGGGGCTGGTTTTCATACCTACATGACGAGACCAACCCTTCAGCAGCACAATCATTACGCCAGGAGGCGTCAATGATGCAGCACAGGGAGGGAAGAGGGTGGCTATTGATTTTGTAGCATCACTTCTTACAACACCCAAGAATTTTTCTTATGCGTCTCCCTTTTCCCATACTGCCCCGCCCCACGTGAGACAGGACACTCCACACAGTATGGTGCAGGATCTGACTCTAGAAACATTCCCCTTGCCCTTCTGCTACTTGACTGAAAAGGGAAACCGAGAGGAGGATACACCCATGAGAATCTTCTCCCACAACTCACTGATCGAAAAGACATTCTCCTCTTCTTTGGTGACTCTGCAGTGCTCCAACAGCAAAGCTCCAATTGGCTAGAAAGAAACCCACAGAGAAGGTTTAAGACACCCCTCCCCTTGTTCAGCCAGTTCTACACATGTGAGACATTGTGGCGGGAAAGGGAACACGGGGACTGACGTGGGGGCCGCAGTGAGTGACTCGTGAAAGAGAGAGACAACAGTGCCAAGAGGCTAGAGCAGAAACGACATTCCCTAAGCTATTTGAGTTCTTGTGCACTATCTTGCTAGTCACAGCTCTTTCACTGGTTCCCATGTATTGTTTGCTACAGTGGGTCTTTCACGGCAGCTCAAGAAGACAAAAATATTTTTAATGATAGGAAGATCCTGATAAGCCACAAACTACCAGGGGACGGACTTTAGGGCAGACGTCATAACCTGGCGAGAACTGAGAGGGTTGAAAACAGAGCGGTTTTTAGGTAGCCAATTTCTTTGTCTCTGCTGTCATACTTCACTGTACAAATATTTTGTGTTGATTAGTATTTACACAGTGCTTTGGACATCTGTATTTGCTCAGTACAACTCTGGAGAGTTAATAAATAGCTCAGTGATCTGCACAAAAAGAGGCAAAGGTGGTAAAAGTTCTCTAGAATCTAGTCTGCACATCAAGTTTGGCTGGAAGGCACAGCACAAACAGAAATCCAAACTTAGGTCTGGAAAAGAACATGCTTGAAGCTTTGCAGAAGTCTAATGAAATCTGTCCCTGCATTCGGTTTTTTTAAAACAGTTCATTTTAAACAAACGAATTTCACCTGCAGAATTTGCAAGTCATTTATGGGTGCACTGAGCTAAGGCATGAAAACCAGAGAAAGGGTTCTTTTCTTTGTCCGAAATGAACTGCAAGAGACAAACAAATAGAATAGAGACCACAGACTTTTTTTAAGAACAACTCAGTGTTAAGAGGTGTTATTTGACTAAGTATCCCGTCAGCACATACTATTCTAAGCTTCCAAACTATTTTTGGACCACTTACTGCTAAACACAAAGGGAAATATTTTATAGTCTCTAACTGCCAGGAAAATTAGCCAAAACAGCCAAACTCGTGTAAGCAGGAGTGGAGAGAAATCTGCTACTGGGAATGGTCTCTAGTCTCATGCGGTCAAAGCTCTAACATGATTTCATAATCACCCCAAAGAGACTGTGAAGTGTGGCATCTTCTTGGCCAGATCCTATGATCATGACTGTCAGAGGAGACAAGGAGGAGAGAAGAAATATTCTGCAAAGGGAGTGCAAGGATCCTTAGGGTCACATGTATTTCTGATCACTACAAACACCACCGAAAGCACCTTCTCTTCAAGTCTGTTAAATGGCGTAGCCACAGCAGTACCATGCCATGCTCATCCTGCATCTTCTGTCCAATCACAGTGCAAGTGAGTTTTATTGTTAAGGATGAGAAACAAAGGCCAAGACAGATCAAAAGTCTTTTCTGGAACCAGTGGGCTCCAGCTCGCATTCCTCTGCTACAACAACCAGACAATACGCTTGCATACTTATAGGTCCAAGTAAGGAATATTGATAAAATACAGCGATTACAATGCTTTGGGGTTTTTTTTTTTTACATTGCCAGATCTTGCTCAAAAGCAATGATACAGTTATTATTTACTGAGATTTAGCTAGGGCCTTAGTCTAAATTTAAAATCAATCTCACTAGTTTCACATAAATGAATTGCAGCCATGCGTGTAAGTGTGGCAATGATTAGGTTTCAGAGATCACCCCTAGACTGATAGCCAGGGCTGGGCAGGACAGCAGTTGCTTCTCAGCGTCGCCAAGCAGAGGCTTCATTGTGTTCCTCAAACACCACTAGCTAAACAGTGCAGTGTGACTACTTCACCGGTAAGTGTTTCAGGGCATGGACCATCTACGATTCTGTGATAGTACAGAGCTTAGCACAACGGCAGTCTGCTCTTGGTTGGTTTTTAGGCCCTTTGGTATAGAACCTGCCTTATTAATATGTTTTTCTACAACAGCTCTAACAAGTTCATAAAGCCAGTTTGCAGAAGCAAGTTATTTTTATACCTCTCCTTCATCTATGCGGAAGTAGAAGAGAAAGTTGACAACTAGCTTCACTAGGCGTTTCTTCAGCACTGCAAAGAAGAGAGACAGCATTCAGAAGCGGAGGTCTGTGGCAGTGTTCCCTGTTAGCTGAGTGCTTTGGAGTGATTCATACTCCGCCCAGCTGCTTAGCAGAGCATCCAGAGCTGTCAGCTTGGCTCTATCTACACTGGCGCGTTCTTATGCAAAAACTCTTCCAGAAGAGAGCGTCTACACTGGCATGTGCTTTTGCACAAGAGCATCCATGCCAGTGTAGATGCTCTCTTCCGCACGAAAGCTCTGAGAGCCATTTTAACTATAGGGCTTTCTTGCCCAGGAAATTCATGTTGCCTGTCTACACTGGCCTCTTCTGGAAGAGCTCTTGCGCAAGAGGGCTTATTCCTGAGCAGGAGCGTCAGAGTTCTGGCGCAAGCAGCCCTGATTTTATACATTAGAACATCAGTTTATTTGCGTAAGAACACGTGACCACTGTAGATAGGCAGCAAGTTTTTACGCAAGATCGTGCCTGTGTAGCCACAGCCCTTGTGTCTCGGCCTGGTAGTGCACATTGGTACATGCTTTGCTGCATACAAAATTTATTTTGCTTAAGGATAGAAAATATTGGAACATTCATCTGTAGGATGGAAAACTGGACCTGTCGCACAAAGGAAGGTGCAGGCACCTTTCATTCTTACTGGTTCATAGCACTATGATTCTAGGCTGAACAGCAATTTGATGACCTCTCAAGCAACCTCAATTCTATCCTAGGTGTGCCAGCCTGGGCTAAGCTTTCACTGATGACCTATAAAACTTTAACCACACATGCTTCTTGTAGCACCTCCTGGCTGGTACGATCCCAATGCAAATTCACAGGTATCCACATCCCTGAATATGGCTGCCGCTATCCATGTCTTGTTTTTGTGGATAGAAAGCTGCTTCAAACCCTGCAAGGTGGCAGCTCTCTGCGGCCGCAGCTGTGGTTGCAGATCTCCCACCATCTTTTTGCCAATACAGATACCAATTTTATATCTGCGTAGGGGTCTACCAGTGCATTGTACATGCCATCCCCCACCACAGGAAGGCAGCCACTTTGCGGACAAAGGGTGGTAGCTCAGTGCCATACACCACCTCACCAGCGCTGGGGGAGGAGAATGCAGGAGTGGAGCTACCGCCTCTTTGAGAAAGTGCCAACGTGGTCCCTGCTCATCCCACAGGGAAGGGGACAGGGCAGGGAGCTCAACAGAGGCAGGACAAAGAGCCAGATTGAAGTTTGGGGGGGGGGGGGGGGAATGGGGAAGGTGTGGGAGTAGCTGGCTCCTGAGTGGAAGAAGCTGAGCCTCATGCCCCACAATAGAACCCTCCCCCGGCCCTCTTGAGCGCCTGTCATCCACCCTGTACACCCCACCCCCCACTCTATCCCCATACACCCTGCCCCACCCTAGCTCCTCCCACATATGCCCCGCCCCTGCCCCACCCTAGCTCCTCCCACATATGCCCCGCCCCTGCCCCACCCCCACTCTATCCCCATACGCCCCGCCCCCGACCCACCCTAGCTCCTCCCACATATGCCCCGCCCCTGCCCCACCCCCACTCTATCCCCATACGCCCCGCCCCCGACCCACCCTAGCTCCTCCCACATATGCCCCGCCCCTGCCCCACCCCCACTACACCCGACCCGCCCCCGGCCCCCTTCTCCTCCCCATACCCCGCCCCTCCCCCCCCCACACGCTCCGACCCCTCCCCTCTCCAGTCCCACAAATACGCCCCCCCCCCTCCCACCCCGCCCCGCCCCCTCCCGTCACACGCCCCGCCCCCGCCGCCCCTCACCGCTGCCCTTCTTGGGCACGCGCATGAGAATCTCCGCCGCCTTCTCGGCCGGCTGCCGGGCCAGGGCCAGCAGCTCGCGCTCGTTGTAGCGCATGGCGAGGCCCCGCCCCCGCGCGCCCCTACAGCCGCCGCATCCCGCCGCGCGAGCCGCCAACCGTCGCTCCCCGCCCCCAACGCGGAAGCGCCTGGCCCGGAAGCCTTTCGTCGCGCGTGACCCTCCCATCCGGCGAACCGGAAATGCTTGGCCGCGCGGAAGCCGGAAGCGCCTCCTCCGCCCTGAGAGAGAGTTGCGCGTGCGCAGTCGCGGGCCGGCCTGAGGGGAGCCGCGAGCGCTGGTGAGGTGCGTGCCCGGGGGTGCCTTAGGCCTTGCTGGGCCGGGGGGGGTCGGAGTGGGGGGGGGGGCTCCAGGCCTTGCTGGGCGGGGGGGGTCGGAGTGGGGGGGGGGGTTCCAGGCCTTGCTGGGCCGGGGGGGGGGGTTGGAGTGGGGGGGGGGCTCCAGGCCTTGCTGGGCGGGGGGGGGGGGGTTTGGGGGGGGGGTCGGGGGGGGGGGCTCCAGGCCTTGCTGGGCGGGGGGGGGGCTGGGCCGGGGTCGGGGGGGGGGGCTCCAGGCCTTGCTGGGCCGGGGGGGGGGGGTTGGAGTGGGGGGGGGGCTCCAGGCCTTGCTGGGCCGGGGGGGGGGGTTGGAGTGGGGGGGGGGGCTCCAGGCCTTGCTGGGCCGGGGGGGGGTGGGGGGGGGGGGGCCTGGAGTGGGGAGGGGGGCTCCAGGCCTTGCTGGGCCGGGGGGGGTCGGAGTGGGGGGGGGGCTCCAGGCCTTGCTGGGCCGGGGGGGGTCGGAGTGGGGGGGGGGCTCCAGGCCTTGCTGGGCCGGGGGGGGGGGTGGGGAGGGGGGCTTTGGGGGGGGGAGGGGGAGGGGGCTCCAGGCCTTGCTGGGCCGGGGGGGGGGGGGTGGAGTGGGGAGGGGGGCTCCAGGCCTTGCTGGGCCGGGGGGGGGGTTGGAGTGGGGAGGGGGGCTCCAGGCCTTGCTGGGCGGGGGGGGGGGGTTGGAGTGGGGAGGGGGGCTCCAGGCCTTGCTGGGCTCAGGTGGCGGGGTCAGGGGGGCTCTGAGGTTTCTTGCGGGGTGGGGATTATTCTGAGGGGCCGACGAGCCTGCAGTGCTGTGACAGCAGAGCCCAGTCCTGTGTTGGGGCTTAAGGACAGTGGAGTGTTAGTGCAAAGCTTGTTCCCTCCTTGAACTGGAGAGGTGCCTGGGGTTTGGCAGAGTTTGGTTGTTCCGCAAGCAGGGCTCCGCAGGTGTCTGTTTTGGGACCAATTCTGTTCCATGCCTTCGTCAACGATTTAGATATTGGCATAGCCAGGACGCTTATTATGTTTGCAGATGATACCAAGCTGGGAGGGGTTTCAGCTGCTTTGGAGGACAGGGTCATAACTGAAAATGATCTGGACGAACTAGAGAAATGGTCTGAGGAAAACGGGATGAAGTTGAATTAGGACAAATGCAAAGTGCTCCATTAGGAAGGAACAATCAGTTTCACACATGCAGAATGGGAAGCAACTGTTTAAGGAGTAGTACTGCAGAAAGGAATCTAAGGGTCAGAGTGGACAACAAGTTAAACATGAGTCAAAGTGTGACACTTGCAAAAAAAAACAAAAACAAACAAACATGAACAGGAGTGTTGAGAGCAAGACACAAGAAGTCATTCTTCCACTCTACTCTGCGCTGATTAGGCCTCAACTGGAGTATTGTGTCCAGTTCTGGGCACCGCATTTCAAGAAAGATGTGGAGAAATTGGAGAAGGTCCGGAGAAGAGCAAGAAAAATGATTAAAGGTCTAGAACATACAAGCTACGAGGGAAGATTGAAAGAATTAGGCTTGTTTAGTTTGGAAAAGGGAAGACTGAGAGGGGACATGATAGCAGTTTTCAAGTATCTAAAAGGGTGTTACAAGGAGGAGGGAGAAAAATTGTTCTCCTTGGCCTCTGAGGACAGGACAAGAAGCAATGGGCTTAAACTGCAGCAAGGGCGGTTTAGGTTGGACATAAGGAAAAACTTTCTACCTGTCAGGCTGGTTAAACACTGGAATAAATTGCCTGGGGAGGTTGTGGAATCTCCATCTCTGAAGATATTTAAGAGCAGGTTAGACAAACACCTGTCAGGGATGATCTAGATAGTGATTGGTCCTGCACTGAGGGCAGGAGACTGGACTTGATGAAGTCTTTTGAAGTCTCTTCCAGTTCTAGGATTCTATATGAGGTCACGTTAGCGTCTGACTTTCAGAGAGAATCAGCATCCCTTCCCCACGCCCACAGCAGCCTCTGCCCCCAGTCCAGCCTCTGTCTTGAAAATGCCACTCAGGACTTGTGACTGTTCTCCGAAGCATGAGGTAGCACCTGATGCAGCTTCCAGACATGGCTTCCGGGAACAGATCTGAGCATCCCACATAGAGGCAGTGCCATGTTTTGAAAATCCTAGATAGCTCTGTGCTTTTAACATGTCTGTGGCCACTTACACAGCTCGAAAATAAGCATCTTCATTGGTGCAATGTGAACAGTAAACTGCTATTAGTGATGACTGTTACGTTATAGTGCAGTTGTTCCCTGAGGCCCCTCTCACAACCAGTGCTTTGGCCCTTCAAGCAGCACCTCTGTACAGACACTTCTGAAGACGTGGTTTCTGCCCAACTTGCTTATAGTTGATGTCCGGTATTTTTCTGTTTATTATGATTATTAATTAATTCTTATATCATTTGTTGTTTTTTGTATAAAATATTTTACGAGGCAGTTCAAGATACAGAACTTACAGCAAATAATTGGTGACTTGTATTGGGTAAATGAAAGGTTAACCAGTAAGCATCACTGGGGTGAAGTGTAGCATCTTACTGTTTCCAGGTGGATCACCCGTCTGCAGCGGACCCAGGGAGTGCCACAGGCAAGGGCTGTGTTAGCCCAGCCAGAGAAGCCCCTGCCTGCATTGGGGTGCTGTTCCAGCCCGCTGCACCCCCTTTATGTGCTTATCCAGTTAAACATAATGTTTAACTGGTTAACCAATTAAATGGGATTTTACATCCCTAATTTATAATTGAATTTCAAATGGCGTTACCTGTCCAACTTCTACAACATAGATCTGGACCATAGACGTGCCCACTAATTGACTGTTAACTTTCAAATATTGTTACCTCAATTGTGAGTGTATTAAATATCCCAGGCAAAAATGCATAATCTTGTAATAGAGAAAAATATGTGAAAGTAGCCAGGAAAATGAAATCACCTGTGAAACTGCCAAAGGCCGTGGTCAAACCATTGTGTTCGGTACGGTAGTGCTGTTTCTGTGAAAGTGCTGAATGTGATCCTGTATCCCTGCCTCTGCATAGTAACCAGTGTGCTTCTTGTGAGACTCGGTCTATTGCCATGAGGGATAGGATGCTGGCTACAGAAGAAATTAGGGCGCAAAACTTGGGGGGTGGGTCAGGTGAGAGATGCCCAGTTAGCATATATTTGGAAATTTGGTAGTAGGAGAATTGATTACTACCTTATTCAAAATCTGCTCTGGAATCTAGACTTTGAAGATGACAGAAGAGAAAGTGACTCTGTTGAATTTCAACACTTAACTGCTTCCATTAGGCCAGCTCTACAATCAGTTTGCTAATGAGTGACATAGAGCAACCTTTAAATCAGCAAAAACTACGAGGACTCCTGTGGTACCTTAAAGATGCCTCATGGTTTTTGCTAAACAGACTAACATGGCTACCCTTCTGAAACTTGAAAACAGTGGCTCTCAACCTTCCAGACTATTGTATCTCTTTCAGGAATCTGATTTATCCTGCAAACCCCCACCTTCACTTCACTTAAAGTTACTTATAAAATCAAACATAAAAAATGCAAATGTCACAATATATTATTAAAAATTGTTTACTTTCTCACTTTTACCATTTAAAATCAGTCAATTCTAATATAAACGTTGTACTTTCATTTCAGTGTGTACTATATAGAATAGTGTAAACAAGACACTGCCTGTTGGAAAATTTAGTTTGCACTGACTTTGCTCATGCTTTTTATGTAGACTGTTGTAAAACTAGGGAAATCTATAGATGACTTGATATACCCTTTGTAACCTCTCCACATACCTCTTGGAAGACCTCCATGTACCATCAGCAGTCTACATACCTATGGTTGAAAACCACTGCTCTAAGTAAGTGACTCACTGTGAGTTACTTATCACACCATTATACATCTTTCTTTATTTTCCCAGACTCCTTTTCACACCTAAGACACTTGAACTGCAAAAGCCCTAATCATGGATTTTCAGCATCGTCCTGGAGGTAAAACTGGGAGTGGAGGCGTAGCCTCATCCTCTGAAAGTAACCGAGACCGCAGAGAGAGACTTCGGCAGCTGGCTTTGGAAACTATTGACATCAACAAGGTGAGCTTGGATCTTTTCATATATGTAAAGAGAAGTAAACCTATTGAATCTCACCAGAGTGGTATGTTACAGGATTGCCATAAACCTAACTGGCTATCGGAAAATATTTTAATATAAAAATTAATTTCAGCTAAAAAGTAATATATGTTTCCATTGGTGCAGCCCCTGTCCATGGTGGGCCCGGGTGCCCTACAGCCAGGGGCTGCCCCAGGCACTGGAACAGCCCCTGTTCACATCAGGCCCTGGCACCTTGAAGGCTGGGGTCACTGAATTACTGGAGTGCCCCCCCCCCCCCATCCATGCCTCCTTTAGTCAATAAACGCATTCAATGGGATTTTACATTCCTATTATGTGCAGGTGGACTGTCCATTCAGAGCCTTATTGAAATCAGTGGAGCTCTGTTCATGTTCAGAGGTCTACCTCCGGGAAGTAGCTTGTCAGATCAGAGCCTTACTGGAGAACTGTGGATGGTAATGAAATACTTCTAGTGCCTTCTCATTGAGAGGTTTTGAAGATTGAACTGAAACACTGTCATTTGACCATATAAACAATACATTTACTTTATACCTTATAGGACCTTGTTTTCCTATTGTCATTTGTATGGTATAGAACATGCAGCTGATGCTTGCCAAATAAATTGTGGTGTTATCCATTTGAAAGGAATGTTCATTCCATAACTGAAATCAATGAGCTTAAAGATTCCTCTCTCCAATCCAGGAATGATTTTGACTTATATATACACAAATTACCTTTGTCTGTAAATTCAGTGTAGTGCAGGTTGCTGATATGAGCATGTGACCTCTCTCATTCAGTTCTTGTTCTCTTATCCTCTCCTCAGGATCCTTACTTTATGAAAAATCACTTGGGTTCTTATGAATGTAAACTTTGCCTAACACTGCACAACAATGAGGTGAGTTGAACATGCCTTCGCATTTAACCCTTTGGAGGTGGTCTCATTTCCAAGGGGATAACTCCTGCAAACTGGCTATTGTTTTTGTTTTGGAGGACATAAAATTTTGCTTTGTGACAACAGGTTTGTACAGCACCTCAAACCACTATAAATGTATCTGTGATTTAAACATTAAAAAAGTCAGTGGACAGATTTGATTAGGCCAAAAACCCTGAATTGCACTTGAAATCCATTGCAGCACAAAACTAGTGGAAGCAGCCTAGAAAGTGAAGGTTGAGAAACTGAAACACAATAAATTTGTCATTTCATATTATTGCACCTTTAATAATGCATCTAATGTATAAGTACCTTAAAGATGTTCTTTTTGTTTCTTTTTAATTTTTAACTAGAAGCATCTTTTTAAGGACTGGCATTAGTATTTGAATTGCGGTTGGCTCTCAGGGGCAAGAGATCTCCCAGTGTGGGTTGTGAAAGGTCAGGATGTGGAGGCTTGTGTCAGGGTTTTTTTTTGGGGGGGGGGGGCATGCAAGAGAGGAAGTGATTGGTGGTTGAGATCTGGGTTGGTGGAGGGAATGGATGAGACCCTGAAAAAAGTGTACATTTTCCCGTACCTCAGTGCACTTATGAGGATGAATACATTTTCCCTTTGTGCTGTAAGGGTACGTCTACACTTGCACCCTAGTTCGAATTACGGATGCAAATATAGGGGACCAAAATGGCTAATGAAGCGGGAATTTAAATATCCCGCGCTTCATTAGCATAATCTCGCCTGCGTGCTATTCTCTTTGCCAGCTGATTCAAACCAGGAAGTGCGCTCCGGGCCGCGTTAATTCAAAACAAACCCTTTGGTTCAAACTAACGTTACTCCTCATTTTTTGAGGAGTAACATCAGTTTGAACTAAGGGGTTTGATTTGAACTAACGCGGCCCGGAGCGCACTTCCTGGTTCGAATCAGCTGGCAATTGGAATAGCGCGCAGGCGAGATTATGCTAGTGAAGCGCAAGATATTTAAATCCCCGCTTCGTTAGCCATTTCGGTCGCCTACATTTGTATCCCTAGTTCGAACTCGGGTGCAAGTGTAGACGTACCCTAAGAGTTAAAATATTGACGTGTCTTAGAGCTTCCTTCAGAAGGCAGCTTAACTCTTCTGTGACATCTGGATACTTCACAGCTTTCTGTCATATTTAATTTTCTTGTCTTGTTCTGTTGCAGGGAAGCTATTTAGCACACACCCAGGGGAAAAAGCATCAGACCAATTTGTAAGTTCTTAATGGAAGTGTTTTCCAGTCTCTGGACATGTTAAATTAGTGGGTATCTGTTTTAACAAACACTTCATCCTGGATTTATTTGTTTTACATTATAAATCAGAGTGCAAACTTAGTTTTGCTGTAGGCATGAGATCAAACAGTCCAGTTTGGCTTTTAAGCCTCCCTCTCTTCTTGGGTGCAACCCATCAAGTAGTTTTTCTTCATGTGCTAAGTGGAATGTCAGACGGGAAGCTCTTGGTTTAGCATTGTTGTAGCAGTGGGTTCAAATTCACAGCTATAGGGACTGTAGTTCTCTGTCAGGGCAGGAGTTGGCAAGAGACGGCTAGCAGGGTTTCAAGGCTGTATAGAGTACTCTTAATCGAAAGGATCGCATTTCTGAGTGCATCTAGATGACAACCTTCTGTCCTGATTTCAGAGCTCGCAGGGCTGCCAAGGAAGCTAAGGAAGCCCCTGCCCAGCCTGCACCAGAAAAAGTCAAAGTGGAAGTGAAAAAGTTTGTGAAAATTGGACGACCAGGTTACAAAGGTGACAAGTGACTGGCATGTCTTTTCTGTCAGGGTACCAACCTGGTGCTTGCTTGAAATGCAGTGCTGTGGATATTAGTTGTAAATAAGCTTTTCAGCCAATATGGTTATAAATAAATTCTAGGGCCGCGTCCCCCTCTCCTTGCATTGTTTTGTTTGCCTGTAGAGTGACTCAGCAATGCATAGGTAGTCATGATCAGTGATGCAACAGGTGGACAGCATGGGATGTATTCTGGCTCTCCTCTGCCACCTACTATAGTACTGCTCCCATGAGTATGATTTCCCCCCTTTCTTTCCATAAATGCTGAATGTCACTAACAAGGTTTGTAATCTCAAATTTACTCACCCATTTTTATTTAAAAAATTGTTATGGCACGCTTCATGAAACTGGCTTTGTCACTGTGTTCTTGGCCAAAACTTCCTTTTTCTTCCATTTTATGTCCCCTATCTTCCCCTATTTTGCCATGTTCTGTGTGTCCGTTCTCTCCCTCTGCCCCAGAAGTTGCTGCATTTGAGTGGTGCTGAACACTTGGCATAAAGGCTTTCAAATAATGTAGTGTTACAACTGTGTAAACGGTCAGAGTTTTTGTTTTCTTTGGGATGGTGCTCTGTGCAGTACTATCAATTCCTAAAACAGGATTAGTGTCACTCCAGCTGCAATACTGTATTACAGCGGTTTTCAGCCTTTTTTCATTTGTGGACCCCTAAAAAGTTTTGAATGGCAGTGCAGAACCCTTTGGAAATCTTAGACATAATGTGCAGACCCTGGATTGAAAATCACTTTTCTATGGTAATAGTAACCTTCTGTGAACCTCTTACACATAGTCTGTGGTGCACAGGTTGGAAACACTACGGTATTGAACTCGTTCATTGTCCTTTCACAGTGACCAAACAGAGAGATCCAGAAATGGGGCAACAGAGCCTTCTCTTCCAGGTAAGCGACTGTGAACCTTGCATACCGCTGAGTGGTGCTTGTAAAGGAATTGTTCGGCTGCAAGTTCCTAGCAGGATGGATTAGAACAGAGGCTGTCGTTGAGGGTTTTGGCTCGGTTCCTGGTAGACATGTTCCCGCACAATTACAGACAGCCATCAGAATGTTCTTGACACGGGCTGAGGAACGGTCCTCTTGTTCCTAGGGGTGGTCTCGGTAGGGCTGTGCTGTGGCACATGGGCAGTGGTGCTGGGGGAAGCTTTCGGTGCCGGCGCACTGCTCCTCACCATGCTGTAAGTGGAGAGATCCGTGACCAAGGCTGGTTTCTTTCACCAGCAGTAAATGTACTAATTTCACCATACAAAGGACACGGACTGGCCCCTCTTTATGGCTGGGGGTGTTTTCCGCTAGCAGAAGGGGGGAGGATTGAGTATGTACCTAATGCTGCAATATCCCCCCACAGATCGATTACCCAGAGATCGCTGAAACCATCATGCCTAGGCACCGGTTCATGTCTGCATACGAGCAAAGGATTGAGCCCCCAGACAGACGCTGGCAATACCTCTTGATGGCGGCGGAGCCCTATGAAACCATTGCTTTCAAGGTACAGTTTATTGGCCAATCATTGGCTGGGAATGTGTCTCGTGGATGGTAAGACTGAAATGACCCACTCTGGCCTCCTGCATGTTGATCTCTCCCTGCCCTGTGCATTCAGTGACAATAGAGCAGTGTCCACCTATTCCATTGCGCCTATGTGGATGGGGAGCATGGTTGGGCCTTTGTGTACAGGGAGCTTGGTTGGAAGTGTTGAAAGAGGACAACTCCTGAACCACCCTTCAGGATGAATAGAGGCATGTGGCCGAGAGCGTCTGGGCAGCCAAGGAATTCTCTGCCTCCAGCACAGAAAGGAGCCCTTTGGGCCCTGCTCCTGCATCCTTTTTGTGCAGGTGTTAAGAGGAGCCAGTTTCAGACGATAAGCTTGCCCTTGAGAGATATGAAAGTGTCTTAATTCCTCCCCTCTGTCTATTAAGGCCTGATAGCACATCTCACACAAGCCTGGAATAGCGGTGCTTATCTTGCCGCTCTAGTGCTAAGGAGCTAATCTGGTGGTGCTAATAATAGCTCTTTACTGCTTTTGTTACAGGTGCCAAGCAGGGAAATTGACAAAGCAGAAGGAAAGTTTTGGACTCACTGGAACAGAGAAACCAAACAGGTAGCTGGAGACTCACTTCTTTGGGAGGGAGTGAAAAGATAAGAGGACAATGTGGAGGAGCGTAGGCCAGTGGTTACCAAAATACTTCGGTAGAACCTCAGTTATGAACACCAGAGGTAGAAACTGACCAGTCAGCCACCCGCATTGTTTGGAACCAGAAGCATGACACAGAAATGTAAATACCATATAGTTCTGTGTTAAACATAAACTACTAGAAAGTAAAGGCAAAGCAGCGTTTTTCTTCTGCAAAGTAAAGTTTCAGAGCTGTAGTAAGTCAGTGTTTGGTAGTAAACTTTTGAAAGAGCAACTGTAATGTTTTGTTCAGTGTTACAAACAACCTCCATTCCCAAGGCATTCTTAACTCTGATTATCTTGTAGTTCTGGCACTTCATGCTCCTTCACTGTGGAGCCTTGATGCTGAGCATTTCACAAGCCCACATTCTGAACTCCGATTTCCAGGGTGGGTTGGTGGTGGGTCTGGCCGATTGATTACATTGGTTCAGTTTCCTATGAACGCTGGACACAGATGTGTGCTGGAGCCCTCCTTTCCTTGATGCTTGAACCCACAATCCTGGGGTCCTCAGGCCAATGCCCTAGGCCACTTCAAAACCCAGCCCGCCTCCCTACCTGCAGGACGTCCCTTATCCGGCCTTCTTAATGGGGCAGCTGGTGGTGGTGTTCCTGGGTGGCTGGGCCTTGAAGCCACAACCCTGGGGTTGCCAGGCCAATGTGAGACAGAATGTTTTCTGTCTAACGTTCTCCGTGGGTGTTTGGCACGTGACATGATCTTCCTTGGCTAATCTGAGTTACTAAAAGGGCAAGTGTCAATCACCCAAAAGTAAGCTCCCTTATTGGCATTCTCGGCAGGGAGGTGGAGATGTGAAGGGGTCGTTGAGACTGATCTTCTTTCTCACCCAAACAAGGGGTCCCTCCAGGTCAGGTGGAAGTGCATTGGGAAGAAGCTTCTAAAGCTGCTGCTGTACATACACAATCTGTCTCCTGAGCGGTCACCAGCATTTACGTTTGCTTAAAAATAAAACATGAAGCTGAGTGAAAATCTTCCTGGATTGCTGCCGCGTCAGTGGCTAGTCCAGCAGCCAGACCTTTCCGCAGGGAATGCACGGACTTAGCCGCAGCACAGCACCAGTGGATCAATACGTAGCAGCAACATGTTCCTAACGTGTTTGGGGAACCGTGCGCCAGACACTTGTGTGGTGCTGTGTCCAGGGTGTGTGTGCAGTAGGCACAGTTGAGCAGGGATGGGGTGCTATACATAAGGGTGAGATGTTAACTTGGTAACTGACTCAGAAGCCAAAGAGCATATTTCGGGCTACTCTAGAATTAGAAGTGGGACTGCATTTGGTGCGAACCCGAGGTTGTCTGTTGATGGAGAGGCTGAGCGCGATGTGAGGTGACACCTGGGGTTGGAAGCATTACACATCATGTTTCAGTGGTTCACAATATTTCTTGGCGTACCAGAGACCACATGGTAGGGCAGCCACCTTGCGAGGTTCCCAAGCTGCTTTGCTGATTTGAATCTGTCCCTTTTTTTTTTTTTTTTTTTTTGCTTTGCCCTAGTTCTTCCTTCAGTTCCATTTCAAAATGGAGAAGCCCCCAGTTCCCCAGAGCATCCCTCCTGGACCCCCAACCGTGAAGAGGCCTCCACCACCCCCACTGATGAATGGCTTGCCCCCACGACCACCTCTGCCGGACTCCATGCCGCCGCCGCCACCTCCTCCAGGAGGCTTGACTTTGCCACCCATGCCTCCCTCCGGTCCTGTACCGCCCCCAGCACCACCTCAGCTGCCCCCAGCTCCTGGGGTACATCCCCCTGCTCCTCTGCCCCCCATGATGAGACCACCTCTTCCCACCGAGGGGCCAGGAACTATTCCCCCCCCTCCTCCTTCCAACTGAAAAGCTCCTCCTGGACACTTTCCCCAGTGGACTCCTTTTGATTTGTGTTTTAATTATACACCATTATTTGCTCAGAGGGAAATCTTTGTCCTTTTTATATGCTAATAGCGTTGCCTGAATCCTGTAGGTTCATTAAAAGGCTTTCTACATTGTTTTCTGTATCCACGTCTTTCTCTTTGGGTGAAAACCATTGCCTGTGTTTCCACATTAGTAGTGTTAAAAGGCTCAAGAAAATGTGTAGCTAGTAACACACTGTCAGCCCTTGCTGTCCTTAGTGGTATATATTCAGAGTTATCATTACTCAAGGGGACAATGACTATACTCTCTAGAAATCTAACATCAGCTCAGACTCATGACACAATGCTTCTCCCTATGTTGGTTTTTGCTGTCCCATGTTCTACATCAGGGGTCTACCTTTTTGAGATCGCTTTTTAAATGTAAGTGCAATCCAAGGTCTACCTCAGATACAAATACCCTTGTCCCACCTCCTTCCTGCACCTTCTCTAAGACCCTGCCCCGCTCACTCCATCCTCCCTCTCTTGCCCATCCTCACTCACTTTCGCCAGGCTGGGGCAGATGGTTGGAGTGCAGGCTCCGGTCTTGGATTAAGGGATCTGGAATGTGAGAGAGGCTCTGAGCTGCTCTTGGGGCAGGAAGGGGTTCTAGGTGCAGGCTCTGGGATGGCATTTGGATGCAGGGATATACCTATTTCATAGAACTGGAAGGAACCTTGAGAGGTCATCAAGTCTAGTCCCCTGCCCTCAGGACTCGAGCCTAGGGCAGAGCCTTGGGGTACAAGAGGGGGTTCACGACTGGGGTAGGAGTTTGGGATGTGAGCTGCAGATGGGCACTGCTCGTGGCTCCTGGTTGGTGGGGCTGTGGCTCTGAACCACTCCCAAAAGCAGCCAGCAAGCTCCCTCCCAAGTCCTGTTGTGCCCCCTCTCTGCTCTGTGGAGATAGGATGAGAGTGGGCACCCTGACATCAGTGCGCTCTCGCTCCCCTGCCCTGCACAGAGAGCAGGAGGATCCCAGAGGGAGGGGCAGCTCCAAGGCAAAGGGCAGGAGATGAGCAGCAGTGGGGAGAGAGGCAGCTGAAGGTGCTGGCACTTGATAGCCTCCTGGCCAAACCAGTAAGAATCATCTGACAGGCTCCAAGATCTACCAATAGATCCCGATCAACTGGTTGGTCCCCACTGCTCTACATTGCCCTGTGGGAGAACTCCCCCATCCTTCCTCACGGGGACACTTTCTGGGGTTCCATGACAGCTGACTTTCCCTTGGCTGTCTCACCCGCTCCAGAATTTGATCATGTATTTCCATATATTGAACATGCACAGAGGGGTCCAGATTCAGAGCTAGGTTTAGATCTAGCCATGTGCATCTCAACAAACACGTGGCAGAAATGGATTCTTGCCCCATGCGCTGTCTCTTGCTGCATCTTAGATACCCAACGCCGAGGCTGCCCGATGAATCTCCCTGCAAATGTACGTGACGTGTCAGACGCAGCTGGGCAAGGTCAGAGTGAAGTAGGATTCCTCAAGATAAAGCCACAAACTAGTATTTTGAAAATGAAAATTGGCTAATTGTGCAAGTGTAACGTGTGGAACAACAGGAAGAGGGATTTCTGTTCAGGTGAGCTGGTGCTCAGGCAGTTCTCTGAAGCCAGCGTCTTAAGAGCCTCTGTGGCTTGAGTCTGTCGACCCGGTTGAAATCTTACCCTGAGATGGGATGGAGGCTCTATCGCTTGTGAGTCTTGCGGTAGGAGAGAACTCGGAGCAAGTAAGCCCTTTGGTCTATTCACACAGCTTGGTCTCCAGCACCTCTGCAGACAGAGATTCCTGGTACTGCATTTACCTCTTGAGTCATGCGCACGGGCCCTGTGAGCCAGCAGAAAGGTCTGGCTGTGTGTTGAATGTGGTTTTGAAGATCCATTTACCTGTGGGCATCACATTGCCGTGGAATCGGTGTGGGGACCGCACTAGCCATTTGGCCCTGTTGGGATGAGTGAAAGCAGGAAAGGAAAGTAGCTTTGGTGACCCAGCAGGACAGACCGTGGCAGGATTGTTCCCTCTTTTATCGAATCCAGGACGGTTTTTGCCTCAAGGTCTGAGCCTTCCATGAATTCCCTCGTGAGACCCTTCCCTGATGCTCCAGTAGAATGAAATATTTTTACACCAAGCACTGAATTTTCCAGAGGAGTTGGAACAGCATAATATGAGTCTTCATGAGATGACCTCTCTAATGTGTCTGCAGAGGGGAAGAGCTGGTGCTCCCAGTAATCATGGGACGCTTCCCAGCCGAGAGAACTGATTGATCTAACTTCTCTCCATTTCTTCCCATTACCTTACTTCTACCCATTCCTTCCACTCTAAGCAGTTCCTCCCCCCAGATGTTTCAAGCCCTAAGAGAAATGTCTGCCAATCCCAGTGAAGATTCAAGCCAGACTGGCCATTTTCTCCCCACCCTTCTTAAAAACTTCTTAAGTCAAGGACAAGCATCCCTACAAATAAGGTAAACAGCTTCAATTTTATAACGTTTCCAAGCCCTGGATGCAAAGCCAAAAATAGAGCAGAAAAACTCCTTTGAATCGGCCCTCCCTTCTTTACAGCACACTGGCCTCTGAATGTTTCTCAGGGGAGGTGTGTTGTGCATTGTCAACTCAAGGTCGCTTTGTTTGAATGGGAGGTGCAGTCCTCCCCATACATAAGTGTTTCGAGGGATGCACTTAGTAACTCTAGCCTCGGAGGTTAGAGCTGCTCCGCGCCAGAACATGAAGCCCGTGCTAGGAGTCGCTTTGCAGTACCTGCTGCTGTTCCTCCCATCTGCTGCTGTGCCTAGGAAGAGAGGCATCGGGGGAGGACTCTGGCAGGCTGAAGAACTGGAAATAACCTTCCCGAAGGAGCTGGGAGAAAAGGAAGATGAGAGCACGTATGAGGGAGCAGAACCCAGCTTCGTGGCATTGACATCCAAGGCCACCGCTGTTCCTCATCCCCTCTTGAAGAGTGACCAGCCAGGAGATTATGCCAAGGGAGCAAAATGCCCCCAGCTCTTCCCCGAGGAGGCAGTTTCCCCAGTTGTGGGGTTAGAATCCAGCCTCCCTGCTTGGCTCCCTGACAGGCTGGAGGGGCCTGTGTGCACGATGAGAATGAGCAGGCGGTACGGCTTGGACCAGAGTCTTTTGGAAGTTGTGGGGGTCCTTACCAGCTACGAAAGCGATTTCCTGAAGCTGGTGAGACATGCCAGCTGGGATCAAGGCCAGCTGCAGACCTTTGGGATCTGTCCTGCCGGGGAGACCCATTCTGCTCTCCTGTCTCTGAAGCACATCCATGCCCACTTGGCTGAGCCAGGGGAGAGCAGGTTCCTGGTGCTGCATCTTGAGGAAGGTAAGTGCTTGGTTAAATCCTCGGAAGAGTCAGCCAAGAGAACCCTGTAGTGACTGGGGTTGAGAGAGATACTCAGATCCCATGGGAAGTGGGGCGTTACCAGGCAAATCCTGCTTTGCCACCAAAGATGGGGGTCGGTAGGAGACGAAACGGGGGAGAGGGACCAACTTCCCCGGAGAGTAGAAATAACCCACTCAGCATCATAAGCTTCCCATTCCGGTAGAGATCACCCCAATTCTGGTAGAGATCACCTTGTGCGTGTCCCTGTCCCCATCCATCCCTGGCAACATCCTGTTGGCCGCTGGGGCTCCCAGCATAGCTGGGTTAATGCTCTCCCCCTCGGCCCTTGCTGCACTCCTGGCTCACTCAGTCCTTCAATGCTTACAGTAAAATCCAAAGGCTAAGGTGAGACCCTGTTCTCTCTGTGGAAGAGAAAGGGTATATGTGGGTAACCGCGTTCGTCCCCGTTCTTAGCAGTGCCCTGGTTCATAGGGTGGCATAAAACCCTTGAGAAAGCTGATTGCTGAGAACAATTCCCTCTTGTTCTTTCCCCGCTGGTATTGGTCTCTTGCGTAATGTCTCCAGCCCTGTTCATGAAGCACATCAGAGCCCTTGCTGCCATGGGGAGCTTGCCTGTGTAGAAACCCTGCCGCATCTCCCTTGCAATAGACTGCATGAGGACTCGTGCAGACTCATGTGAATGGGTCGGTGCAGAAGTAGATAGCTTCATGCTTACCCTTGGGTGGGAATGGGGAAAGGGCAATGTTAAGCCGCAGGGGGGTGGCCTGGGACCATGTTCCCCCAGGGAGCCACGTCGGTGTCTGCGGGATCTCTTTCCAGCAGCGTTCTAGCACGGGCAGGGTTTGACCCTGCAGACAACTAGGTTAGTTACACTGGGTGAACCTTCTCCTCAGCCCCCTCCACCAGCGTATTTAAATATATAACACTTAGTGCTGGCTTGAGAGCCCTGGAGTGTGTGTGTGTGCGAGCACAGTCCTTTAGCGGCGCCGCGTCCCTTCGAGCAGCGGTGTGCTTGTGGCGGGGGTCGGTGGAATTCCTTGGTCTTCGTTACGCAGGGGTCTAGTGAGAGGATGTCAGTCTGGTTTTGAAATCGGTTGAGTCACACACAGCTGTCCCATCAGGGTCCCCCCGCTTTGCTTCACCAGGTTAGGGATGTTAAATTGTGGTGATCTGGCTCCTCGTGTGGTCGATAATGACACGACTAGTCGACGGGCTGCTCTGCAGAGCCACGGCAAGGGGAGCTCCAGGAGCTGGCTCAAATGGGGACTCGGCAGTCCTGGCTCGTGCTGGCTCTGGGAGATGCCCACGCTGCAGCTCTGCATTTGAAATGTAGTGAGAGCTGCCTTTAAAATGCGGAGGCGCAGCCTCCCAGACCCGCACGAGCCAGGACTGCTCATTCCCGGCTTGCACGGAGTCCAGCAGCGCTTGTTCGCAGTGTCCAGCTCAGTCTGCTGTGAACAGGGGGCTGCTTGGTGGCAGCAGCCCCTGTCCACCAGGGCGGGGGCCCAGCTCCCTGCTGGGGCTCCTGCGGACAGGGGCTGCTCCCCTTCTCCTCTTCCCCACTGCCTCTGATGGGAGCAGCGGGTGGGAGGAGGTGGCACCGTGGAGACATGCTGAGGGAACCAGCTTTTAAACCAGCTTCTCCTAGCACTGGCTTCTGCCCCCCCGCTGCCTGTCAGAGGCAGCAACCTGGCGGGGAGGGGAAGCATGTAGTCGATACTCCAGTCGACTCCTCACTAACATCCCTACCCCGGGTCTGGGGTGGAATCGAGTCCAAGTCTGAAAAGGGAATTCAGTCTCCCAAGTTTTTGGCCCCTCCGTACCAGGGTGGCCGGCTGAGAGCTGGGTTGCGTTCCTTGGATACCTGCCTCGGAGCAGACAGCAGCTGTTGAAATCTCTGTGACCGGGGCTGGATTTGAACCAGCAACACAGAGCCGCGTAGTGCTGTGCTTGTGCGGCAGGGCCCGGCACTCTCCTGGTGCTCCTAGGCAGGGCTTTGTGTGCTGCTGTTCTCAGACCCTTGGCGTGAGACACCGCACTATAACCCTGCTCCTAGGACGGTTTTATTGAATGTGCGTGGCTCTGGGTGAGCCGCTAGTTCAGGTCCAAGGAAGCTTCCCGGAGCCTGTGAAGTGGCAGACAACTTGAGTTGTTCACCATTTGTGTATTTTTGTAAGGAAATCAACTGTGCCCCTCAAATTAGCAGTATTATGTCTCCTAAGAATTCAGCCACATGTGCGGCACTGCGCGGGCATTTGCTAGTTCCGACTGTCACTGTACTGGAGTAATGCGAAGTGAGCAAGGGCGTTTTTGCCGAACCAGGCTTACTTACGGAGGCTGGTTGAAAGCGTGGTTGGAAAAGGTGCCCTATTCCAAGAGGCTGTGGTTTGCTGGGTTGAGCAGAGGCCTGGGGGTCAGGACCAGTTCAATTTAATCTTGACTCAGATGCCTCTCCTGAAGCACTGATCTCTCCCGGATCAATCACCACCCCCACCACTGAGGTCCTGGCCAGATTCGATGGTGCAAATCACTGAGCCCAAGCTGGTACCCGGAAAGGGAGGTGTCCCAAACCGGTGACTGTTTCTGAATGTCTTTGGTCTCAAGCTCTTTGAGACTCATTTTTCATATCTCTAAAATGGGAGCAAACCACAGAGCAGTCTCTGAGCATGAATTCCTCCCTGGGTTTTGAAGGAGTAAGGCTGCTGAGCAGTATCTTGTAAGGGAGCACTGCCTAGCTGCTACTGCAGAGACCTAGATGTCTGTAGTCCTGGATTCTGTTCCTGATTTTGTCATTCCCTCGCTATTTATTGTTTGTTTTATAGTAACCCCTGAGAGCGACCGTTATGGACGTGGGGCCCCCCTTAAGCTAGGCGCTGTTGAAACAGGTGGTCTGTGTCCTACAGCGCTTTGTGAACTGGGGCGAGTCGAAGCCCTCTCTCTGTGCCTCAGTTTCCCCATTTGTGAAATGAGGATGATTCTGCTTCCATCGCAGTGGAGGAGGGTGCTCTGCTTGTTCAAGTTGACAGCCGTCTCTGGGCCTGTGCCTGGCTTGGACATCCGCCAGGTTCTGCTCGGGTAGAGACTGGGAAGGGACGTCTAAGATCTCCTGCTTAAACAGCTGTCAACTCCTGCCCATTAGTCTGACTGGCTCCATGCTGAGGCATGTCTTTCTCTCCTTGTACTTTGCCTTCAGGCTCTTGGGAGCATCATTTCACTCTGTTCTGTGCAGATAGACAGCCCAGCGCGTTCCCAGAGTAAGCAGCGGTCTCGTGCTGCCCCCTAAGTACCCACCTCCCCGCCAAACCACCTCAGCAGGGCCTATGGGCTGCAGCTATCTCTCCGGCCCAGCCCTCCTCCTCTCCCCTAAGATGGCTGGCAAAACAGATGTTGATAGATCTCACTGGGTGGCCACCTGTGCCATAGACCAGTGGTGGGTAATCCGTGGCTGGCGGGCCCCATGCAGCTCATCAGGGTTCTGGGTGTGGCCTGAGACGTTTTGTTCACTGCTGCCCACGCTTAGGGTTGCCAGAGTCGGCCAGTTTCTGTCCGCGTAGGTTTTTGTCCTACGGGTATTACTAGTGACACACACGTCCAGCCAGGGCATGTGCTGATCGCACACCACGTTGGCTGTGACAGCCGGTCGCTCCCTCGGCAGCCCATCCCAGAGCGGTGGCAGGTCAGTCGGCACCCCGGCCTGTGCTGCAGCAGCGCTTTGACCGGATGCAGAGGGAGCACACGGCTCCCCTAGTCTAGGGACGCAAGCGCGGTTGGCAAAGGTGCCCTGTCCCAAGTAGGGATGGTAAATTGAGATTAACGGGCTAATCCTACTATTTGATTAGTTGATAAGGGCATCTCCACCTCCCCAGGGCTGTTGCTACACTTCAAAGGCGAAAGCGCTGGGAGCCGGGGATCAGCGGGGGAGTCCCCGGCCTGCACGTGTGTTTCAAAGTGGCAGCGCCTCATGGAGCCCAGAGTCTGCTGGTTTGAAGCATCCCCTCCTCTCTCCCCCCTGCCTTGCTGCCTCTTTCTGGCAGGCAGCAAGGGAGGGGGAAGCGACTAGTCGCCTAGCCTGTGGACTGTCTGATAAGCATTTGCTAGTGGGCTAGTCGACTAGCCCTTCCCACCCAGTCCCAAGGGACTGCGTTGGGACTCTTGGGCCCGTTGAGATGGCGGGCTGCGCACGTAGCCCATTCGCTAGCCTAGCTTGCCCATGGTGGCACTGGGGCCATCAAATAGCACAAGCAATCAGTGGAGACTAATTTACACGCCGACACCCAGGCATTCCGGTAGTGCCTCTGAATCAGTGAATTGGTGCTAGCGGCCAGTGGGGCTGTCAGGCCACCCAGGATCTGCATGTTTTCTAATCAGAGCAGCTCAGGTTTTGCCTTCCCAGCATCTGTTGTTTGAGCGCACCCAGCCTGCCCCTCATCCACAGCCCTGGGCCTGAGAGCTGGGCAAGGTGGATCAGTGCTGTTTCCCCCTCCCCTCGGAGGGGTCACTGGTCGGTGGTGGGGGTGAGGCTGGGACGCAGGCGCCCTGGATCCCTGCCCCATTGCTGCCCCACCAGGCGGGCCCCACATCTGCCCAGGGCCTCGTTGCGTGTCCTCAGTCAGTGCCCACGTGTGCAGCTCCGGGTGGTCGTGACTGTGACGGACTGGGCCGAGTCTGGGCACAGCTGAGGGCGTCCGCTCAAGGCAAATTGCTCAAATCCGGGGCTCCTTACAGCCCCCAGACTGGAGACCTCCCCAAACAGGCCACACACCAGTCCCACAGAGCGCTTCAGCAGCCTGCCTGAAGCCTCACGAGCAAAACCCCTCCACCACCCCAGCAATATCCGTGCCCCAGATGGACCCGGGCCTCATACACGGGTGGGGGGTCTTAGCACCCAATCCCACCTACCCCGAACAAGTTCTGTCCGGTTCCAAGAAACCAGCCACAGGTCCCTGGTCAATTTACTCTCTGGATCTTACCCACAAATCACGCTGGGCCAATCCTTTAGCATCTAACATCTAAAGGTTTATTACTACAATAAAGAAAAGCATGAGAGTAAGGTTGTTAAAGTATAGTACGTTACATGCACCGAATCTCCCAGTTCTCGATGCAGGCTCTAGCAGAGATGTTACAGCTGCTGACGTAAAAGTCCTTGTTGCGCATCCTAGGATCAGGATGGGTCCACAGTTCTTTCCGGCTCTTCGATCCCTGCACTGCTGCCTCTGGGATGAAGTGCTGAGCTGAGTACCAAGATGGAGTCAGCCACATGGCCTATTTATCCCTCCTTCCTGGTCTCTTCTGGGCTACAGCAGGTCACCTGGCCCATGGCCTATCCCTGTGTTCCCTGCTGGTAGCCCCTAGGTGTGTCCTTGGCCTATAGAGGGCTATTGTTCCAGAGCTTTGCTCGTTAGCATGTCCATAGGCTGAGCTGCTTTGCCCATAGTTCAACCACATAGAGAAACATTTGGTATCCACACAAAGTCCATGCTTCTAACTTCACGTACCGAGATTATCCAATCACATGAATAGCGCATATGGAATCAGAAGAAAGGCTTCTATTTGACACCTCACATGGCCCCCCTTTGTGCCACTTCTGGGGCCAACACCCCCCCATGGGTGCAGCAGTGATCTGGCTACTCCCCTCAAAATCCAGTAATGTGACAGCGACTCATCCCTGGCCAGTGGGAGCCTGCCCTGCCAGACACCAGCTCATGGAGTTGGTGGGCCTGCTAGAAACAGGGGCTGGGTGAAAGGAGAAAGCCTTTGGCAAAGTGCCCTGGCTCGACAGATGTCTGGTCTGACCCGGCATGGCGGGCCTCCCTCCTGCTCCCGGCCTCTGAACAGGTGGTAGCTTCTAATCCAGGATGTGCGTTTTGCCAGGACTCTGGTTATCACTGGGCTGAGCGGTTCACCTTGCTCGGTGGCTTGGAGCCACGTCCCATTACTGCCCCCCGCCCCAGGAACTTCCTAAAGAAATAAATCCGTGGTGAGCCCCACCACGGCAGGGCCTCCCGCTCCTCTGAGAACAGCTGGTCACCGGAAGAGCTGCTGCCAGAGAATGCATCTGTGATGTCCTCCAAGTGCTTTATCCCGTATCCTTGAAAGCCATCCTGCTGTGACTGACTTCAAGAGGCCACACACGTCCGCAGATGCTGCTCTGGGTGTGGAGAGCCCGCTCTGGAGGGGCACCCGGGGTCCATCTTGCAGCCGGAGGAGCGAGGGCCTAGAAAAACTAGACCAACCAGAGTTCGAAGCGGGAGAAGGTTGTAGTGAACTGGGGGCAAGTGTCAGAGCCCTCTGCCCCCGGTGGGATGGGGCCTGCTGGGTGCTAGAGCCCGCAGAAATAACATCCCTTCTAAGGGGCTGGGGCTGGGCTTTTGAAGCAGGAGGATCTGGACCCAGGGTCGGCACCACCAGGCTGCCCGACGGGCATGTGCTGCATGAGGGACATTGGGCAGAGGCGGAGGGGAGGGATGTCGCCGTCATTCCATTTCCTGAAAAATTATCCCACGAACCTCAACATTTCTGCCAGGACACTTGGGTCTGGGACCAGGCACGCTGCCGACCCCGATCTGGGAGAGGAGTGTCGGGAGCATGGGGGCAGCCATGCCAGGCCCATTGGCGGGCTCCCCGCTGCGCCCGGGGACAAAAGGAATTGGCAGGAGGCGGCAGTGTGTAGAAACATGGCGGGGGGGGGGGGGGGTGGTGACGTGGCTCCTGGCCTGATCGTGCCTTGGAGAAGGACCGTGGGGGAGGAGAAATGCCGTGGACAGGGCAGCAGGAGCAACTCGGGGCTGGGGCAGATCCCTCTGGGACTGCTGCACCCAAAGGACCTGCCACTTCAGACCGGGGATCTAGTCAGTTCATTCTCCTGTCTCCAGCAGTGGCCCAGCACCGCCGTGTCGGGGAAAGGGGTGCTCATTTAAGCAGGAAGTGGTGCTAGAATAACCTTCCTGTGGTGGAAATTTCTTTGCACTCCTTGGCACTTACCCATTGTCTGATGCCCTGCACCAAGGAAGTTTAATAACTCTGCTTTTGTTTGTAGCTAGTGGATCCCTCAGCTATTATGCTGGTTTGCCTGATCCCTTTGTTTTATGTCTCTTGAAATGCTTGGGCCTCTGGTGTCTTGTGTCCAGGAGTTCCACAGGCTAGCTGCATGTGAAGAGTGTTTCTCTTTACCAGCCAGAGTCACGCTGTTTGTGTGGGCCCTTCTCCACAGTGACGTGGGATGCTGAGACGAAGCTCAGGTTTACGCTGGCTCTTCAAGAGGAGGTGGGGCGGTCGTTTGGAGAGGTCCAATCTGCCTTGCTGGTATTTTATCTGGGAAGCAGGGAAAGCAAAGCAAGAGAGACGCTCCTGGCCGCAGGAGATGGGCTGCTCCAGAAGCAGGTAAGCAGTTGGCAAAGGCTGGCTTTCTGTCTCTGTTCGTGGCTGCTACCTGCAGAGCCGAGCATGCCCCTGCCCCGTGGCTCCCCGCCCCCCAGCATCCTTGTCCTAGATCTCTAACAGGGCTCAGTCTCTCTGTCCCAGTCAATCCTTGGCCGGGCTGCTGCTAGCAAGGAGGCCAAGCAGCACCGGCCATGGTGGGGTGTTTTTGCAGCATAGGTCCCCAGCTAGCTGGGCGCCAAATCTAACCACGATTCTATACCAGGGCTCTGGCCTCTGGTGCCAAATGTAGCTGTGTAGACATGCAGGCTCTGAAGGGGGTGTGTGCGTGTGCATGCGTCCCTGAGCCGCAACGTCTACGCAGCTGTCTTCAGTGTGCGAGCAGGAGCCCCGCGTGCCGGAGGCTGTAGAACTGGGTTCAGACTCGGGCTGCCGCTTGCAGGGCGGGTGTACCCGAGAGTGACTTTCCCCTCATCCGGCCCGTCTCCGGCGGGAAGAGCCCGAGGGCCAGATTCTGCCCTCGGTGACAACCGGCTTGGACAGGAGATGCCCAAGCCTACGTCTGGCTGGGCGAGGGGAATGTAGTGAATGGTGCCCGGGAAGGGCTGGACTCCAGTGCCCCCTCCTGGAACAGGGCGGCCTTGCAGCGCTAATGGGAACAGGCTCTGGGCTCTGTCTCACCCAGGGAGCAGAGGCATTTTAACTGTTGCTTTTCAGAGCGGAAGTGCCCCTGGAGGGCTGGATTTCCAAGCTTTCAGCTGTCCCTGGCCAGATTGTTCAAGTCCTTTCCATGGAGCAGTTCTGCAGCAGCAGGGTGGAATGGGACAGCTCTTCCCCCCTCCCCCCAACACACCTTTGTATGTCTGTCCCCAGGAGACGCTTTATGTCCCTGGCCCAACCGAGGCTGCCACAGCTAACCCCACTGCAGCAGAGTGAGCCTGGGGCTAGGTTGCAGCCCCGACGTGTGCACCGAGCGGGTTTGAGGCCGCCCCCTTGCGTGGGAATAAATGCAGCAATGCCGATGACGTTGCTCCTGTGCTCAGACAAAGCTGCCTCTGGCGAGGGCCTTTCGCCCTGCCTTGGGGAAGGCGTTAACCCTCCGGCCTTCCCCCGTTGGTGGGAGCGTGGTCTCTTGGGGCGTACCGGAGCACTGCTCAGGCTCCTCCTGCACGAGCTGCCCGTGGCTGGAGGGAAGCGGCTGCTCCTCCGTCAGCTGCACGGGGGGGATCCTTGTGATGTTCCTCGTCCCTTACAGCCGAGCTAGGAGGGCTGAGGGGTGGAGAGCGGCCCCTGGGTCGGCAGGGCCTGGAACCGGTCTGCTAGCTGCTCGACGGCTGGGGTGCAGTGAGCATGCTGAAGATATGGAGCCCCCCGGGCGGTGGGGGCGAGGGAGGGCCAAATTCCCCCGATCCCCTCCTGCTCCATAACAATCCCCGTCTGTATTCAGGAATCTCCGAGGGGTCGCCGGGTTAGTATGTAACTTTAAAAACGAGTGGTCCTGCGGCACCTTAGAGGCAAACCAAAATACATCCAGTCATGCGCGTTCGTGGCAAAGCCCACTTGCTCAGATGAATTGGAGCGGAAATAACAGAAACCAAGCGACGTATCGAACCGCAGGAGAAACGCGTCGATTGTAGGACCATGTTAACAAGGCTAATGAAGTGGGCTGGACGTGTCCCATTCGTAGCTTTTGAAGTGAAAATGTGGATGAGAAAGGCAGGAGAAGTTGGCTTTGTAGTGGGCAGGCCAGTTAATGTCTTTATTCAAGCCCAGGGTGACAGTGTGAAACTTGGAGATGAATTCCATGTAAAGATTCATGCTCAGCTGCTTGGGCTCTGCAGGCCGGTCCCCATGGCACAGTCTGGGCCTGCCAGTCTCCTGTCTTGCTATCCGGGGAGAGCCAGGCGGGGAGGGGTTTGCATGCAAAGGGTCATTCCCATCTGCTCACCGGGCTTCTGCTGTGTCTGCAGGCTCTCTGCCTCTCCAGGGCCACCCGGTACCTGCTGCTCCGGGCCTTGGTGACGCCTGCCACACGCACACCCAGGCAGCTCAGCTTCCACGTTTCCTTGGCAATCAGGCGTCATGGCGATGGAGGTACAGCTGTTAAGGGGGCGGCCGAGAGGTCTCTGGTGGCAGCTTTTCCTAGAGGGGCCAGGGGGCCCGAAGCTCTTTGGGGTCTCAAGCATCAGTGGGGGAGGGCTGAGTTAGCGCCCCATGTGCAACCACAGTGGGGTTACTGGCGCAGGCAGGAGAAGGCTAGCGCAGGGGGTTGGCAGCAGTTCTGTCCAGGCCTTGGGGGACCTGTGGGAAGCCCCATTATTTTCATCCCTATCTGTCACTGTGGGCTCCACTCCAGGGGCCGGGAAGGTATCCGGGGAGGGCTCCAAGCCCTGAGTGGGAACGGGTATCTTGCTGCTACTGAGTATTGTGTCCAGTTCTGGGCCCCCCACTACCAAGAGGATGTGGACGCATTGGTGAGGGTCCAGTGGAGGCAACACAAACGATGAGGAGGCTGGAGCACATGACCTACGAGGGGAGGCTGAGGGATTTGGGCTTGTTCAGTCTGCAGAAGAGCAGAGTGAGGGGGGATTTGAGGAAGAGGGTTCCAAAGAGGATGGCGAGGGGCTGTTCTCAGTGGGGGCAGAACGAGGAGCAATGGGTTCGTGTTACAGTGGGGAGGTCCAGGTTGGACATTAGGAAAATCGATTTCCCTAGGAGGGTGGGGAAGCGCTGGGCTGGGCTCCCTAGGGTGGGGGTGGACTCTCCATCCCTAGAGGTTTCTAAGTCTCAACTTGACCAAGCCCTGGCTTGGTTGATTGTCGGGATTGGTCCTGCCTTGGGCAGGGGGCTGGACTTGATGACTCCTGAGGTCTCTTCCAGCTCTCTGATTCTATGATCCCCCTTCTCCATCCTCTCCGCTCCCCGCCAGGCCCCCTCCTGCCGACCTCGGAGGTCCAGCGGCTCCTCTTTGGCGCCGACGAGAAGTGTTTCACCAGGATGACTCCAGCCTTGCTCTTGCTGGCGAAGCCGCGATGCGAAGGCATCACAGGGCTCCCCTCATCCTTTCTCCCGGCCCGGGGGGTGTTGGAGACGGCCCCTTTCCCGCAGCCCAGGTGCGTAGGGGAACGGAGGGGGGGGAAGCGCCTGCCACGCCACGGGAGGTGAGGCCCAACGCCCTGCAGCTCAGCCTGCCCACGGGTGCGACACCCCGATAACGGGGTGTCCGTGTGCGGGCTCACGGGCTAGAACGAAGGCCGAGTCTCTGCTGTCGGCGTGGGGGGGGGCGCAGGACCAGGCTGTGTCTTGCATGGCAGACGGGCCCTTTCTGGACTCTTCTCCAGGTCCCTGGCTGCTTTGGGGGCAGCCCAGTCACGTGCCGAGGGCGCGGTAGAGATGGGGAGGATGCAGCAGAGGCAGGTGACGTGGGGAAGGGGCGGCCCCTGGTCTGAGCGCAGCGTGTTCCCCTCGAAGCTAGTGAAGTTCAATTTAGTTGAATCGATTAGTCGATACGCAGGGGAACTGCAGCGGGGTTAGCTCCCGGCTCGGCAGCCAGCCCCACTGCGCCTCCGCCTGTCGCTCTTCGTGCATTTAAACGGCTAAAGCGCAGCAGGAGGGACCCTGCGCGAGCCAGGAATCAGCTGCCCGGCTCACGCTGGGTCTCCTCCCTCCCCCCAGCTGCGCTTTTGATTGTTAAATGTATTAAGAGCCGGCATTTAAAAAGCAGAGGGAGCAGCGTCTGAGGCGGGGCGAGCCGGGAATCGGCTGACGTCTCGTCGCCCTGCCTCCCCCACAGTGCTGGGGGGAAGCGGCTTTTAAGGGAGGGACTCACGCGGCTGCACCTGCTCTGAGCCCTCCCTGTCCCGGCGGCTGCCAACAGGACACCGAGCCACTCGGGCTCCAGCCTCACGGCGTCCCTGGGTTGGGAGCAACGGTCCCTCTCACTTTTTCCATCCGCATGTGGAATACATTTTGTCTCATGCACCGAGGCAGGGGTGGGTGTGCACCACACATAGAAACATGCTGCCGGCTGTGGGTGCTCTGGTCACCAGCTGGGCGGCATGTGACTGCCTCCTGGGGGGCTGCCCAAGCGCCCAGCTTAGAGGGACCGTTGGTTGGGGGCTCTCTCCAGTGCAGAGCCTGGCAGGGGGCTGGCCAGGCAGACTGTGCTCTGCAGGGCGCTGGGTTAGGGGCTGAGCCCCGACCGTATCGTGCAACACAACTGGGGTGTGGAATGCCAGGCCCTGCGGTGAGTGTGTGTGTGGTGGCTGGGGGGGGGCTAGGTCCCAGGGGAGGGGAGTAGAGTCTATTTTGGGGATGGGGCCCGGGCCCTATGGGGGAGTAGCCGTGGCTGGGCCCTTGGTGACACTCGGTGCCTTCCTGGCAGCTCGCCCCCCGCCAGCAACGCCGAGGAACCAGCCCCTAACGCCACTGCCAGCCAGGCCGCCGCGTCCTCCCCGGCCCCCGACAGCCGCGACCAGTTCCTGAGCAGCCTGACCCAGTTCGTCAGCAAAGTCCTGAGCCCCTCGGGGGAGCCCGCGGCGGCCTCCGCGCCCCACCACTGGCTGGACTTCAAGGCGATGGAGACGCTGCCGCACCAGCTGGTCAACCTGTCGGAGCGGGCGGCCCTGGAGCGGCTGGTGCAGTCGGACAAGCCGCTGGTGCTCCTCTTCCCCCAGAACAGCCAGGCCCTGCTGGAGCAGCAATTTGGGCACTGGCGGCTGGAAGGCAGCCTGCTGCAGCGCCTGCTGGAGAAGCTCCAGGCTGTCATCCAGGAGCTGAGGGAGATCCCGGCCTTTCAGGCCCAGCTGGAGCTGTTCCAGCACCTCCTGGCCCTCTGCTATTACCCGCCGGGCGCGGGCGGCAGCGACCCCGCGCAGCCGCCCCCCAGCCCCCGCCAGCTGCGCACGCTGCTGCTGCTCAAAGCCCTGCAGACGGTGCGGGCCCACTGGCAGGAGAAGAGGAAGGTGTCGCGGCAGAACCGCAGCGCCGGGCCCCAGGCCTACTGCCGCCTGCAGGAGCTGATGATCGACCTGCACTACGACAAGTTCGTCATCCTCCCGGACAAGTACATGGCCAACAACTGCGAGGGCCCCTGCCGGCGCCCGCTCTCCACCCGCATCCCCGACTACTCCTCCCACTCGGTGCTGCTGGTGGACATGCAGGAGCGGGGGGCCCCGCTGCAGCGCAGACCCTGCTGCGTGCCCGTCAAGTACTCCGACAAGGAGATCATCTGCATGACGGCCGAGGGCGTCCAGGTCACCACCTTCCCCAACATGGTGGCAGAGGAGTGCGGCTGTCGGTAGGGCGCCCAGCCTGTCCCGACGCTCCCTGCCGGCCTGGGGCGCCTGGAGAGGGGCTGTGGGCTCTCCAGCTGCCTTTCCCCCAACGTGCTGGCTCGTTGCCTCCCTCTCGCTGGGCCTGGTGCTCCGGGAAACTGAGCACAGCCCCAGGCTTCTGCCCCCGGCACCGTGACGGCAGCAGGGCCTGCGCCTGGAGCTCCCAGTGCAGCCATGGGCCAAATCTGACCCCCTCTGGCTCTGCTGGATGTGAGGGACGGTGTTGGCAGCAGCACCCCAGCCTCTCCCTGCCTAATGCTGGTATGGGCAGTTATTTATCGACAGTGTCAGGGTTTCTGCCTCGCTCTTCAGTCCTGGGGGCCAGTCCGGAAGGGGCGGGTCTGTCTCCGCAGCAGGCAGGAGCAGGATGCAAACCTGCCCGTGCCCCTGAGGATGCCGTGGGTGCCACGCAGGCCACTTCATGGCGGAAGCAGAGATTCCAGTCCTGCGCGGAGGCAGCGGAGGGAGCTGGAGTGAGAGTCCGGGGCTGGCAGGGCAGAGGGTAGAGCACAGGGCAGAGGCCTGTGGAAGGCAGGAAGATCAGGCTGGTGGAGCAGGGGCGTGGCGCGTTGGCAGGGCAGGGGGTGACAGGGCAGGGGCGTGGCGCGTTGGCAGGGCAGGGGCGTGGCGCGTTGGCAGGGCAGGGGGTGCCAGGGCAGGGGTGTGGCGCGTTGCCAGGGCAGGGGCGTGGCGCGTTGCCAGGGCAGGGGGTGACAGGACAGGGGCGTGGCGCGTTGGCAGGGCAGGGGCGTGGTGGGTCGGCAGGGAAGGGGGGTGGCAGGGCAGGTGTGGTGGATCAGCAGGGCGAGGCGTGGTGGGGTGACAGCAGGGGGTGGCAGGTCGGCAGGGCAAGGGCGCAGCAGGGCAGGCGTGTGGCACGTTTGCGGGGGCGCGACAGAGGACGTGGGCACGTGGAGGATCAGGCTGGCAGGCGGGAGTGCTGAGGCCAGTGCCGGGTGCCACCACTGTGGGGAAGCGCGCCTAGCCTGTCAGTGCAGCTCCTGTTTGTGGATGACCGAAGGGAGGGCTCGGGGCAGCCCCATCTCTGCTGGGGGCTGTGGGGGCGGCTGCCTCAGCCCCCCGTGGAGGGCGCATGCGGCGGCTGCTCCCAGCGACGGCGGTCAGCCTGGTTGGCTCTCGCACCGCTGCAGCCCGCGGGCCGCGCTCCGGGCCTGTGGATATGACCCGCAGGAGAGCCGGTGCTCAGCACTGCCGGGCAGGGGAAGCTCTGCTGCTCACTGGCTAATCCGACGCTGGCAAGGCCCCCAGCCCTGGCTGGGTGTGGAGCTCCCCACCTGCCCCGGTGCAGAGTCCCAGAGCGAGCCCCCGGGGGCTTGTGCTGCTGCGTGGGAGCTAGTGGGGACCCGGGGGAGCTCGCCGTGCACCTACTGCTCAGCTGCGTCCAGGTGCAGGGGGAGGGGCGCCCGCTCTCGCTGCCTCCCTGCGAGCCCCTGCCCCGGCCGCACGCCCTGCCCCAGCCTCGAGGCCCGACCTGCAGCTCCCTCTGCCGCACCTCAGGCATCCTCCGCCGCCTCCTGCCGCGGCACGTAGCTCCGACCTGCCGGAGGGCGCTGGCCACTCCCGCTCCCAGGAGGCTCCGCAGCTCGGGTTGACGCTGGCATCTTTGGGGCGGAATCCGGCTGTGGCTGAAACGCTTCGGTTTAGTCTCCTGGGGGCTGCTGCAAAGATTCACCCAAACGTACAAAAAACCCTTCACCCGGGCACGTTTCTGAAACCGTCGGTTTAATACGTTATTAAAAAGGACGTTTTGTTGCAAACTCAGCCGAGGTCGGAATAAACCATTTCCCTCCGCGCCGGGGGCCGCGGCGCCTCTTCTCTTCTGAGGCCGGCGGGGAGAAGTGGCGCGCTCCGCTGTCTCCTCTGTCCGCTAAGCCGGTGCGGCAGAGAGGGGTCGGGCCTTCTCTGCTCCTGTCGTGGGGGGAAAGCTGGACGGTTCCCCCTCCCCTCGGTTTAGACCTGCAGCTTCCCTGGGGCGTTTCGAGGGAGGACTGCAAAGCCAGCAGGCCTGTGGTCAGCAGGGAGGCCTGAAAGCGACGGGAGGGGTTTGTATACAGACTGTGCAAACCTCCGTGGTTTGGCTAACTCCGATTTAATTCAGCCGCCCGGCGTACAGCTCAGCTCTGTTGGGGCGGCCGTCTGGCCCTCGGGGCACGCCCTCCAGGAATACCCATTGCTAAGATTGCTACACAAGCACAAAATCATTTCGGGGGGGGAGGGGGGGACTTCTCCTGGAGCAAGCAAGGAGAAACCCATCCCCCCTTTCAGCGCACACCCAGGGGAGCCCAGAGTCAGGGCAGGTCCCCCAGCACTAAGGGGCTGTGTCATGCTGGGGTCTCAAAGCGTCTCCCCGGCACTCAGGGACCCCTGGGCCGTAGCATCATCCCCGTGTTACAGCTGGGGGAACTTGAGGCACAAACAAGTGACAGGCAGGACGTGCCCGGGCAGAGCTAGGGCCACGGTGCGTGGCTCTAACCACAGGGCCACGCTGCCTGTCTGTAACCGCAGGCAGGGACACCGCTATCATGGGCAGGCGTTTTAATTCCTGGGGAGCTCGGCAAACAAGCAGCGTCTATGGAGGAACCCGCGATGGGCCCGGCGCTCGGGGCCACAGGAAAGGCTGGTGCTGGGCTGACGGGCAGGCCGGAGCCCTGGGGGGCGGGTGCCCCGATGTCGTGTTGTTCAGCCCCCCCCCGCTCCGTGTCCAGATGCCAGGGGGCGGGTTCTCAGTCGTGCCTCTTCCCCTCCTTGAACTTGTGGGCAAAGGGCCTGTGCTGGTCCCGCGGCCTCCGGCCCTTGGGCTCCCCCCGCTGCTGCGGGCGCTCCTCCTGCCTGCGCTCCTTGCGGCCCGGCCTGGGCTGGCGGTCCCGCCGCCTGCCCTCCTTCCCCTCCCCTCGGGCTCGCTTGCTGCTGCGCGGGGGCCCCTCTCCCCCCTCCTCCTCTTCCTCCTCCTGCTCAGAGCCTGCTTCTGGGGGCCCCGTGGGCGCGTTGCTGGCCCTGGCCTCCGGGGAGCTGTCCTTGGGCAGCAGCGCCTTCTCGGGTGGAGCCCCCCCGCGCTCTTGGGGCTTCTCTTCCTTCCTCTCCAGAGCCCTCGGCTTCTCCTGGCCCCCTCTCGGGGACTCCTGCTGCGCGCCTGCCGCCTTGGCTTCGGGGTCTGCTGCTTCTGGCTCCCACCAGCTCCAGGAAAACCATGGCTCTCCCTGCGGGGAAAGCAGAGCACAGCCTCCTCCTAGCATGGGGCCAGGCCAGGGGGCCGGGACCCTCGTCCGTCTGCCCGGCCGCTGGAGCGAACGCCGCGAACGCCTTGCCGTGGAGGACACCCCCACCGCGCCCTCCAGTTCACACAGAGCCTTGCGCCTGCTCCGGCTTGGCCTGCAGTGGCAAGTGACTTGGGCTCGTGGCCAGACGAGCTCCCGCGGGCCTGCAGGGCCGACCTGCCTCTTACCCAGGGGCTGGGACAGTCCCTCTGCCCCAGCAGTGACGTGGCCCGGGGCCGTGATGCCAGCGCTTGGGCAATGCCTCAGATCCTGGGGTGCTGGGGGCTGCCTCCTCCCAGCCCAGCATGTACTGAAATGAGGCCTGGTTCTGGCAGGATTGCCCCGGCTGAGACGGGCCTGGCTCCCCCCTGCAGCCCTTCTCGTGGGTCGGCCCTGGATTTCATTGGACTGACTGGGAGTCAGGGCTGCAGGGTGGGCCCTGGGCACGGTGAAAGCCTGGTGGCTGCTTTTCGGAGAGTTGCCTCCAAGATTCCCCCTGCTCGGCCGTGCCTCTCCTTACCCTCTCGCCGGCGCCCTGCTCGGGAAGGCTGCTCTGGGGCCAGGCCCACAGTCTGGGTTCTGCGGCGGGACCCTCGGCCTCCACGTCGCTGGCGTCTGAGAACGGGGAGACGGGGGCACGGTCAGCCCTTGGAGAGACCGGGCGGGGTTCCTGCGGGCGGCTCCCTGCCCCAGAGCTGCTTCCACCTGAATGGGGGATGCTTCCGAAATGGGCCCATCCCAAGAGTCTCACCCAGAGCAGCCAGAACAAGGGGGGGGGCCCTGACTCGAGCGGGGGGGTGGGGGGTGGCCCCATGTTTCTAGATCTAATATCCAGGTGCCACGTGCGGTATCTCAGGCTTTTTGTGTCCCCCCCCCCCCCGTCCCCCCGAGAAGGCTCGTCCACGTGGGAGACACCCGACCTAATTTTCAATCCGGATTCGTTAAGCCCCGGAAAACGACTGTGTGGATGCTTTTACTCAGAAACAAACGGCCTTGGCTGGGTTTTGCTTCGTTCACTTCCTGAGTGAGCCGGATCCCAGTAAGGGCTCCCTGCGCGGACTGAACGTGCTTTCACTGAGCTACGGTCAGTTCCCACCTTTGCTGAGCTTGGATTCATTTTCCTTAGAGGCGCCTCGGCCCCTGGGCAGGTAACCGGCGTCATCCTTTGCCTTACGGCTGGGGAAGTTCCCCTCCAGGACAGGCACTGTTTTCAGATGCCCAGGCTGGGCCCCTCGTACTGCCAGGCCTGAGTAGGACAGGTGGTGCCCAGGCTCCCCGTGGAGCGAGGTGCTGCTAACAAGGGGCCTGGACATGCCAGCCCAGCCCCTGTGGCGGGTTAGATCCTGTGCGCAGAGTCGGTTCGGGGGCGGACTCCCCATTCCAGTTTGCAGTTTAACCCTTAATGGGGAGGGATAGCTCAGTGGTTTGAGCATTGGCCCCGCTAAACCCTGGGTTGTGAGTTCAATCCTTGCGGAGGCTATTTGGGGCAAAAATTTGTCAGGGATGGTACTTGGCCCTGCTGTGAAGGCAGGGACTGGACTCGACCTTTCAAGGTTCCTTCCAGTTCTAGGAGATAGGCAATCTCCATTCATTTAATTAACTCCCAGGCTCAGAGAAGGCGGTGGAGGAAAACTAAGCCCCAGGAGATGACAAAACACAGCCTAAAACTGCTCCTGCTGTGCGGGGCTTGTCTGCCCATCCTGTGCTCGCAGGAGGAACCCGTACGGCCGCCGCCCAACAGGTTTTGCGGGCAGCAAGAGTTTGCGTCTGGCGTTCAGACATGCTCAGAGTCCCAGGGGGCCGGGGTAGGAGTCCAGAGACCCAGCTCCACTCCAGCCCTGCTCGCTGAGCTGGGGCAAATCTCTTCACCCTCTCTGCCTCAGTTTCCCCTGCCACCAGGCTTGCCCATGGTGACTGTAAGCTCTCTGGGGCAGAGATGGCTCCTGCTGTGTAATTAGCCCAACGGGGTCTAGGTCAGCAGCTCGCAGTCTGCGTGTGGCCCGTGAGATGCTCTGTTTGCTGCTGCCTGCTGGTTTCCGCCCGCGTGGATTTTTCCCCCACCCGTGTTACTAAATTGACCCGCGCGTGGAGCCAGGGCGCCTTGGTTCCGAGAACCCTGCGGCCCCTGGGATGAAGGGGGCCGCGCACGAGCCCCTCACTGGTCGAGGTGGCACCGCGAATACTAACGCGCCACATGGTCAGCAGCAGAGCTGTCCTCCCCCCCCCTTCCCAGGAACGTGTGGAGGGGAGAGAGGGGCTCCGTCTCCAGGCCCAGCCCCCGGGCCAGGCTGCTCCCAAAGTGGCCCCTGCTGCGGCCCAGCTCCCGGCCTGGCGGCTCTGAGCTCTCTCACCTCGGAGCGCCTGGAAGCCCAGGCTCAGCAGAGCCACAACGGAGGCGAGGAGGATGCATTTGTTGAGTGAGAGCCCCGCCCAGAGGGCTGCTTCCTTCCCGGCGGCGCGGGACTCGACCTTCCTTGTCACCGGCAGGCTCTGGGGAGCTTCTGAGGCCCAGAGAAAGAGGCGTTAGGTGGGGAGCAGGAGGACTGGCCCGGCATGCAGGGCTAAGCACACGACAAGGCCTCACAGGTGACACAATAGTCCAGTCCCAAGGGACTTTGGTCTGTCCAGTTATCGCTCAGCTAGCAGGGACTGGCCGTGGGGAAAGGGGAATATGGGGGGTTCCCGCGCCCGGCCAGGGCCTCAACAGGGGCATAAGAACGGCCACACTGGGTCAGACCAAAGATCCATCCAGCCCAGTATCCTGCCTGCCGACAGTGGCCAATGCCAGGGGCCCCAGAGGGAGTGAACTGAACAGGTAATGATCAAGCGATCTCTCTCCTGCCATCCATCTCCACCCTCTGACAAACAGAAGCTAAAGGACACCGTTCCCTACCCAGACTGGCTAAGAGCCATTGATGGACTTAACCTCCATGAATTTATCTAGTTCTCTTTTAAACCCTGTTCTAGTCCTAGCCTTCACAACCTCCTGAGGCAAGGAGTTCCACAGATTGACTATGTGCTGTGTGAAGAAGAACTTCCTTTGTTTTAAACCTGCTGCCCATTGGTTTCATTTGGTGGCCCCTAGTTCTTATATTATGGGAACAAGTAAATAACTTTTCCTTCTTCACTTTCTCCGCACCACTCATGATTTTATAGACCTCGATCCTATGCCCCCTTGGTCTCCTCTTTTCCAAGCTGAAAAGTCCCCGTCTCTTTAATCTCTCCTCATATGGGACCCGTTCCAAACCCCTAATCATTTTAGTTGCCCTTCTCTGAATCGTTTCTAATGCCAGTATATCTTTTTTGAGATGAGGAGCCCACATCTGTACGCGGTATTCCAGATGTGGGCGTCCCATGGATTTATATAAGGGCAATAAGATACGTCATGTCGTTCTGGGCCAAAGCATCCTGTGTTCAGAGGTGGCAGAGCCTGGCGGCGCCTGGTGGAATTGGGGGGGGGATGCTGGAGAAGAGAATTCTGCTCTCTGGCTCAGGGCTCCTGGGCTGACAGGCGACCTGGCAGAGGGGTGCGCGCCCACCGGTACCTTCTGGCGCAGCAGCACTGGTTTCCTCCTCCTCTTCTACCCTGGGCATGTGCGTTTCCATGGCGCCGGGGGTGTCAGTCATGCTTTCCACAAACTCCTCTAGATCCTGCTCGATGACGTGCAGTGTGCCCCTCTCCCCCGGCTCCATCTCCTGCAAGGGGGGGGGGGGGAAGGTGACTGCTCAGCACCAGCGGGAAAGAGGCAAAGCAGCTCAGGGAATCTGTCTGACCCCCTGGAGCAGGTGTGTTCACGGTACCCTAGCACCCCCGGGCGGGCAGAGACCTCAGGAGGCATCAAGTCCAGCCCCCCGCCCAAAGCAGGATCAACCCGACTCCATCAGCCCAGCCAGGGCTGTGTCAAGCTGGGACTTACAAGCCTCTAGGGATGGAGATTCCTCCCCTGCCCCCCAGGGAACCCAGCCCAGGGCTTCCCCACCCCCCTAGGGAAATCATTTATCGTAATTTCCAACTTCGCCCTCCCCCACTGCAGCTGGAGACCGGTGCTCCTCGTTCTGCCACCTGCCCCCACTGAGAACAGCCTCTCGCCAGCCTCTTGGGAACCCCCCTTCAGGGAGTTGCAGGCTGCTCTCAAATCCCCCCTCCCTCTTCTCTTCTGCAGACTGAACAAGCCCAAATCCCTCAGCCTCCCCTCGTAGGTCACGTGCTCCAGCCCCCGCCCTCAACATTTTGGTTGCCCTCCGCTGGACCCTCTCCAATGCATCCACATCCTTTGTATAATGGGGGGCCCACAACTGGACGCAATACTCCAGATGTGACCTCACCAGAGCCGAATAAAGGGGAATAATCACTTCTCTGGGTCTGCTGGCAATGCCCCTCCTAATGCCCCCTAATCTGCCATTCGCCTTCTTGGCTACAGGGCGCCCTGTTGACTCATCTCCAGCTTCTCACCCACTGTAACCCCCAGGTCTTTTCTGCAGCACTGCTGCTTAGCCAGTCGGTCCCCAGGCCCCTTCTGTACCCAGCGGACACGGGACAGACAGAGCCGTAGCTGGGATGGTGTTTTCCTCACCAGCTTGGGCTTATTCTCTGGAGGGCCCTGGTTCCGTTCCTGGCACCTCGGCCTCACGAGCAGCATGTGAGGGCCCAGCTGGGGAAGGCGCGCCCAACCCCCACCCCAAAGCTCCACCCCATTCCCTGGGATCACGCCCCTTCTGCAACCTTCCTTCCCCAGCCCTCAAGTCTGATCCTTCCCAGCCAGTTGGAGGGTCGGGGCTGCAGTGTCAGGGCCCCAGCCCTCCCCGGTGGCCGGGCAGTGTCGGGAAGGCGACTGCCCAGGCTTGGCCATCACACGATGACACAAATATGGGTAACGATTCTCTATTGTGGAACCCGTATTTCTTGACCTACGGAACTCACTGCTGATGCGGCAAATACGTTAAGATGATTCAGCCAGGACGTGACAGGGGCGGGAGACTAGAAATCAGAGGAAGCTAGAGAGCTGAGCTAAGCTACACACGGCCAGGGTAGCACTGCTGTACCACGCCCTGCCGTCACAGCAGGCTCTGGAAAGTGACACCGGGCGGGGCTGGATCAAGTCTGGGCCAGGAGCCCTCTGAGACGCCCAGCTCCTGTGGCACGTGCCTGGGGCACTAGCACTCTCCTTTCCCATGCGCCATGGAGCCGGGGGCTGCTGCCTTCCAGGGAAGACGTCAGACCAAGGCCCTGACCCGTTCTGGTCCTCACAGCGATGGAGACTTTTACCCTGGTGTGTCCCCTCAGCAGCAGCCTGCAGCGGGTAAGAGATCACTGGGGCGGAGACGGGTAATTAGCACAACGGGCTCGGTGGCACGGGTCATACTAATGCGCTGCAGGGTCAGTAGCCGGCATCGTTCACCAGAGCGGCCAGGCTGGGCCAGAGCAAAGCTCCATCCGGCCCAGTGTCCTGTCGGCCGACAGCGGCCAATCCGAGGTGCCCCAGAGGGAGGGAACAGAGCAGGGAATCATCAACAGATCCCTCCCCTCTCACCCATTCCCAGACTCTGACAAACAGAGGCCAGGGACCCCATCCCTGCCCAGCCTGGCTAGTAGCCATTGACGGACCGAACCTCCACAAATGTATCTAGCTCTTTTTTAAACCCTGTTAAAGCCCTGGCCTTCATAACGTCCTCTGGCAAGGAGTTCCACAGGTTGATTGTGCACTGTGTGAAGTAATTCTTCCTTTTGTTCGTTTTAAACCTGCTGCCTATTCATTTCATTTGGGTGGCTCCTAGTTCTTGTGTTACAGGAGCAAATCAGTTTTCCTTATCTACTTTCTCCAGACCTCTATCATATCCCACCCCCTTAGCCTCTTCTTTTCTAAGCTGAAAAGTCCCTGTCTTATTAATCTCTCCTCATATGGCAGCCATTCCAAACCTCGACACAGTTTTGTTTCCCTTTTCTGAACTTTTCCCAATGCCAAGCTCCCTCTTTGGAGACGAGGCCGCCCCATCGTCCATTTGCCCGCTGTCTCTGTGTGCGCTGCCGGCTTGGACTTCTAGACAGATGTGGCCCGTAGCAGGGAAGAGGCACAGAGACGGGACTCGGGTAGACCCCGGCTGTGTGTCTGCCTGCGCTGCTGGTCCTGGTCCTTTGCACACCCTCCTGGAAGACGCTCGGGTGCCAAGCCCAGCTGGGGACTCTTGCCTGCTTTCCCTCGCGCTCCCAGGCAGAGGAACTAGAGCGGCTGCCACACCTGGTGGCCTTGCCCAATCTGTGGGGCTCTCAACGGACCGCCCTGCACCTCCCAGCCAGGTGCTCCCTTCTCCTCCCCCCGCCCCGCAGGGAAGAGCTGCTGCCAGCCGAAAGGGCCCAGGAGGGCGGTGAGTGCGGCCAATGAAGGGAACAAGGCCAGAGGGGGCTGGGGGAACCAGACGTGCACACACCTGTTCCGATAGGAGGCCGCCTAGAGGCTACCACCTAGAGCAGCCGCTTGCAAACTTTTGTCTCGTGACCCAGTTGAAGAAAATTCTTGATGCCGCGCCCCAGCGTAATGTGACTGGAGTGCGAGCTCCGGGGTGGGGCTGAGGATGGAGATTTGGGCTTTCAGAGGGGGCTCCGGCTTTGGGGGGTCAGGGCTGGGGCAGGAGGGTTCCCTCCCACTGCCTAACAGCGCACAGCCCCTGAGCCCTATGAGTATATGGGGGCAGGTTTCCACACTGTTGTCTCTTCCTCCCTGTTTAAGCCAAGCTTTGTCTAATGCCGACATGTACGGCCGATGTTCCCGCTAATCTTTTCCATCCATGTGCAGCTTTTTGCCAGCCATGTGTGGAATAAATTTTGTTATGTGCACTGAGGCATGTGCAGATGTGCACCACCAGTAGGAACAAAAAAACCTGTCTGTGGGCGCTGTGCTAATCAGCTGGGCGGCAATGGAATCTCTCCTGAGCGGCCGCACAAGCGCCCGGCTTACGGGGAACCCTGGCAACAAGCAACAGTCTCCTTGGTGCCTCCCCATCTGCGGACTTCAGGGGCTCTTTGGCCCAAGTCCTCAGGTATTTAGGTTCCCAACTCCCACTGAAATCAAAGGGAGCTGGGTGCCTAGATACCAAGTTCAGGCTCCTGCAGGAGCCAGTGTGGCAGAGGTTCTGAGCGCGGCCCGGAGCCCCGGCCCATGAGCTACGGAGCCTTTTCTGCCGGGGCCCCGCCCCGCTTGGTGAGAACCTCAGGTGGCTTCTGACTCAAGGCTGCCAGGTTGCCCATGGCCCAAGAGACACCTTGCGACCCCCACGTGGCAGGCTGGAGCCAGGACTGAATGGGCCACGGGTCTCCCTGCCCACCAGGAACAGCCCCTCCTGGCCAAGCTCATCTCAGCTCTCTGCCCCAAGCAGGCCGGCAAAGCTCGGGAAAGGGGCGGGAGGCAGCCCCCTCTGCCCCTCAAGAGCCAAGGAGCAGGCCTCTGCTGCTGTGGGCCGCAAGGGCCGGTGTCGCATAGTTCGGGCCTCAGCGCGGCGCCCGTGAGGGCGGAGGACAGATGGTTACAAACCGGATCACTGAAGAGCAGCTACTCACCGGGGCTCTGTCTGCCTCCTCTTCGCGTTGTGGCACTTCGGCATCTGGTAGAGACACGTCCAAGCACAATGAAACATGCATTAGGGTGTATACTAGACACGTGGACAGCAGCTGGGGCTCGCAGCATGTGTTCATCGTGCTGCCTAGTGCTGGCCAGCAGAGAAGATAAAAGCCTTACTATTGCTGCACCATCATCATCAACACATTCTCCTTTAGCAAGGAGCTGTGCCTGCGGACCCCATAACCCTAGACTCTACATAGATCATGGACTTGTACGGCTGGAAGGGATCTCCAGAGCTCATCTAGTCCAGTGCCCTGAGGACTAAGTATTATCCTGACAGGTGGCCAGTCTGCCCTGAAATATCTCCAGGGATGGAGATTCCACAACCTCCCTGGCAATTTAGTCCAGTGTTTGACCAGCCTGACAGGCGGGAAGTTTTTCCCAGCATCCAACGTAAACCTCTCTTGCTGCAGTTTAAGCCTATTGCTGCTTGTCCTCAGAGGCCAAGGGGAACAATTTTTCTCCTTTCTGCAACAGCCTTTTATGTACTTGAAAGCTGTTGTCAGGCTGCCTGCAAGTCAGGAATTCACGCAGGACCCCACGTGCAGGCCAGTCGCACAGTGAATCGGGGGCAGTGCTTGGAGCAGGGAAGAGGTTTGGATGCTTTTCTCAACTCCAAGATCCCTCCGCGAGGCCGATGGTCACACGTCTGATCAGACGTGGCAAGCGGGAGTTAAAAGCCGTTCTCCAGGTGCCACATTGAAAATTCCCTGGAACCCGGAGCTGGCAAGTCTCCCGGGCTCCTGAAAGTGACGGGACGAGCTCCCTGGCCCTCCCAGGCAAAGGACAGAGGAGCGAGAAAACGTGATGTTCCCTGTAAAAGCTGCTGGCTAGGCACTGGCGGGCTTCTTTGTCTGCTCCAGGGATGCACCCAAACCAGGTCACACCCTCGACACAGCAGCCTCGGCTGCAGCAGGGCAGTGGGGGGTGCAGGACCACCCTGTTGTGTTTCCAACAGACTGGCAACGGTGAAGGGCCTCCCAATCTGACCTCACGGATCCCGAGACGCCCAAGAATTCCCCGAACTCCCCCGGCGCTACCGTCTCTGCGCGGGGGGCCCGTAAGGCTAGAATGGTGCAGGCCGGATGCTAGTGTGTCATTCCTGAAACAGGGAGCTAAGGGAGAGCCAGTCTGGGGATCTAGCCCATCCCTCAGAGCTGAGCTCGGACCCCTCTTGGAAGCTGGGGCGCTCAGTTTTTAACTTTAATTGCAGTTTGTGTAACGGGTTCCATCAAAAAATGTTAACTTTTGTGCTACTTCGGACTTTCAGGACCAGTAAGATTCCTTGCTCCCAGCTCGTAGTGCTGGCCACGGGCCAATCAACAGTCAGGAAATAGAGAATCCTGACATGTAACTGAAAAGGTGTAAGTTACAAGAGCAGAGCAATTTCATTTGTCCCTTTTTTCTTTTTGACGTGTAAAGAAAGCCTGATTGCTTTCTTAATAATTACAACGTGTGACGTGAGTTTTGCATTAGAAATATCAGGGATGTTAAATCAGGCCTTCCGGAAACCAGGAGGCCGTCCATAGCCTAAAAGAGGACCTGAGATGTAGATTGGAACCACTTGCTGTCCCTACCTAAAGCTGCAGAAATGAGGGAAGAGCGTTTCTCCCCAGTGTTTGTCCAGATTTGAGTGAACCTGTACAACCCAAACTATTTTCAGCAGGCTGAATAACAAAGAATTCCCCTCTCAAGCCAATGGCGCTATCTTGCTCTATTGGTTTTAAATTTACAGTTGCAGGCGAAAGGGCGAGTGGCCCTGCATTTCTAGTACAAGCAGAGAGGAGAACATTTCAAACCCTCTGCTGGCTCTTTTTAAGTCAGGTGCAATGCTACAGAACGCAGCGACGCTGGGTTTAAAAATCTCCTGTTTTCCCCTTCCGGCGAGGAATCCGGCGAATCCGGGCGTGGCTTTCCCACCCCTCTGGGGGCCGGTGCTAAAGTGCCTCACAAGGTCTAAGGGCCCGTCATTTTCTATAAGCCGTTCTCACTGCCCAGAGCAGGCTCTTAAGCAACTAATCCCCCGCAAGGCATCTCAGGGACCCTGTCCAATGAGCTCGGCACAGGCCCACTGCGGTTTAACTCCCTGGAGGCCGGAGTAGCATGTGCTGGGAATGTCCTGCCCCTCCGGAGGGAGAGGTACCTTGTCCTAAGTCCTCCAGCGACAGCCCCGGGACGTGCTCTGCAAACAGCGGCAGTTCTTCCATGGCCTCCGGGTCCTCCAGCTCTGTCTCCCACACCTCACAGGTGTCCGTCGCCATGGCGCCCTGGAGTCTGGTGAAACAGAGGGGGGATCAAACCCATTTGCGTTCAGCATTGTCCGGGGGGCCCTGGCAGCCAAGCCGATGGCGCCCAGACACTGCACCCGAACACCCCAGGGCACCGATCGCTGCAAGCGGGCGCCCGTCACAGCCTGTCCAGAGAGCCTGTCAGTGTGGGGGGGTCTCAAAGGCTTGTCCCACCCTCTGACAGTTACATGACACAGCCACAGGCGGCATCAGTGTCACATTGCAGGCGGGTCCTGGTCTTGGGCTCAGCCCAGTAGACCAGACATCTGACCACGTATCTGTGTGGAAAGGACCCAGTTTCCACGGGCCCCAGGAGGAAATGCTGTAGGTCCTTAAGAGCCAGTTAACGGGGCCCTTGCAATGCCCACGTTCGGCTGGAGTTTGGATACGTAAAACCAAGACCCCGCCCTCGTGTCGTCATTAAAGATCCTCTGGTAAGTTTCTAAAAATAGAGGCGTGTTCTGAACCGCTTGCAAAGTGGGCCGTGCCGCTGTCTCTCTGACTTCCCCCTCCAGTTCCACTTCTGCTCTGCACCCTGCTCTTAGTTCCGGGGCCGTGTTGCTGTAAGCGGCCCCCAAGCTCCACCCCAGAGACAGCTGCATTGCAGTGCGCGGTGACACTGTTTTCTTGGCGAAAGCCCTTTGAGGCGAAGGGTGGAGGATGCTCCCGTGAACAGGATGCCAGAAGCCAACTGTCACATGCGCTAACGTCAGGGCCCTCCCCAGTGCTATCTCCGCCCCCACCCCTCCATTCTCAGCTGGTTAAGGCCAGGCTGCATCAGGGACATACAATAAGCCAGGAGTAGGCGCTTTGGAGTCAGGCTGGGGCTGCACGGGGAGGTCTGGGCTTCCTCCCCTTAGGGGTTCATCTCCTTGTCCCCAAATCCCCTGGGCTCCTGCTCCTGCACCAGGCACCAAAGAGGGAGCCCTGGGCCGACGTGAGGGTCCCCGCTCTCCCCTCTTACCGCGCGGGCGTTCTGCCCCTCGCCCCTGCCCAGCGGGCCGTGCTGCCGGAGCAGGGCACTTGGTGCAAAAGGCATGAGGGGCTGCGGCCCAGCAGGAAGGGACGTTGATGACTCAACCAAAGGGCTCGTCTGGTCTCCCCAGTGCGTCGCTGAGTCATCGATTCCTCCCCCTTCCTGGGCTCCGGCTGCTCAGCTCAATCAGCCTCAAACCTCCTTTTTCAGGCCGCTCCCAAGAGGTGCTGACAGACCTTGAGCTGGGCTGGAATTTCTCCCTCTCCTCAGCCAGATCCCCCCGTCCAGGGGGTGCTACCGCTACAGCCGGTCTCTCGATCTGCGGACGGGGGTCCTGGCTACCCTGAAGCCCCATTCGCACGAACGGCTGAGGTTTACACCGGCCCAGCTCGGACAGACCCTTTGGGCCGGGAGCGAGGGGGTGCTGACACACACACACACACACACACGCATCCCCCCTTGGGTCAGGCATCCAAGAGCTGAATTAGGGACATTCTGGAAACCCCCTTCACCCTCATCAGCTGTCCCTGCCTCCCTGAAGCAAGGAAGCTGAAATTGACAGCTTGGGACAACAGCGCAGAGCAGGGCTGGAGAACTATTTTGGGTCGGGGGGCCCTGACCCCCAGAAAAATCAGTCGGGGGCCGCACACAAGTGAGAAGCCCCTGACTGAGAAGAAGGAACCTCCCACATCCCCCTTGCGCACCAGGGGGCCCAGGCGAGTGGATTTTGTTTCTCCAGCCTCGTGGGGCGGGGGGGGCAGCAGGGGAGCTGGAGCGCCAGCGCGGGGTCCCCAATGCTATGGGGGGAGCCCTGAGCCCTGGGGGCTGGATCCAGGCCACATTGGGCCCCCAGGGCTTAGGTTCCCCACCGCTGGAGAGAGTCACAATGGCCACAGAATCGGTCAAGTCGGCCAGAGCAGACTTTTGTTTCCTGGCTCAGCGCTCCGGTTCCTGACGCGTTGGTACGAAGTTGCAGGGAAGAGCAGGGTTAATTGACGCTGCGGCAACGGCCTTGGCCAAATGCGGCAATTACAGCCCATGCGCCCGGTCTCTGCTAGTCAACCTCATCCCGCCACGGAGCCTCTGCACCCTTCGAGGGCCTGGACGACTCCGCTACGAATGTCTCACGGTGCTTCCCCTCGCGCCCGGACGCGTGGCCTGTTGTCAGTCGGGGGGATACGCCTTCGCCCAGGCTCCCTAACGTGTCTGCGGGTCTATTGGTAACGTACAAGGAATCCCACCTTCGGGCCGGCAGTGACTTCTCCCCGACACGCTCCGGTCCACGAGCTGAAGTGTGACCCCCCCCCGCCCGACTTGCAGCAAAGCAGCTTCCAAAAATAGCCCCCTTCCCTCTCCAGCAGCTCCTTGAAGACTGTGGCACTACAGGCTCCCCCCGGACACAGATCTATCCCCGGCTAGCCAGCCAGTTAGTGTCCGAGTCCAGGCGAACCGTCTGCGGCCGCGGCGATTCCTCGATTCGCCTAAAAGAGTTAAAATCCCACAAAAGGCATACCTAGGGCTTGAGCGCAGCCGTCCTGCCTTCCGCCGCGTGTCTGGCTCAGCCGCTCCCGAGTAATATACAGCAACAGGTGCTGAGTTCTGCCAGAGCAAAATATCAACCAATCAGAGGAGCCCTGGGAGAGAGAAGAGGGGCTGACTTCACTCTGAGAGAGAGAAACGGGAGGCCCGTTTGCTTCCTTCCATGGGCTGCCTTGGCTCCTCTCAGGACTGTGGAGCTGGGGTGCCTAGAGCCAAGGGCGGGGAATGGGGAAGGATGCAGGCATCCTTCTAAGGTCCCTCTCTTTCCCTTCCTTCCTCCTCCCCCTCACTCCTGTTGCTTGCGATTGAAAAAATGCTCCTATAAACAAAAGGGGGTGTGATGGGGTGTGTATACCCCGCACTGGGACGGAAGGGGTTAAAACCCTGTGGGCAGAGGAAGTCCCGCCCCTCCACCCAGACTGGGCATGCTCCAAGTGCTGGAGCAGTATAAAAGGGAGCAGCTCAGCTCAGTCTGTGCTGGATAGTGGAGAGGGGCTCCAGAGGTGACCCAGCCAGAGATCTGGGAGCAGGTGGAGTCTCAGGAGGAGACTGGTGCTGTGGAGCTGGAGGACCCTGAAATGATGTGGTGCACCCATCACAGAGCCGAGAGGAAGTGACCCAGGGCGGGGGCGTGAGTGGTATCTCCCACCTGAGTGAGCTCAGCGTGTTGTGGTGGGGTTCCCTGCTGAGTGAGTGGTGGATCTCTCCCCACTGGCAGGGCCCTGGTGTGATGGCATGTTGGGGTTTTCCTGTCTCCTGCACCCCTGTAGTGGCATGGACAGACTCCCCCAGCCAGTATAATAGAGGGAGTTTATTGCTTCTCCAGGATACAGCACAGCACAGATGTCATCTGGTTCCAGGGCAGGCCTAGGATGTCTCAGCCCCCCTTGAGATGGGGGAGCCTGGGCCCCTAAATTCCAGCTCCTTCCCCGAGGCTGTCTCCTCCATGCTCCCAGACAGAAACTAACTCACTCACTTCCAGCCCTGCCCCCAGCCAGGGCTCCACTCCCCTTCCTCCCATTGTTCTGCTCCCTGGGAGATAACTGGTCAGACAGGTTCGAAGCCCCCTTGCATAATGACTCATCCCCTGCCCTGCTGGGCCGTGCTGCAGACAGTAGCCAGTGAAGGTCACTCACAACCCAAGCCTAGCAACCAGCAAGGTACCCACACTACGTCACACCTGGGTTAGGGGCCCCCTACCAGGGCTGATGCCTTGAGACTCTGAGACTCTAGCCATTAGGCTATGTGGCCCTGTACTCCAGTGCTGTGTTACTGACTCAGGCCATTAGCCTGAAACAAAGGGTCTGTCTAGACTGCAAGGCTAGTTCAGGATGCCGGAGATATCCCGAATAGCTACCCCGCGTCCAAGGAACGCAGCCGCTATTTCAAAATAATTTTCAAAATAACGGACTCACTATTTTGTCATCCCTGTAAACCTCGTTCCACGAGGAATAAGGGATGTCTTGAAATAGTGCTTTATTTTGAAATTGGGTGCCAAATTTTGAAATAGCCTCTTTCGAATTAAAATTGAAATAAGATATGCAATTTGCTTCCATGGGCAAACTGCATATTTGAATTCAATTTCAGAGTGCAATCTAGAGGAGGATGGCTTTAATTGGGGGCTTGACAGGTGCCAACTAGAGCTGATCAGAGCCTTAGTGGGGTTTGGGTTTGGATTGACCCCTGAAACAAAAAAAAACAACCCCTAACCCCACCCCAACACAAATGTGGGGGAGGGCTGTTTGGTTTTAACTGCAAGTATTTTGGGGTTTTTTCCAGTTTCTCGCCAAAACAAAACACCACATTGTGGATGCACGGTGACATTGGGTCCAACCTAAAGTTTTCTCCAGTTTTTGTGTAGTAGTTTTGGGGTATCTTTCACCGGGTTTTTTTAAAGTCAATTTAAGTTTTTTAAAAAACATTTTGAAATGAAAAGCCAAAATGTGCCATTTCTAGGTGGCTGGAAAGAAATATTTCTGCTTCAAAAAGCCCTTTTTTCTCCAGGCCAAACTTCACACTGAACTTGATCAACATTTGCAAACAGTTTCAGGGCTCTAAACTAATGCATTATTGGAGAATTTATTATTCCCGCCCCTCCCCCAGCTCTCACTGGGCCCTCTCCTGGTTCCATCCATCTCTGTATGTCCAGGCTCACCCATCGCGCCCTCCACCTCTTCCTACTCCTGCCTCCTGGCTACTGTCCCACAAAGACAACTGTGGCAGCCAGAAATCATTGAGCAAAGGGCCCTAGAACAGCCGGCTGTGCCTCCTGAAACCTTGCAAGCCTGATATGGGAGAGAAAAGGGACTGAGCCAGTGTTCCCTGTATGCTGAGCACTTGGGTGGTGGCCCACGAGAGATTCAAATATTGCCCAGCTGTTTAGCAGAGCGCCCACAGCTGGCAGCGAGGGTGTCTGAGGTGGTGCACATCTGGATAGGTCTTGGTGCACGCAACAACATTTACTCTGCACGTGGACGGAAAAGTTAGAGGGAACATTGGAGTGTGAACCTGTCTGGTATTTTTCACAGTATTGCTAATGATTTAGTACAGGTAGTAAATCAGCGTGGCACCAGGGACTGGACTAGAGTCTCTCACCTTTAGGTTACTGCTCCAAGTAAGGGTTAGCCAGCGGTGCTCAGCCCGCCCAGCTGGTGCCATAATTAGCTGTTTCCCAGCCTGAAGAGATTGGCCTAATTGGGGTCAAGTGGTGGCCTGAGATCCCTGGGCCTCAGAAGGAGGCTGGGAAAACGGTGCGGGGGAGGAATAACAGAGCACGAGCGGGCTGCCTGGGGAAGGGCACGGTGCCCTGGAGAGGACACCTGGGCAGGAGCCCGACCCAGACCCGAGAGAATCCAGCATGGGCTGGGGACAGAGGCAGGAGGGTGGGTTAAGGAGGCCGGGGGGGAGGGGTAGAGCCACCCCCGTGTGTCTGGCTGCTAGTTATCTTGGCAGCAGACTGGACTGTGGACCCGACAGGTGACACACATTCTTAGCAGAAGGGAGGCGCCCGGCTGAGCCAGCAGGGGGCGCTCTGGGCTAGCTGTGCCCATGACCAAGATGACACACCAGACCATGGCGTGTTTATTATTATTGGGCTCAATTTAAAATCCCCCCCCCAGGCTTTGTTCTCCCAGCGTGTTCTGGGGAGACTCGTCCAGGCAGCTTTCCAGAGCTCAGGCACTGGGGAGTCTGTTCCACCTTGCAGGGAGCGAGAGACTCGGACACTTGGGCCTACGATGTCCCGAACCCCCGTTCACTGCAGCCCCCAAACAATCCCTCCCCCCGAGGTTTAAACACGAGTCCATGGTTATCAAGCTGGGGTGTCGGCCGAGATGAGCCCCTGGGGTCTCTTCCCACCCTCATCTTGCAGGATCCTAGGATCAAACTGGGCTCTCTGCTCCTTCACGGGCTGGCACCGAGGCAGATCCGGATCCTGCCTTGGGAGAGGGCTCTCGGCAGCCCCCCTCCCCTTTTCAGCCAGCTCCCCACTACGCTCAATGTGGCACAGTGGAGCCACGTGCTCGGGCCTGGCCTCCTCCGGCAGCTCCAGTCGGTTAGTCAGCGGAGAGCCAGCGGCCCTTCTGGGAAACTGAGGCAAGAAAACAACCAGACACATTGGGCTGGGCTGCAGCAGAAAGTGGCTTGTCCAGCTAATGACCTGCCCAGGAAGGCAACGGGGAGGGGGAAAGCAGGAGGGTGCGATTGACACGGAGGCGGAGGGGGGTGCGGAAGCAGAGGAAGGCCGGCGTGCTGCGTCCCGCTCTGGGCCCCCCACTACGCAGGATGTGGGCGCACTGGAGAGGGGCCAGCGGAGGGCGACCAAAATGACAAGGCGGCTGGAGCACGTGACCTACGAGGAGAGGCTGAGGGATTTGGGTTTGTTCAGTCTGCAGAAGAGAAGAGCGAGGGGGGATTTGAGAGCAGCCTGCAGCTCCCTGCAGGGGGGTCCAAAGAGGCTGGAGAGAGGCTGGTCTCAGTGGGGGCAGAACAAGGAGCAATGGGCTCCAGTTGCAGCGGGGGAGGGCTAGGTTGGGTATTAGGAAAAACTCTTTCCCGAGGCGGGCGGGAAGCCCTGGGCTGGGTTCCCTAGGGGGGGGGGGGGGGGGAATCTCCATCCCTAGAGGTTTTTAAGTCCCAGCTTCACACAGCCCTGCTGGGATGACTGAGTTGGGTTGGTCCTGCCTTGGGCAGGGGGCTGGTCTCGGTGCCTCCTGGGGTCTCTGCCGGCCCTGGGAGTCTGTGTCCCCTGCACTCAGTAGGGCTGGTGTCAGCTCATCCACCAGCCAGCGAGGTGCTTTGGACTCTGGAGCAGACTCCCATGAGCAGGGAGAAAGCCCCGGGTGCTTGAGACGTGGAAACCTGGCCTGGACAAAACTGCCCAGAATGCACTGGCAGGACAAAGCCTGATCTAGCAAGTTCCCGAGCACGTGCCTAAGGACTTGAGTCAATGCACTAAAATCCACACTCTGCTAACGCAGCCTTTGGGGTTCACCCAGCACGCTGGATGCTTAAGCACACGGTTAAATATGGGGATGTGAAACCAGTTCCTCGTTTAACTACCTGGTCCTGCCATGGCCGAGGGGGCCCTCGTCCGGTCAGTGTAACGTCCCTGTTAACTAAGGGCCCGAGAGAGCCAGGGGAGAGGGAAGCTGGATAAGAGCAGAGTGGAAGGCGGGAAGAGAGCAGGGAGAAGAAAGCCAGGGAAGGCCTGCGTAAAGGACGACGGAAGAACTACCCGTAAGCCGCTGAGAAGAGGGAGAGAGGAAAGAAGGAGACATACTTAGTGCTACAGGAAAAAATCAAGCTGAGGGCACCAGACTCTGAAAACTCCTGAGGAGGAGCGAGACAAATCGGAACACAGAAAGGGTGGAGCGACTCGCAGGAACGGCCCCGTGGGACACGGGTGACGGTGGGAATGGCTCTGCAGCTGACGTGGTAGATGCCAAACCGTTGTAAGAAACTGTCAAAGAGCTCTGAGCGGTGGGGGAAGGGTGGGTGTGGGGGATCTAGTTGGAAATGAGGGTCAGCAAAAGCTCCCGGCGTTAATTCCCCCCACGCCCGAAACCGCTGCCGTTGTAGGCTGGGGGAGGAGCTGGCACTTGAACTGCAATGTACTTGTGAACCTTGATTGTGGACTCTTGGCTGCTTTCAGAGACGTCCCGATGCTGCTGTAGCCTTGTCGATTTCAAAGCACTTAGGACAGTGTTTAAACACAGAACCCCAGGGCGGGCAGCGACCTCAGGAGTCAGTCCAGCCCCTGCCCAAAGCAGGGCCAGCCCCACCTCACTCATCCGGCCAGGGCTCTGTGGAATAGGCAGGCGGCTTCGCTTCCTCAGAGTGGGAAACTGAGGCACAGAGAAAAGAATTGAATTGACTTGCCCAAGGCCGCAGAGTGACTCTGTACTGAGCTTGCACACCCTCCCCCCAGTCTTGCTTGTCTATTTTGAGGAGGCGGCCATACGGGCTGGTCTCCTGGGGTGTTTATACAACGGGGCCCCGTTTGCTAGTTGGCTCCTAGGCCCTCAGCGGGGCTCAGGTGGCCTGTGACAGCGATTCGTCGAGGAATTTGGTCCCTGGTATGTTCCCTGGCTCAGGCCGGTACCGCCGGGGGGGCGCAGTGCAACGCTGAGCCATCCCCCCCACTGCAATGAGCATGGCTAAGAATTGGCTGGCTGGAATCTGCCCACCTTTCCCACAGGCTTTTGCTCGTGTTGGCCGGCCAAGGACGGGGCGCTGGCGCTGCTTGGAGCTCTGGGCTCCACTTGAGTATTTTCTCTGTTAGAGGCTGAGTCCTGAGACGGTTTGGCTGAAAACCCAACCGTCCGCACTTGAGAAATCATTTTTACAGGTGGGGGAGGAGCCGGAGAAACTCCCCCGTCTCTCCGCCCAGTGTCTCTGGAAGCAGGTTGAGTAGCGACGGGAGGCCTGGCTGGGGTGCGTGTTCCAGGGACCCCGACACGATTGAGCTCTGGGCAGCTTTTCATCGTGAGATGCTTCCCGCCGGCCGCTTGTCAATGTGCAGCAGCAGCACTGGAAAGTAGCCTGCACACAGGCAGGCCCCACGTCGCCGGGGGGCGGCCGTGTTGGCCTGTGACTTTCCAAACAACAAGCAGTCCTGTGGCCTGAGACACTGTTACAGCAGGAGCTTCTTTGGGTAAAACCCACTTCCTCAGATGCGTGGGAGGCACCAACTCAGTCCTGCGCCACGCAGTGGTTGCAGGGAGCTGAGGTTAAAGTGGGAGGGGCGTATGCTAATGTCAGCGGGCGGCGTTTGCTCCGGCTTCTCTTTCTCTGCACGTAGAGTATGTCTGGGACCAGGAACGTCTGAGTCACTGTTGCCCCGTCACAACACAACCTTGGCAGAGTCAAACTCCAGGCTGGGGCTTTTCCAAAGGGAGAGGCACTTGCGCGTTACTCTCGGTTTTTGCTCCGGGAGGGCGTGGCGGCGAAAGGGGAACCGAGAAAGGCCTGGCCTGCAGCGTGTCTACTAAAGCTTTTGTATACAAGCCTATAGATACTGGACATTCTAGAGATAACAAGTCATCAGATAAATCCTTCATGCACTGTGTTTAAATGGTCATTGGCGGGGGGGGACGGGACGGAGAAGCTAGATAGGAGTCAACAGGGCGCCCTTGTAGCCAAGAAGGCTAATGGCATATTGAGGTGCATTAGGAGGAGCTTTGCCAGCAGATCTAGAGAAGTGATTATTCCCCTTTAATCGGCTCTTGTGAGGCCACAACTGGAGTGTTGGGGCCAGTTCTGGGGCCCCCGCTACAGAAAGGACGTGGACGCATTGGAGAGGGTCCAGCGGAGGGCAACCCCAGTAATCTGACGCGCCGCAGTGAGGCAAATAGATCTTTGTCTGCACCCCTGGAGAAGAAAGATCTCCCCTGTTACCTAAAGGTCCAGGGACCGCACATGGGGGTCAATTAATAATCAGATGAGTGGTCACATTTTTCCTTTCTTAGTAGGAAAATGGCAACAAGCAATGTCCTGTTAGATACTTCTCTGTGCCACCTCAGCGGTGCTTCCCAGCCAGGGTGACACATCCCTCTTCCTCTTGAAATAAAAATGTGGTATCTGGATTGTCTAGTTGGCTCAGGAGGACTCTTTGGGATACCAGATCACTAAGGACTCCTTTTGCACATGTGATGGATGGGAGGAGTACTGCCTATAATGGGTTAAACTCAGAGAATCCCTGAAAAAATCTAGGAAGGGTTGGCAAGGAGCCAGGAGAACCCATGGGAAGAATGTGTTGAGATTTGAAGTGAAAGGCAATCTGTCTGCTTTTCTTTCTTTTGGGGAGTTCAAACCAGAAGCTGGGGAACAAGATGAATTGAACCAGGCAGGAATACCACGCCTAGAAAAGAATACCATGCCTAGAAATGGACTGGCCTTGGGGAGGACGGATATGTGAGTAGATAGGGAATATTTTTAGTTAGACACGATCAGGTTATTTTCTTTGTTTTGTTGTTTGGTTAAACTCCTCTGTGCTGAGTCCATGTGCCCCCCCCCCCCCATCCACTGTAACTAAAGCTGAATCCCAGGGAAGCAATTCTCTGTGTGTTAATCTGGTTTTTCTCAGTGGCTTTATAACATGTAGCAACCAAGTCTGCTTTACCAAGTGTGTCTAATTTGTTTTGTTAATAAAATCACCTTTTTAAGGATTCTTAAAGGTTTCCTATCTCCTGGAAGGTATAGGAGGTCTGTGTATGCATGCCTAAGACTGAGCGGTCAGCTATCAGAGATTACAGTCTGCTTTCTTTTCCCCCCCAAGCTCTCTTGTGGTAAAAGAGCTTGGGGTACCCCTCCAGCAGAAGTTCTCAAGAGATTTCTTCCTAGGCTCAAGAAGAAAGTTGGGGTTTTTTTTCCACTTGGGTGGTGGCAGCTACCTCGCAAGGCCAGGGAATCTGTGACCTTGGGGAGCTTTAAAAACAAAAGCCTCTAGAGGCGAGGTATTTTTAAGGTCTCCTGTGGCCCCCCCACCTTCTGCTCTCGAAGTGTCAGAGTGGGGAACGTCCTTGAAGGAGGATTGGATGTAAATACTGGTCCAGGAGAAACCACATGAGTTGGGCTTGAAGTTCCGCTGATTTTCCCAGCCATAGTCAGACGCATCTGTAGTGACTACAGTTTGATTCTCTGAAGCTACTGGCTCCATTAATGGACAGTAACTAGTCAAAAGAAGCACTGGAAGATCTGCCAGTGGTGACGTTTTGAGCTGCATGACCACTTTGATTCAAGCCCATCTCTAGTTAAGAGCCAGAGAGTTTAAGTTGCGCTGCTACTTAAAGGTTTCTGAAAAGCAGTAATGAAAATGACGAGATGTTGGTTAATTTCACTTTCCTGTTGCTTTGCAAAGACAGAGCCACAGCACTAGCACTTAGAAATGTATGCAGATTCAAGATCATAATCGGGTTTACATTTGGCAAGGTTTTTTTTCTTTGCAGCCACCAACGCCTCAATTAAAGAAAATGAGCTAAAATTCTGTATTAATTGATGGCTCTGTCCCCCACAGATCCCGGAGAGAGCTTCCCACTCATCACTGGCAAATGTACTTTTCAAGCCCCAGTTAAAATTCAAGTACAAATCATAAGCACTCCCCAGATACACCTACAAGAATCCTAAACAGACATGCACGAAGGAATCACTGAAAGAAACTTCAAGTGTAATGACAAAGAAAAGTAATTCAAACCAAGTACTTAAAAGGGTGTTACTAGGTAGAGGGAGGAAAAATTCTCCTTGGCCTCTGAGGATAGGACAAGAAGCAATGAGCTTAAACTGCAGCAAGGGAGTTGGGTTGGACATTGGGAAAAACTTCCTACCTGTCAGGGTGGTTAAACACTGGAATAAATTGCCTGGGGAGATTGTCGAATCTCCATTGCTAGAGATATTTAAGAGCAGGTTGGACAGACACCTGTTAGGGATGATCTAGCTGGTGCTGGTCCTGCCGTGAGGGCAGGGAACGAGACTTGATGACCTCTCACAGTCCCTTCCTGTTCAAGTGTTCTAGGATTCTAAGTACTATGAAAATGATGATCAAATAGAATTTTAGAGCAGAAAGTTGAGCTTTTAAATCAGACGGTTTCAGATTTGTTTTCAGAAATTGTAACTGAGTCTTAAACGTTTTAGTTCCTTTCTGTTGGCCTCTGTGGAACCCGACTTTAACCCTGTTGTGAGCTGAACAGGGGTGTACGAAACTGGGACTCCTCCACATTGCTACTGCATGGGCCCGGGCAAGACCTTTCACCTCTCCCTGCTGCAGATTTCCCACCGTAATATAACCTAGGAAGCTTGAAACTTACTGTCCGTAAGGCTAATGGCATATTAGGTTGCATTAAGAGGAGCATTGCCAGCAAATCCAGAGGTGTCATTATTCCCCTTTATTCAGCTCTGGTGAGGCCACATCTGGAGTATTGTGTCCAGTTCTGGGCCCCCACCTACAAAAATGATGTGGTCGCATTGGAGAGGGTCCAGCGGAGGGCAACCAAAATGATTAGGGGGCTGGAGCATATGACTTATGAGGAGAGGCTGAGGGACTTGGGTCTGTTTAGTCTGCAGAAGCGAAGAGTGAGGGGGGATTTGAGAGCAGCCTTCAACTCCCTGAAGGGGGGTTCCAAAGAGGCTGGCGAGAGGCTGTTCTCAGTAGTGACAGATGGCAGAACAAGGAGCAATGGTCTCAAGTTGTGGTGGGAGAGGTCCAGGTTGGATATCAGGAAAAACTATCTCACTAGGAGGGTGGTGAAGCACTGGAATGGGTTCCCTAGGGAAGTAGTGGAGTCTCCATCCCTAGAGGTGTTTAAGTCTTGGCTTGACAAAGCCCTGGCCAGGTTGATTGAGTTGGGATTGGTCCTGCCTAGAGCAGGGGGCTGGACTTGACCTTCTGAGGTCTCTTCCAGTTCTATGATTCTATGATTCTACACTGTAAAGACTTAAGGAAGTAAAAGTGCATTCAAAAGCATTTTCAACATGCAAAGCCATGACATAAATATTAAGAGTTTTTATTAGTGGTACACGGAGGCTATGTCTAGACTGCCCCCTCTTGCGCAAAAAAATTGCAAATGAGGCGAAGTGTGGAATATCGCCACGCCTCATTTGAATAATTAATGAGGCTCAGTTTTTGCGCAAGAGGTTTTTGCACGAAAAGGAGCTGTCTGCATGGCTCCTTTTTGTGCAAAACCCCCTCTTGCACAAGAGCCATTCTTCCTGAAAAAAAGAGGACGGATGGCTCTTGCACAAAAACAGAGCCTCATTAATTACGCAAATTTGATGCAGAGATATTTCACGCTTTGCCTCATTTGCATATTTTTTGCGCAAGAGGGAGCAGTGCAGACATATCCCTAATGTATAGTGATCTACATGATTAGCCTGTATGTATCCCCTGTCTTCAAGACGCTCTGAAGTGGACACTTTTAATTCACATACTTTAGCCCATTCAGTTCTGTTCTTGATTCGCCATAACTACAAAGATGTCGCACTGAATATACTGTTCCGTCAGCTGGGAGAAGCCAACTTGCCAATTCCCATTGGCCCCAGGCTTGAGGGGACAGGATGTGAAAGCTGTTCCCAATGAATTCAGCAGGGAGGAGACTGGGCCCCACAATGGGATGAGGGAGGACGTCCTCCTCCCCAGGCTATGGACAGCAGTTAGCAAATTAGACCTTAGACATGCTCTTTAGCCGCTGTCAGCCTGGGGAGGAGGGAGATCTACACCCAGATAGTAGTGATATTTGGGCGGAGTCAATGCGCTGGGGGGAATATTACAAACTGAGAATTCAGAAATCTCCGTGGTGTCTTGGAAGGGGCCATGCACCAAGGGCGAAGGCAAGGAGATGTCCTAGTGACACAGCCATCATAAGCTGAATCTATTAAGAATCCAATTAACCTGTGAAACTCTCTGGGACTAAAACAACAAGTGTATGTCTACACTGGCGGGTTCTTGCACAAGAACACGTCCACACGGCCATGTGCTTTTGCACCATAGGGCTTTCTTGCGCAAGAAACTCCTGCCGCACATCCACATTGCCTTCTTGCGCAAGAGCTCCTGTGCAAGAGGACTTACACCTGTTAGAAAACAGCGTAGCTCTTGCGCAAGAAACCCGCCCTTCCGACGCCGTACTGTAAATCTTCTTGCACAAGAGCGGGCGGGTAGCGTGGAAGCTCTGCGGGTTCTTGCACAAGAACAGCCACGAGGAGTAACAGCTAATTCGAGTTAGGGGTTTACTTCGAACTCCCGATTCACTGCCACATGTAGATGTGGGCAGTTATTCCGGGCTAGTCAGTTTCCAAAATGGCGACCGCCCGGGAACATGCTAATGAAGCGTGGGATATTTAAATCCCGTGCTTCATTTGCATTTTCGGTCGCCCTCATTAGTCTCCCTAGTTCGAACTAGAGGGCTAGTGTAGACGTAACCTAACAGATCTATTGGGGCATAAACTTTCATGGGTAAAACCCACTTCATCAGATGAATTGGAGTAGAAGTTACAGAAGCAGGATTATGCTTCTCCCTTTCATATACACTTGCTTCTATAACTTCCACTCCAATTCATCTGATGAAGTGGGTTTTACCCACGAAAGTTTATGCCCTAATAAATCTGTCAGGGTATGTCTACACTACCACCCTAGTTCGAACTAGGGTGGTAATGTAGGCAACCGGAGTTGCAAATGAAGCCCGGGATTTGAATTTCCCGGGCTTCATTTGCATATTGCCGGGCGCCGCCATTTTTAAATGTCCGCTAGTTCGGACTCCGTGCCCGTGGTTACACGTGGCACGAACTAGGTAGTTCGGATTAGGCTTCCTATTCCGAACTACTGGCACACCTCGGTGGGGCAGTTCCTGGAGGGAGGAGTGTCGTGATCTGGGAGGAATGTGGGCCCTGACACTAGCTCGTGGAGAATAACAGGCTATAGCAGGCGAGAGGGGCACTCCAGGGCTGAAGAGCTGATTCTCTGAGTGACCAGCAGGAGGTGCCAGGGGGCGAGTCCTGCCCTGTTACAGGCAGTATGGAAATTGCTAAGTGGCTGGGTTCCTTATGTCACCCCTTGCAGTGCGATGCTATCAGTGCAATACTTTACATACGACATACAGCTCTTTACAATCCTGTAGCATCTCTTCTCTATTGCTTTGGAGTGTTACCACTGTGCCCTAAGCCGAGGGAGGGAGGGAGACAGGCATTTTCAGTTGATCACTACCTGCTGGGCCCGACCTTCCAGCCATCTTTCTATCCATCTTACCATCCATTTATCCAATCCACATTCCCTTAACTTGCTGGCAAGAATATTGTGGGAGACCGTATCAAAAGCCTTGCTAAAGTCAAGGTCTATCACATCCACTGACTTTCCCATGTCTACAGAGCCAGTTACCTCATCACAGAAGCTAATCAGATTGGTCAGGCACAACTTGCCCTTGATGAATCCATGCTGACTATTCTTGATCACCTTCCCCTTTTCCAAGTGCTTTAAAATGGATTCCTTGAGGATCCCCTCCATGATTTTTCCAGGGACTGAGCTAAGACTGACCAGCCTATAGTTCCCTGGATCGCCCTTCTTCCCTTTCTTAAAGATGGACACTACATTTGCCTTTTTCCAGTCACCCGGGATTTCTCCCGATCTCCATGAGTTCTCAAAGATAATGGCCAAAGGCTCTGCAATGACATTTGCCAACCCCCTCAGTACCCTCGGATGCATTCAATCCGGACCCATGGATTTATGTACTTTTAGCTTTTCTAAATAGTTCCTAACCCGTTCCCAACGGCTGTCCACCTTCGTCCCAGATTGTGTCACTTAGCGCATTAGTCTGGGAGCTGACTTTGTCCGTGAATACAGACGCAAAGAAAGCATTGAGTGCTTCAGCTTTCCCCACATCATCTGTCACTAGGTTACTGCCCTCATTCCGTAGGGGCCCCACCTCCTCTCTGATCACCTTCTTCTTGCTAACATGCCTGTAGAAACCTTTCTTGTTATCCTTCACATCCCTTGAGAGTCGCAATTCTAATTGTGCTTTTGCCTTCCTGATAACTCCCCTGCATTCTCGAGCTAGACATTTATCCCCCTCCTTAGTCATCTGTCCGAGTTTCCACTTTTTGTAAGCTCCCTTTCTGTGCTTAAGTTCACCAAGGATTTCCCCGGTGAGCCAATCCGGTCTGCTACCATATTTGCTTCTCTTGCTACGCATCGGGATGGTTTCTTTCTGTGTGTTCAATAAGGCTTCTTTAAAATACTGCCAGCTGTCCTGGACTCCTTTCCCCTTCATGTTAGCATCCCAGGGGATTCTGCCCATCAGGTCTCTGAGGGAGTCGAAGTCTGCTTTTCTGAAGTCCAAGGTGTGTATTTTACTACTCTCTTTTCTTCCTTTGGTCAGGAGCCTGAAATCTACCATCTCATGATCACTGCTTCCCAGGTTGTCACCCACCTCTGCTTCCCCTGTGAGCAGCAGGTCAAGCTGCACACGGCCTCTGGTCGGATCCTGCAGCACTTGTACCAAGAAGTTATCCCCAGCATTCTCCAAAAACTTCTTGGATTGTCTGTGTGCTGCCATATTGGTCTCCCAGCAGATGTCAGGGTGATTAAAGTCCCCCATGAGAACCAGGGCCTGCGATCTGGAAATTTAGATAGATTCATGGAGGGTAGATCCATCAATGGCTATTAGCCAGGATGGGTAGGGACGGTGTCTGTAGCCTCTGTTTGTCTGGAAATGGGTGACAGGGGAGGGATCATGTGAGGATTCCTTGTTGTGTTCCCTCCTTCTGGGGCATCTGGCATTGGCCACTGTTGGCAGACAGGATGCTGGGCTGGATGTAGCTTTGGTTTGACCCAGTCTGGCTACTCTTATGTCTACACAAGGAAATTAGGTTGGTATAACAATGTTGCTCAAAGGTGTGAAAAATCCACACCTCTTAGGCCCTTGATTTAGCGAGTTAAGATTCACTTAATGAATCAGAGGGCGCCCCTTATGTAGCTGGAATTGTGAACCTTAAGCCAAGCTTCCGGGTCTAACGTAGACCTGGCCTGGGCGTGGCATTTGAACCGACCTAATTCCCAGTCTTGACAAAACTAGGTCAGTGACAGAATTCTCACATCAGCCTCTCGGGAGGTGGCCTCCTTGCCCGGATGGGAAAACTCTTAGGCAGGGCTTCTGTGAAGTGCTAATTCAGAGCTGTTCTACACTTGCCTCTGAAGTAGAAAGTCCCTGTGGACAGGGTGAGCACATCTTTGTGAGGGAGGCATGTCCACATTGGTGAACAAGACAGGAATGAACAGATTCCCTAGGGCGCTGTTTGGCGACAAAAGAATCTCCAGCACGAATCTCGGGATCATTCCACTATGGCCTTCCAGGGCACTCCACGGAGCATGTCGAGGAGCCGCCGCGGAACGAGCCAAACCTGCCCATCTAGGTTAAATAATAAAACTCCTTAAATGTCTCAGCTGCAGCTTCTGGAGGTTAAACAAGAACAGCAAGAGAGCAAAGTCTCTTAATTTGTGCCCAGAGAACTTGTAGAAAGAAGCTCAAGAAGGACGGGAGAGCTCAGGTCACTGAAACCTTTTCTCCTAGGACTCGTCTACACCACGGCACTGAAACCAAAAGAAGCTACGCAACTGGGCTGTGTCTAGACTGCACCCCTTTTGCGTACAAGGGATGCAAATTAGACACATCGCAATTGCAAATGAAGCAGGGATTTAAATCTTCCCCGCTTCATTTGCATGAACATGGCTGCCGCTTTTTTCCGGCTCGGGGCTTTGCCGGCAAAAAGTGCCAGTCTAGACAGGGATCTTTCGGAAAATAAAGCCTTTTCCGAAAGATCCCTTATGCCTGATTTTAAGAGGAAAAAGGGATCTTCGGAAAAGGCTTTATTTTCCGAAAGATCCCCATCTAGACTGGCGCTTTTTTCTGGCAAAGCTCCGAGCCGGAAAAAAAGCAGCAGCCATGTTTATGCAAATGAAGCGGGGGGGATTTAAATCCCCGCTTCATTTGCAATTGCGATGTGTCTAATTTGCATCCCTTTTACGGAAAAGGGTGCAGTCTAGACACAGCCCTTGAGTTTAACTTGGCTTTTGGCACTGTCTACGCAGAGGAGGTCCGAGAGAGCCGCCTTCCTCTGACTTCCCTTCCTCCTCGTACAATGAGGGTTACCGGAGTCGGAGTAAGAAGTCGTGTAGACGTGGGCTATGTTATTTTGGAATAACCCTGCAGTGTAGACGTACCCCAAGAGGTCTCCAGTCCAAAGCCCAGGTTGAGAGTGACTAAAAGTCATTCCCATCTGATGAGCTGGGGGGTGATTGACATGAAGTTTCCTAAGGTGATGACAATATATTGGCCGTGCCAGAGGTATTGAAGGCACAGCTACCTGACAGATGTTTAGCTTAGTGCTTATTTCCATGCCTCTGCATTGTGTGAGTGGCACGACAGCGTTCCAAATGCCAGCTGGCTTTCCCCCTGATGCCCTGATTGGCCATAATCATGACCAATGGGATCAGCAGAGGGTAGTGCCATGTGCGGCCCTGGGGAGCAGCGCCAGGTAAGTGCCCCCCTCCCCCAAGACCTCCCATCCTGCGCCTGCCCCCCTCAACCCTCCCACCTCCAGCCCACTCCTGCACCCTGCTACTCTCCCGGACCTCTTCCCGGCAGCCCCCTCCTGCACACTGAACGCTCATTTTTGGGCCCCCACCCCAGAGTCTGGAAGGCCGGCAGAATCTACTAGCCTGGCCCCTCCATGCTCTGGTGTGCAAGGGGTACGTGGGCATGTGGGGAGTCTTTCCGCCTCTCAGTCGGGAGCCACGTCAGGGAGGTGGGCTTTTTTCTTTGTCTCACTTTTGTGTGGCCCCCATTGGCTGGTTTCTGAGCTGAGAGATTTTGCTGGGTGGGGGCAGCGTGCAAAGCCTCCCCTCCCCCCAGCACTTGGAGCAGCCAGCCACAGGGAGCAGTCAGCTGCTTAAAGCAGCATGGGGCTACTCTGAAGTGGCTGGCTGTTCTGTGGCTGAGGGTCCTGGAGGGGCAGTCTGCAGGCTGGATTGGGTAGCCTGCAGACCAGACCCAGTGGCTTGGTGGGCCAGACGTGGCCCGTGGGCCAGACCCAGTGGCTTGGTGGGCCAGACGTGGCCTGCGGGCCAGACCCAGTGGCTTGGTGGGCCAGACGTGGCCCGCGGGCCAGACCCAGTGGCTTAGTGGGTCAGACGTGGCCTGTGGGTGAGACCCAGTGGTTTGGTGGGCCAGACGTGGCCTGTGGGTGAGACCCAGTGGTTTGGTGGGCCAGACGTGGCCTGTGGGCCACACCCAGTGTCTTGGTGGGCCAGACATGGCCTGCGAGCCAGATCCCGTGGCTTGGTGGGCCAGACGTGGCTCGTGGCCAGACTCAGTGGTTTGGTGGGCCAGATATGGCCTGTGGGCCAGACCCAGTGGCTTGGTGGGCCAGACTTGGCCTGCGGGCCAGACCCACTGGCTTGGTGGGCCAGACGTGGCCCACGGGCCAGACCCAGTGGCTTGGTATGGCCTGTGGGCCAGACCCAGTGGCTTGGTGGGCCAGACGTGGCCTGCGGGCCAGACCCAGTGGCTTGGTATGGCCTGTGGGCCAGACCCAGTGGCTTGGTGGGCCAGACGTTGCCTGCGGGCCAGACCCAGTGGCTTGGTGGGCCAGACGTGGCCCGTGGCCAGATCCAGTGGTTTGGTGGGCCAGATGTGACCTGCGGGCCAGACCCAGTGGCTTGGTGGGCCTGATGTGGCCCGTGGGCCACATCTCACCCACCCCTGCCCAAGAAACCAGATTTTGTGGTGATCTTTGCAGGGGTTGGACTCCTCCTCTACCCCAGTTGTGGGCCACTAGAAGGAGCTGCAGTGTGGCTGTTGTTTCAGCCTCACATTTGTGGGCCCTGAGCTCTTTTGTTTTTACCCCTGGGTCATCCAGCTGAGAATCAGTGGCCACACCCAGTGCCCTCTGCATGTTCTCTCCCCCAAAGGGACGAGGGCTGCCAGATGGTTTCAACAAAAATCCCGGACACACTTGACATGACATCACAAGCGACATCCCATCTGATCTAGAACACCCCCCACAGTTCTAGTGTCTCCATGTGTTTCCCGGACAGAAAGCTCCGATACTGGACCGTGCGGTTCAGAACCGGACCCCGGGCCACCCGAAAAGGGACACAGAACCAATGCGGAGCAGTGTGCAGCAGGGATGTCAACGTACCCCTGGAACGGCTACAAATCCTTGTGGCTACAGGCGCTGCAGCAGAGAAGCCAGCTCCCTGGGAGCGTGGCCAGCAAGGGCCGCCAGTCCCGCACCCCAGGAGGCCTTGCTGCGGCTCTGGTCCTGGGGAGCCAGCAAGTGACCAGGGTGAGGGGGCTGGGCCAGACCCACCGCAGACAGGGCCAGCTCTGTAGACTGGTTTGGGTGGGGAGCGGCTCCAGCCCTTCCTGGTTAACCCGCAAGCCCTTTCCATCCCTAGGGCGAGGCAGGATCCTCATGGTCTTTTTGGACCTGGAACCCCCCCCCCCCCCCCCCAGCCATTTCTGCTTCCACTTGACCCCAACCCCGACGCATGTTCTAGCAATGGCCACGGAGCTCCTGAAGGAGAGTAATTGCCTCCCTTGCCCAGGAGGCTTGTTCATTTTATGTCTGGGGAAATGTGCTCGTTAACGATTTCACGGGGGAGAGTCTCCTCTGAATAAATCCATTCTAATGAACCGTGTGGCCAATCGGTTAGGCAGGCAGAACTGACCGAACGTATTCCTGGCAGACCAGATGTTGCACTGCCGGCCTCCGCTTGTTTTGATAACATTTTCAAACCGCATTACGGCTCCTTCCTCGTTCCTAAACTGACTGTTCCAAGCCCGATAGCAATGAACCGAAACCAGCCACTGCCTCGGGGAACCCAGAAACCCAACAAACAAGGGTGGAGCGAGAATAGTTTGTCTGTGAATAATCGTCCTCCCTGACCAATTCTGTAAAACAAAGGGGAAGCCGAACTAAAACCAAGCAACTAAATCTAGCACAGAAAAGCTCCGGCGTGTGCCGCTAGGCGATGGAGCCCACAGCGGCTGGCAATGTTCACGAAAGAATTCCACAAATGCTCATTACTCAGGCTCTCGCCGCGACGTGGTTTCTTAGGATCTGACTCTGCAAGGGGTACTGCACTGCACCCCATTTTTCTCTCTGCAAACTCAGTGACAAGGAAGGGAAAAACCCAGCCCCTGACAGAACTGAGAACTTTGTAAAGCCCTGATCTTGCTCCCATTACTAGGGATGTAAAATCCTGGTTAAAAAGTGAACCGGTTAATCAGAATGTTTAACATTTCGGTTCACTGAGGTCCCATGGGCAGTGGGTCTGGACAGGCTGGAGCAGCCCCCTCCCCGTGTCAGCCCAGCTGGACCAGTTACCCATTAACATCCCTACAGTCATTACATGACACGAAAGCATCACAATGAAAGCCGTGTAAGCAGGATCAAGCCCTAAGTGAATGAAAACACTTTCTTAAACAGGGAGATGGTATAGCATGATAACTTTGCAATATCTTCTGTTGTATTGTTTGCTATTCTACCCATTTATTCATAATTCTCTGTAGCAACAGGAAATCTTATGGAAGATTAAAGTTTATGGAACATCTTATGGCACAGAACTGTAAATCTACACATTAAAAAAATCCCCATTCAGGCGAATGTTAAGGAGTAGAGGTTTGATAGTACCCTGTGTTTCAGGGAGGTCTGTCTGATTGATCTTCCGGCTCTTATTTCTATATTTTCCCCATTGATTGTTTTATTTATGAATTGCTGCACCTATTGCTTCAACCTGCAACATTATGGGAATTCCCATATAGTGTGCTCTGCACTTCTCAGGAGGTGCTTTTTCACGTTGCAGGATTTGGCCTGGAAAGCACAGAATGGGATGGAAAGGATTCTGATTGTTACTGGATCTGGCCTCAAGAGCACTGCAAACCAGCTGGCTGTAGGAGAGCCACCCCAGGGCTTGTAAGTTACTTTGGGGTGAGGAACAGGATCCGCCGTCAGTAGTCTTGGCACAGTGGAAAGCTAAAAACCCAGACTGGGGGACTAGCCGCTATTTGCAGGTTTCATATTTCATGAACCACCTGGAAAACAAATGTTTGAGAGCGTTGGAAAGCAGCTAAGAACCCCAGCTTTGCTTTGCAGGAGCACCGAGCATTTGTTTCTAACCTATGGGGTTTGCAAGACTTTTGACCTTCAGAACAAAATCAACAGCCATTAGGGGAGCTTTCCAAGGCAAAAGCAGTGATCCTGTCATTCTGTACCCTGCGAAGCTCCGGATAAGTTAGAAAACTACAACTAGTTTGGCAGGGGAGGGGATTTTAAAACTGGCTAATTGACCACACTGAAATCAGGGAGGAAGTGAACCAGAAATTCTGAGGAAGATGAGTAGGCGTAAGAGCTCTGCTTATAAGATCTACTGCATTTTGTGGTGCTTGAGTTGTACTGTGTTCAGCGCTTTGGTATCATGCTGAATGAGATTTTGTTTTGCTGCTTCTCCCATTCCCAAAAGCAGATGGTGGATGGGTGCTGGAGAGGTCCTCGGAACGCAGACTGTTAAGTTACACAGGGCGAGGGAGTTATCCTACGTGCAGATTTTTGTGAACTAGACGACTGTTATATAGGGCATAATGGCTTCAGGTTCCTGGGAGACACTTCAGTCTCAAATCGTATTTGTCTTTGGTACTTGATTACAGCAATAAGGACAAGCTCTTGCTGCATTTGGAGGCAGAAAGAAAGCAAATTGGCAATCAACATTACTTCATTTTAAAGGGGAGGATTCACAATTGGTTAAAAATGTTGTTTCACTCTTCTGTTGGCCTGTGTAAGGCCAATGCAAGGATTTCACAGCTGCTAAAGGGAGTTAATTTTTTGCTGCATTTCCCTAGCGAGCAGTCAGAGAGAGAGCCCCAGTCCCATGCTGCTCCTAACATAATAAGCATTTCCGGTGACCACATGCAAGAAGAGCTACAATAGCCTAATTCAGTTAAGTGGAGAAAGTATAAGCCATTATTCCTTTCCCCTCTCTAAGTCAAAGTATCAATTTACTGCTCTATTTGCGTCTGACCGCCTCCCGAACCTGGAAACAGGAGCCCGTTACAATATCTCCACAGCCCGCAACTCAATCTTCCTCTTTGCCAGAATAGAGGACTACAGAATAGGCACAAATATTAACAATATTATCTTCAATAAATGTTTTTATTTAGCTGATTTTTGTTTTGTTTTACATAAATAGTGACAGCCACGATTCCAGACACAGCATTCCACAAGCTGCCAGAATCAGAAATCTTTTGGGGGGACCAACCTCAGTATTTTCTGCGTTAATAAATATTTCTAAGCACTGGCACTGTGTCAGCTGGTCAGTATCACACTTTCACTTTGCGGAAATAAAGGCAGGAAGGAGGGGGACCTAGGAGTGACCTGTCCAGTCCATCACCCGCTACATGGCACGTCCATCCCCAAATACAATTATTTCTCCTCAATAATCGGATTTATTTATTCCCTCTGCTGCCACAGCAAACTGTTCTCCCCTAGAGCAGCTGTCCGGAGGAAGAAACTTTTCCAAGTTAAGAACTTTCCTAATTATGTCCACAATCTTGCTCGTTTCAGAAAAGCTTATTTTCCTAGGACCATAAATTTCCCTTTTAGATGCATGAAAATCATACAAAAAAAATCTTGCCCCTTCCAAGCTAAATGACCTAACTCTGAGCCTGTGTCTTTGATGGTGGAGAAGGACTGTTTTAATCTTGATAGAAATGTAGCCGTGTTAGTGTGGTGTAGCTGAAGCGAAATACAGGACTATGTAGCACTTTAAAGACTAACAAGATGGTTTATTAGATGATGAGCTTTCGTGGGCCAGACCCACTTCCTCAGATCAAATAGTGGAAGAAAATAGTCACAACCATATATACCAAAGGGTACAATTAAAAAAAAAAGAACACATATGAAAAGGACAAATCAAGATGCATCCCCCTTCTGTTCTGAAATTTGATTTGTCCTTTTCATATGTGTTCTTTTTTTTTAATTGTACCCTTTGGTATATATGGTTGTGACTATTTTCTTCCACTATTTGATCTGAGGAAGTGGGTCTGGCCCACGAAAGCTCATCACCTAATAAACCATCTTGTTAGTCTTTAAAGTGCTACATAGTCCTGTCTTTTGTTTTAATCTTGTCATGATACTTTCTTCTTGTTGGTGAGCCAGACTGTACCTGAATTTCCAGGATACTGTTATAAAGTCTTCAGGTTACAAACACATCAACGTGTGAAACAGCTCAGCCCTTCGGTGAGTCTTTAGTCCCACAAAGGTTCCTAAAATCCTTTTTCACCTTGATTGTAGCTCTTAAGATTGAAACAAGCCTTTATGTTAACAGACAGTGCAGTTGATGGGCTACTTAGTTGTCCAAAGCAGGACAGATTCAGTGCAGAAGGGGAACCTTTTTTGGGTTGGGAGCCACTGACCCTCAGAAAACTCAGCTGGGGGCTGCACACAAGTGAGAAACAAACCACCCCCTCCCCCAACTCTCATTGGTGTGATCCCCTAAGGAGGAGAAAGACCCAACCCACATTTCCGTTGCACGCCAGAGCGGGGCCCACCCAGACCAGTAGATTTTGTGTATTCCAGACCCATGGGGAGATGGCGGGGAGGGGGGAAGGGCATGAGCGCCAGCAGGGGATCCCCAATGCTGGTGGGAGCCCTGAGACTTGGGGGCCAGATCCAGGCAAGCTGAGAGCCGCATCTAGCCAGTGGGCCTTACGTTCCCCACCCCGATGTAATGGGATGGGGTACAAATGGTTTTCATTGACATATGGGATGGTGCTTGGTCCTGCAATGAGGGCAGGGGACTGGACTCGATGACCTTTCAAGGTCCCGTCCAGCTCTATGAGATCGGTATATTTCCATATATATTATATTATATAATACTATTTGAGGAATGTCCCTCTGATGCCTAGAATGCCCACGGAGTTCATGTGAAGCTATGGAAACAGTGGGATTTATGGTCTGTTACTATCCAGTTTTGATGTTCTCAGCCACTCTAAGTGTTTTTACACGGATGGCAGCTCTAACGTTCCCCTAGTATCTCAGGCTATGTAGACACTGCAGAGCTTTTCTGGGATACCAGAGGTACCTCGGAAAAGCTCTGCCACAACCAAGGAACGCATCTGCTTTTCCGAAAAAAAATTCGGAAAAGCAGGCCCCTTTTTTTCGGCATCCCTGTAAACCTCGTTCTATGAGGAAGAAGGAATGTTCCAAAAGAAGGCTTTTTCCCAACATTTGGCCCCATGTCACCTGGATCATCTGGATCGATCGGTCTTCAGCTATTGTTAAAACTGCGCCGATCACAACACGTCCACCATTCTTCTCTCACTCTTGCCTTTCTTCCCCACGTTCGTCCAAAATGTTTAGCAATGTCATCTTCCCATCTTCCCGCGTAGATGGGCCAAATGTCAGAAAAGCCTCTTTCGGAAGAAAAGTGGAAAAAGAATTTGCGTATCTTTTTCCGACTTTTCTTTGTAGTGTAGACACAGCCTCAAAGGAAGATGTTTCAACATCATGGTTATGGCCTCTCAGTGTAACTGATCCCACCGAAGCATGTCTAGAGAAGATCCAAACCACTGCTTTGAATCCCACGTTTGGCCTGGATTAACTGCCTGGAGGGTCTATAATCCTCCACAGAAGAGAATCATAGAATCATAGAATAATAGGACTGGAAGGGACCTCAAGAGGTCATCGAGTCCAGCCCCCCGCCCTCAAGGCAGGACCAAGCTCCACCTACACCATCCCTGACAGATGGTGCCAGGCACAGCTCTGGCATCCCCAACTGCACCCAATAGTGCCCCACTAATGGGTTTCAACCTCAGAGACTTCACCTCCATATACCATGGTCTACACAAGGGCTTTATTTCGAAATAACCCCCCTTAGGTCGAATTAAGAAGTGGAGCGTCCCCGCTACCAAATCTGTTCTTTCAGAATAACAGGCTGCTTATTTTGAAATCTGTCCTCCAGCTTTCCTCAAGGAATAATGCTGATTTTGAAATAGTTATTTTAAATAGTGGTAGTGTGGACGCTCCAGTGCCCCTCTTTCAAAACAGCTCCGCACTGCACTAGGAAACTATTTCGAAATAATTAAATGCGACTTAACTCCCTAGTGCACAAAATCAAATTAGCGTGTCCGCACAACGGGGAAAGCTTGAAATGAATCCGAGGCAGGCTCCGTTAATGTGGACGTGCTCCCTTGGACTTGGAGCTGCCCCCCAGGGTACCTCCTACTTGCTGTGCTGCCTCTGACTTAGATCAATTTGGGGTGATTTAAATCAATCCATTCTGGAACAGGACTATTAGATTAATATATAAATACATATTAGAAATAATAATTCCTGTGTCACCGAGGTCTGGGGAGTTCCCGGGTCCCGCACTCCCGTCCGCAGCCAGAGGTGACTCTGAGCCGGCAGGAAGACCAGAAGGTTTATAAGTTCCCAGGGATACGGGGTAGCTCAGACTTGTTAGCACAGGACCCAGAAGCTGTCAGCACAATCCATCTTGGGGAAAGAGGGGTCCAGACCCAGAGCCCTGGGCCCCTTCCCAGCTAAGTCCCACGTACATTCTTCCCAGCTCATCTCTGCCTGCCGCCAGCCCCACCTCCAGCCTTTGCCAGCTTCCCAGGCAAAACGTGTCACCTGGTCGTACCCCCCTCCCGGGCTCAGATTACTGTGAGCCTGGGCCATTGTGAATGGGCTGGCCGGGGCATCTTCCCTCAGGGAGTCACACCCAGAATTCCCATCCCCATCTAGACAGTGGTGCAGTGCCCAGGGAAACTGAGGCACACACATGGGGTTACTATAGCAGAGTAGAAATCGCATGCAACTTACGAGAGTGAATACGAACCCCGCTTGGTTACAGCCTGTTACCATGATAAGTCCTGGAGTCAAGCTGCACCTCCCTCCCTGCAGAAGGGTTTTCTCAAGAGCACACAAAGCGAGAATTGGCACGTCTTATCTGTTGTGTTGCTTTCAGCCTGAGTAAAACCCAGGAGGTGCCGTTCTCCTGCTTCAGGCTGGGTTTTGAATGACACAGGAATCTGCAGCTGAAAATCAATGGCCAAATGAAGGGAACGGCATGGGACTCAGTGCTGATGTTTCTCCCCCCCTTGTGCTAATGGGGTTAAGACACAGCCTTGCAGTCAAGAATTCCTCCCTCACCTCCATTCCTCCCACTGCCCCGAAGACAAGTCACTGGCTGGTTAGGTCTGTCACCCTGAGCTGTGTAGCAAAACAACGCTCCCCCCCAGCAACAGTGCATTGCGTCACCATCTTCCACCCCAGTGGTTCCAACCGTTTCCAGTGTACGGACCCTTTTCAATCTTTTAAACAGACCCCCCCCCCCCTCTAGGGGAGTGGTGGGAAACATCCCTTGGCCCATGCTGCTTCCTCAGCTCCCACTCCCGTTGCCTGCCCATCCACGGAGGATACGGCGAGGGGGCTCTTATCACCAAAGGCAGCTCCTGCCCTGGCACTCCACTCTGGGCTGGGCCCGGTGTCCTGGGGGAGGAAAAAAAAGGAAAGAAAAGTAAGGATCGGGCCCACCACGGGACGGGTAGGGTTGCCAGATACTTTCACAAAAAATGCAGAACATGGCGGGGAAAAAAATTGGTTGATAAAAAAAAAAAACCCACAACAACGGGGGACAAAAGTTGTTGAACAAAAAAAAAAACCAACAACAAAAGAGGCACCGAACCTTTAAATCCCCACACTCACCGCTCCCTCACCCCCGCCAGACGTGGCAGGGGACGAATGTCCCAAGCAGCCTTCTGTCGGAGAAAAAACAGAAAATACCGGACATTTTACATGTCTGGTATTTTCTGGGTTTTTTTTTTTTTTACTGGTCAGAGGCCACAAATACTGGATTGTCCTGGCCAATATCGGACACCTGGCAACCCTGGAGGGGGGAGAGGGCTGGAGCATAAATGGCAGCGCAGCTGGCGGCGGGAGGACGGATGGTGTCTCCTGGGGTATCAAGATCCCACCCTGAAGGTGGGAGGCAGCGTGCACGAGGCTGGTCACGAACAGTGAGCATCATCTGACAGAAAGTCCTAGTCCCGTGGTGGGCCGATCCTTACTTTTCTCTCTCTTTCCTTTCCTAAACTTTCCGTGGACCCCCTACAGCGCCATCACAGACCCCCAGGGGACGGCGGACCACATGTTGGGAACCACTGTTCTACCCAGTTTTGACCAGTGTGATTTCAGGCCATAGCAGGTCAGTGGGGATTAGGGATGGGAATGGTTAACTGGTGGGCTGGAATAGCCCTCCAGCCTGGTCAGAGCAGCCCCCCCACACGCCCTGCCCTCGTAGCGGGGTTGGGGCCACTCCAACCCAGCTGGGCCCACAGTCATGCGGGCGGTAGCCCAGTAAAGCAGTTAACATTGAGCTAGTAACCAGGATTTTACATGCCTGCTAGGGATTTGAACACAATTTTCATTTGGTGTGTTTTATTGAGTAAGTCTCCGTACTTGTGTTCAGAGTTTCTGAATGAGCATATCTTAAAATCGCAACAATTAAAAGCACGTACAAAAACAGCGCTCACAACCTGGCTAGAGTCTGCAGCTAATACGCTCTCCCTCCTCAGAGCTGGCTTCAAAAAACGAAAACAGCCATTCACATTCACCAGAACATCATGACCTTGGTAATTGTATTGTTCCGGCAGAATGTCTGCCAGCTGCTTTGTGTTCTATGTACCTTTCTCCACGTGCTTTATGATAACTCACAGAATACACTGGATCCACTGTTCAGACACATTCAGCATCAGGCAAACCCTTGTTTTAAGAGCGCCTTTGTATCCATGATAATAGGATTAAGCCATCCAGTTCCGCCTCCGAGTCTGGTTTTGAAATGAGGGCTTGTGTGATCTGAAATGTTGTACACTTAGCCCTTAGTCCACACTACCAAGCTCGTTATTTTGAAATAACCGGCCGCTCATTTCAAAACATGGACTCCCGCTTTCCTCAGGGAATAACACTAATTTCAAAAGAGTTATTTTGAAATAACAGTCGTGTAGATGCTCTGATGCCGCCATTTTGAAATAACGACTCCCCAGAGTAATTCGAACTAATTACTCCCGAGTGCTTCCTGGAGCTCTAAGTGGAGGTAGCGCATCCACATTTTTGGAGCCTGCCTCGGACTAAGTGCGAGGCTTCCCTGTAGTGTGGACGTGCTATTTTGATTTTGTAATTTTGGGAGTTATTAAATTGATTTATTTATTTTGAAATAGTTTCCTAGTGTAGACATGCCCTAAACTGCATAGATTTGGCTCAGTTAAAGAAACCCTTGCCATTGGAATGGTCCTTTCCTTCTTTTGTATTATTTGAACTTTTTCTTTATTATCTCTCTCTCTATATATAATTTTTTTCCCCCTGCCGGACAACATAACGATGTCATCTCATCATCAGTGTCCACAGGCTCTCTCAGCAAAGCGAAAGTGGCCGGAGAGAGGGGGGTAGGCCAGCGTAGCAAGCAGAGGGTGTAGCACCCTAGTATGCATTTATACAGGTGAAAGATGTTTTGAAAATGCTTCCTAAAAAGAGCTGCAAGTCAACAAAAGAACCTGGCTGCGTCTAGACTGGCATGATTTTGCCGCTTGTCTACACTGGCTGCGAGTATTTACGCAAGAACACTGACTTTGTGATGTACAAAATCAGTGGTTCTTGCGCAAATACTCTGACGCTCCCGCTCAGGGATAAGCCCTCTTGCGCAAGTATACTTGCACAAGAGGGCCAGTGTAGACAGCAACGTTAATTTCTTGCGCAAGAAAGCCCGATGGCTAAAATGGCCATCGGAGCTTTGTTGCGCAAGAGAGCGTCTACACTGGCACGGATGCTTTTGTGCAAAAGCAAATCTTTTGGGCAAAGGCACATGCCAGTCTAGACGCAGCCCCTATGTTTCTGTAAGCAGAATCTGAAGGTATGCTGTCCTAAAGCTCTTCAGCAGATGGAGTGGTATTCTGCTAATTGTAATCAATTTAATTTGTGACCCAACACCTGCTATCTTTATATTCAATGCAGGGAGAGCTAAAATATGGTTACCAATGCTTGTCATTTTGTGAAGATACAGAAAAGAAAGACCGTGCCACATTGTTCCACGTGAAAGGGCTCACCATTAGCCAAAGAATCTTGCAAATGCAGGGTCTACTTTCAGAGCTGCATGAAATGTAAAGGAAGGTTATTCTGGCCAGGAGGTTTTTTCCTGTCTGGAGTGGTTTGACCTGTTTCCCCTTCCTCCTGGAAGAACTGAACTAAACAGACATTGTTAAGTACCTCTTTTCTTATGTTAATTGTTGGAGTGGTGTTTTTTCTACCCTGCTTGCTGAGCATTGAAATCACTGGGAGCTGAAAATGTTTGAGACTGATGGATAGAAGTCACAGCCAAGAAGTGGACTTTGTTTGTGGTGGTTTCCCAAATGAATGCCACATTACTTCCGTCCATTTTATTAGAAGTTTCTTTTCTGCTCTCAGACTCTGGGGCTACGGCTACACTGGCAGCTTCTTGCGCAAGAAGGCTACGTCTACATTGGCATGATCTTGCGCAAATACTCAAATAATCTTGCGTTAAAGTATTTGCGCAAGAGAGAGTCTACACTGGCATGTGCCTTTGCACAAGAGATGTGCTTTTGCGCAAGAGCATCCGTGCCAGTGTAGACGCTCTCTTGTGCAAGAAAGCGCCGATGGCCATTTTAACCATCGGGCTTTCTTGCGCAAGAAATTCATCTTGCCTGTCTCCACTGGCCTCTTGCGCAAGAACAGTTGTGCAAGAGGGCTTATTCCTGAGCGGGAGCATCATAGTTCTTGCGCAAGAATCACTGATTTCACACATTGGAACGTCAGTGTTCTTGCACAAGAACTCCCCACCAGTGTAGACAGGCAGCATGTTTTTGCGCAAAAACAGCCGCTTTGGCACAAGATCGTGCCAATGTAGACACAGCTGAACTCTTCTGTGGAAGAGTTTTTGCGCAAATAGTCTTTCACAAGAGTGCGTCTACACTGGCATGTGCTTTTGCGCAAGAGATGTGCTTTTGCACAAGAGCATCCATGGCAGTGTAGATGCTCTCTTGTGCAAGAAAGCTCTGATGGCCATTTTAACCATAGGGGCTTCTTACGCAAGAAATTCATGTTGCCTGTCTACACTGGCCTCTTCTGGAAGAGCTCTTGCGCAAGAGGGCTTCTTCCTGAGAGGGAGCATCAGAGTTCTTGCGCAAGAAGCCCTGATTTTCTACAGTACAACATCAGTGTACTTGCGCAAGAACGTGCGGCCAGTGTAGACAGGCGGCATGTTTTTGCGCAAGAGTGGCTGTTTTTGCGCAAGAATGCGACAGTGTAGACACAACCTGTGTTTGTGAGTTGGGAAGCATTGACTCTCAGAGGTGCCCAGGGGAGGTTTGTGAATTTCCCAAGTCACTGAATGGGGGCTCAAGCCAGTTCTGTATGGGATGGATGGAGAGGAACCCTTAGATATTGAACCAGGCCCTGGCTGCTTCTGGCTCCATCTGGAAGAAGGGTTACAATTGTTAACTCCCAGTCCCACATAATTTCCTTTGGACCACAGTTGGACTTTGATCCTGCTGTCAGATCAAAGAAGGCAGATTCTGTACATATCCAGTTGTGGGAGCAAAGCCTAGGTTTTCAGAATAGATGCTCAAAAACACAATGTATGTCCTTATTAATAGCTTGCTGTTGAAGGAAGAACTTCTGCTATTAAAAGGGCCAGAGTTTGTTTACTTCCTCACTGGTTTGCACACACAGCACAAAAATGAGTTTTTATGTTTTAGAACAGGGCTACTCAACTTCGGAAGCTCTGGGGGCCACAATGATACAGCATGTGCCAAGGGCCGCAATTTAAGTGTGGTGGCATATACATGCAAATATATATGCAAATAGCTTCTTTCACACTGATAGGCATGAATACAAAGATTAAGGGAAAACTACACAACATGCAGGCCCCATTTAAGTCAGTTTTGCTGCTATTAATAAAATGCAATATTTACCCGCTTTCCACCCATGTAACAGCACTTTTAATGAACGACAGCCCAGGAATTTAACTACGAAAACCCAAATCAACAGAAGACCATTGGTGTAGACGGAGCTTGGTCCTGCCTTGAGGGCGGGGGGCTGGACTCGATGACCTCTCAAGGTCCCTTCCAGTCCTATGATTCTATGACATTATTTTTTGTTTTGGTTCCCACCCGTTGAGCCCTGTGTAAACCCAAACTGCCCCACTGGCCACAAACGGGGTGGCGGGCCACATGCAGCCCTCGTTTTTAGCTGCTCTGTTTTAGAATATCACTATCAAACTTTCCCCCCAAGTGGGCAACTAATAAAGTCTGAACTATGATTTTTTGTGAATAAACAATTTTCACAAAGTACTATTATACCTATGACCAAAATAAAATAACAAGTAAAAAAATGTTCAGGAATGTTTAAAAATCCTTCCCCCCCAAAAAAAGATAGCAGGACTTTTTTGCTTTTCTAGGAAGATGGACCAAGTTCAGGATACTTTTTTTCAAAACATCTGCTAGAGTGTGTTAGCTCATTAGCTGCACTGAAAACCGCCTGGGGTCTGTGTGGAGCCCTATGGATTTCATTGAGGCTGAGTGCAGTGGGAGATTCATCTCCATGGGGCAGCGTACAGCACCAAGCATTCAGTGAATATTTTTGTCCAATTCATTCTTTTCCTCCTTCCTTCCGTCTTTGGAAATAACTAGCAAGCTACACCAAAAAAGGTTAGCACATTACGGCTGCAAGCCAAACTATATCAAAGAACCAAGACATGCAAAATGAAGAGCTCTGCTAAGTATGGCATACTGCAACCTTACTGGGTGTTTTCTGCTTTTGTTATACTTGTTAAAGCAGCGCTTGACTATTCCTAGCGCTGTACCAAATTCACAGCAGCAAAAAATGTGTCATGCACCATGAAATCTGATCTTGTATGTGCTTTTTTACCTTACTACACAGATTTCATGGGGGGAGAGGGAACCAGCTTCTCTCCAATGGGGGGGAGGGGAAATCACAAGGTTATGTTAGAGGGATTGCTGTTTTGCCCCCGAAGACAGAGCAGTGCAGAAGTAAGGGTGCTCTCGCCTTCCTAGCGGGGCAGCTGGAGAGTGGCAGTTGCTGCCGGGGGCCCAGCTTTGCAGACAACAGCACAAATAAAGGTGGCAGTACCACCCCGGGCCATTTCACTTCTGTACTGCCGTGGGCCATGCCGCCTTCAGAGCCACGCTCCTGGCCTGCGGCCGCTGCTCTCCAGCTGCAGAGCCCCCGCCAGCGGCCACACGGCCTGTGGTTCTCCTGTGTCAGGCCCTCACTGAACCCCCCCATCTGCCCCCCCCCACGCCTGTTGGGCCAAGCCCCCTGCAATCACCGCTCTTTCCCATTCACGCGCTGAGATCAGACCCCCCCCCCCCTTTAAAGTCCCGAGGCTCAGAAATGGACCCTGGGCAGGCTCCCATTGGTTCCTGCAGAGGAGAGGGGGAAATGTGGGGGCGGGCTGCGCAGACAGGAAATGGGGGGAGGGGAACGAAGGGGGGCAGCGTGGGGGGAGTTCCAGAAAGGGCGGGGGAAGGCGGGGGGGGGGGGTCGATGGAAGGGAGGCCTGGAGGGGGAGGTGGTACAGAGGTTGGTGGGGGAGGGGAAGCAGGGGGTGAGGGTAGAAAGGGGGGAGGGGGAGGGGAGGCGGGAGGTAGGGGGGAGCTGGCCCTCTGTGGCTGAGGAGGGGAGGCCAGGAGGGTGGGGGGGCACAGAGTTCGGTGGGGGAGGGGAAGCCAGGAGGGTGGGGGGGGCACAGAGTTCGGTGGGGGAGGGGAAGGAGGGTGGGGGGCACAGGAGGGTGGGGGGGGCACAGGAGGGTGGGGGGGGGAAGCGGTGGGGGAGGGGGAGCCAGGAGGGTGGGGGGGGCACAGAGTTCGGTGGGGGAAGGGAGGCAGGAGGGTGGGGGGGGCACAGAGTTCGGTGGGGGAGGGGGAGGGGAAGCCGCGCGGGGCTCAGGCGGGAGGGGGGGGCCTGCGGGGGATAAACAGGGACCAGATTTCACCACAGACGGCCGAGGACGTGACACAAGCCCAGCGCATGCGCACATCGCCTCCGCCAACTCCTTCCCCCCCCCCCGTTGCTGCTGGCAACCGGGGGCGAACTCGGGACTCTCCAGTGGGCGTGAACGTTGGCTTAGCAATAAACCCACCAATACCAGGCCAGAGTATCAAACGCGGCTCAGCCCTCCCCGCCGGCAGCCAATGAGAGCCAGGCTAGCTCCGCGTCCTGCCGAGCCCGTTCTAAACCCGCCCAGTTAGCGTAATCCTCCTCACCGGCCAATAGGAAGATCACTCTCCCTTCTCCCCCGCCCGCGTTCGTTCTGTTCCTCAGCCAATAGAAAGCCACTCTTCCAGACGGACAGGCGCTTTACCGCACAGAAGACATGACACTCTAGAGGGCGTGGCTCACACCGATTGGGCGTGGTCACGGGAGGGGCGGGGCCAAGCGCCTAGCGCGCCTATATCAGGGGCGTCGGGGGCGGTCGGGCGCCATTTTGTGCAGCAGTGTCTGGAGAGGGGCCGGGGAGGCGGCGGAGGGTTTCGGGGTTCGGACCAGAGCGGCCGGATGGTGAAATCCTCCCTGCAGCGGATACTCAACAGTCACTGCTTCGCCAGAGAGAAAGAGGGGAATAAAAGTATCGCCATGCCCGCCGTGCTGCGTCTCGGAGCCGGACAGAGCAGGTGAGGAGCCGGGGGGCCCCCCCGCCCTGCCTGGGGGGGGGCCCCGCCCCCCCGCCCTGCCTGGGGGGCCCCGCCCCCGTCCGCCCCCCCCCCCGCCCTGCCTGGGGGGGCCCCGCCCCCGTCCGCCCCCCCCCGCCCTGCCTGGGGGGGCCCCGCCCCCGTCCGCCCCCCCCCCCCCCCGGGGGGGCCCCGCCCCCCCCGCCTGGGGGGCCCCGCCCCCGTCCGCCCCCGCCGAGTCCCCTTGGGTAACGCTGTTGGGCCCGTCTCAGAGCCCCTCCTTTCGGGCATCCGCCATTCTGCGCTCCCCCCTTCGCACGTGGGGGGGGTCGCCCCCCTCCTCTCTAGACCTTGTTACGACTTCCCCTTCGGCCAGCTGACTCAGCGCGCCCCCCCCCCCCCCCCGTGAGCTGCATCCAGCCGTGGTGCCCCGGGCTCCCCCCGCAGCGCTGCTGCCTCCCGGCCCGCACTAATGCAGTAATTAAAAGAGCTGCGAGCCCCGCACCCGCCACGTGACCGCCAGCGAGCGAGGAGCTCGCTGATCTGGCAGCTGGACTCGCCCCCCCCCCCCCAAGGCAGGACGGTCCGTGGGGCTGGAGAACGGGCAGCTTTGTGTCTGCTTAGCAACCAGTCAGACATGGTGAGGTCAGGTTTGTACTGTCCCCAAGCCAGAGGCTGATCCTGCTGTGAAAAGCCTTTCCGCGGCTGGAACACTGAGTTTCAAGTGGCAGAAGATTGGGGGATGTGAAGGACTCTGAGGGTAAATGGAAACAAATCTAGAAGCTTCACCTAAAATAGAACAGAAGCATGTTACAAAAGATGGTTTCTTAATCGTCTCGTACCGGTTAAACTGTTAGCAATAATTGTTGGGATGAAACATCTGAAAATTGCTGTGATCTCTACCCAGGACAGAAAACAGCTAGTTTTTTCCCTTTTCAAAGGCTGTTTTGAGAAGATATTTTTGTGCTTAGAGAAAGCTACAGTCCAAACAAGGCCATGTAGTGACCACACCACAAATGAGCACAACTTTAACCAACTCCCAGAGTTAAATCTCAAAGCTGTTTATTGAAAAGAGATTACATACTGCTAGCTTAAAGAGGTTGTTAATTCTAATTTATATATGGAATTTTATATACACAAGTTAATGCTACTGCCTACTAAATAAAAATAAGGTTATCACACGGACAGTAGGATTTACTGCTCTACAGTGACTATCGAAAGGAATATTAAAATGTTTAATGCATATATTAGGAAATCAATTGAATTCTTTACCGTAAAACTGCTACTCTTAAATAGAACGGAGAGTTCAGATACAATTATGCTTAGAAGATCCCACTCCTGTAACTTTTTGCAGGAAAACTATATAGATCCATATTACAGCCTCACAATCGTACCCTTTATTGATCACTTGCATATTTTGCCAGTCAGTATATAGTTCTGTGCCTTTTGAATAATGGTCTCTTACCACAGTTTTCTGACTGATTTGGAAATCTCAAAACACGTTTGGACTGTGCAAAATGGTGGATTATTTTGTACATGTTTATACCAATTTGCAAATGGCTGCTGGCACTCAGATAGGAGGATTGTGAAAATTTCCCTAAGGCCTTTGATTGCTGCATCTGCTGAGATGACGCAATTGAAGTGCAAGCCTGCAGGGTGAAAGATGGTGCAGAGGGAGGGGCCAGTGTGCACAGCAGTCACTCTTGGTACAGTATAAAGTGGATCAGGCAGCCAGGCTTCCCTGATGGTGTGAAACAACTTGTGTACAAAAATGAGGTGCACTACTTGTTTCACAAAGATGAAATGCTTTCCATAGTGGCTTCTGTTGTAAGGGTCAGTATTAAGAGCAGAATAAATGTGTGTTGCTTCAGTCGTTTTTTGAAAGATACTGTCAGTGTAAAAAATTCAAGTACGCTTTTGATAAGTGATTTAAAGGAACAGCCTTCATTTTTTACTTAGACATTTTAAACTATTTAGCAAGCTGGAGATACAAAACCCCAAGTGGAATCTACGTAAGCTTTTCAGAATGCAGAGAAATGATGCAATTACTGTCCTTCCAGAACAAATTAAGCATGAGCGCTGATCTGAATGCACAGGGCCTGGCAGTGAGATCAGGCATGAAGGCAATTACATAATTTAAAAGTATTTTGTCATGTCTGACTATGAAGTTTATAGGTCAATTTAACTGTAAAATGTTATAATTAAGTTCTTAGCTCTCATTTTTGTTTTTCAGCCTTAACTTTAAATACCATCAAATCCTTAGCTTTCCTGAGATTTGTGGAATTCACAGCATGAGCATCATGGGTATATATTGAATGCTCCTCAATAGGCCCTTGGTGACCTACATGTTTTTTATCCTAGGTCATTGAGACTGGCACTCCTTTCCCTTCACAGCATAAATGCAAGTTAGAGGCTTGATTTTGCTTTCATAAGCTCAGGCTAATAGCATGCTTTTAATGGGTTTCCTGTTTAAAACATGAATGCTGCTTGTTGTTATCTAGGCTTTAAATAGCTTAACTGAAGCCATGATTTTCTTTAGTTCCAGGGTTTCTTTCAATTGCTGTAGTAACCTGGGTCCGGGGCCTCGGTGGTGCTCCTGATGTCCCTCACCCACCCCTGAAGATCCCAGGTGGGCGAGGGAATAGTCAGAGGGATCACAATCTTTCAGCTAATTTATTTTATTCTGTAAGTATAGGCAATCTAATGCCATGCAGTCTTTGCTTCATTTTCTTAGTTATGAATAACTTCTCCTGTGGTGCAGACTTTGCGAAGGCTATAACTAGGGATGTTAGATACTGTGTATTTTAGTAACCTTGTGTGGGATGGTAGATGGAGCTGGTCTGAAAAGGGAGCCTATTTAAAAATTGGTTCCCTGTGCAGACTGGCTTCCACTTGCTGCCCCTGTCAGCAGGAAGCCGGAGCTGCCCATGGACAGAGGCTACTCCTGCATCCCATGGAGAGGCTGTTCTATGGCAGCCCAGCTGGGGGAGGGGGAGGGGCGGTGAGCACTTCCTGGCTGGAATCCCCCCCCAAAGAGGCAGTAGTAGGGGGAGGGACAGCTCCACATGATCCGGTGCTTGTGGGGAGCTAGTTTTTTAAGCCAGATCCCCCTGAGCACCAGCTCCTGCATGCGGCCCTTCTTGCCACTTCTGATAGAGGCAGCAAGGGGTGTGTGCGTGCGCAGTCATTTGGATTAACCAAGAAGCCCAGGCTTTATTGGTTCATTATTTGAATGACTATGGGCTAACATCCCTAGCTATATTATTGACTGTAGTGTTCAGAGAATTTTTTGCACTTGCATCTCAGATGAGTTGAATGTCAAAATTTGTGGTGAATTTAAAGGTAACTTCCATCTTATTCTAACAGGATAATCGGCTGAATGTAACAGAGGAACTAACATCTAATAACAGGACAAGAATTCTGAATGTCCAATCAAGGCTTACAGATGCCAAACATGTGAATTGGAGGGCAGTGCTGAACAACAGCAACCTATATATTGAGATTCCCAGTGGTGCTCTGCCTGAAGGGAGCAAAGACAGGTATGCAGGATGGAATGTAATCTGCCATTTGACTTCTTCCTCATCGGGGCGACCTTCAGTTCTCCTAAAGGGTGATGCTCCTGTGTTGGCTACATACTTCCAGCCAATTATGGGATTAGGTGCCAAGCTTCCTTGGCCACATTTCTTCTGTTCCACCCAGGACAGATGCATTTGATTTCTAAAGTGCTAGAACAGTCCCGAATAGTATTCCTATTTTGGCATGTGCCAGTGAGAATATAATCTAAATCTGTTTCACACTGATCCCAAGGCTTCAGAGATGTAAGCTAGCTCAAGCAGCATGAGCATACTCGTCTTTAGTTGCTGAGTTGTTGTTTTTTTGTTTAGCTGTGGAAAGGGTTAGTCTGAATTACAAGTTTCATTTAAAGGGGGAATAAACTTTTTAATAGTAAAAAGGATTGCAAGGGTGATTTGTGGCCTTACAAGTAAAGGAACCAGGTAGGTCACTCTTATTCTTAAGTCTTTAACTTCATTTGGTATTTGGGTCTTAAAATGCTGGGGCATCTTTCACTGCAGGTGTTTTGTGCTAGTTGTGCGTTCCAAGACTGGAAGTCTTAATTGGGCTGAGAGAATTCAAGGATAACTGAGCAAGACTGGCACAGCTGGGATCAGTTGTGTTGAGAGCCTGGGTACTTACACTGCTGCCTGATTTGGGCGCACAAATTTGCAGGTGCAACGGTGCACAGGTCACTTGCTCGAAAATTTGCCCCAGGTGGTTTGCTCCTCTAATACGTTTGACCCTCAGATGTTGCTGCAGGAACTGTCTTGCCTCACTGATATTTCACTTCAGTTTTGCAGTTCTTCTTGAGTTTGCTGAAGAACAGCTTCAAGTTGGCCATGTCTTCATTTGCTTCCACAAGAACAGAGATGACAGAGGTGGGTGTAAATGGAAACGGGCACACAGCTTTCACTGTGGCTTCAGTAACTAGATAAGTAACTTCTTAGAAATGCAATTGCAATGTATGTGAAGAAATTGGCCTTTTCAGAGCCTCATGACTACTCTGGCCAGTAGGATTTGTCTAGTGGCCTCGATATCCGTTTAAACTTGTATTTCTACTTTTTGCAGCTGCATTGCTCCGAACTTTCAGCTTTTTGGGCTTTGAGATTGTGAGACCAGGGCATCCCCTTGTCCCCAAGAGACCAGATGCTTGCTTCATGGCCTACACGTTTGAGAGAGATTCTTCGGAAGAAGAATAGGTTGCAGTGTTTGCCTCTTAGAGCTTTCTTGTTGTCTGTAAAGATGAAATTGTAGAAATTTTGTCAACATCTATTACAGTACATATAATTGTTTGTTCTTTGTACAAAATATTGTGACCAGCTGCTCTGGTGGTGGGATGTTGAAAATTTCAAATGTCATCTTTTCTGGAATTGTGCGCATGTTGTGATTGTGCAAATAAATGCTCACTCCAAATTAGCAGTATATTTCTTGAAGTTTAATATTGTGTTTGTGATACCGAAGTATTTGCTTTAATTCTAAATAAAAATTTATATTTTACTTTTTATTGCTGGCTTAAGATGTTTAAGACCTTCCCTCTGGCTAGAAAGCTTTTGGCTCAAAATGGGCAGCCAAGGGCAGCCAGACTAATACTAATCCATCTTCCTTGCTGACTGTGCAGTAAAACCTCAGGTATGGACACCGCTGCTCTGACTCCAGCAGTTCGGCTTCGGTCCAGGTTCTAGAGCAGGGATGGACAATATATTTTGCAGGGGGGCTGCTGTTGGGATGTGGTTGTGGGCTGGTTCTGGGCCCCCTGAAAGGGGTGGGGCTGCAGGCTATAGTGTGAAAGACACCTGTGACAGTGTGTTGCTGCTGGGTAAGTGAAGCCATGCTCTGCCCTACTCTGGTCTCCTTTCCCTCTGCGGAGGTGGGGGATGTGTGTGGGCACGAGCACTGAAATCTTAGGGACAGTGTGCTGTTTAACAGAGTTTAAAGAGAAGCTAGATAATTTCATGGAGGTTAGGGCCATAAAAGGCTATTAGCCAGGGGATAGATTTGGTTGTCCCTGGCCTGTTTGTCAGAGGCTGGAGAGGGATGGCAGGAGACAAATCGCTTGATCATTGTCTTCGGTCCACCCTCTGGGGCACCAGGTGCTGGCCACTGTCAGCAGGCAGGCTACAGGGCTAGATGGACCTTTGGGCGGACCCAGTACTGCAGTTACATTCTTATGCTTAAAACAGACTCCTCAGTCACTCACTGCCCAGGCTTCAGATTGGAGCAGCTCCACTGTCTCTCTCCCTGGCCGGCCCTGCACCTTGATTGGTATGGAGTGAGGGGGCAAGAAGTCCTCCCCTTTTCTCTCCTCTAGAGAGCTGCCAGCTGTTTTAAAACAGCTGCCAGTTCCCTTTAAGCCAGTGGTTCCCAAACTTTTTGGCATGCCCCCATTTTGATTTTTGAGAAACCCTCATGCGCCCCCCCAAAAATAGCAAAACTTGGGGGGATTGATGGGGGTGTGGGGCTGGGTTGCCTCATGCCCCCTGGAAGTCCTTCATGCCCCCAAGGGGCACCCTCCAGTTTGGGAACCCATGCTCTAAGCCATCCCTCTAGGTGCCTAGTGGGAGGAGGCCTCGTGGGCTCTCCCAATCAGGACCCAGAGGTGAAGTCTCCACTCGCACAAGAGTGTGTGGCAGCTAGAGAGATGCCACTTGTTTTAAAATAGCCAGCATATGTCTCCAGCTGCTGTGCTCTTACAGGGCTGAGGAGATGTCTCATGCTTCCCTGGCCCCCGACTCTGATTGGCCTGGGAGGTGGGGGAGTGGCAGGGCAGCCTCATCCACTAGCTTGGCAGGCCACATCTGGCCTGTGGAGGGCCCTTTGTTTACCCTTGATCTGGACAGTGCTTGGTCCTGCTGAGAGGGCAGGGGACTGGAAGGGACTTCGAGAGCTCATCTAGTATCTGATTCTCTGGTCCTGGGCATGCTTGTGCCCCTCCTGGGGAGGGTTGGAGGAGATGGGTGAGGGGATGAAAAGAGCTGTCCCCCTCCTGGCTGTGGATGGGGAGAGGGTTGAAAGTGGGACCCACAGCTAACAGGAATGTGGTGCAGCCCCTAAGCTGTTCCTGCCTTGGTGGCCTTAGCCTGGAAGCTTTGCCTGCAAATCTCAAGCATCTTTGCTTCCTTCACTGTAAGATTGCCATGGGGGTAGGGGTGGGAACAGGCCCATCCTGACCATGCAGTACAGGCACAGCTTTAATCTCTGCTGCTGTCTGATTGGTTACTACTTGTTTCACATGGTGTCCAATTGACCAATCAGACTAACTGGTGTTTCTTTGAGGTTGTTGTCCAGATGTATTAATCACTTATGTCAAGTGTCACTTGCATTCACGTTTGAGTAGTACGCACTTACTTTGATTGGAGCCATCTTTCCAGCTCATGTGTTCAGCTAGGCCTACTAGCCACTGACGACCGCTGAAAGGTTGTTAATGAAGAGTCTGGGAACTGTTTGGCCTACCCCAGATATTTGCTGCCTCAACATATACAAAGCCACAGATGCTGTTCTGTAGTGGTTTTACATATGTAAAGGGATGTTACCTTAGTGAAAGGAAGACTGATGTGAAAACCACAGCCCTCTCGTTAAACAGTCTAGGTGTAAAAATACATCTAACGTGGCTGTTTGCTTTTAGCCTCTGGGTTTACTCAGTAAAAATGAGCTGGATATCTTGTATAAAGACCACAACTCCACCTCTTCACTCTGCAATATAACAGCTGGATGTTTTCAGTAGTGGCATCTTCCTATAATTTGCCACCATTTCCCTTAACCTGTGTATTGAGGATTAACTCAGTTTAGAGTCTTCTGCTTGGATTGCCTGCTGATAACAGATTGTCAGTGTTTTATGCTTTGCTATAATCTATGCCTAAAGCCTGATTCCCTGGCATAATGAAACCTGGGGGTGAGGCATATGTGAGAAGTCTGGAACACAACTGCCTTTCACACAGCATTCTGTGGCTTAATGGCTGGATTGGAATCAGAATTCATAATGGTGGTAGGCTGTTCACTTGCTGGGAGTGTCATCTGCCTGGTAACTAGTGTATTGGAAATGGATCAGCAACTCTACCCGCAGCTTTAAGTGATGAGCATGGTGTGGGTAACAAAGGGAAGGCCGGCCACTGCGCGCTTCAAGCACGTCCATTTTTAAATATTTCTCAAAGAGTCTGAGGTTGCAACGAGAGGAGCATTCCCTCCCTGTCTCCCTCCACGCGTGGGTAACTTGTGACCCACTGCGGTTTGACCGCAGCCCACATGTCTCCTCTGCCTGCTCCCTTCTCATGCGCTGGGGCCCGGGATGTTGGCTGGTCAAGCTCGGGGAGGAGCAGAGAGAGCGTGCAAATCAGTGGATTTGTGTGCTTGGAAAGTGCTGGGAGGAGGGGTAGGAAGTTCAGGGCTCCAGTGTGCCAGAGGCATGGGGGAAGGGGACAGAGAAGGGGCTGCAGGTGGAACCCCATTGGGTTGCAGGTTGCTCATCACTGGAATCACGTGGCCTACTAAGACAGAGGAGGGCCACGCATGCGGCCCACTCCTGAGTCGTGGTTGCCCAGCGCTGTGCTGAGGTGACCAGGGCAGAGCAGCTAGAGCACGGGATGAGGTGCTAGGATCTCTTGAGACTTAGTCACTTCCATTTCCGGGAGGCTATGGTTCTAGTTTAGGTAAGCCAGCTCTTTCCACAGACTAAATCCTGGCTAGGCCTAAGCTCAGTGCAGCCTTCGTAGATACCAGTGAAATGAACTTGAGTAACAAAGGGCACCAAACCAGTCGAGCCGTGTCACTGAGTGGTGGGGCCTGGAGGGGAGAGCCCGCTGCCTGGTAGAGTTGCCAGATGGTTTAACCAAAAATACCCCCCCCCTCCCCCCCAAAAAAAAAGGCACTGGGGAAAAAAGAGGGGAGGTCAAAGATGTTGAGCAAAAAATAAAATAAAATAAAACAAAACAGCATTAAAACAGCATGGCCCTTCCAGTGTGTGCAGTGTCAGAATAGGGATAGGAACCGGGGACGGTTGAGCACTAAGACCCAGGGAAGGCATTGCTTCGCCTTGGTCTTTAGGCTTTTTGCTGGTGGCCATTTTGTTTTCTTGATCAAGCCAGAAGGCAGCTTCCCTGCGGAACCAGGTAAGCACGGCGGGCGTCGGGGGCCCAGCGGGAGGAGGCCGGGGGCTGGGCCTGGTTGCTGAGTGTGTCGTAGGGTTGCCTGGTGTCCGGTATTTTCGCCTCCTGGCAGGGAAGAAAACCCAGAAAATACTGGACATTTTAGGTGTCCTGTATTTTCTGAATTTGTTTTACTGGACAGGAGGTGAAAATACCAGACAGTCCAGGTCAATACTGGGCACTTGGCAGCCCTACTAGTGCCCGGTTATAGCTGGGAAGCACCGCAGAGGCCAGAGTGAGCAAGCGCCCCATGTCGCCTGCCGCCAGTGAGTGGAGAGGCTGTGTATCTTGTCATGCGTGCCCTCCCCCCCCCCCCCCCCCCGAGGGCTAGAGAGAAGAGGTAGATACCCAGCCACTGCAATCGCTGCCCCAGAGGAAGGGAGAAGGCAGGAGGAACAAGTGAATCTCTGCCAGGTGCTCGCCCTGGCCCAGATGGCACGAAGATAAATTTCTCGTCAATCCTGGTGGGAGGATTAGTGGAATCCAGATGACTTTATTCTCATCACCTCTGTCCTCTGGCCAAATGTAGGCCCTGGCTTAAATGCTGGCAGTGGCCTAGAAATCCCTGGTACATCAATGCCCTCAACGTTGCCTCCACAAGTGGGTCGAAACCGTGGGGAAATTCAGGAGACAAATGGTAGCGGCAGAGGAGCGTGGGTGATGGGTGGTAGCAGCAGAGGGTGCACGGTGCTTATGGCTCCCCTCTGACAAGGTGGGTGGATGGAAGGGGACTCCACCGGCCAACATGTGCCCCCTACTGGCTGTTTGGGGGGCCAGCACCTAAAGGTGTGTGGAGGGGAGGGGGTGCAGGAGGGCCGGGGGAACTCAGGAAAATGTTTACTTAAAACAAAAAACCCAGCCAAAGCGAATCTTGCGTCTAGAGAACCATTTACTTGGATTTTAATGTTGCCTGCCTCTGGTTAGAAGCACAGAAATCGACAGGATCACCAGCTGCTTTGGAGGGAGAGGCCCTGCAGGGGCAGTTTCCTCCAAACCCACCTGGGAACTAGATTTCTAAGAACACACATGCTACATGGAACTCAATTTATATAACTCCTCCCTGCTTGGATTCTAAGCTTAGCTTTAAGCTGCTAAACAAAGCTGCAATATTGCATAACACAGTTAAAATAATCCTGTGCAATTGAATTTCTTAAAAGGAAGCACTAAGTGTGGTATAAACCAGTAGCCAACTCTTACATTTTCACTTTTTGCGTGAATGTAAAGGGAGTCAGCCAGGAATGGCCCAGTAGTCACAGAAGGCTTCACAGCGGATGCCATTACACTGAAATTGAGTTGGTCTAGTCACAAAAGAAATTAAAAGCGGAGAGCAGGAACCATTGTTCTTAGTTGTCGAACCGTGCCTGGCGTAGTGGAATCCTAGCTCAGGGCTCCGGGGTGCTACTGCACACCAAACAACCAATTATAATAATACTCCTGCCCGCATCCTTTGCCAAGTTTTTGTCAATTTACAAATACATTTGCCGGCTTTAAAAAAAATCTCCTTTCTCTTGCTGAGTGAAAGTCCCCCCCATACACAACAGGAGGGCTGACTATTTGGGGGGGGAACATGCTCTCCAATATATACCATTAATAAACAGACTTTACATAAACTTATGAGTGATTAGAGTGACGCTCATCAGCTGCTGTTTGTAGCAATACTCCATAGGAATTGAGTGTTGGCGCTGCGTTGGTGTCAGGCTCTGACAGCAACTAGGTGGCCAGGTGATACTATGCAACAGACAGCTCCCACTGAAAAAGAGAAGCTTTCAAGCTCACCATTGGCCCACTAAAAGAGATGACCTCTCTCACCTTGTATCTCCGGTGACGTTGAGACTACGGGGTCCAGGGAACGTGTCTGCTCTTCCCCTTTTTTTTGGCGGAAGAATAGACGCTCTCTTTCGGAAGCCCTGTCTTCCTCCTCCCGCGAGGCAGAAGGGTTCTTCTGAAAGAGAAAGCTTTTCCGAAATTTGGCCGAGTCTAGACGGGCCCAATTTCGGAAAAGCCTCTTCCGGCAAAACTATTGGAAAAGGGTACACAAATTGCAGAGCATGATTTGCGTACCTTTTTCCAATAAAACATAGTAGTCCAGACATAGGCTCAGAAAGATTACAGGCAGCTGTGTCATTTAAAAGTGACAGCATCACGGGATAAAAACAAAGGACCGTAGTTGTAAAAGAGAATAAAAGACGTTCTTTTGGTCAGGGCACAAGCATAGACTTTGGGTGCCAACAAACTCTCCTGTCCCTTTGGAGGCATTTTGTGTGACCTTGCTCTGTTTCTCTCTGCATCGTTAAAACGGGGATAAGCCTGATCTACGTCACAGGTGCGCTGAAAGAATAAACATGCCAATGATTGTGAGGCTCCGATTAAAATAGTGTTTGACTTGAATGTGAACTCAATCTAATGGCATTCATGTTGTGGCAGCTCTTCTGGACTGATGTCAGTAACGGGCCTGTGGGAAATCAGAAGCATTCTGCTCTTAATTGGAGCAAGCATAACTGAGAATTTTGTGTCTTTGTTTTGTCGCTGCCAGTGCTAGATGTTTTAGTGCCATCTGGCTACCAGATGAAATATTGCAGAGGATAGCTGAAGAAGGGCTAACAAGGGCACCCAGAAAATCAGTGGCAGAGCATAGTGTAGGCCCCCAGATATCTTTAACTCCTTAGGTTGTGCTTTAACTACAAGACAGTCCCTTCTGAGGCCATGTTTTCACTGTGCGGGAAGGTGGAATTAAGATATGCAACTCCAGCTACATTAATTACATAGCTGGAGTTGATGTACCTTAATTGGAGTTTCTGCACGGTCTCCACAGACGGAGGTCGTCGAGGAGAGCAAACACTCCCATTGGCTTCTGTTACTCCTTGCTAGGAGCAAGAGTACTGGTGCTAATAGGGGCGCCCTCTGAATTTGATTTAGCAGGTCTTTACTAGACCCGCTAAATCAAACTCCAGAACTCGATCGTGGCAACATAGTGAAGACACATCTAAGAAAATTCCCAGACACTATAATCTGTCCAGATGTATGTGTGTAACTGACATGGCTCAGCATAAACCAAAACCAGCGATTGGGAATGTTGTTTGGCTCACTGTGTGAGCGAGCAGACGTTATGCTCCAGAAGTAAAGCATCTTGTGTCAAAAGAAGCAGTCTGTCCACAAACACATTCTTTCTTGAGGACCTACCACTCCGAAGCCTGTCTCGCTGCCAGTGAGTTGGATGTCAGAAACAAATGAAGTTCCTACTATGCTGTAAAACTGACTAGTCTTGTACTCACAGTACCAGCCGAGCATAGCTTTCCATGGCACGAACGTACACGTGTCTACAAGAGAAAGGAAGGTGCTCTCATCTTCGTCTCTGCCATGGCCGTGTGTTCACCAAGGAATCAGTAGTTTGCGGCTGAAGAGGGGAAACTCCGTGAGTTGAATCTCACCGGGTTGCAGTACCGATGCCCATGTTGTCCCAACACTGGGATTAAAGGACCCCACGGCTGTCAGCCCAGCACCTACCCACTTATCATTCACCGAAGCACTGAGGAGCAAGGAGTGGGATTTTCAGGCGGGACTAGTGCATCAGCCCAGGATTTTGCATGCTGCTGGCTTTTGCTGCTGCCCGCTGCTTGGCTAACCCAAGCCTGGCTTATAGCACAGAGAGCAGCGTGCCAACTGCCTTGCGGACAAGCAAGTCCAAACACAGTGGTGTGGTGGCTGGTTCAGACCTCGTACCAGCTGGCCGGCCCCTTGGCCCTTCATAATCACCCCGGCCTGGTCTCCACTAGGCCCGTAGTCCAAAATGACACCCCCTCGGCTGAATTTGTGAGCGGTGTGCCCACACTACCAAGCCCAGTATTCCAGAATAAGGGGCCACGGAATTCGAATGCTGTAGTCCTGCTTTTCACAAGGAATACCAGCCCGAAATAACATTCGCGTGGATGCCCCGGTGGCGCTAATTCGAACGAATTGGCCTCCGGGAGGCCTGCAGCTCCCCGGCGCTTCCTGGGCTCTGAGTCTGAGGTAGCGCGTCCACATTGACAGCGCCTGCCTCGGACGGCATTCGAGGCGTCCCTGTAGTGAGGCCACACAGGTTCAAATTCTTAAAGTCGGATTTAGTAGTTTCAAAAGAGTTTTCTGGTGTAGACATGGCCCCACAGATCCGCTCTGCAGGCTGGTTCTGATGGGGAGCTCTGGGGTGGTTGGTTTTCTGAAATCCTTCCCCAGAGCCACTCCTCTGGGTAGCCCCAAACAGACCCAAACCGTTCATCACGCTCTCTAGGCCAGCGATAGGCAGCCCAGGCGGGAGAGGGGGCTGCAGAAGTGACCTTCCTTCCTGTCAACGGGTCGCAACAGGGGTCCTAACCAGTCGCCGGGACAAGGTGGTTTTGCTTTGGCTGCAGAGGGCGCGCACGGGCGTGCAATCAGCGTGCTCCTCACTTCCCTGGCCCTGGCATGTCGCTTTAGTAGTACCGGTAGGAAATATACCTGGGCGGATGGGAACCAGCGGAACCTGGCAACCCAGCGCATGGCCAAGGGTAACAAACTGTCTCGTAAGCCATGCATAGAACCCACCTGCGTCCCCAGGGCTGCAAATTGCCCACCACTGATCTAGGCTATTATACCTAACCGCTGAGCAGTGACGCCTGGCTTTCTCTGTCTCCCTGGACATGTCACCTGGAGCGCTAATGTCATAGCAAGTAAGACTATCAATGCACAGCGAGGGAGATTCAGCAGGATCCGGGTTTTACTGAAGGGCTGCGTCTAGACTGGCAAGTTTTTCCACAAAATCATCTGCTTTTGTGGAAAAACTTGCCAGCTGTCTACACTGGCAGCTTGAATTTCCACAAGAATACTGACTTCCTACTGTCTGAAATCAGTGCTTCTTGCGGAAATACTATGCTGCTCCTGTTCAGGCAAAAGTCCTTTTGCGCAAAAGAGCCAGTGTAGACAGCTCAGATTTAGTTTAGAAAAGAGGAGACTGAGGGGGGATATGATAGAGGTCTATAAAATCATGAGTGGTGTGGAGAGGGCCAATAAAGAAAAGTTATTTATTAGTTCCCTAAATAGAAGAACTAGAGGACACCAAATGAAGTTAATGGGGAGCAGGTTTAAAACTAATAAAAGAAAGTTCTTCTTCACACAGCGTGTAGTCAACCTGTGGAACTCCTTGCCAGAGGAGGCGGTGAAGGCTAGGACTATAACAGAGTTTAAAGAGAAGCTGGATAATTTCATGGAGGTTAGGTCCATAAAAGGCTATTAGCCAGGGGATAAAATGGTGTCCTTGACCTCTGTTTGTCAGAGGCTGGAGAGGGATGGCAGAAGACAAGTCACTTGATCATTGTCTTCGGTCCACCCTCTCTGGGGCACCTGGTGCTGGCCACTGTCGGTAGACAGGATACTGGGCTAGATGGACCTTTGGTCTGACCCAGTACGGCCGTTCTTATGTTATGTTCTTATGATTTGTTTTCCGCAAAAAAGCCCCGATGGCGAAAATGGCGATCGGGGCTTTTTTGCGGAAAAGCATCCGTGCCAATCTAGCCGCTCTTTTCCGCAAATGCTTTTAACGGAAAACTTTTCCATTCAAAGCATTTGCGGAAAATCATGCCAGTCTATCCGTAGCCACGGTGTTCTGCTGTAAGGTTGGTCATTTTCCCTCTTTGAAATATGTTCTCCACAGTAATAATTATGCAACCATCAGTCCTCAATAGAGCAGGTGTATCAGATGCACCATATTTCTCCTTAATCATGTAACCGTTAAGGCACCCTAGAGTCTATTTTTAAACCAAAGCGATGTCGTTAGTGGCTATGGGGTGGGCGTGGGGGTGGATGCTTCAAGGAAGATTTTGTGTCTAAAGGTCCAATCCACTAGCCCTTACTCAGATGACCACGTGGAACATTTGGCCCTCAGGGAGAACGTTTTTCCAGAACAACTCCAGGGAATTTGGTACAAAATATTGAATCATGGCCTGAAAATTGGCTGAAGGAGGCTAAACCTGAGTAAACACCCTGCAAAGTGCGCGGGTGCGGGGGGTGTCTACCAGGGTGTCACTGAGAACGGAGTTCAGAAGCTCCCATCTTATTTTGCACAATCCCTGACGAGTTGGAGCGGAGGCTGGAGGTGGGAACAGCACATCCCTGAAGTCCCCGGGACCAGGAAGGAGTGAACCTGGAGGGGATGGGATGGGAGGTTGCACAGATGGGAGGGCTGGGATAGGAGCAGTAAACAGCGTGAGGTTTATCCAGGAGACCCTCATGGCAGATGCTTAGGGTCTGGCTGCGGTGCGAGCCCACGGGAGTAGGGCCGGGTGCGTAAGGGTGCAAGCCGCTGGATGAGCAGCCCAGTCCCTCTGTGTGCCGGGCGCAAGGAGGCACATTCCACCCCAGAGCTCCAGTCCAGCTGGCCCTGGCGCCGCTGGCCCTGTTCTCAGTTAAAGGGCCACGGAAACTCTAAAGCAAACAGGACCCGAGTCCTAAAAGTCTGAAGACTCCCCCCAGTTAGCTGCAGAAAACTGCCCTCCGAGGGGTGAAGGGCTGAGCCCAGCCAGAGGACCAAGCGGATCCAGGCATTTGGGACATGACGGACTCTGTGGGGCTAGCACGCTCCCGAGCTGTCGGAGGCATGCAGGGTCCGGAGGGTGCGGAGCAGCGTGTGCGCCGAGGTCTCCGTGAAGTAGCAGCAGCACAGCCAGTCTTCCAGCCCCACGCTCGCCGCGGCCTCGGGCGCCTTCTCCGCAAAGCTCAGCAGCAGCAGCGCCCTCTTGACGGCCAGCCAGTTCTGAAGCAGGACGGAAGTGAGCTGGTGGCTGGGAAGGAGCTCCTGGCGTGGTCCCCACAGCAGGATCTGCAGCACTGCCTTGGCTTGTTCGACGGGCAGGCGCCTGCGGGGATCTGGGTGGAGGAGCAGGCTGGCCAGGGTCTGGAGTCCCCGGGAGTAGGTGGACCAGGCTGGGATAGCGGGGAGGTCACCGCTCCTGAGTCCTGAGGCCTTCTGCAGGGGGTCGGGCAGGTGCAGGATCTCGTAGACCAGCTTGCCCAGCTGGAGCCCCTCGGTGCTTTGGACGTGAGCCACCGAGAGCCACGTGGGGGCCGTGCTGGCTCGATCTAGGTCTCGGGCCACAGACGCGGATTTCTTCTGCCCCGTGGCCTTCGAGAAGTCGCTGACGACCAGCCTTGGGAGCGGCAGCGCGGCGGCTGGAGTCTCGTCCTGCCGGCCCCGGGGCAGAGCCGGACACTGCACCAAGAGCAGGTTCTCCATGTGAATGTCGGCGCCGGCCACCCGCTGCTGCTTGAGGTGCTCCAGCCCCGTGCACAGCTGCAGCAGGAGGAGGCACGCCAGGCGTTCGTAGGGGCCGGGCCGGGAGCTGTGGAGCGCGTGGGAGCCCCGCACAAAATCAGCCAGGGTTTGATAAGGCACCTCAGGAGACAGGGCGACCTGGGTCAGGGGAGGGGACGCGCCGGCAGACACGGCTCCCTCGTCCTCTCCAGGACGGAGCCGGCCCAGCTTCTCCGGCCTTGCCCCAGGCACGAGGTCCTTGGGGGGGGAATCGAGGAAGTGGCCAAGCACTTGCTGAATGTTGAAATGAGCCCCCACGGACATCTGCACGGCGAGACCGCGGGGGCAGGACTTGTGGACCTGTTGGGGCGAGAAACGGCAACACGCCGTCAGCCGGGGGTGATCGGGGGAACCCGACCCGTCAACCCAGGCAGGCCCGCGGCCCGGCCCTAGGCCCCACGCTCCGCTCTGCGCACCCTGGAGACCCCTCGGCGCACCAGGGAGATCCGACGTGCTGCATGGCACAGGGGGTCTGACCCACACCCCCCCGCATACTCCAGGGCTGGGCTGGGCTGGGGGCGGCTGAGTCAGATGACAGCAGGCAGCCGGGCTGGATCAGCTCTCCCACCGTGGGCGGGGCGGCTCCGACTGTGGACCCTCGCCGGTTCCCCGTGACCTGATAGTCACCCTCACACCCGACCAGCCCGGCTTTCAAGCCGGAGCCAGAAACCGGCTCTCCATGGAGGTGCTTGGTCTGGGAGCCGCGTGGATCTGGGCGCTGTCCGAGGTCAGGACTGGCCCACGTCCAAGGTCTCCGGTTACCTTGGCAGCGAGGATTGGCCGGCGTGGCTCAGAGGCACAGCAGATGCGGTAGTACCAGGCCTCTCCGGTTTCACAACAGGGCTCTGTCTCTAAGAGCGTGAAATCTGCCCACTTCTTTCCTGCGCGCTCTGCTCCCTCCAGCTGCCGCTCCTCCTCCCCTCCCAGGATCGCCTGCGTCCTGGCTGTGAGACGCACCAAGGCCGCTTGGTGGCATCCCATCACCTTGTCCTGGACGGTGGCCGTGCTCTCCAGGGCCTGGAAGAAGCTGAGCAGCTCCCCATCGGGGGTAGCGAAGGTCGGGTGTGCAGGGACGGGCCCGGAGCCACCGCCAGGGGGGTTTTTACCCCGGGTGCCCCAGGGCTCAGAGTCGCCCCGGCTTTGGGACATGGGCAGGTACCTTCTGGGGTCGCCGAGAGGGCGTTCTGCCGACTCGGAGTAGCTGCGGCCGCCCCTGTCAGGCACGGCGCCTTCGGGGAGGGTGTAGTGGGTGCCCAGGGGCGTGGGGAAGTGGGCGCCCTGGCATGGGGAGAAGGGACAGACCTGCATCTCTGGCAAGGACCTGGCTCTGTTGAGCTGCTTTTTGGGCAGGGGCGGCGGGGGCGGGTCAGCGCTGGCCGTGGTGGGCGACTCCCCGCGGCTCGTCTTGGCTGGCGCCAAGTGCGCCCGCATTTCTCCTGCAAGGGAACAAGCGCACGCTTAGGCGGCCGTCACCTCCACTGAGATGCTTCCCAGGCGCGCAGGGAGGCTGCACCGGGCCCCAATAGCTCCGTCCCCTCGGTGCCTTCCATGCTGCAAATGGCCCTCACCTGCCCACCCGGCCTCCCCACGCTGGCCTGCAGGGGCAGGGAAGGCCCAGGGTGGCTGGCCCATTCTGGACGGGGCATGGAGGAGCTATGGACCTTGCTGGGCATTGCCAGCAAGAGGGACCAAGAGGGGAGGTGGCTGGGGGGCTCTCAGCTGGCTCCGTTGGTGCCTCCGTGGCGTGTCCATGCTGATGTGCAGGCAGCCAAGCCCGGGGTCCAGTGGGGCTGAGCTGTGCAGATCCGGGGGGTTCTTTGCCCCCACTGGTGGCCCTGGAGGAGCAATTATTGTTTGCCTCTCTCCAGGTGCACAAGGCCTAACTCCCTGCAAATGTACCAGCCCCGAGCTGGCTGGGACTCAGCCCCGGAGGGTTCCAGTAAGACCCCTGCAGATTTACAAGTCCCAGGGGTGGGACTGGCTGCCCAGGGATGTGATTGGCTGCCCAGGGGTGTGATTGGCTGCCCGGGGGTGCGACTGGCTGCCCGGGGGTGTGATTGGCTGCCCAGGGATGTGATTGGCTGCCCGGGGGTGCGACTGGCTGCCCGGGGGTGTGATTGGCTGCCCTGGGGTGCGACTGGCTGCCCGGGGGTGCGATTGGCTGCCCGGGGGTGCGATTGGCTGCCCGGGGGTGTGATTGGCTGCCCGGGGATGCGACTGGCTGCCCGGGGGTGTGATTGGCTGCCCGGGGATGCGACTGGCTGCCCGGGGGTGTGACTGGCTGCCCGGGGGTGCGATTGGCTGCCCGGGGGTGCGACTGGCTGCCCGGAGGTGCGATTGGCTGCCCGGGGGTGTGATTGGCTGCCCGGGGATGCGACTGGCTGCCCGGGGGTGTGACTGGCTGCCCGGGGGTGCGACTGGCTGCCCGGGGGTGTGACTGGCTGCCCGGGGTTGCGATTGGCTGCCCGGGGGTGTGATTGGCTGCCCTGGGGTGCGACTGGCTGCCCGGGGGTGTGACTGGCTGCCCGGGGGTGTGACTGGCTGCCCGGGGGTGTGACTGGCTGCCCGGGGGTGTGACTGGCTGCCCGGGGATGCGACTGGCTGCCCGGGGGTGCGACTGGCTGCCCGGGGGTGTGACTGGCTGCCCGGGGGTGTGATTGGCTGCCCGGGGGTGTGACTGGCTGCCCGGGGGTGTGATTGGCTGCCCGGGGATGTGACTGGCTGCCCTGGGGTGCGATTGGCTGCCCGGGGGTGTGACTGGCTGCCCGGGGGTGTGACTGGCTGCCCAGGGGTGTGATTGGCTGCCCCCCACTCCACATGGTGAGCGGTCGCCCGGGTCCCAGCTTGGCAGGAGTCCACTCACCGATGTTGCTGTAAATGAGATATCCTGGGGGGCTGTGCCAGGGGAAGCCGCCTGCCCCCCCGTCCTGCCTTGGGGAGGGGGGCTCAGTGCTGCTCATTCTTCTGGCTGCTCTGATCTCTCTGTCGGGAGGGAAACGGGAGATCAGGCCAAGCCCCGTTGCCTCCATCCCCCGCCAGCTTGAAAGGGGAAGCAGTGAGGCCCGAGGCCGCGGTGATGGCCTCCAATTAGCAAGGAGGCTGGGGCATGGGAAGTTTGCTAGTGGGGCCATTTTCGGTGCTAAAACGATGACAGCTTGTTAGTCTCTAAGATGCCACATGGGTTGCGGGTGAAGTCAGGGCGGAGGGAGGCAAGCCACCAGCCCCGCCACCAGCCCCGCCCCTTCTGCTCAGGTCCCGCCCCCTATGGGGGCCAAGGCTCCTCCCCAGCACTATGAGGAGGGTGGGCGCTTGGGGGCAGCACCGCTCGGTTAGGCATTCTGGGGGCAGAGCGTGGGCGGGGCCAGGCAGGCGGCGTGGGCGGGGCCAGGCCTTTCCCCGCCTCTCCTACCCACTGTGACGTGGTTGGGCGGCTGTTTACTCTAGTGGCCCTGGGCCCACTCTGATTGGGTGTTCACTGGGCGCTAGGCTTGGGCTGTGGTGACCCCTACTGGCCTCTGTCTGTAACCACGGCCCAGCGGGGGTTCGCCCCAGGGCCCTCAGGTCACCTGGACAGTGGCCCAACCGGTTCTCACCTGAGCAGGGAAGGGGTTTGGACAAAGGGCAGGGAGAGCCTGGGGAAGCGTGGAGGAGGCAGACTAACCAGTGTAGGGGGGTTCAGGGGCCTGTAACCCCTTCCCCTGGGGAACTAGGGCTGTCGGCCCGTCCTCTCACGCCTGCGTCGGTCCCATGCCGCGCTGTATCCCGGAGCAGCTCTGTCCCCGCTCTATGCTACTGGCTGGCGGAGTCACATCCTGCTGCGGACGGGGGTGCAGGGTCGGGGGGTTCCCCGATGCACCGTCACTCTATGGGGGCCCTCCGGGGCCACCCCCCGCTGGGCCGTGCTTACAGACGGAGGCCAGTAGGGGTCAGCCTCAGCCCAAGCCTAGCGCCCAGTGAACGCCCAACCAGAGCGGGCCTAGGGCCACTAGGGTAGCCAGCCCCCCAACCAGGTCACACCCACCGCCTGGGGCGCCCCCGGCCTCCCCGCTGCTTTTGCAGAAGCAGGCCCACCGGGCGCCCCCTGCCCCGGGTCTGTGCTGCTTCTCCCCAGCTGGTGGCAGCATGGCCACAGATCCCAGCCCCATCGGACTCGGACGGCGCTGGCTGCTGGACGGGCCCAGGCGGGAGCAGGAGAGGCTCTTACTTGGGGACCCGAAGTCCAGACCAACTCCTGGCCCATTGCAGGCGGGGGAGGGGACGGGGTGCAGGGTCTGGACATGAGAGGGATGGGGGGGTGCTTACCTGGCTCCGTGCCTCCCACTGCTCCTAGGCACCGCCCCCCTGCTGCTCCCATTGGCTGTGATTGCAGCCAATGGGAGCAGTAGGGAAAGCCTCCAGCCAGATGGTTTCCTGCGCTGCCGTTCCCGCAGCTGGGTGGAGGGGCAGCGACAGTGCACGGATCTGCTGGATCTGCCCCGCAAGGCTCCCCCTCCCCTGCGGCAGGAAGCCGGCGGAGGCGCACCAGCCTCATGGGGGTGAGCGCCCAGTCCAGGGCCCACCTGCAAGAGGGTCACGGACCACTAGTGGCCTGTGGACCACGTTTGGAGAGCCACCAGCCCAGGGCATTAGCAGACCCTGGCACCTGCTTTTCTCCTCTGCCCCTCCCATCCAGGGACCCCTCTGGAGATCGCAGCCTGGGCGCGCCCTGACGGGGGCCACATGGGAAGACCCAGTCACCTCCCCACACATGGGCCCCGCGGCCAGTCCCTCATCAGCCTTCCGCTGTGTGGGGTTCTGGGGAGCAGAGCGGGCGGGAGGCTCTGGACGCCCCGACAAGACCGTTGGGCTTGGGGGGGCGCGTGGCTGTGGAGAATCAGGCTGCGGGCGGGAGCGTCAGAGGCAAGCAGAAGTCCGGTTGGGTTTGAAACAAACCCGAAATACGGCAAAGGTTCCTCTGCATCCCGGGTCGGCTGCACCCCTGGGGAGCCCCCGGAATGACACCGGCTCTCGCTGGCCCCCAGCTCTGTTCTTTTAAACCGCAGGAAACCAACGCGCCTCTGAAACGAGGCAGGCTCAGCAGGCCCCTCCAAACCGGTCCCTGACTCGCCGGCGGGTACGGCGGCCGCTGCCCAGACGCGCCCCCCGGGTCCCTGCAGCAGCTCCCGCAGGGCAGGTTTCGAGAGAGGAATCGAGGAGAGATGCCGGAGAGCCGGGGAAGTGCAGGCAGAGCTGTTACGCCGCAAGCCAGGCTGCAGTTTGGAGCAGCCGCTGGTTCCCTGGCGGGCTGAGGCTCCTGCGTGTAACCAGCTCTCCCCTGGAGACACGTGTGCCTGGGGAAAGGGTGGTGTCGGGGGGGGGGGAGGGCACACGATGGGGCCGTTTGTCCAGAGGGGAGCCTATGAGGGGGGCCTGGGAGATTTGCTGGCGGTTAGCAGAATGGGGTACCGAGGGGCAAAGCGTCATCTGGCCGTGCTCACATGGGTCTGTGGGCCTGCCTGCGCGTGCGAGGGGGGGTGCTAGGGTGGCACTCACAGCTCGCTCTGTGCACGTCTGTGTGTGTGTGCTACGTGCCTGGGCACACGCCTGCAGCCAGGCCCCGTCCCTGCGGGCCACAAGATTCCCTCTGCAAATATTTCCCGTTTTAGCCACACATGTCCCTCCGCAGCTGCCTTTCACTGGCATTTCATCCCAGATGTGTAACCTCTGGACGGGGGGTGCTGAGAGCCAGGCACAGGGCGGGTGGGTGCAGCCTGGGAAGTATTAGCCCTGCAGATTCCTCGGGGGGTGCTCGGACGAAACTCCAGCCCCTGGAACTGGAAGGACAAGGACGTGATTTTTTCAGTCACAGAACCAGTTTCCTCTCATTTTTTCCAACCGTGTGCAGAATAAATTTTGTCACATGCAGATGTGCACCACCAGTAGAAACCCACACTGCTGGCTGTGGGCGGCATTTGAATCTCTCCTGGGTGGCCACCCAAGCCCTCAGCTTACAGGCAACCCTGCTCCTAGTGGATCCTTAGGGCTCTCGTGTCTGTACAGCAGCAGCCGTGGGCTCATGGAAGGGGAATCCTTAGATCCCCCCCAGAGTGGAAGGTTGACCAGGGGGTGAGGGCTTAGTCATGAGCCTCCAGCTCGCCAGTTTCAGTCCAGGCTGAGTTGGCAGTGGCCAAAGGGAGCTGTGAACTTCTGACTGGTACGGTGACCGCGTGTCCACACTGTGAAACTTCCCCTCTGAACTCAGCAGGCCTTAGCGCCTGGAGAGCGGGTTTCAGTTCAGCTGCATCAGAGAAAGCCGGGCTCATTTGCAGCCCAAGACGTCTGTTCGTGCGCATGTGCCAATGAGGAGCGTTGCCTGCCACCGCCACTGACTTGCTTGGTGATCCTCAGCAAGTCACTTAACCTCCTTGTGCCTCAGTTTCCCATTGTCTTGGCAGTGCAGAGCAGACTCGGAGCCACATTCAGTGGCATCCAGACGTGGGGTTCTGCTTGGGCCGTCGAGAGAGTGAGAGGTTCGAGTCCTAACCTTTGGAGAAAGGTTGGGGGGGGGGCGGGAGCTGGAAATTGACAACCCCACAGTTTAGGGAGAGCGGAGTTGGCTTCATACCCCTCGCTGGTCTTTTCCACCTCCAGCCCTTTGTGCTCTCCCTGCAGATCCCTCTCTTCTCCCTTCCTGCCGCCTCGCTGCTGCTGCTGCTGCTACTGGAGGGCAGCAATTGGGAAATTCTCAGGCCTTTGCTCTGCAGGAGATGAGGCTAGAGCAGCCGCTTGCAAATGTTTTGTCTCAGGATGCAGTGGAAGAAAATTGTCCATCATGTGACTGGAGTGTGGGGTGGGGCTGGGGAGGAGCTTTGGGGTACGAGAGGGGGCTCCAGCATTGGGGGGGGCAGGGCTGGGGCCGGAGGCACTTACCTCGAGAGGCTCCCGTGCAGCAGTGCAGTGGGGGGGGGGGAGTCTAAGGCAGCTTCCTGCTTCTCCGGCCCTGCAGACTGTGCTGCCCCCAGAAGCAGCCGGCAGCAGGTTCCCAGCCAGTGGGCGTGCAGGGCTAATGCTCGGGGCAGGGGCAGTATTGGAGCCCTGTGTGCTCCCCCTCCCGACATAGGAGCTGGGCCTGCTGCAGCCACTTCTGGGGCGCAGCGCGGTCTGCAGTGCAGGACAGACAGGGAGCTGCCTCAGCCCCCCCACTGCTCACCCAATCCCTCTGCAGCCACGAGCCCCGGGACCCGGCATTCCCGGCCCAGTGCTGGGCGCGCCCCGTCGTGTGAAACCCCCGGGCCAGATTAGCGACACGCTCCCCTCCGGCCTTCCAGATCTACCCCAGAGCACGGCCGGGGCCCAGCCCGTCCGGCAGGCGCCTGTTACCTTTGTGTTTTCCCGGGGAGAGGCGGGGGCGCTGCGGGCGCAAACACTGGCACGTCCCTTTCCAAGCCCGCCCTGGCGCAGGACGGATCCTCGTCTTGGCCAGCACGTCCAGCGCCATTGCGGTGGCTGGCCGGGCCGGCCTCGGGGCCGGTTTGCTGGGGCAGCAGGGCAGAGGCCTGGCTGTCCGACATGGGGAGGGTTTCGCAGCGGCGGGCGCTGCCGGGGAAGGGCCTTGCACCACACTTGGCTGTGGGCGCCTGCGGGAGGATGTGCCGTCAAACGGGGTTTCAAAATGTCCTGCAGGCTGAGCTGAACTGTGAGCTCAACTCACCCCGGGCGTCGCCCTCAGGGCAGGGCGTTTGCGCCAGGGACCAGCCTGGCCCCGGGTTCCATTTCCTTCCTCGTCGGGGCGGCTCGCAACCCCTGCTGCTCGCGCAAAGGGCGAGGGCTCCAAAGTGCCTGGCCAGGGTGCCGGCAGGGTGCGGCTTGGCCTTCTGCGAACCGCTGCACCTCGGCTGGGATTCCAAAAATACCAGACACGTGATCTCAGAACGGGGGTGGGAGGGGAACCGGGGGAGATCGAGGGTGGGGGAGACCAGCTGGCGGGGAGCAGGGTTGACCTGGGCGCACACAGATCCTGGGATGCTGCCCGTCCCACGCACGGTCCCAGTGGGGCGCGCGAGCGAGTCTGGCCCCGGGGATTCCATAACCCCCCACTGCGTAGTTGTGTACTGCCTGGCTGGTAGACACACTCACGCAGTGCAAGGGTGTCTACCAGCCAGGCAGTACACACCCACGTACTGATACGCCTGATAATAATAAAACTTACTTCATTAGAAAATACCCGACGTTTCAAATGTCCGGTATTTTCTCCATTTGTTTCCTGGACAGAAAGCGCAAATACCAGACTGTCCGGTTCAAAACCTGGCACCCCTAGTTACACCTGCTCATTTTGTCTGTGCTTGGCAGAGATCCCCGAGAGGGGGGTCCACCCTGTACAGGGTCGAGGGGGGACAGGAGAGCAGGGGGGCTGAGTGCCTGTCCCGGGCAGAGGAGTCAGATGCAACGAGGGTTCATTAAGGAGGCAGCACAGCCGGGCAAGGACAAGATGGGTCTGTAGCGGAGAACGGGAGGAGGCTGCCGAGAGAGCAGGGAGGAGGCGTGATACGGCAGGGTGGAAGGTAGCCCAGGCTCAGTGTAGCAAGGGCGAGGATTGGGCTGGAACGCAGGGGGCGCCTGGGGCCCCCCGCCTGCCTCGGAGCCCTGGGGACAGCGGAAGAGACGACCGAGTGGGACAGGCCAGAGATGGGGAGACTAGAGAGACTCGGATGCAAGCAACACCCCAGCCGTCGGGGCACCAAGCAGGACCCGTGGCGCCCCCAGAGTGCGGTGAAGCGCAGAGGCAGGAAGGGGCTTCGGCCTGGCAGAGTGCAGCCCCTGCTGTGGCCAGGAGGAGGCGCTCCGGCTGTGAGGGTATCTCCTCGGAGGACTGGAAATCTGGGCTGGGAGCGAAGGTGCCACTAAGACACGGCCACTTACCAATTTGCTTTGCAGGCCGGATCAAACGCCGGTTCTTGGGTTTGCTTTGTGGCCCATTCTCCTCCTGCAGCGGGAGCGTGGCCCCATCAATTTGACTAAGGGATTAGCACTAATCCGCGCTGAGCAGTGACACTTGGATGGATATTGCTCCCTGGACACATTATCTGAGGCTATAATGTCGTAAATACACAGGCTATAAATGGCGCTGTTTAAGATTCGGCAGTAGCCTGGTATTATTGATGGCGTTCAGCTACATGGTTGGCAAATTTCCTTCTTCCCTAATAAGTCTTTTATGTTAATCACTGTAACGAGTGGTTCGTCAATGAGACAGAATCGATCAGAAGAGTCAGATTTCTCCTTAACGAATCATCTTACCTCCAAGGTAAACAGGAGTCCATTTAAAAAAAAATCACACGATCAGTGAGTGAAGGGAATGCAGTATTGGGAAGGAGCTCAGAGAGTAGCAACAGGGACAAGAGGAGACTGACTTTATTTTATTGTAATAGCAGCTACTGCCAAGGTTACAAGACCCCATCTTTGAACAACAAAGTCGTAGCATCTGAGGGTATGTCTACACTACAAAGTTAGTTCGAACTAACGGACGTTAGTTCGAACTAACTTTAATAGGCGCTACACTAGCGCTCCGCTAGTTCGAATTTGAATCGAACTAGCGGAGCGCTTAGTTCGAACTAGGTAAACCTCATTTTACGAGGATTAAGCCTAGTTCGAACTAGCTAGTTCGAATTAAGGGGTGTGTAGCCCCTTAATTCGAACTAGTGGGAGGCTAGCCCTCCCCAGGTTTCCCTGGTGGCCACTCTGGCCAACACCAGGGAAACTCTATGCCCCCCTCCCGGCCCCGGACCCCTTAAAGGGGCACGAGCTGGCTACGGTGCCCGTGCCAGGTGCAAGCCTGCCAGCACCCAGCCAGCAGACCCTGCACCTGGCACGGCACAGAGCCACCCACCCGATGTCCCCCAGCCCACCCCCTCTTCCCGGGACCAGGCTGGCGGCTCCCGGGAGCTTGCCCTGGACCGCAAGAGGCGGGCACCTTCCTGGGCTAGTGCGGACATCGTGGACCTCGTCCACGATCTCCGCACTAGGCACAGGAAAGTGGCCGTCTAGGGCAGGAGAGCTGCCAGCCTGGCCACCCAGGAGCAGGTGTGCATGAAAATCAAGGGGGTCCACTGAGACCCCTGAGCCCTGAGCTTACAATGGCCGTCCTGGGTCAGACCAAAGGTCCATCTAGCCCAGTAGCCTGTCTGCCGACAGCGGCCAACCCTAGGGACCCTGGAGGGGATGGACCGAAGACAATGACCAAGCCATTTGTCTCGTGCCATCCCTCTACAGCCTTCCACAAACTTTGGGCAGGGACACCACTCCTACCCCCTGGCTAAGACTACTCCATGGACCCAACCTCCATGACTTGATCTCACTTCCCTTTAAACTCTGTTCTAGTTGTAGCCTTCACAGCCTCCTGCAGCAAGGAGTTCCGCAGGTTAACTATTTGCTTTGTCAAGAACAACTTTCTCTTACTAGTTTGAAGCCTGCTACCCATTCCTTTCCTTTGGTGTCCTCTAGTCCTTCTTTATGGGAACTCAGGAAGAACTTTTCTGAATGCACCCTCTCCACCCAACCCCTGCTTTTAGAGACTTCTATCCTGTCCCCCCTCCGTCTCCTCTTTTCTAAGCTGAAAAGTCCCAGTCTCTGTAGCCTTTCTTCATCTGGGACCTGTTCCCAACCCCTGATCATGTTAGTTGCCCTCCCCTCTCCCAGCCTTTCTCTTCCCCTCTCCCACCTCCTTTTCCCAGTCTCCCCCAGTTTTGTTCAATAAAGACAGAGTCAATGTTGGAAGAAACGTTATCTTTATTTTGTACATCAATAAGAAGGGGGGCTAGGGAAGGGTAAGTGGAAGGAGGTGAGGGAGGAATGGGGTACGAGCCCCCGATGGGGAGGACTGGGCTGGTTCTGCGGGCTTCTGGGGGTGGAAGCTCTCCTGCAGCCCCCCAATTGCCCCCTCTCCCCAGATGGCAGCCTGCGGCAAGTGCAGCCGGGCTGATGGCCGAGTGGTGTGATGTGCCCAGTGTGGGTACTCCGGGCACTCCAAGCCAGAACTTCTTTGCAAGCGGGGCACCCCTTAGAACTGTGTGTCCGGGGGGGGGGGTCGGGACCCTTTAAGCGCAGCCCTCGGCTAGCCTGAGACAGCATCTCCACGCTCTAAGTCCTCCTCTGATGCCCTGCCGGCACTGCTTCCGGCCATCCTTAAGGCCGGTTCAGAGTCCACTCAATGTGGACTTGCTAGTTCGAATTAGCAAAACGCTAATTCGAACTAGTTTTTAGTTCTAGACGCGTTAGTTCGAATTAGCTTAGTTCGAATTAACTAATTCGAACTAAGTTAGTTCGAACTAGCGCTGTAGTGTAGACGTACCCTTAGACTCTCAGGGCTAGAAGAGATTCAGGAGTCATCCAGTCCAGCCCTCTGCCCAGAGCAGGGCCAACCCCAACTCAATCAGCCCAGCCAGGGCTTTGCCACGGTGAGACTTAAACACCTCTAGGGATGGAGACTCCACCCCCTCCCTAGGGAACCCAGCCCAGCGCTTCCCCCCCTCCTAGGGAAATAGTTTTTCCTAATATCCAACCTAGACCTCCCCCACTGCAACTTGAGACCATTGCTCCTTGTTCTGCCATCTGTCACCACTGAGAACAGCCTCTCTCCATCCTCTTTGGCACCCCCTTCAGGGAGCTGCAGGCTGCTCTCAAATCCCCCCTCCCTCTTCTCTTCTGCAGACTGAAGAAGCCCAAATCCCTCAGCCTCTCTTTTGACCCTAACGGCGGCAAAGCCAGTGGGCCAATGGAGGGAGGAGCCCAGCTCGGGTTCTTGCTGGTTCCAAATATCAGCAACGACACGGGTGGTGCTGTTTCTAAGCCACATGGGTGATCGGTGGGGCCCGGCTGGCGAGTTCTCAAGGCAGCAGTGAACTCTGCCTCATCGCCCCTTTGCCCTGCCCCGGGGCCCTCCCAGGGCTGGGGCAGCAACCGGCCTGAAAGCAACTTGGAACCAGGCCTCCTGTGAAAATCGGAAACGGCCGAAATCTGTCCCTGCCGGTTCCTGGCGTGGCAGCTTCCCGCCTCTGGCCTCAGCAGGCTGGGGAAGAGGTTTCTCGTGTCCGCTTCCATTTTGCCTCGTTTCTTCCCATCGCCCCCGGCTGCTCCCCCCGGCGCCGTGCCGAACGATTCCGCGCCGGCCTTGAGCGCTCTGAGTTGGTAGGCTGCCGCCAGGCGCCCCCAGCCCCACTGCCGAGCGATTAGCTCTTCGCCTTTCTCCAGGACTCGACGCCTCCAGCCAGCAGGCTCTGAACAGCCTCCCCTATTGCGCTGGGGAGGAGCGGCCGTGGACCAAGCCCCGTGTGCCGAGCCGGCTGCCAACGGGCTCTCCAGCGGCAGGTGTGGCTGTGGGGGGGAGGGCGGAGCAGGGGCAGAAAGAGGTGGGGTCAGGGTGTGTCTGGGGGGGGCGGAGCAGGGAAAGGAAGAGGCGGGGTCAGGGTGTGGCTGTGGGGGGATGGCGGGGCAGGGCCGGGAGGGGAAGAGGTGGGGTCAGGGTGTGGCTGTGGGGGGGAGGGCGGGGCAGGGGCAGGAAGAGGCGGGGTCAGGGTGTGGCTGTGGGGGGAGGGCGGGGCAGGGGCAGGGGCAGGAAGAGGCGGGGTCAGGGTGTGGCTGTGGGGGGAGGGCGGGGCAGGGGCAGGAAGAGGCGGGGTCAGGGTGTGGCTGTGGAGGGAGGGCGGGGCAGGGGCAGGAAGAGGCGGGGTCAGGGTGTGGCTGTGGGGGAAGGGCGGGGCAGGGGCAGGTAGAGGCGGGGTCAGGGTGTGGCTGTGGGGGGGAGGGCGGGGCAGGGGCAGGAAGAGGCGGGGTCAGGGTGTGGCTGTGGGGGGAGGGCGGGGCAGGGGCAGGAAGAGGCGGGGTCAGGGTGTGGCTGTGGGGGGAGGGCGGGGCAGGTAGAGGCGGGGTCAGGGTGTGGCTGTGGGGGGGAGGGCGGGGCAGGGGCAGGAAGAGGCGGGGTCAGGGTGTGGCTGTGGGGGGGGGCGGGGCAGGTAGAGGCGGGGTCAGGGTGTGGCTGTGGGGGGGAGGGCGGGGCAGGGGCAGGAAGAGGCGGGGTCAGGGTGTGGCTGTGGGGGGGAGGGCGTGGGGGGAGGGGGGCAGGGGCAGGAAGAGGCGGGGTCAGGGTGTGGCTGTGGGGGGAGGGGCGGGACAGGGGCAGGTAGAGGTGGGGTCAGGGTGTGGCTGTGGGGGGGAGGGCGGGGCAGGGGCAGGAAGAGGCGGGGTCAGGGTGTGGCTGTGGGGGGGAGGGCGGGGCAGGGGCAGGAAGAGGCGGGGTCAGGGTGTGGCTGTGGGGGGAGGGCGGGACAGGGGCAGGAAGAGGCGGGGTCAGGGTGTGGCTGTGGGGGGAGGGCGGGGCAGGGGCAGGTAGAGGCGGGGTCAGGGTGTGGCTGTGGGGGAGGGCGGGGCAGGGGCAGGAAGAGGCGGGGTCATGGTGTGGGTGTGGGGGGGGCGGGGCAGGGGCAGGAAGAGGCAAAGTGGACTTGGGGCCATAGGGCAGAGCGTCTCTGCTGCCGCTGCTTGTCCCCGGGGATCAAGGGGCCTTTGCTTTTCTTTGGTGGTTGCGGGGAACTTTTTTGGTTGGCCCCTAGATCCCTCACAGTTGGGGGGTTACCAGGCCCCCCCTTCCCGCAGCTCCCGTTAGCTGGGCCTGGCCAATGGGAGCAGGCCTGCCTGCGGCCGCTCCGGTAAACACGGCGTCCGGTGGCCCGTTGGCAGCGAGCCAGGTCCCGCCTCCGGCCCCTTCCCGCCCACCCCGGCCTAGTCGAAGCTCTCCTCATGCTGGCGCGTGTCGCCCGGCCCCCGGCCCCCAGCCCGGCTCCACACCCTGCGCTGCTCCTCCAAGCGCTGCAGGCCTGGGGGCTCGGGATCGGAAGCAGCACACTTCTAGCTAACGGCCTGCTTCCTACTCGCTAAGGAAACGGGGCTTCCTCCCCGCGGGGGGAGCTGCTTTACGTGCACCAGCTGGAAAATGACATTCTCGGATTGTCCTAGTTTTTGGTCTTTTTTTTTTAATACTGAGCCAGTGGAAAGACTCTTCAGCCCCTCCTCTGGAGGGCTCAGTGGGTATTTATATCCCCGCTAGCACGGTTTCATGGCGCCATCGTATTCCTTTGAGTGGGCGATGGGCGTGCCATACCGAGAGGAACGGGCCCTTGCACAGGGCCAGCCGCCGTGCTGATTTCACAGCAGGTTTGCAGTTTGTTTGTGTGGGTCAGCCCCATCTGGGGGCAGCTCAGTTCCTCTTGTGTGAAAGGGGAAGTAGTTGCTCTAGTTCCTAGTAGAAGCTCGTTGATTTACTTCGTCACACAACCCACAGTTAACCTGGGGAACTCCTTGCCAGAGGATATTGTGAAGACCAGGACTTTAACAGGGTTCAAAAAAGAGCTAGATAAATTAGGTCCATCAATGGCTATTAGCCAGGATGGGCAGGCACCCACCTCTCCGCTGGCTCTTGGGGCAGGGCATTGGTAGTGACCATTAGAGACGAGCCAGGGTCTTGTTGCGACCGCCCCCCCGGGCTCCTGCCGAAAGTCAGCTCCGAGTTTGGTATGAGTCAGGTGGCAGGGCATCCCCCTCCCGCCCCCGCCGCCTGGCACAGAGGAGGAGAGGCAGCCGTGTTCTCTAGGCAGCCAAAGGACGCGCCACACCCACACGCTTTGTTTCCATGGCAGAGTGATCAAGGGGTCAAACTGTCTCAATCCAGTGACTTTCACCATGGCTCTGGGGCTGTATAGCCCTGTGCTGTATGGGGGTGCAGATGCAGCAGGGTGGGGCGGGGTGAGTGCAATGCAGGGGGTTGGGGTGGGGGGGATGCAGCAGGGGTGGGGCGGGGTGGGTGCGACGCAGGGCGGAGGGCTGGGGGGGATGCAGCGGGGGTGGGGCGGGGTGGGTGCGACGCAGGGCGGAGGGCTGGGGGGGATGCAGCGGGGGTGGGGCGGGGTGGGTGCGACGCAGGGCGGAGGGCTGGGGGGGATGCAGCGGGGGTGGGGCGGGGTGGGTGCGACGCAGGGCGGAGGGCTGGGGGCGATGCAGCGGGGGTGGGGCGGGGTGGGTGCAATGCAGGGGGTTGGGGTGGGGGGGATGCAGCGGGGGTGGGGCGGGGTGGGTGCGACGCAGGGCGGAGGGCTGGGGGGGATGCAGCGGGGGTGGAGCGGGGTGGGTGCGACGCAGGGCAGAGGGCTGGGGGGGATGCAGCGGGGGTGGGGCGGGGTGGGTGCGACGCAGGGCGGAGGGCTGGGGGGGATGCAGCGGGGGTGGGGCGGGGTGGGTGCAATGCAGGGGGTTGGGGTGGGGGAGATGCAGCGGGGGTGCGGCGGGGTGGGTGCGACGCAGGGCGGAGGGCTGGGGGGGATGCAGCGGGGGTGGGGCGGGGTGGGTGCGACGCAGGGCGGAGGGCTGGGGGGGGATGCAGCGGGGGTGGGGCGGGGTGGGTGCGACGCAGGGCGGAGGGCTGGGGGGGGATGCAGCGGGGGTGGGGCGGGGTGGGTGCGACGCAAGGCGGAGGGCTGGGGGGGATGCAGCGGGGGTGGGGCGGGGTGGGTGCGACGCAGGGCGGAGGGCTGGGGGGGATGCAGCAGGGGTGGGGCGGGGTGGGTGCGACGCAGGGCGGAGCGCTGGGGGGGATGCAGCGGGGGTGGGGCGGGGTGGGTGCGACGCAGGGCGGAGCGCTGGGGGGGATGCAGCGGGGGTGGGGCGGGGTGGGTGCGACGCAGGGCGGAGGGCTGGGGGGGATGCAGCGGGGGTGGGGCGGGGTGGGTGCGACGCAGGGCGGAGGGCTGGGGGGGATGCAGCGGGGTGGGGCGGGGTGGGTGCAACGCAGGGCGGAGGGCTGGGGGGGATGCAGCGGGGGTGGGGCGGGGTGGGTGCGACGCAGGGCGGAGGGCTGGGGGGGGGGATGCAGTGGGGGTGGGGCGGGGTGGGTGCGACGCAGGGCGGAGGGCTGGGGGGGGATGCAGCGGGGGTGGGGCGGGGTGGGTGCGACGCAGGGCGGAGGGCTGGGGGGGGATGCAGCGGGGGTGGGGCGGGGTGGGTGCGACGCAGGGCGGAGGGCTGGGGGGGATGCAGCGGGGGTGGGGCGGGGTGGGTGCGACGCAGGGCGGAGGGCTGGGGGGGGATGCAGCGGGGGTGGGGCGGGGTGGGTGCTACGCAGGGCGGAGGGCTGGGGGGATGCAGCGGGGGTGGGGCGGGGTGGGTGCGACGCAGGGCGGAGGGCTGGGGGGGATGCAGCGGGGGTGGGGCGGGGTGGGTGCGACGCAGGGCGGAGGGCTGGGGCGGGGTGGGTGCGACGCAGGGCGGAGGGCTGGGGGGGATGCAGCGGGGGTGGGCGGGGTGGGTGCGACGCAGGGCGGAGGGCTGGGGGGGATGCAGCGGGGGTGGGGCGGGGTGGGTGCGACGCAGGGCGGAGGGCTGGGGGGGGATGCAGCGGGGGTGGGGCGGGGTGGGTGCGACGCAGGGCGGAGGGCTGGGGGGGATGCAGCGGGGGTGGGGCGGGGTGGGTGCGACGCAGGGCGGAGGGCTGGGGGGGGATGCAGCGGGGGTGGGGCGGGGTGGGTGCTACGCAGGGCGGAGGGCTGGGGGGATGCAGCGGGGGTGGGGCGGGGTGGGTGCGACGCAGGGCGGAGGGCTGGGGGGGGATGCAGCGGGGGTGGGGCGGGGTGGGTGCGACGCAGGGCGGAGGGCTGGGGCGGGGTGGGTGCGACGCAGGGCGGAGGGCTGGGGGGGATGCAGCGGGGGTGGGCGGGGTGGGTGCGACGCAGGGCGGAGGGCTGGGGGGGGATGCAGCGGGGGTGGGGCGGGGTGGGTGCGACGCAGGGCGGAGGGCTGGGGGGGGATGCAGCGGGGGTGGGGCGGGGTGGGTGCGACGCAGGGCGGAGGGCTGGGGGGGATGCAGCGGGGGTGGGGCGGGGTGGGTGCGACGCAGGGCGGAGGGCTGGGGGGGATGCAGCGGGGGTGGGGGTCCGGAGGCAGTGGGATGCTGACCAGGTGCAGTGGACGGGCGGGGCTCGTGGCCCGGTGCACATGCCAATCACCCCCCCCCCCCACATTCTCTTCCCTGCTTTGGCCTCCTCCCCGCGCTGCTGAGCCGGGCTCCGCTCTGTGGGCTGGGCGGGGCCCCGGGGGTGAGAGGAGCCCTGCAGGGTTTGCTGACCCCAGGGGTCTCTGTGTTGGGGGGGGCAGACGTGAGCCCCACCCAGGCCCGCCGGAGACATTTGCTCTGCAAACCCAGCAGGACGGGACACAGGCCCTTGCCCCCCCGCACCTCAACTCATTCTCCCTCCCCTCTGCATCGGAGGCTGCAAGCCTGGACGTGTGTGTGGGTCTGGGGGGGTCACCACCCTCCCTTAGCCTTGGGAGGGGCCACACGGCGGCTTGGGGGCGTGTGCCAGGCTCCCCCGGCCCGGAGGGGGAGGGGACGAGAGGGAAAGGGGTGACTTGGCTGCGCTTTTCTCCCCCTCCTCTCCCCTCGCCTGGCTCCCTAGCTCCTCCTGGCCCCCGGCTCCAGCGCGGGCAGGAAGGGGTTACGCCCTAAGGCTGCCCTGGGCACCAGGGAACCTGCCTGCCTGGCCAGAGAGGGTGCGGCAGGGCAGGGGCTCAGGGCTGTCCTTAGGCACACGCAGCCTGAGTGAAGGCACCACTAAATTTGGGGCGTCACTATGCGCCCGATCAGGAGGTGCCCTGTGCTGCGGCTGCTCCGTGCCGGTTAGGGCAGCCCCAAGCCCGCAGCCCCTTTTCCGCCTCTTGGCCCTGTGGCTGAATCCCCGAACCCTGCTCTGCCTCCCAGCCCCAGTGGCCCAATCCACGCCCCCCCCCAGCCTCTGACCCCCTGCTCTGCCTGCCGGGCCCACTGGCCCAAATCCCCTGGCCCCCGGCTACACCAACCAGCACCTGACGCCCCGATCCCCCACCCCTGGCTCACAGCTGTGGTGGCTTCACTGCTCCCCTTTCTGCCTGTTCCCCCCTCTCCTTGCCCTGACAGCTCCCCCCCCCGCAGAGCTTCTGCGCCCCTCCCTGGTGGGGGATGGGGATGCCAGTGGCAGGGCCGTCGGCCGGGTGCAGGTGAGGCGGGGTTACTGTCAATGGTCCCGCCAACTTTTCCTCCCACATGTGGAATACATTTTGTTCCATGCACCAAGGCATGTGCAGATGTGCACCACCCATAGACACACGTGCTGGCAGCTCTGGACTGGTCAGCATCTGTATCTCCTGGGCGGGATACAGAGGAGCAGCAGGGCCGGGGGGGAGAACAGGCAAAGCAAGGAGAGGACAGCAGGAGGGGCGCACATAAAGGGGCCACGGGCAGGCCACAGAGGCAACGTGTAACTGGCCGCCAGGCAGAGGGGGCTGCACTGAAGGACCAGCAGGGATGGCTCACCCCGCACAGTGCAGCTTCGTCCTGCCACAAGCCTTGCACCCCCACCCCTTGTCGGCCACTGCCCCTGGTGGGCAGGTGGCTGGCGAGCAGGGATCTGGCCACCAGCAGGACCTGCCAGTCACGACAGCGCGAGACGGAAAACACAGAGCAATTTGCCGCTTTTAAAGAAAAGAAACCGGCAGGAGGCCTTAAATACAGGACTGTCCCTTTAAAACGGGATCACCCTACATCAGTATGGCCTGCTGCAGGAGCAGTGCAGGGGCATCATTAGGTGCAGAGCAGCCTGCTGCAGGAGCAGTGCAGGGGCATGATGCAGTGCAGGGCAACTTGCTGCAGGAGCAAGGCAGGGGCATGATGCAGGGCAGGGCAGCCTGCTGCAGGAGCAAGGCAGGGGCATGATGCAGGGCAGGGCAGCCTGCTGCAGGAGCAAGGCAGGGGCATGATGCAGTGCAGGGCAGCCTGCTGCAGGAGCAAGGCAGGGGCATGATGCAGTGCAGGGCAGCCTGCTGCAGGAGCAGTGGAGGGGCATGATGCAGGGCAGGGCAGCCTGCTGCAGGAGCAGTGCAGGGGCATGATGCAGTGCAGGGCAACTTGCTGCAGTAGCAGTGCAGGGGCATGATGCAGGGCAGGGCAGTGCAGGGCAGGGCAGCCTGCTGCAGGAGCAGTGCAGGGGCATGACGCAGTGCAGGGCAGCCTGCTGCAGGAGCAGTGCAGGGCCATGATGCAGGGCAGGGCAGCCTGCTGCAGGAGCAGTGGAGGGCCATGATGCAATGCAGGGCAGCCTGCTGCAGGAGCAGTGGAGGGCCATGACGCAGTGCAGGGCAGCCTGCTGCAGGAGCAATGCAGGGCCATGATGCAGTGCAGGGCAGCCTGCTGCAGGAGCAATGCAGGGCCATGATGCAGTGCAGGGCAGCCTGCTGCAGGAGCAGTGCAGGGGCATGATGCAGTGCAGGGCAGCCTGCTGCAGGAGCAATGCAGGGCCATGATGCAGGGCAGGGCAGCCTGCTGCAGGAGCAATGCAGGGCCATGATGCAGTGCAGGGCAGCCTGCTGCAGGAGCAGTGCAGGGCCATGATGCAGTGCAGGGCAGCCTGCTGCAGGAGCAATGCAGGGGCATGACGCAGTGCAGGGCAGCCTGCTGCAGGAGCAATGCAGGGGCATGATGCAGTGCAGGGCAGCCTGCTGCAGGAGCAATGCAGGGCCATGATGCAGTGCAGGGCAGCCTGCTGCAGGAGCAATGCAGGGGCATGATGCAGTGCAGGGCAGCCTGCTGCAGGAGCAATGCAGGGCCATGATGCAGTGCAGGGCAGCCTGCTGCAGGAGCAGTGCAGGGGCATGATGCAGTGCAGGGCAGCCTGCTGCAGGAGCAATGCAGGGCCATGATGCAGGGCAGGGCAGCCTGCTGCAGTACAAAAGAGCTTTCACTTTGCTGTGTTTTGACGGGGAGACGACGGCAGCGCTCCTGGCCCAGGATCCCGCGCAGACAAACAGCTTCTGGCCTGTCAGTTTCTCTTCAATGTGACACTTGCCAGGCGGCTCCTGGCTCTGATCGGCGGCAGAGGGAGCGCTGCTCCCAAGGCGAGGGGCTCAGCAATGCTTGGCCCAGCTGGAGCCTGGGCAGGGACTGAGCCGGAGGCCAAGGGGGGTGCAGCTGCAGGCCTGGGCAAATGTGCAAAGGCGTCCACAGCTGGGGGGCGGGTGGGGGGGGAGGAGCCTGCCCATTTCCCGGGGGCGGGGGCGCGAACGTGGGGCCCGAGATGAGCCTTAAGGGTGCAGTTCGCCGCGCCAGCACGGTGCGTTCGTCATGCTATTACCCGGCCCCGTGGCTTGGGTACAGCTCGACCCGCAGAATCACCTCGCAGCCGGTAGCAGCTTATGAACCCCCCAAGACGGGTCACAAAGTCTCCAGGGCGCCACACGAGCCCAGCGCGGGCCTGCCGCCACCTTGTGGCCACCCGAGGGGAAGAACTCCTGCCAGCCTCGGAAACGGAGCCCGTGAGGTTCTGGGTTTCTTTGGGGCCGGATTGAAATCGACCTGCTTCGACTGGAATCGCCCCGGGGCAGGGACCATCCTGGGCTGTGTTCGTACAGTGCCTAGCGCAGCGCGGTCCTGGCCACGCCGGGGGCGTCTCGATGCCACCGCAGTGCGGAGCCTGTTAATCGTCACGCACTGGGATCTGCAGTGACATGCAGCAGCTGAGTGACGGGCCATGAGCCTGGTGGGTCAGACACTGGGGCACGGAGCCCAGGAGAGGCAGGGCCCAGCTGCCATGTCCGCAGAGCGGGGGCAGAGGCAGAACAAGCGTCGATCCTGCTGTGCAGAGACGTGCGCTTGGCGGGAACCAGACCCCTCCACACCTCTCAGGGCCCGGCCCCGAATGGCTCCGCTGGGGATGCAGGCCAGGCGCAGGCGTGTCTGGCTACTGCGCATGGGGCCAGGGTACATCTACAGCTGGGGGGGCTGGGCAGCCGGACTCAGTTTCCAAGCTTTGACCCACCCCTCTTGCAGGGCTGGAGGATCTGGCCCCTGAGCACCTCCTGCCCTGATTCAGGCTGATTCAGACCCTGAGTGATGGATGGTGTAGACAGCCCCCCCGTACATCAGCTTGAGAGGGGACACAGGCCCTGGGGCAGCGGAACGCCGCCTGAGAGCTAGTGCCAGAGAGGCCCAGCCTTGGTTCCCATGGGTGAGCCGGCGCGCCGCTTTCGCCCCCTGGTGCGGGTGGGGTTGCCAGCTGGTTTCACCAAAAATACCGAACACCCTCCCCCAAAAAATAGCCATCAGAGAAACAATTCTGTTGAGCAAAAAAAACCAAAAAAAAGACGCCCCTCCCACCCCCCAAGAGTTATTAAGCAAAATAAATAAAAATTAAAAAAACTCAGCGTGGCCCCTTTAAGAAGAGCTTTTGAGGCTTTTTGGCCTTAACAGGCTGCTGGCGGCCGTCTGCCATCTTGCCTCCCTGCGCCGGGCCGGACAGCTCCCCTGCGGAACCCGGTGAGCACCCGGGATTTTCGCCTCCTGGCCAGGAAAAAGGCAGAGGCTACGTCTACACTGGCCCCTTCTCCGGAAGAGGCATGCTGATTTCTCACTTTGGAATAGGGAAATCCACGGGGGATTTAAATAAACATGTCCTCCTGAAGGTAGGAATAAGAGATCCTCCGGAAAAGGGCTTTATTCCGGAGGATCGCGCCAGTCTAGACGCTTTTTTCCGGCTTTTCCCCAAGCTGGGAAAAAAGCGGCGGACATATTTATTTAAATCCCGCGGGGGATATTTAAATCCCCCACGGATTTCCCTATTCCAAAGTGAGAAATTAGCATGCCTCTTCTGGAGAAGGGGCCAGTCTAGACGTAGCCAGAAAGTACTGGCCATTTTAGGACATTTTAGGTGTCCAGTATTTTCTGAATGTTTTTACCGGACAGGAGGGGAAAATACCGAATTGGCCGGGTCAATACCGGACACCTGGCAACCCTGGGGCAGGGGCCTCTTTCCCAGAAATGGGCTAAAACCCAAGGCTGCCCCCCATGGCTTCTCCTCAGTCCTTGGCCAGGCCCCTTCAAAGCTCAGCCGCGGGGCAGAGAATAAAACGACGCAGGACGGAGGCGTCAGCTTCTCTGGCACATTTCACATGTGTGTTACATAGAGAACAGGGCATGTTCCCCAGGGACAAGCCCTTCCATAGGGACCAGCCGGGGCGCAGCAGAGCCCTCTGGGAGCGGGGGAGCAGGCCAAGGGGCTGTGGGCAGCTCGGTGGCGGAGAGGAAAAGTCTGCGGGTGGCTCCCAGCGGCTGGCAGGCCCAGGCAGCAAAGTCGGCATTTCCCGCGGTGGAGGAACAGGAGCCTTTCTGCTTGCCAGGAAAAGGGGCAAAAGGAAGAACCGTGTGGAGCTCAAAGGGTGGACGGGCAGAGCGGGGTAGGAGCCAAGTGCCAGTTTGGGGCTGCTTGGCTCGGGGGGGGGGGCTCATTAGCCCTTTGCGGAGAGGGGTTCCTGCCGTGGGTTTGGGCACAGACCCCTAGTTTTTTGTGGCCTGAGACATGGGCCTGAGACATGGGCGTGTTGGGGTGGACCCCTTGCTGCCTGTTGGTAGGTCCTGGTGGGTGCGGTGGGATGAGGTGATTGGTCGTGGGGCTCTGGGCCATGTAGCTGCATAACACCCCCCACCTCTTCATGTCTTCTCCCAACCAGCACAGGCCCCTTCCCCAGCTCCGGCCCCATCTGGCCCCGAATTCCCTCCCTGCCCCAGGCCTCTGGCTTCTCTTCCCAGGCCAGGCCATGGAGCCTCACAAAGGAGCCATGCCTGCCTCTCTCTCGCTGGGCCCCTGCAGGCAGTGGCTGTGTCGGGGGGAGGTGGCTACATGGGGGGGGCGGCTCGTGGGGGTAACAGTCGGCCCTCCCCTGACCGCGCGTCGGGGCCAGGTTGGAACGCAAGGTGCCCAGGACCCGTTTCTAACACGAGGGGGCAGCATGCACGCCCCATGCGAGCCCTGGTCCTGGTGACGCTGCACTGAGCCAGGGCGGGGGGGGGGGCAGGATCAGCCTCCCCCATATTGCCGGCCCCTCGCCACATGGACTGAGGCCCGCCCTGAGCAGAGGCCTGGGCTTGCCTGCGCCGCCGCGGGGGCTGTGCGGCGAGTCCGTCGGGACTGTGACGGTGGAGCCAGTCTCCGGGGGCTGCAGGCACCGGGGGTGGGGGTGGGGGGAGGACAAGGGCCCCGAAAGCAGCTGCCAGTGCCCCCTCCTGCCCCCTCTTCCAGGCCCATGTGCGGCCTGCCCTGCCCTGCTGACTGCGGCGCTGGGCGCTCTCCGGGCCGGTTCTCCTTCCCCACCGCCCGCCCACGAGGGAGCCCGGGAGGGGACGGGGGGCGGGGACGCATCCTGTGAGCGAGCGCTGCCGGACTGCGGGAAGGGCTCTGCCGCCCGGGGCTGGACGAATCCTGGAACCCCAGGGCGGGCAGAGACCTCAGGAGCCCCCTGCCCAAAGCAGGACCAGCCCCAGCTCCATCATCCCCCCCGCGCCCCAGGGAACCCATCCCAGCGCCTCCCCACCCTCCTACGGCCAACCTACCCTCCCCCCACTTGTGCCAACCTACCCTCCCCCCACTTGTGCCAACCTACCCTCCCCCCACTTGTGCCCATTGCTTGGCTCGTCTGAACCTGCATGGGCCAGCGCTCCAGAGCAGGGACCCGCGTGCCCATGGGGCGCAGGCGATGGACGAGCCGGTCTGGTCCATCGCTGTCCCGGGGCCTCCTGACCCAGCCAGGCGGTTGGTTATGTGGCTCCAGCTCGGTCACTTTTGGATTCCGGAACAGCCTCCACCTGGGCCGATCCCTCCTGCCCATCACTTCCCTGTCGGCCAGGAGGGGCTTTGGCCCGTGGCCTTTAGAATTAACCTGCTAACCCCCATGGGCCTAAGACACAGAGCGTCTGGGCTGGGTCCCCGCGCCCTTGGGCACAGCGAGGCCCTGCTGCCCGCCCTGTCTTGCTGAAGGGGCACTGGCCCTTAGCCAACTCGCCTGGACAGGAGGGGCTGGGCCAGACAGGAGGGCCACCTTCCCAGCCCTTGCAGCGCGGGTAGCTGCTGCCGTGGGTGGCACACACCAGCCCCCAGGGCAAAGAGTGGGGGAAACCACCTGTGTTCCCTGGAAGCTGGGAGCTTGTGCGGCCGCTCAGGGGCGATTCAGAGGCCACCTGGCTGATTAGCACAGTGCCCACAGCTTGGTTTTGTGTTTCAGCTGGTGGTGCACATTTGCATAGGCCTTGGTGCACATGCAAAAATTTATTCCACACATGGGTGGAAAAAATCTGCCCCTGGATGGAAAAGACTAGCAGGAATGTTGGGAGCCACAAAGGGGCTTTAGAGAAAGGGGCCCTCTCTGCAGAGGTGAAAACCAGTGAAAATAAAGGTCCCTTTCCGCAGCATCAGAGGGCTGTTTGAATCCGCTGGGCGCCGAGAAACCAACCTCCCTCGCGTGGACCTTTGCAGAGCCAGCCCGTGCCGGCGACAGGGGCAGCCGGGGGAGGAGATGGCAGGGGAGTCGCCGGAGGGCAGGGGAGAGGTGCCGGCGTGTGCACAGGGGCTGGGATCTGTATGCAGTGCCTGGGTGGTAATTTGCACGTATATTTCTGCCTGCAATTTACCGTGGGCTTTGTTAACACCTCCTCCAGCAGCCATCCACTCGGGGGCTGAACACAGCAACCCCGCTCCTTGGGCCGGCACCGGGGGGCAGGCGCGTCGCCCCATTTTGCAGCCCAGGGAAGCGAGTGCGGAGAGCTGGCACAGTCACCAAGGGATCTGCTGTGGTGGATTAGCCTCCGGGTCAGTGCCCCGGCCAATGGGCGGGTGGCGGTTTGGAAAAATGGGAGCTCCAGGCCTGACTCCATTTCCCGGCAGGTGTGGGGCTGCCGTCAGAGGGGTGGGATGTGCTGTGGGGATAATCCTGCCAGTCACGGAGACCCCGAGACTTCCAGGGAGACACAAAACCCCGGAACAGAGACACATGCCCCCTGATGCTGCATGTCTGGGGGCCTTAAGATTCGCACGGGTGAAACTTTTCATCTGAAACTGTGTGTTACATAGTGACTTCCCCTCTCCCCTCGCTGCAGATTTGGCAGCACCAAAGTGCAGGGGGATTGTGTTGGGGAAAAAATTCAGAGGCAGGCAAAGAGGTTCCGCTTTTCAGGGCAAGGTGCCTTGTTGTTTTAAAACGGATGTAGCATTTATTACAAAGAAAACTTTTTTTAAAAAAAACCAACCACCCCAAACCTTTCACAGTCCAAGTGAAAGGCTTTGCTATGCCCCAAACCAATGTGCTGACTTTTCGTTTTGGTATTTTTTTAAAATTGCTTTTAGTTTGATGTGAAATCAACCCCCCCTCGCCGTTATTCTGAATTGTTAGTTGAACAATAAGAAATCCAGGATTTGTGCAGCTCTGCTTAAGACAGCAGTGGCGCTAGAACACACTGCGTCTGCTGCAAAACTCCCTGCCACTCCAGCTAAATGCAACTCTCCAGCAGTATGGGGCTTATGACACGCAGTAGAGCAGTTCTGATTCTCTCCAGCAGAGGACAGTGCTGTGCATGCAAGCACTAACTAATGGGCATGTTATATTAGAACGCCTTCATCTTGGGCCTTCCCTCCATGGAGCACAAAGCGCTTTGCAAACAGGAACGCACAAATGAAGGCTCGCCCCGCAGCCCGGCAGGGGTTCTCCGAAGGACCTTCGCTCCCAGGGAGCCCATTTAGCATGAATGAGACGGAATTATTACATACAAGTAAAATGCGGCACGGGCAGGGGAAATAGCCTGTCGCGGGGTCAGACAGCAGCGGTAGGAGGCCAACCCTGTTCTAACCACTAGACCACACTCCCTCCCAAAGGCCTTTCCATTCCCAGCCAAATGGGCTGGAAGAGCTGGCGGCACGGTAAAGGAATGAGAACCCGCTGAACATGGCCTTCAGAGGGGCAGGGTGGGACTGTCCCGCCTCTCCGCCGCCGTGGCCTGGGGGCTGTCGATGGACCGCTGTTCAACACCCACCCATCTGGGGCAGCCCCCACATCTGGCTCACAGCCACCCACTTGCCTCCTGCCCCCCCCACTGGGATCCTTTAAAAGAAAGAAAAATCCCCCGCCAGATGGACGCGTGTTGCCTGGCACGACGGGTGGTGTCACGGCGGCGCCCCCCCGCCGCGGCTGCCCTGGCGAGCTGGAAAGGCTGCGGCACAAGCATCTCGCGGGGGGGGCCTGCCGAGCCTCGTCTGGGCACGGCGGGGCACGTGGGCCGGCCCTCGGCTCCCTGGGTGGCAGCGGGTGGGCGGGTTAATCGAGGAGGCCGGAGCCCCCGTGGCCTTCGCTGGGCTTAACAGCTCGGCCCGCCGGCGCTGGGGTCGCGCCTGCCTTTCCTAGGCGCTCGGGTAACCAACGGTTCATTTCCCAACCTCGCCACGGCCGGCGGGCACGTCTGGGCTGCTCTTCCCAAAGGCCTCGCCAGCCGAAGGAACGGGGGGGCCGGGCTGACCCCTCCTGTGCAGGGCTCCGGCGCTGTGCCGGGGGCTGGCTCATTCCCAGGGGCAGGTCTCTGTGCGCGAGGGGCTGTCTCTACATCGGGGCTCCCTCCACCAGCCCGGCTGCCCACGCGGGCGAGCCCACGCACACGCCTCATCTGCACACGCTGCCACCGTGCCCAGAGACACACACGGGGGGGGGGGAGGACAGCTGGCCGGACACAACCCCCCCCTTTGCCCCAAGGGGGTGACGTGGCCTCTTCACCCCCCCCCCCCCATCGGGGCATGGCCCTTCCATTCCCACCGGGGGGCCACGGCAGGTTCTCATCCCTTCCCGCTGCGAGACTGGAAAGGGGGATTCTGCCTGACTTCTCCCCCAGAGGAGCCCGCTTCGGGGCTGACCCACGGAAACAAGCAGGGGGTGCTCAGTGCCTCCAGTCTCAGACGTTGGACGGGGGGGGGGGGGCTGGAGGGTGGCAGGCGGGGCCTTGGGGGAGGGGGAGGAGCAGGGGGCAGGAAGAGACAGGGTGAGGGGGGCCTACAGAGAGGGGGTGGAAAAAGGGGGGGTGAGGGCAGGGCCTTGGGGAAGAGGTGGAGTGGGGGCAGGGCCTCGGGGGGGGGTGGAGTGGGGCGGAGCCTCGGGTGGAGTGGGGCGGGGCCTCGGGTGGAGTGGGGGCGGAGCCTCAGGCCTATATCTTGCCCTGTGGAGCAGCCTCTGCCCGCGGAGAAGCGGCGGCCGAGGTGACCGAGTCCCGCACGGTGCAGCCCCGGGCTCCTGCCTCGCCCGCCAACGCCCCGTCCCAGAAGGGGGAGGGGCAGAGCCGGCGGCCGCGGGACGTGCCTGGGCTGCGGGTCGCTGGGTCCTGTGGCCAGAGGATGGGTCGGGGCAACTGTCCTGGGCTCTCGCTTTGGGGGGTCCAGCATTTCAGGGGGACACTGCAGCGGCCTTGGGGATGGGCTGGGGGCCGGCACGCACTGGCGATGGCGGGGAGCGGAAAGCCCAGCCCCAGCCCGCCGGCTTGGGGAAGGGAGCTTGGGAGAGTGGGGGTGAGGAGGGGCGGGGAGGGGGCAGAGCAGGGCGGGGAGGGGGCAGAGCAGGGCAGGGAAGGGGCAGAGCAGGGCGGGAAGAGGCAGGGAGGGGGCAGAGCAGGGCGGGAAGAGGCAGGGAGGGGGCAGGGCGGGGTGGGAAGAGGCGGGGAGGGGGCAGAGCGGGGCGGGAAGAGGCAGGGAGGGGGCAGAGCGGGGGTGGGGTGCGCTTTGGTGAGCCACGCTCCATGCCACGGGGCGGCACTACCTCCGGCACAGAGCCCGGCGTCCGGGGGCCTGTCCGGCTGGGTTATTATTGCTTGTGCAGAGGCTCACGCCCCGGGCGGGGGCTCTGCCATCTTCAGAGGCTGCCCCTCCGCTGCGTGTTCGAAGGGACCCGTCCCCGGCGGCGCCCCAGCCCTGCGTTCGCCCGGCCGCAGCACCTGCCAGGCCACGGGGGCCGGAGCCCTGCGTCGCACGGGAAGACTTCACTTCTGTTGGAAACTCCTTAAAAAGCCCCAAGAAAGGAACAAGGAGGCGCAGGCAGCCGGGGGTCCCGTGGAAGAGGGGCGGGCTCTCCGGCCCCCGCGGTTTGCTCGCGCTGAGAAATGCATAGTGGGTACAAAGGACGGTTAGCTCCCTTGCGAGGCCCTGCCCCACCAGGCCTCTCCGCCCCCCGGGCCGGGCGTGGGGCGCTCGCAGGAGGTGGGGTGTGCTCAGAAACCGACTAAGCCACTGGAAGCACCTGGGGCCGCTCCCCGGGCAGGCCGGGGAAGAGAACCATCCGCTCCTCCCTGGCGCCACCAAGCCCTGGCGGCCCCGGGCAGGGCCCTCTGCGAGTTTCACCGCCTCATCCTCGCGGCGCGACGCCGCCCACGGAGGCAAAGAGCAAAGCGAGGAGGCTGCCAGCCCCGTGCCCTGCCCCGGGAGGGCCCCGTACGGAGCCAGGCAGCAGACCGGCCAGCCCCCGCCTCCCGGGCGACGCTCAGATCATCTTCATGTTGAACTTGCGGGCGCTGCCCTGCCCGGCGGCGGTGGCGGGGCCGTCCACTTTGCGGAAGGAGTATTCCACGGTGAAGTTGTTTTTGTGCTGCCCCCGCCCCCGGCTCCACACGAAGAGGAGCAGGAAGCAGAAGAGCACGACCCCCAGGAAGGTGATGCAGCCCATGGCCGTGGAGACCAGGATGGTCTTGAGGTCCAGCGTGAACTTTAAGAAGACCTGCGTGTTGTTGGGGAAGGTGTCGTTGAACTCGCCCAGGTACGAGGTCCGGTTTGCATAGCGGGAGCCGTCCGCGGGGTGCCCCTGGACCGTCAGGGTGGCAAAGTAGGTGTCGTTTCCTCCGGCGTTGCTGGCGATGCAGATGTAGGTGCCGCTGTCTTGGACCTGGGCGAAGCGGATTTCTAGCGTGCCCCCGGGCAGGACGGTGGCTCGCCCGGCGCTCTTGGAGGTGATCATCCGGTGCTGAGGGGAGACCCAGACGATGGTGGGGACGGGCTCTCCGTCCGCGCGGCACAGGAAGGAGACGGCCTGCCCCTCGCGGGCCGTGACGTGCTGCAGCTTGCGGTCCCTGATTTGGGGCTTTTGGCAGGTGAAGTACTCGAAGAGGACGGAGTCGGGGAAGTCCCGCAGGGCGTCGCCCTGGATCTCGGCGGGCGAGGAGCACATGGGCTGCTGCCCATCGAAGTTGAGCGTCTTGCGGCGCTGGAGGATCCAGAGGAGGCGGCAGTCGCAGGCCAGCGGGTTCCGGTCCACGCGCAGCGTCTCCAGCGTGTTGACCGAGTGGAAGGTGCTCTCCTCCAGGGTGGAGAGGAAATTGTTGGAGAGGTTGAGGAGGCGGATTTGCCTCAAGCCTGCGAACGCTTGAGGCTCCACGGAGGCCAAGAGGGCGCCCACCATGTGGAGCTCTCGCAGCCGGATGAGGTCCTTGAAGGAGCCCCTGGGCACAGAGCTAATGGGGTTGTAGGAGAGGTTCAGGTACATGAGGTACACCAGGCTCCTCAAGGCGGCCGCGGGCACGGCCGTGATGTTGGTGTAGGTGATGGAGAGCGACGTGAGGTTCAGGCCCTGGAAGCCGGTGGGCGAGATGTCCTCCAGCAGCGGCCAGTTGTCGATCTCGAGCCGCAGGAGGCTGGAGAGTCTCTTGAAGTTCTGATCTTCCACCGCCGAGATGCTGAGGTGTCGGAGCCGCAGGGCCTCCAGGTTGTGGAGGTAGGAGAGCGACTCGGCCGAGATGGCCGTCAGGTTGCATTTCTCTATGGCCAGCAGCTCGAGGCCGAGGAGGCCGGAGAAGGCCCTTTGGGAGATGAAGACCAAGTCGTTGTCCCCCACCTCCAGGGTCTTCAGGTTGCGCAGGTCCTGGAACATGTAGTCCAGCAGGATGACGAGTTTGTTCTCGCTGATGTCCAGGAGGGTGAGGTTGCTCAGCTTGGTGAAGACGCCCGGAGGGATGAGCCGGAGCTGGTTGCCTCGGAGCCGCAAGATCTGCAGGTGGAAGAGGTTGCTGAAGGCGCCCGGCTCCACGCTGGTGATGATGTTCTCGCTCAGATCCAGTTCCTCCAGCAGCGGGAAAGGGGACAGGTCCCCCGGGTTGAGGCAGCGGATCCGGTTCTTGCTGAGCTCCAGGAGCTTGGTCTCCGTGGGGATTCCCTCGGGAATGGAGGTGAGGCGCTTGCGGTGACACACCACGGACTTGAGCTGAGGGGCGCACTCGCAGCGGGCCGGGCAGGCCGCCACCCGGGCGGCGCTCAGAAGAATCCAGTGGAGGGCCAGCACCGGGAGCCACCATGTCATCGTGTCGCGCATGGTCCTACGGCCGCACCACCCTTCTCCCATGCGCCTGGAAGAGAGACAGAAGCAGCCTGTTACTCGCACGCGCCCAAGGGGTCCCGCCAAGCGCCCGGCTCAGCCGACTGACCCTGCGCACGCTGCCCCAGCACATCTCACGCTCCCCTCACACTACCAAGAGGCTGGGCGGGAAAATAACCCAACTTCACAGCCCTACCCCCCCCCCCCCCGTGAAATCTCAGAACTGTTTTGAAGAGGGGGAAACTGAGGCATGAGGCCGGGCCATGATTTTGCAAAAGGTCACCCAGAATTAGAACTCAGGGCCACCTGTCCCCACCCGGTCTGCATTCCTTCTTAGTGCAGACCTTGGGGAGCTCTGACTCCGGGGTCACAGGCGCTGACCCCCTTCTTTTCCGGTGGGCGCGCCACCCTGGCCCCGCCCCCTCCTCTGAGCATGCTCCGCCCTCGCCCTGGTCTGCTCTCTCCCTGGATTGAGCCCTGCCCCTACTCCGCCTCTTCCTGTCTCCTGCCTAATCGCCCATCGGCAGGCGGCTGGAGGGCGCTGACCACTCACTGTTTGGGGCACCCACATGGTCGGCGCCTCTGCCCAGGGCGTACGTCAGGGTCACGGGTCAGGTCAGAGATCTCCGGAGGCACCGAGGCAGGGCCAACCCCAACTCAGTCATCCCAGCCAGGGCTGTGTCAAGCCGGGATTTAAAGCCCCTAGGGATGGAGATGCCCCTCTTCCCCCACCCAGGGAGCCCATCCCAGTGCTCCCCCCCTCCTCGGGAAATAGACATCTCGCAAGACACGTACGGGGGCTCTTCCAGTCCGTGGCACGGTGCGGATCAGAGGTGTCCTTGTCAGAGCTTGGCTTAGGAAGGCTGCAGATTGGACAATGCTGTCTCTGTAGATTATAGATTAATACCGGCCGCTGAGCTCTATGCACAGGCCTTAGCCTCCTCCGGCGGATGAAACGCTGGCCTCGTTTGGGAGGGATTCGAATTTTTCTGTCAACTTAATTTTTTGCTGTGCTCCCCTACGCCCTCCCGGCCTCTCTCCCGGCCACGGCAATCAACCCTTTGCCTGTCTCCACCAGCTTCCCTCTGCCAGCCTCACAACGCTACACAGCCTCGGATTTGCCTTCGCCCCATTTCGCCGCCCAGGAAGCGAGTGCAGAGAGCTGGCAGACTCGCCCATGGATCCGCTGTGGCGGATTAGCCCCTGGGCCAGTGCCCCGGCCAATGGGGGGAGGTTGGAAAAACCGGAGCCCCAGGCCTGACTCCATTTTGCAGCAGGAGGGAGGAGTCTGCGGGGGGGCTGCCGTCAGACAGGATGGGATGGGACCCGCCACTTGCTCTGGCCCAGGGCCCACAACCCATCCTCTTCCTCTTCCTCTGTGGCCAAGGGAGACTCGCTCAGCCGTCTGCCCACTAGGCCAGGCCCGGGCCGGATCCAGCCGGGGGCCAGATTCGAGCCCTCGGCCTGCCCTGCCGGGACCCCCAGGCTGGCTCCCTCCCTGCAGCAGCCCAGACCACTCAAAGCAGCTGGCTGCTCCATGTGCCTCTCGGTGCCACGCGCCTGGGGGCGGGAGACTTTGCCACCCCCGGGCACAGTCACTGCAGCTCCCATTGGCTGGAAATGGGAAACCAGCCAATGGGAGCTGCGCTGACCGTGCTGGGGGTGCAGCAGCACATGAATTTCCCCCCCCCACACACACACAGGGTGCAGAGAGGCACATGCAACAGCCAGATGCTTGGAGCGGCCTGGGGCTGTGGCTGGCAGGGAGCCTCCTGGCCAGAGCCTGCAACTGGCACCCACCCCCTACCCCCAACTCCCTGCCCCAGGGCACCACCCAGAGCCTATGCACAAACCCAGCCTGGTAACAACTCCCTCTCAGACCCTGCCCCCCCCAAAGCCCCTCCCCCAGGCCAGAATCCTCTCCTGCACCCAGACCCCCTCCTGGACCCTGCACCCCAATCCCGTGCCCCAGATCACATCCCTTCTGCACCCGACCTCCCTCCCAGACCCACAGCCCCTCCATAGAGAAGTCTGGCCCTTGACCCCTTACCAACATCTTGGAGAGCCCCCCCTCAACAAACGTTATCGCCCACCCCGTTCTAGCATCACGCCCAGGGCTCCTCTCATTGCTGCCACCCTGCGCGGAACGAATTCTTTTCCGTGCACTCACGTGGAGGTGCATCGGGGAGCCCACGCGGGTGCTCCGCCCCCCCCCAGTCTCCCATGCCGGGTGTGTGCGAGGGGAACGAGGGGAGGGTCTTTCTCCATCTCGGTCGGGGCCGCCTCGGGGTTTTTGGTTTTTTACGTCTCGTGTGTGCGGCCCGACTGCTCTGTCTGTGGGTCAGCGGCCCTGGGCCCGGCCCCGGCCTGCGTCTGGGCAGGGGCTGCGGATCGAGGCCTGTGCGAAAGATACGGATGAAGCTCTGTGCCCAGGGTGCACACCCGCCTCGGTGGGGCATCCCTGCCGCAGCCCCGCGAGTGAAGGGGCAGCCCCACAGCTGGGCAGACCCCCACCCGCCCGCTGCGATCGGTGCAACACGCTCCGCTATGTCCCTGGGGGGAGGGGCAGCGTCACGGGCCAGCCCCTGGCGGGCGCCGTGTCACAGTGAGGAGCCCCTTTGGCAACAGGGACTTAGGCCCCACATTCCCAAGGGACTTAGGCACCTAACGCCGCAGCGATGCACCTCGAGCCCGTGTTGCACCCACCGCGCCTGAGGCCCTGAACGGACCCTCGAGGGGCCTAAATCCCAGAATTGCCCCCCTCGGGCTCCAGAAAAGCCCAGCTCCGTGTCGCTGATCCTGGGAGGTGCAGAAACCCTCCGCGCCCCCCGAGCGACTCAGCACGAGCCCCACGGCCCCTCCCCCAGTGCCTGGGGGTCTAGGCCAATGGGACTTGTCCAGCCCAGCCCCCCCTGTCGCTTTGCGCTCTCCGCTACGTGTCAATGTCTGCCCCGCGGCCCAGAGCCACCTGGGCTTTAGGGCCCTCGGTCCAGTGACCCCCGGGGCTGCGGAGGCCACGGTAGCGAACGAGCTGAGCCCTGCGCTTTGACGAGGCTCCCCCGTCTCACCGCCACAGCCCCTGGTGCCAGACCAGCAGAGAGCTCGAGGCAAGCATGGGCTCGGGGGGCGGGGGGAGGGCCGGCTCTTCCCCACTAGAATTGGGTGTTCTGGGCTTGGCGGGAAGCACCCCATCCCGGTGGTGCTGATCCACAGAGACCCTGCTTCTCCCCGGCTGTCGATCCGACACCCTGCCCCCGGGGTTCCCTGGAAGCCGGGTGAGAGTCCAATGCTGCCCGGTGGATGAGCAGAGGCTTGTGGTGCACATTTAACATGCCTGAGTGCACGTAACATTTTATTCCGCACATGGATGGAAAAGATGAGCGGGGCGCTGCCCTTCCCTGGCACTGAGGCGCTGTTTGGAAGGCAGGGGACTCTCGCTGCATTTCGGGAGAAACCCCGTCCAGCCACCTCTGCTTTATAAGAAGCTTTGTGGGTAAAACCGTGTTGCCTCCCCCAGGAGCAGGAGAGTCCAGGCGGGGGAGAACGGGCGCTCAGCTGCGTGCCCGCTGGAAAGCTGCCTGCTCCGCCAGCTGTGGCGTCAGCAATTAGCGCTTGGCAGCGGAGGGGCCTCGGGAGGGAGCAGGCGCCCGCGGGAGCGCCCCAGGGCTGTGAGAGGGCAATGGGGTGCAGGCCTGGCTGGCCTCCCCGCGCCGCCATGGGGTGGGGGCTAGGTTACACAAGGAAATGGAAAGCCCCTGGAGTCTGTGTTATCCATGCAGCTGTCACCCGCTGGCAGGAAGGCGTGGGGGCCCTGGGGCCGGCAGCCCACACCCACAGCGGGAACGGGGTCTGAGCCGGGCACCTCCCAGGGACACGACTCGCTGGCCTATGAGCCAGCGACGGCTGCTGCCTGCCCACATGCTCGTGGCTAGTGTGTCTGCACGCCTGGGCACGTGTGCGTCCCGGCCCGGGTGCAAACGTGCTCACCTACGGGTGCACATGTACTTGCGTGCGCACGCGTGTGTGAGCGCACACCTGTCGCCCGGGGACGTGGGGATGGGCGAGCTAAGCCCCTGTGGGCAGAGACCCCCCTGTTCAGCCTGACACATTCGAAGAACCCTGCCTGTCCTCAGGCTGTCTGCGGCAGGCAGAGTGAAGGACAAGAAGGACGATCGCCGTCACTGGAGCACGTGAGCCACGCACCTCCCAGGGCTGGGCTAGATACCGCTCGGCCCTGCTGACACCGTGCGGTCGCTTCCTCTCCTGCACTTCTCTGAGGCCAGGGCTTGCTGGGCGAGATCAGCACCCACACTGGGCGATGGGGGGGGGGGACTCAGAGGCGTGTGGGTTCCTCTAGTCTGGGCCCGGACCAGCCCCTCACGTGCCCCCGCGGTTGCACAAGGAAGTTGGTTTCCCTTAAGCCGTATCAGTGCATGGCCCTGGGATCAGAGGGGGAGGCTGCTGGGAGTGAGGGAGGCCGAAGGAAGGGGGCTGGTCTGGGTGGCGCACACCTGGGCAGGGCCGGACTCAGGCACAAGCCAAGCAAGCGACAGCTCAGGGCTTTAAATACAATCCCCGCCCCCGACCAGTTAGTCGCGTCCTCGCCTAGTAACGGGTCGAGTTGCAAATATGAATCTTGCTCGGTTCTCGTTGCATTGTCCTGTCTGTGCAGTGATACACCCCGGCAGTGATACACCCCGGCAGTGATACACCCTTGCAGAGATACACCCCGGCAGTGATACACCCCGGCAGAGATACACCCCGGCAGTGATACACCCTTGCAGTGATACACCCCGGCAGTGATACACCCCGGCAGTGATACACCCAGGCAGAGATACACCCTTGCAGAGATACACCCTGGCAGTGATACACCCCGGCAGTGATACACCCCGGCAGTGATACACCCTTGCAGAGATACACCCCGGCAGTGATACACCCCGGCAGTGATACACCCTTGCAGAGATACACCCTGGCAGTGATACACCCCGGCAGTGATACACCCTTGCAGTGATACACCCCGGCAGTGTTACACCCCGGCAGTGATACACCCTTGCAGTGATACACCCCGGCAGTGATACACCCCGGCAGTGATACACCCTGGCAGTGATACACCCCGGCAGTGATACACCCTGGCAGTGATACACCCCGGCAGTGATACACCCCGGCAGTGTTACACCCCGGCAGTGATACACCCTTGCAGTGATACACCCCGGCAGAGATACACCCTGGCAGTGATACACCCCGGCAGTGATACACCCTTGCAGTGATACACCCCGGCAGTGATACACCCTTGCAGTGATACACCCTTGCAGTGATACACCCCGGCAGTGATACACCCTTGCAGTGATACACCCTTGCAGTGATACACCCCGGCAGTGATACACCCTGGCAGTGATACACCCCGGCAGTGATACACCCTTGCAGTGATACACCCCGGCAGAGATACACCCTTGCAGAGATACACCCTGGCAGTGATACACCCCGGCAGTGATACACCCCGGCAGTGATACACCCTGGCAGTGAAACACCCCGGCAGTGATACACCCTGGCAGTGATACACCCTTGCAGAGATACACCCCGGCAGTGATACACCCCGGCAGTGATACACCCTTGCAGTGATACACCCCGGCAGAGATACACCCTTGCAGAGATACACCCTGGCAGTGATACACCCCGGCAGTGATACACCCCGGCAGTGATACACCCTTGCAGAGATACACCCTGGCAGTGATACACCCCGGCAGTGATACACCCCGGCAGTGATACACCCTGGCAGTGAAACACCCCGGCAGTGATACACCCTGGCAGTGATACACCCTTGCAGAGATACACCCCGGCAGTGATACACCCCGGCAGTGATACACCCTTGCAGTGATACACCCCGGCAGAGATACACCCTTGCAGAGATACACCCTGGCAGTGATACACCCCGGCAGTGATACACCCCGGCAGTGATACACCCTGGCAGTGAAACACCCCGGCAGTGATACACCCTGGCAGTGATACACCCTTGCAGAGATACACCCCGGCAGTGATACACCCCAGCAGTGATACACCCCGGCAGTGATACACCCCAGCAGTGATACACCCCGGCAGTGATACACCCTTGCAGTGATACACCCTGGCAGAGATACACCCCGGCAGTGATACACCCCAGCAGTGATACACCCTTGCAGTGATACACCCTGGCAGTGATACACCCTGGCAGTGATACACCCAGGCAGAGATACACCCTTGCAGAGATACACCCTGGCAGTGATACACCCCGGCAGTGATACACCCCGGCAGTGATACACCCCGGCAGAGATACACCCCAGCAGTGATACACCCCAGCAGTGATACACCCCGGCAGTGATACACCCTTGCAGTGATACACCCTGGCAGTGAAACACCCCGGCAGTGATACACCCTGGCAGTGATACACCCAGGCAGAGATACACCCCGGCAGAGATACACCCCGGCAGTGATACACCCCAGCAGTGATACACCCTTGCAGTGATACACCCTGGCAGTGAAACACCCCGGCAGTGATACACCCTGGCAGTGATACACCCAGGCAGAGATACACCCTTGCAGAGATACACCCTGGCAGTGATACACCCCGGCAGTGATACACCCCAGCAGTGATACACCCTGGCAGTGATACACCCCGGCAGTGATACACCCCGGCAGTGATACACCCTGGCAGTGAAACACCCCGGCAGTGATACACCCTGGCAGTGATACACCCTGGCAGTGATACACCCTTGCAGAGATACATCCTGGCAGGTGATACACCCCGGCAGTGATACACCCTTGCAGAGATGCACCCCGGCAGTGATACACCCTTGCAGAGATACACCCTGGCAGGTGATACTCCCCGGCAGTGATACACCCTTGCAGAGATGCACCCCGGCAGTGATACACCCTGGCAGGTGATACACCCCGGCAGTGATACACCCTCGCAGGTGATACACCCTGGCAGGTGATACACCCTGGCAGGTGATACACCCCGGCAGTGATACACCCTAGCAGTGATACACCCTAGCAGAGATACACCCCGGCAGTGATACACCCTTGCAGGTGATGCTCTGGGGCCTCTGACATTTGGCACAGCTCAGGGCCTCGGCCCTGCCCCATGGGCTCCCGTGAGGAAGGCTGCCCCTGTATCTTACCCATTACAAAGATCGCTTCCCCAATTATCACCTCTAATATCATTCGCTCACAGACATTTAACCCCCACCATTCCCCTTCTGTTCTGAAATGTGATTTGTCCTTTTCATATGTGTTCCTTTTTTTAATTGTATCCTTTGGCATATATGGTTGTGACAATTTTCTTCCATTGTGCGTCCCACTGAGGAAGTGGGTCTGGCCCACGAAAGCTCCTCACCTAATAAACCATCTTGTTAGTCTTTAAAGTGCTACATCGTCCTGTTTTTTGTTCCTGGAGAGAGGTGAGGGCCATTGCTTGAACTCCCTGGAGCTGCCTGCCCCAAGCGTGGGGGGATGGGGGAGGGTGGCCAGGTCTGTATAACATGGTGGGGGTGGGGCTGGGGGGGTTGATGGCCCCTTCCTAAAGGAGGTTTTGAGGGATCTCCCGGCTTGAAATGTTTTTGAGGGGAAAAATAGCGGCAGGGGAGGAGGAGCCCTTTTGACATTTTCAGCACAAAAAGCCGCAGGATTTTCCAGTCCAAGCCTTTTACGCGTTGAAATCTCCGTCCATTCAGCCCACCGAGGTCTGAGCAGGTTGGACTCCAAGCAAAGCCCTCGGACTGGCCGTAACGGACTCCTTCTCCCTGTGCCCAGCTTGTCTGGAGTTGGACTTTTTCTGCTGGTTCAGGCCAGGAAACTTTCCAGGGATGGGAAAGTTTGGCTGCCGCCAGGGTCTCTGCCATGCGAGAGCCCCGGCCCTTCGGGGAAGTGATACCGAGCAGGGCTTCCGCAGCAGCTCGTGGAACGTCCCCTGGGCCCGGAGCCAGGCCTGGAGCCGCCGGTGAGCGGGAGGCTCTGGGAGGGAGCGTGGGAGGCTGAGGGCCTGGAGGGCTGTTGGCTGTGAAGGATTGGCCCCGCGGGGACGTTCCTCCCTGCCTCGCCGTATGATTTCAGCTCCGCGGCCGCCCGGTCCCCCCTGTGGGGAGAGTCAGAGCACGGGGCGACTAGAACCTTTGCCAGGGCTGCCGGTCGGGGCGCAATGGGGCAGTTGCCCTGGGGCCCAGTGAGCCTGGGGCTCCACGCGGTGAATTCGGGGCGCTGCTGAGGGCTGGCTGGGGAGGTGCGGCGCGGTCCAGGTGGCGCTGAGGGCTGGCTGCTCTAGCTCCTCCTACCTCCTGAGGCCCCGCCCCTTCCAAGCCCTCCCCACATTGCCCAGAGGCCGGCAAAGTCTGTTGCCAGCCATGGCCCTTACACACATTGCAGGTTCCCCCCCCCCCCCGCTCACAGCCCAGGGCAGACAGTTTGCTTGCCCCAGGGCCCAGCCACGGGCCCAACAGGACCCTGTGCTGGGGAACAAAGGGTGGGCGGAGCCACCAATGGCCCTACCCACTATTTGTCTCCAGTCTCAGGGCCTTGGCGGAGCTAGCAGCATCCGTCACCATCTCCGACGGGCTGAAGGGCCTGTTGCTACCCAGGGAGTGGCAGGGCCGGTTCACGCAGGGCCGTGTGTGCAGGTAGCTAGGACCATGCACCCACGTCGGGGAGCGGGTTCTCCGTCCTCTGCACTGCTGGGTGCTGGTGACGCAGCATGGGGTGCTCTCTCTCCTGTGCCAGAACAGGGCCCACAGGCGTGGCGTGGGGCTACAGATGCCCTCCCCTAACCCACTCCCCCTGGCTCCATCCCAGGCCTGCATCTTCCAGGGATTTGTTTTTTTCCGGCCCCTTCTGTGCCTGCCTTTCCCTTCTCACGCCCCCCGGCTGTGCCCCCCCAACTTCCCCACTGCCCCCCCGTCCTCTGCATTGGGACGAGGATTTTAACCGGAAGAGAAAATGGCAGCGGAGCAAATCAGTCGGGGTAAGCACACGGAGACGGTAACAGGAGCCGAAAATGCCACCCAAGGCCTCGGATTCACTGACCTGTTGGAGATGTTAACAAGGATGGAAAATGGCAGACACCTGTCCCGTCTCGTTACCCTGTGGAGACGCTGACGGGGCCTGCGGACACAGCCCAGGTCCAGGGCCCGGCCGTTCCCCGAGCGGGGCTGGGAGGGGCGTTCCTGCAGGAGGTAACTGAGGACAGTGGTCGCGCATCGGGGTGTAGTGGAGAAAAGGGACCGACGGCGGTAACGTGGCACAGACTCTGCTCTGCCAGTCCTGCTGGTGCCCCGTCCCCTGCCCTCCCCAGAGAGACCGAGCACCGAGGTCAGAATCTGAGCCACACTTCCCTGACTCCATGGCGGGAGGGGAGTTTGGGACCAGCCTCTTCCTGGCAAGATGGGCTGGACACCCCAACTTCTGCAGCTGTCAAAAGGGGCTTTTCAAATGCCCCCAAGTTTTCTGTTTCCTTGATGCCCAACCCAAAGGACGGGGAGGCTTAGAGCGCTTAAGACTAAGCAGCGTCAAATGGCTCAGTACAGAAGCTCTCTGCCAGGGCCCTCGGGTTCAGCCGGGAATGGGTCTCGGGGCGGCAGCAGGACTCTGGGAAGCTGCTTTCCTGCGGTCGAGCCCTAGGTCACTGGCTGGGGCAGCATCCAGTCCCCTCTCTGGGCCTCATTTGATCTGTGTGTAAAATGGGTCCAATGCTGCTGGGCTGAGTGTGGCCACTGCCCTCTGCTGGAAGGGACGAGAACGGCTCCCTGTGTGTCCGTCTCCTCACCAGACACCGTCAGCTCGAGCCCCGCGTTTCTGCAGCAGGAGGCTCTGCCCGGTAACCCCTCTGCGCCGGGGCAGGCTGACCTCCCATGGGTGCAGCCCAGAGGAAAGCCGGGCAGCTGCCTGGCTGCAGATTTACCGCTCGGGGGCTGGGCCCTGACCTGTGGGCTCCTGCTGGGCGACGCTCTCTCCCTGGGGGCCCCCGCCCAGAGCTGCCCTTGGCTGTTCAGCGTCCCATGCGGATTACTGACTCGGTGCCCTGGCAGCCTCCTGCTCCCAGCCTGTGCTGGCTCCCGCAGCAGCCCAGCTGCGCTGTGGAGAGAGGCCTCGGTTAATTACACACAGGAGCCAGGGAAGGCGAGTCAGTCAAAGGGGCCTCCAGATCTGCCACCTTGGCTCTCAGCCTCAGTCTCCCCCACAGCCTTCCCTCTCCCGGCTGCTTCACTACCGCCTCCCTTCCTCCGCATGGCTCAGGTCCATCAGCCAACAGCATCTCTGCCTTTATCAGCCATCCATCTACAATATTTATCTACGCTCCTCTGCCGTATCACCCGGGTCTCTCCACACCAGATCTGTCTGCTGCAGCTCCACAGATTTTTTAACAATTCCCTGGGCACCTAGGACGTCGCTGTGCATTTATGGTTACGGCAGGGATAGAATTCCAGATTCTTCTGCTCCACAAGCGCCGGCTTCTGCCGCTTGACCCACCTGAGAATTTCTGTAAGCACTAGAGGGCTCATGACACACAGCTGTGACTTCCTGGTTCCATCCCATAAGGGGCAGCAGAGCATATAAACACTAACCAGTTCAAGGCAGTGTTTAGTCTCTGCAGAAGCTCTCCTGCTCATGGCAGCAATGAACTGGTGAGAATGCACCGGTTGGCTCTGAATGGTGATGTGAAATGCAGTGTCTCTTGTTCCTATCCCCTCTGGGGCAGTAATAAAAAATGGGCACCAAACCCATGTAATTAGAGTTGACATTTTTAAAAAGTGAGGGTTTTATGTCAGTGAAAAAAAATGGCTTTTTTCACTAAAATAAAATCTCATCAACCTGCCGACGCTCTCAATTTGTTCCCCCCCCCATGACTATTCTATCAGCATTGTTATTGACTCTCTTATAAGAACCGTTGATGAAAGAGTGATTGAGATTTTTCACTTGCCAACTCCTGCTCATGTTTTTGGTAAACAAGAAATGTCAACAGCTGTTTTTTAATAACAGTTCTGACCTCTATGATTAAAACTTGCCATGAAAAACACGCCTGTGCTTTTGCATCCTGCAGAAGGGAAGCCACCGCAGAACCCTTTTCATTTTTCGCCATTAAAAACAAAATCTCTAACCACCAGCTCTTCCTATGCGGCTCCTTTGGTTTGATGAGGTTCCTGGCTCTCACGCCAGCGGCCATATCGCTGTAAGGTGAAACCTGCCAGCATCGATTGGGTTTATTGTAGCGCTGGTTTATTACACTCAGCAGAGAGACCCGGGGCTGGCTGAGCCATGAGCCCAAGGCCCGGGGGATGCTGCCTCTCTTTGCAGGCGCCTCGAGGGCTGTCCAGCTCGCACCTTCCAGCAGCCCCGACACCACACAAGGGGTGTCCTCACTGACCCAAGAAGGGCCGCATGAGGAGCAGAGAGCCTGGTCTCTCCACTGGCACCTCCCTGCCCCACAGGTCCGGCTGCTCCTGCTGCTCGGCCCCAGGAACTCAGCAGCCTTGTCAATTTCAGGGCTCCAGCAGGACACCAGCCCCTGATGCAGGGCTCCTGCCCTGAAATTGACAAGAGAGCCAACAGCTGTGCCTACGCAGACTTGCACCGGCAGGCGTCTCACCCCTCTCCTGGAGGTGGAGCTGTTATGGGGGCGCAGTGGGGCGCTTACGTGGGCGGGAGGAAGGCGGTGGGGTAGGCGCTGACACAACTGGGTGGAGATTAGCTGCCTCCTGTTGCCCTGTTTAGCGGAGAGCAGCCCGAAGGGGCCAGGAACCGGCCGCAAAGCGATGGCCGGGATGCTGATGCGCTCGCTCCGAGCCTGGACCCTTGGGACTGGTGGGAATTTCAGACCTAGACTCCGCGGGTTCGTGTCCTGCTGAGCAGCACCCCCCGGGCGCCTCCATCTCTCTGTGGGTGCGTCGGCCCTGCAGCAGGCTCGTGCGCCGGCTTACCGCGGTCCCGACCCCCGACTCGCCAGCTAGTGCAGACGGAACCCCCCCTCCCCACGCTGCCGGGCGTGCAGCGCAGACCAGTCCGCTGCCGCCTCCCCCCCCGGGCCTGCCTCTGTTTGTAGCTAGCCCAGAGAGCCAGGGCTCAACCGTTTTGTTCTGAGCCCCCCCGCCCCATACGAGCGCCGCGGCTCACCTGAGCCACAGCAGCGGGCTCTGCAGATAAAAGCCAGGGCCGGTGTGAGGGGCAGCGAGCGGGGCAGCGAGCAGAGCAAATGCCCCCCCCCCGCCCCCAGCTAAGTTGCTCAGGCGCTGGCCTCAGGCCCCGGTGGCAGGACTCCGGGCCCCAAGCTGATGCCGGCGCTGCCTGGAGGGCCCCCGGAAACCTGCCCTCGGCTCCCAGGGGGCAGGGCTGAGAGCCGCTGCCATTGAGCTCACTCACCTTGGCTGAATTTGCAAGCAACAGGATTTCCTGTCCCCTCCGGGAGCTGGTGGCTGCCCGGGAGCCCCCCCCGCCCCCCCAGCCGCTCTCCCGAGCATGCACCGGAGGAGGGGAGGGGAGGGGAGGGGAGTTCAACCCAGCCCGCAGGCAGGGTGGGCCGCGTAGCCGGGATCCCACCTGCCGGCCATTCCCGCCATCCTCCCACCCGCCACCGTGCACGGGCTCACACGCACGTGCACACACGTGCTCACTTACATGTGTGTGTTCACACGCACGCCTCCCTTTCCAGAAACTCATCTAAAGTACCCCCCCCCCCGCACGGGTGTTCACACGCACGCACAAGCCCGAGCCCACTCTGCACCCCCCCCCCGCGGACCCCGACATGCCCAGCCCCCCATCTCTGCACCCCTCACCTCAGCCCTCGCCCCGTCCATGTCTGAGCCGCAGCCCCCGCTCACGAACGGCTCCGGCCGGCGACGCTGCGGCTGCTTTGTTCTCAGCCCGGCGCTCCCCCCCCAGCCACCGCCGCCTCGGAAAACGCTGCTGAGCGGGCGGGATTTAAGGAAGCTCTGGAGCCCGCTTCGCAGGGGAATGAAGGGAGGAGAAAGCGCCCTCGGAACCCCGCGCGTCTGTGCCCCAGATGGCTCCGTTCCGGGCTGTGTGCGCGTGCACGCGGGGGGGGGGGTGCGTGTGACAGCCGTGCCCGGCTGCCAGGGGGCTGTGAAATCACCAGGCTGGCCGGCCAGCGCGTTCCTGGACAGGCTCAGTGTCTCCATGGGGACTTCCCGGGACGGCGTCCCTAGGAGATGGGGTGCGAGGGGGCTGGGCGCGGGGGCGGCAGGGAGCTGGGCGCGGGGGCCGGGGACCAAGCGGGCGCCTCTCGCGGCCCCAGAGCGGCGCCGTTACACGCTGGTCACACTGGGGCGGGCGCCATGTGCGAGGGGCCCAGAGCCCAGCGGCCGGCCTGCCCCAAACAGCTCCCGGGAGGAGCCCGGGGACAGCGGATGGCCCCGGACAGCGATGCAGTAAATGTGGCTCCAGTCGCCTGCCCGATCCCCAGCTCGGGAACCTACTGCCTGCCCCCAAGTGGCCCTGGACAACGCCAGCGGGTTAGTGCCCGTCCCTACCCATTGGACGCCTGCCACAGGCCACATTGGCGGCAGGACACGGGCAGCGTGGCTGAGCCCTGTCGAACGTCTGCCATGGGCCACATTGGCGGCAGGACATGGGCAGCGTGGCTGAGCCCTGTCGAACGTCTGCCACAGGCCACATTGGCGGCAGGAAACGGGCAGCGTGGCTGAGCCCTGTCAAACGTCTGCCACGGGCCACATTGGCGGCAGGACATGGGCAGCGTGGCAGAGCCCTGTCGAACGTCTGCCACGGGCCACATTGGCGGCAGGAAACGGGCAGCGTGGCTGAGCCCTGTCGAACGTCTGCCACGGGCCACATTGGCGGCAGGACATGGGCAGCGTGGCAGAGCCCTGTCGAACGTCTGCCATGGGCCACATTGGCGGCAGGACACGGGCAGCGTGGCTGAGCCCTGTCGAACGTCTGCCACGGGCCACATTGGCGGCAGGAAACGGGCAGCGTGGCAGAGCCCTGTCGAACGTCTGCCATGGGCCACTTTGGCGGCAGGAAACGGGCAGCGTGGCAGAGCCCTGTCGAACGTCTGCCACGGGCCACTTTGGCGGCAGGACACGGGCAGCGTGGCAGAGCCCTGTCGAACGTCTGCCACGGGCCACTTTGGCGGCAGGGCACGGGCAGCGTGGCAGAGCCCTGTCAAATACCTGCCACGGGCCACCTCCCACCATCTGAGACCCCCCCACCCATCCCACATCAGGCGCCAGCCATGGTATTCCAGCGATGGGCTGGATTCCGCCTTGCATGGAACGAGATGGGGTGGAAACGCCTTAGCAAGTCGTTGACACATGCGGGCCCTAAAATAACCCCTCACGGCCCATCCAGGCTGACCCAGAAGGGAAAGTGTCATGCCGCCGTTTTCCTCTGTTGAGGATGGAACATTCCACAGCTCATGTTACCAAGGGGCTGACCAGGGCCGGGAGCCAGCCTGGCTCAAAGTCCCTATTAGCGGGGAATGCAGCTCCCTTAATTAAAAACCAAAAATAGCCGGAAATTCCACTCCCAGCGCGTCCCTGCTCCCTCCTCCCCACGTCCCCTCTTCTGATTTCTTCTGGCAGGCGGCTGGGGAGGGGCAGATGGGGTGAAGCGCGCAGGACGCACCCCGACCGCCCGTAGGGCTGCGCTCCAGCAGCGACGCTGGGATCTGGCGCCAGTTTTCTCACGGTTCAGGCCGGGGCTTGGTTTCAGCCCCACCTCTACGGCGAGGCAGGGTCCTCGGCCAGGCAGGGGGCCATGCCGAACCTCCCTCTGCCCCCAGGCTGCTCAGCAAAGGGGCGGGGGAAGCACTCTTCTTCCCAGCCTGATTTTTTCTGACGTTTCAGAAATGTTCCCCTGGTGCCGCAGGACAAAGCCCGAGACCCTTCCAGGGGCTTGGGGCTCTGCAGAGCGTGAGCCAGCCAGCAGTCCAGCGGTTGGGGATGGGAAGCCGGCGGGCACTTCCCGCGGCTGACAGTTCCCGGGGCAGGGCCTGGCTCTTTGGTGGCCCAGGGCCCAGGCCTGCTTCACCACCAATCAGGCTACTCAGAAAAGTCTGTCCGGACGGGACCAGCCACTGTGCCCTGGGCCCAAGGGCCCCTTCTTGGTTTGACCAACTGGCATTTGTTGCTGAAAAACCAGTTTGGTGCTGACCTGAGCGGCTCCCCTCAGGACCCTGGCGGGTGCCATATCAGCAACGAGGCTCTGCCAAGCACCCAAGGGCGACAGTGACTGCCCTGAACAGAGGGTGCCGTGGCCAACAAGGCTGGTACATAGGGGCTTCTGCTGGGCATGGATAATGGTCCTCTGGGGAACCTCCACAGTGCTGGGGCCCTTCTGCCAAGGTCCCCTCGAATATTTTCATCCCTGTGCAGAATAAATTTTGTTCCGTACACCAAGGCCTATGTGGATGTGCACCACCAGTAAAACCACATCAGTCGGGTGTGGGCGCTCTGCTAATCAGCTGGGCAGCACCTGCCTCTCCCTTGGGTGGCCGCCCAAGTGCTCAGCTTCCAGGGAACACTGCCCTCGGCGTGAGGGCCGGCTCTGAGGAAGCCCTGGGTGCAGGGTGCTCTGGAAGGGACATGGGTGGGTAGGTGGGACAGAGAAAGGAGGGTGCAAGGCAGCGGTAGCCCGGCATCCTGGCTGTTCTGCTCCCGTGCACAGCCCCCCAGGGGGCACTGAAGCAGGGTCTCAACTTAGGGCAGTTCTGGGGGGGGCAAAAGGCCTCAGCTACGGATGGGCTGGGGTGGGAGCCGCCACCCCTCGCACCGCGCTGAGCTCCCACGGACAAACCCCGGCCCCCAGGGCTGAGCCAGCCCCCCTGAAACGGGCCAGCTGGCAGCACGGCCCGAGTATCCTGGCAGATCTCCTGGGCCGGGGGGGGGGGGATCCTGGGCAAACCCGGACAGGGGGCAATGCCGCCCCCAAACGGTACGCGCATGCCAGGCCTTGGCCCACACAGGGCCCCTGGCAGCCAGTGCTCCGCTGTGCCGCCCCACGGCCCCGCACGCCCTGTCCCAGTGCAGAGGCAGGAGCCAGCCCCCCAGAAGGGCACAGGCCTTTGGGTGCAGCCCCCCCCACTTCAGAACCCCCCAGCTCTAGTGCCAGGGGGCTGGCGAGTCAGGGCCAGTCCCAGCCGGCGTGAGGAACAAGACGGAGTGAAACTGCCCGTCCCCAGCAGACCGGTCCTGGCAGCTCGCCCAGCGCCCGCCACAGGCACCGCGCTCCCTCCTCCGGCCCCGCAGCGCCAGGGCTGCCCTGCCCATGCCACCCGGGGGGGCCTGTTGCACACAACCCAGCGGCAGCCTGCCCCCGCCTAGTGCCTGCCCTGCGCTCCCTGGCCCGAGCGGTGCTGCAGGCAGCCGGCTAGCCCAGCACCGCCCCCCCGGCTCCTCTTCCCAGTTCCCTGAGCCCCCTCGGCAGGAAGGCAGCCGCCCCCCCGCTGCTCGGCACGAGGGATGCGGGTCCCTCCTGCCTGCCGCGCTGCCCTACTTTGTCCCAGCTAATACCACGCCGCCGCCGCCGCTCCCCCCACCAGATGACAGCACCAGCCCAGAGGGGGAAAAGTGGAGCTGGGGGGGATTAGCAAAGGCTCCGCGTGGGAGGGAGACCCAGAGGGGAGGCACTTTCTGCTTCTTCAGCTGGGGGGGCGTCGCTGTTCTCTACCACCCCAGCGGTAGACTGGCCCTGGACTGCGGGCGGCCGAGCCGAGCCCTTTCCCCGCATGCCCCCTGCACCCCAAATGCAGCCTCCCCCCCCCCCACTAGCACTCCCCACCCTCCTCACTAGCACCCTCCGAACGCAGATGGTTCTGCCAGAGGGTTTCAACAAAAATCCCAGACACACTTGACACGACATCACAATCGACACCCCAGCTGATCTAGAACACCCCACAGTTCTAGTGTCTCCATGTGTTTCCCGGACAGAAAGCTCCAATGCTGGACTGTCCCGTTCAGAACCAGACAGCCGGCCACCCCTCGAACGCTCCCCCCCCAGCCCCACCCCCGCAAACCCAAGCCCTGGCCTCAAAACCACCCTGCCCCTCCCCCTCCCCCTGAAATTTGGCCCCGAGGGCATCACAGATCTGGGGCCATGGCTGAATGGCTGTGCTGCCCAGTTCACCTCCCCAGCCAGCGCCTGGGGCCCTGAGACGAGCTGCACAGCCCTGCCCGTATTTCTACCCCCTTTGGAAGCAGGAAGGGGCAGGGGGTTGGTGGGGGCTGCTCTGGAGGTGGGGGCTGCTCTGCAAAGAGGAGTAACGGTATTTTGAATTAGGAGCTTTAATTCGAACTACCTAGTTGGTGCCGTGTGTAGCCGCGCGGCACGGAGTCCGCACTAGCGGACATTTAAAAATGGCGGCGCCCGGCTATATGGAAATGAAGCTCGGGAAATTCAAATCCTGGGTTTCATTTGCAACTCCGGTTGCCTACATACCACCCTACTTTGAACTAGGGTGGTCGTGTAGACATACCCTGAGGGAGTCAAAGTCTGCTTTTCTTGAAGTCCAGGGTGTGTATTTTGCTACTCTCCTTTCTTCCTTAGGTCAGGACCCTGAAATGGACCATCTCATGATCACTGCTTCCCAGGCTGTCACCCACCTCCACTTCCCCTACTAGTTCCTCCCTGTTTGTGAGCAGCAGGTCAAGCTGCCCCTGGTTGGTTCCTTCAGCACCTGTACCAAGAAGTTCTCCCCAACATTCTCCAAAAACGTCCTGGATTGTCTGTGTCCTGCTGTATTGGTCTCCCAGCAGATGTCGGGGTGATTAAAGTTGCCCACGAGAACCAAGGCCTGCGATCTGGAAGCTTTCCTCAGTTGTCCAAAGAAAGCCTCGTTTACCTCATCCACCTGATCCGGTCTATAGCAGACACCAACCATAACATCACCCCTGTCGCTTCCACCTCTACACATAACCCATAGACGCTCAACAGGCTTTTCTCCCTCTAAATACTGGAGCTCTGAGCAATCATACTGCTCCCTTACACACAATGCAACTCCTCCTCCTTTTCTCCCCCGCCTGTTCTTCCTGAACAGTCTATACCCTTCCATGCCAGTGCTCCAGTCATGCGAGTCACCCCACCAAGTCTCCGTTATTCCAATCAAATCATAGTTCTTCGACTGGGCCAAGGCTTCTAATTCTTCCTGTTTGTTTCCCAGGCTTCTCGCATTTGTGTACAAACACCCGAGATAACCAGTGGATCACCCGGCCTTCTCCATCCGAATAAGGGGTCCTCCTTCGTGCTCGTTCCTCCTTGAGATTCTTCCCGGTGTCCGGCTTCCTCATTTACCTCAGGTCACCGTCCCCCAATGAACCTAGTTTAAAGCTTCCTCACTAGGTTTGCAAGCCTGCCCGCAAAGATGCTCTTTCCGCTCTATGTCTACACTACCCCCCTAGTTCGAACTGGGGGGGGGGGTAATGTAGTCATACGAGGCATACAGCTAGTTCGGATAGGAAGCCTAATCCGAACTAGCTAGTTCGTGCCGCATGTAGCCGCGCGGCACGCAGTCCGAACTAGCCGGCATTTAAAAATGGCGCCAGCCGGCTTCATGCAAATGAAGCCCGGGAAATTCAAATCCCGGGCTTCATTTGCAACTCCGTATGACTGCATTACCCCCCCCAGTTCGAACTAGGGGGGTAGTGTAGACATACCCTTGGTTACGTGGATCCCATCTCTTCCTAGCAATCCTTGTGCCCGGAACAGAGTCCCATGGTCGAAGAAACCAAAGCCCTCTCTCCAACACCACCTGTGCAACCACACATTTACTTCCTCGATTCGATGATCCCTACCCGGACATTTTCCTTTAACCGGAAGGATGGATGAGAAAACCACTTGTGCTTCAAATTCCTTGATCCGTCTTCCCAGCACTACATAATCTGCTCTGACCTGTTCAAGGTCATTCTTGGCCGTATCGTTAGTTCCTACATGGAGAAGCAGGAAGGAGCAGCGATCTGAAGGGTTGATCACTTTGGGTATGTCTACACTACAAAGTTAATTCTAAATAACAGCAGTTATTTCAAATTAACTTTAATAGCGTCTACACAGGCAAACCGCTATTTCGAAATAAATTCAAAATAGTGGAGCCCTTATTTCGAATTTGGGAAACCTCATTCTACGAGGAGTAACGTCAAATTCAAAATAGCTATTTCGAATGAAGTGCTGTGTAGACACTTAATTCGAAATAGGGGGCCTCTGGCCCTTCCCAGGGAGCCCTGGTGGCCACTCTGGGCACAACCAGGAAAACTTACTCTCCTTTCCCCCAGCCCCGGAGCCATTAAAGGGGTAGACCCTGGCCACAGTGCCTGTGCCAGCTCCAAGCCTGCCAGCCCAGAGCCATCAGTGGCCCAAAACATGAGCCAGCAAGCCACTGGCAGCCAGCCCTCCACCGCTCCCCAGGAGCAGTCTGCCAGCTCCCAGGAGCCTGACAGGGGCCGGAGAAAGTGGCATGTCCATGATCTCCGCACTAGATGGAGGAATGTGGCCGTCTATGGCAGGATAGCTGCCAGACTGGCCACCAAAGGCCACATGCGAACCCAGGAGCAGGTCTGCATGAAAGTCAAGTTGGTCTGGTGAGACCCCCAACCCTGAGCCCTGAGCTTCCCCTCCCCCTTCTTCCCCTTGCTTCCCCCTTCCAGCTCCCTCCTCCAAGGTTTCCCCCTCCCCTCTCCCACCCTCTCTCTTCCCCTCTCCCACCTCCTTTTCCCAGTCTCCCCAGAGGTTCATCCCCTCCCCAGTTTTGTTCAATAAACCCAGTTTCTATTATTGAACATACGTGTCTTTTATTTGACATCAGGAAGTGGGGCTAGGGAGGGGTAAGCAGAAGGACATGAGGGAGGAATGGGGCACGAGCCCCCGGTGGGGAGGACCAGGGAGGCTCTGAGGGCTCCTCGGGGTGGACGCTCTCCCACAGGGCCTCCTGGATCCTGACAGCCCCCTGATGCACCCCCCAGATGGCAGCCTGCAGCAAGTGCAGCTGGGCTGATGGCAACGACCCCACGAGACGCACCGAGTGCTGGGGCCGAGTGCTGTGGTGTCCCGAGTGCGGGCACTCAGGGCACTCCAAGCCAGGACTGCTTTGCTGTCCCTCATCGACGTAGACAAGCAAGTGGGGAACCCTGAGAACTGTCTGTCCGGGGTGGGGGTAGGGTCCCTTTAAGCACGAAGCTCAGTTAGCCTCAGGCAGCAGCCCCACACACTAAGTCCTAACCTGATGCCCTGCCGGCACTGGTTCCGGCCAGCCTTAACTTCGGTTCAGGATCCACTCAGTGTGGACGTGCTATTTCAAAATATTGTTTGTGTGTAGATGCGTTATTTCGAATTAGCTTAATTCGAATTAACTCTTTCAAATTAAGTTAATTCAAAATAGCGCTGTAGTGTAGACATACCCTTTGGGAAGGCTCTCAGTCACATCCTGAATGGGAGCTCCCGGTAAGCAGCACACTTCTCGAGACTGCAGGTCTGGACGGCAGAGGGATGGCTCAGTCCCTCTTAGGAGGGAGTCCCCGACCACCACCACCCGTCTTCTTCTTTTGGGGGGGTGGTCGTGGAACCCGCATCCCTAGGACTGCGCATGCCATGCCTTCCGGTAGATGGTGTTCCCTTCAGATTTCTTCCCTGAGAGGTCCCTGCCGGTATTCTCCACCGCAGTGCCTGTGGAGAGAGCCTGCTAGCGGTTATTCGCCTCTACGGGAATGGGGGAGACCCGAGTTGGCCTTCTCCTTCTAGAGGTCACTTGCTGCCAGTTCTCTTCCTTGTCCTGAACTGCTCTGGCTGGCTCTTCACCCTGCTGTGCCTGCAGGATCAAACGCCGCCTTCTACCGAGGAAGTCGTCACCCTCTCTGATGGAACGGAGGGTCCATACTTGGGCCTCAAGTCCTCACATTTCCCCCCCAATGGATCTGGAAATGGTGGAGGGGCGGCCAGGCCTAATCCCTGCCCCCCGCCCCTCCTCCCAGTTCCACAGCGACTCCCCCAGAGCAGGGCGCGTCTTTGCAGCCGCGTGGGTGCTGCTCCCTGAGCCACTGACTGTAGGGGCCGCCTGAGGCTGCCCAAAGGCACAGAGCCGCGAGCCGCCGGCTGCCTGTTCCCAGCCACTGCCCCCAGCAGACTCAGCCCAACACCCCAGCCCTGCCCTGGGCGGGCTTGAGATCCCTCACCCCCAGCAACGGGCCACACCCGCTGCTGCTGCGGCCTGCCACCACCACGGCCATGACATGTCCCAGGGAGAGGCACCGCTCAGGGCTGCAAGAGGGGCAGGGGGCAGGGAACAGGGTCAGACGTTATGTGGTCAGAACAGTAGAAGAAGAGATGCAGGAGTCTGGGGACAGACGGGCAGGCAGACAGATAGACAGATAGATAGAGGTGTACGGGGATAGACAGATAGACAGAGAGAGGGGGGGGGTGGGGGTGGGGATATATAGATGCGGGGATGTACGGGGATAAATAGATGGGGTGGGGATAGATAGATAGATAGATAGATAGATAGATAGATAGATGGGGTGTGTGGGGGGATATATAGATGGGGGGTGTATGGGTATAGATAGATAGAGGAGGTGTATGGGGATAGATAGATAGATAGAGAGAGAGAGAGAGAGAGAGAGATGGGTGTGCATGGCGGGGTATATAGATAGAGGGAGTGTACGGGGATACACAGATAGATAGAGGGGGTGTACGGAGATGGATAGATAGATAGATAGAGGGGGTGTACGGAGATGGATAGATAGGCAGCGGGGGGTGGGGATAGGCAGCGGGGGTGGGGATAGGCAGGGGGGGTGTACAGAGATGGATAGATAGGCAGCGGGGGTGGGGATAGGCAGCGGGGGGTGGGGATAGGCAGCGGGGGTGGGGATAGGCAGGGGGGGTGTACAGAGATGGATAGATAGGCAGCGGGGGTGGGGATAGGCAGCGGGGGGTGGGGATAGGCAGCGGGGGTGGGGATAGGCAGGGGGGGTGTATGGGGACGGACAGCTAGGAAGGGAGAGGGGCCGTACGGGGACGGATACATCAATCCCAACGATTTTCAAACTCAGGCAGCCCCCAGCAGCTCCCGCCGTCAAGGGGCTTGTTTGACAAACTAGCCACGAGTGATGGGGGGGACTCGCGCGTTTCCAGCCGCTGCCTTTGCTTGGGACCCCCAGGTCCGCTGAGCCCTACTGGAGCTGCACTGGCGCCTCTGCCGTGGGGCGCCGGCGGCCAGAGCACACGGCTGGGCAGCAGGTGCCTGAAACCAAGGGCTGCAGCTGGCTCTGTCCGTGGGAGCAGGGAGCCAGGCCACGGTGCCAGCGTTACCTGCCCTGCCAGCGAGCCGTTCCCCGGGCTCCTGGCACACCGCGGAAGGACTCCGCCAGCCCACAGCACCACTCGGTGCCGAATGCTCTCCAGCGGGCCAGGCGCAGATTGCAGGCACCAGCAAAGTGGGAGAGATCCGGCCTCTTCTAGAGCCACGTGCACAGCAGCCTCGCCACTGCGGGGCTCCCAGGCCGCCACACGCCACCCCGCCGGCCTGCAGGTGGAGCTGGCGATACACTCGGGCCAGCCAGGATCCTGCCAGAGCGCAGCTGATGGCGCTGGCGTGGGGCCGGCCGCGGGAGCTGGAATTGACACGTCCCTGGCCAGAGAGGGGGTGCCGGCCAGCACACCACTCTATAGCCCCTTTGCCTGACTTCAAAGGGCTGGGGCTGGCCCTCCCCCCAGGCTCCTGAAGGCAGGAGCGGGAACGCTGATTTGCCAGCTCCGCTCAGGACGGTGGCTCTAACTGGGATGCCACCTCATCTGCAAGCCAGAACGGCAGTGACCCGATGGAGAATGATCCTTCACCCTGCTCTTCTTCCTTCCCATGTTTCCCCAGAGGTAGCTGCATTTTATAACAGGGAAACCGAGGCACCGACAGATGAAGCCGCTTCCCTGATGGCCAGGCAGCAACTCTCTCTTCTCACGCCTAACCACTGGACCATGCTGCCGGTGCCAGATTTGAACCCGCAGCTTTCTCACTGTCCCCACGTGATGCCCACCCCGATGATCCCCTGCATTCAGGCACCTCCTGGGGCAGGCACCCCGTGACCCCTGCCCTGTGTCTCAGGCTGGCAGCCCCATGGCACGGCTGTCTCCTGCTTTGCCGGGATGAGAAAGGAAATGCCTTGAAGGTGGGAGCGACGCCGCAGCTTTGTGCCAAACACAATCTCGGTGGAGGATTTCTAGGCCTGATCCCATTAGAGCAGCCAGCTGATTCTCCCACAATAAAGCCTTTGGTCTGAGCACTGAGGGAGCTGCAGGGGATTAGCTTCTAGCGACACTTCATGTATCTCAGTTTGGTCACAGTTCCCGTGGGATGAACTGAACTGTGAAAGACCCGACTATGTGTGTTCACCCCCCACAGCCTGCGGGGGAGAGACTGACAGCCACGTGGGGCATCCGGCTGAGTCTCCTTCTCCGTGCCCGGCTAGGAGGGACCCCTGATGGCAGGGGCACCGTGGACCGGCTGTTTCCTGGAGTTTCAGAGCAGCCAGCAGGAGGTGCTGTGCTCGGAACGTAACTTGCCCCTGCGCCCAACACTGCTTTGCTCCCTTCCCACTTTGCAGTTCCCTAGAAACCCTGCTCCTAGTTCTAGCCCAGAATCGTGGGCCGGGAGCCCGGAGCGAGGTCTGGGGAGGGAACAGGCAGAGCACTGGTGACCAAGGGAGGCAGATATGGGTCCGGAGTGAAGCAGCTTCTCTTTGCCGGGCTGCCAGGGTGAAGGGCTTCGGGGCAGGCAGGCGGACGGAGTCGGAAGGGGTAATTTTTTAGGTTGGATGGATGGACAGACAGTGCGGACGGAGACGGATGGACAGATGTTTATGGAGATGGAAGGACAGATGGCGAGAATGGGGATGGATGGACAGATGGTGCAGATGGAGACGGATGGACAGATGTGTATGGAGATGGAAGGACAGATGGCGAGAATGGGGACAGATGGACAGACGGCACGGATGGAGACGGATGGACAGATGGCGAGAATGGAGACGGATGGACAGATGTCAATGAAGATGGAAGGACAGATGGAGAGAATGGGGACGGATGGACAGATGTGTATGGAGATGGAAGGACAGATGGCGAGAAAGGGGACGGATGGACAGACGGTGCGGATGGAGAGAGATGGACAGATGTGTATGGAGATTGAAGGACAGATGGCGAGAATGGGGACGGATGGACAGATGGCGCGGACGGAGACGGATGGACAGATGTGTATGGAGATGGAAGGACAGATGGAGAGAATAGGGACGGATGGACAGACGGTGAGGACGGAGACGGATGGACAGATGTGTATGGAGATGGAAGGACAGATGGAGAGAATGGGGACAGATGGACAGATGGCACAGATGGAGATGGATGGACAGATGTGTATGGAGATGGAAGGACAGATGGAGAGAATAGGGACGGATGGACAGATGGTGCGGATGGAGATGGATGGACAGATGTGTATGGGGATGGAAGGACAGATGGAGAGAATAGGGACGGATGGACAGATGGTGCGGATGGAGATGGATGGACAGATGTGTATGGGGATGGAAGGACAGATGGAGAGAATAGGGACGGATGGACAGATGGTGCGGATGGAGATGGATGGACAGATGTGTATGGGGATGGAAGGACAGATGGAGAGAATAGGGACGGATGGACAGATGGCACGGATGGAGATGGATGGACAGATGTGTATGGGGATGGAAGGACAGATGGAGAGAATGGGGACGGATGGACAGACGGCGCGGATGGAGATGGATGGACAGACTGACATTAAGAGCTGCCCAAAGCTCATGCCCTGAGTTGTGGCAGCAGCGCTATTAAGGCAACAACTGTTGGTTTTCTGTTTGTGCCGGCTGCCACGGAGCTGCGGTGCCGTGTTCCCGGGCAGGCGGAGCCGGGGGTCGCTGGCGGCTGAGCCCGGCAGTGACTCAGGGCCTTGCTGGCCAGACGAGCTGGGTTCCTGCCCGTGGGTCTATTTGCTTGCAGCGGGGCAGCGGGGCCGTGGCAGGAATGGAAACCGCTGGGGCTGCTGCTGCTTCCGAAAAGAGTCTGGACTTTCCCCCTCAGGGCCCTGCCCAAAGGAAGCGAGGTGGGAGGGGTGATGGAAGCGGGTGTCCCTGCTTCGCAGAGCCATGGCGATATGCACACGCACACCCGGAAACGCGCCTCCCGGGGGCACGCACAACGCCAGCACACGGCTGCACTCCGAGACCCCGTCCCGACTGCACACGGGTGTGCGGAGCCGATCTGGAGCCATGCACGCGGTGCCCATGACGACCCCCGGCAGGGGTGTAACCGTGGCGTCGATGCACTGACAAGAGCGTAAGAGTGAATGCCACAGATGACGCATTCCCCCGCCCCCCGCCACCCGCCCCCCGCCAGTGACATTTTTAGCAGGCTGGCCAGCAGCCCAGGTCAGTCCCAGGGTCTGGGACCTGCCTCCGCTGCGGTTCTGCATTGAAAGTGTGTAAGCAGCCAGCCGGGCAGGCAGCGCCAGGTCCAGGAGCTCAACCTCCCCCCCCCCCCGACGGGGGCTGTGGCTACCCCACACGGCTGCCTCTATCAGTGCAGGGCGACAGGCAGCCAGTCTGCAAGGGAAGCCGCTTTTGAACTAGCTCCCCTTGCGGACCTGCTCTCACCTGGCACCCCGTGCTGCTGCCTCTGATGCAGTGTGGGGTAGCAGGGGGCTCCTCGGGAGTGGGGCTGGAGCGCACTGGCTGCCAGCCCTGCCCCTGGGGTTACAGAACAATCGATTAACCGCTAAGAATTCACGTGGTTACTCGACTATTCAATGAGCCGATATTTAACATCCCATCTCCCAATCCCGCGTCCGTGCGGTGGCTGGGGAAATCCCCTGGTTTCCCAGCAGTCCCTCCTGCGCCACACGGCCCTGAGACAGACGAGAGCCCCGTTTCAGGGGGAGCAGCAGGTAAATGGGGCACGGCACCTCTTTCTCGGGTGGGGCGCGTCAGCGCCTGCCCGCAGAGTCATTTGCCGTTTCATTGTCTCAAGGGGCAGAGCCACAGCCCCCCGCCCCCACGCTGCCCTCGCTGCGGGTTTCTCTGCTGCGTGCATAATGGTTGAGAGCTTGGTAACCGGACCCCAGCTTTGGTTACCGCTGGGACCAGATGAGCCTCGTGGCAAAGCAGCAAATGGGCCCAGATTATTGTACCTGGTTAGATGACAGGCTCGGAGCAAGGGCTCCAGGGGCGCACAACACCTGGTCCATCGTTACGCCCCGGATAACAGAGCAAAGGGCACAGCAGCTCCTCTCGCGGTTTGCTGGAGGAGAAACGGACCCCAGGCCCTGACCCAACGGCTAGTGCGGCTCAGCACTGTTAGACAGCCACTAGGAGCTCCCCTCGGCTGGGGCCACGGCACAGAGCTGGGAGACGATTCACCGGGAATCCAGTCCCAGTTCTGCCCGTCTTATGTGACCCTGGACAGACCACGCTCGGCCTTGTTAGTCCCCATCTGTACAATGGGCACAATGATACTTGGCCCCCTTTTAGAAGCATGCTGACGCCTGCAGATGAGAGACACAAGGTGAAGCACTGGGATGGAAGGGGCACTGCACATCTACGACGGCTGGGATGGAGTGGGGCTCTGCCTGCCGGGGGCATGTGCCATGCCCCGGTAATGCCCCATAGGGGCAGCATGGGGGCACTTCCTTGCACTGAGGATTAGAGCATGGTGGGATGCAAGAGCCACTCCGGTGCCTCCTTCAGGGCGAGACAGGTACTGAAGGGTCAATCCCCCTCTTGTCTCCATGATTTACTGGTGGGGGAATGAAGGGGCGTTGGGCTGCTCATATATTTCCAGGTCTGATCTCTTCCACACGCAGTCACAGCATGACTGCAAACCGAACACGCTGACCTCCAAGTTGTGCCCCACCAGTAGGCCCTGCGGTCTCTTGCGAGCCTGGCGCCTCTGCGCGGCTGGGCGATGAATCCCCACAACCAAACTCTCCTTGAAACCCTTTTATGGAGGGGATTTCACTGCCAGCGACTTCTCCTCTCAGCTCAGTGTGCAGCTCCAGACAGGGACGTCTAGAAGCAGCAACGCGGATGGATCTCCCCTGCAGAGCCCAGGCCCCGCACCCCGCGCCTAGGCGTGTGGCATGAATTTCAGATCAGGCACGTGCAGATCTGAGAGGAGAAGCGCAGGGCAGGTTAATTATTAGCTCATTATGGTGATATTATGGCCTTGCCCATAACTGCATGGTCTCTGGAGATAGGTGCTAATTAAGAACCTACTTGAAGCCCTACTTTTTTTTTGGTGCATTTAATTTATTTTTAAACTCACATTCCGGGAGTGCTAAAGGATGAGGCATCAAGCCAGGAAACTCCCCGGCATAAGGTTTCTAGCACAGCGCTAGCTTCCTGGATGTTTCAGGCTGGATTTTCAAAGACTCATGCCCATTGGGTACATGAGTGAAGGGAATTCAATCCGGCCACTTCATTAAAAGCCTCACTGGGGGTTGAGGTGTTGTGAAAAGCTGCCCCTCAGAATATCTTTCTCCCTTTCCTCCTTTTCCTCACTAACTACATTCCTTACGGTATCGCCGCGGGTGTTAGTTTGTTATTTTACATAGAACATGCGACAGGACGGCGCTAATGCTGCAGAAGAGACTCTAACTTACATGGTTGTGATAATTTTCTTCCACTATTTGATCTGAGGAAGTGGGTCTGGCCCACGAAAGCTCATCACCTGATAAACCAGCTAGTTAGTCTTTAAAGTGCTGCATCGTCCTGTCTTTTGTTTTAACTTTGAGTGAATTTAACACCATTTTTTTGGCTTTTAATTCCCTCCTTTTCATAAGAACAAGAGGCTTTTCAATTATTTTCAAGATGCCCCTGTGGCGGCGTGTCGGGGTTCCCCCGCCTCCTGCACCCCTGTAATGGCCCGAACAGACTCCACCAGCCAGTAGAACAGAGGGAGTTTATTGCTTCTCTAGGATACAGCACAGACGTCATCTGGTTCCAGGGCAGGCCTAGGATGTCTCGGCTCCCCTTGAGATGGGGGAGACTGGGCCCCTAAATGCCAGCCCCTTGCTTAGGCTGCCTCCTCCATGATACCAGACAGAGACTAAAACTCTCTTCCAGCCCTGCCCCCCAGCCAGGTGCTGGTCTCCGCCTTCCTCCCTTTGTCTCCCTCCCTGGGAGGCTGAGCCGGGTGTCTGGGTTAATCCACATTTGGGAGAGTCAGTGAGAATCTCCCATCAGAGCGCAGGGGGACCCCGGGTCACAGAGCAGACAGCCCCCCCCCACTACGTCACAGCCCCCAGCTTTTAAAGTGCTAGAGAAGCCTTTCGCTATTGCTAAATTCATAAAGCCAGTTCTGCATGGCTAATCCACTCAAGCATGAAACCTTAACTGGCAACCTTAACTGACATGTCCTCAAGTCACGTGGCCTTAATGGGCATCCTTAATGTAAAGGACATCCTTATTTCTGACATCCTTAACGGTATATGCAAGGTAAATCAGGCACTGCTATTTCTGCTTACCCCTACCAGCTTTCATGATAACAGCTTTCAAGGACCTAATGGAGTGTTTACAAGGAGGAGGGAGAAAAACTGTTTTCCTTAACCTCTGATAGGAGAAGTAGCAATGGGCTTAAATTGCAGCAAGGGAGGTTTAGACTGGACATTAGGAAAAACTTCCTAACTGTCAGGGTGCTTAAACACTTGAATAAATTGCTTAGGGAGGTTGTGGAAGCTCCATCATTGGAGATATTTAAGAAAAGGTTAGACAGACACCTGTCAGGAATGATCTTTCTAGATGGTGCTTAGTCCGGCCGTGAGGGCAGGGGACAGGACTCAATGACCTTTTGAGATCCCTTCCAGCCCTAATAGTCTATGATTCTATAACACAAAAACAAAGGATACTCAATAAGGGCAACATATTTAAAACTGATAAGACTTTTTCATATACAATACAGGATTAACCTGTGGAACTCATGGCTACAGGGTTTCATGGAGGCAAGGAGTGTGCCTCCAACCCTCTTCATAACACTTTGTCCTTCTAGAGCATTTTGAGTCCAGCGTCTCTGTAGCGTGAGGACGTGCACACAAAGGAGCCAGGCCTTACACAGCAATCAGTGACCTCTCACTGGGGAAGCCCCTTTCTTTATTAAGCTCCTTGCTGAACACAAGCTCGTCTTCTTTGGTAGCAGTGAAAGGCCACGAACCGATTCACCCCTTCACAGCCGCCATGCAGCACTTTACAAATGATTATTTAATGAAACCTCCCAACAGCCTTGACATCTAGTTCAAAAGCATGGAAACCTTTGTACAAACAGGGCACCAGAAGCAGAGCAAGCTCGAGTGACTTGGCTAAGGCTGTGCAGTGAGTCGGTGGCAGAGCTAGGAACAGAACTCAGGAGCACGAACATCACACGGTCTCCCTCCCGAGGCGGGGAAGAGAATCTAGGAGACCCCGGGTCCAATTCTCCATTCCCAGATGTCTTGTGTGGTCACACGCACCCGAGCTAAGTGAGGGGAAAGACGCAACCAGACCAGCATAGGCTCAGATTCAATCCGTGTGTGTGGAAGTGAACAAGCAGCATGCCAGGCAACAGCCACCCACGCCACTGGCGTCCCGTTCTCTTAGCCTCCAGTCTCACTACATTCTCAGCCCAGCTCTCCTTCATCCCGTGAGAAGCCCCCAGGAGCCGGCTTTGAGAAGGGTCTGCAGCCCCTTTCCTAGCCAACCCCCCTGGGCAGTAGCCGGGGTGGGTTTCCCTGCAGTGGAGCAGGAGGGGCGTGTCCGAGGCCGACAGAGCCACCGCGGCCCGTGAGACTGGAGCAGCCGAGTGGGGTTGCAATTAGCCCAGTGGCGCCGCGCGTCATCCAGTGCTCGCTGGTCGGGCTGCAAAGCGAGTCATTTGGCTGCCACTTGGGAAGCAGCCGAGCAGAAGCGCAGCAGCATAACAGCTGCTAAACGGGCTGTCCCTCTCCCGCGGCTGCCCGTGGCCAGGAGGAGCCGGGCGGGAGGAGGAGGAGGGAGAGCTCTGCGCGGCTCCGGCACTTGGGCACGAGGATGTCCCATGTCACCGTACCAGCCTGTGCCCGTCTGCCTCGCTGGCTCTCAGTGCCGGTCCATCGCCTGGTGCAACAGAGGCCGTGGCCTGGCACCCTGGGAGGGCTCACAAGATGATCAAGCTGCTGTTAAGACAACGTGGACCCCCAGGAAGGAGGTGTTATGGGGGGGCGGGGCAAAGGAAGGCGGCTCCTGTAGCTACAGCCCATGACTGAGAATCTGACTTCAGTGATCCACTCCAGCTCTGGCGCTGACCCACAGCGTGGACGTGGGTGAGCCGCTTTCCCTTTCCTCTTCCTCAGTTTCCCCATCTGTAAAGTGGGGGTCACACGATCTACCCACCACAGACAGCCAAAGTGAGCCTGGTGACTATCCTGTTATCTACTGAAAGTAGAACCTCTGCCAAGCCACCGCATCTGTCTACTGACAGAAGAAAGCAAGAAAGAACAAAAGTAAGGTCTCCCTGGGAGGGCACAGGGCAGGTGTCTCCTCTATGCCAGCCCGCCAGAACACAAAATAGCTGCCTGTCTTGGTACGTAGCAGAGGGCTCCGAGATTTAAAGAGGTCGGAGAGAAGAACAATGGACGGACAATTATGTAATTAAACCCATCACCACACCCCTCCCTACCCCCCAGAACCGCCTTAGCCTTATGGACTCCCACTGTACTGCTTCAGAGACAGCCAGCGGCACGGGAACCCCTCCCTGTGGCCTCCCCACCACCGCCCCGCTGAGGCCAGGAACGAAACCAAGCAGCAGTGAACACTGTGCTTCCATCGCAGTGTCTGGCGCCAAACAATGACTCGTTGGTGCGGACTTGGCTAGTGCTTTTTTTGTAGCCTGTTGTAACACTAGGCAACTACTTATGAATTGCTGGGTCCCCCAGGAGACCGCTGTGGACTCCCAGGGGTGCACATACGCCGGGCGGAGAACACGGCTTTTTAGGGCCAACGGGGTTTTTTAAAATTCTTAAGGATCAGGCTTCTTGCTTGCTGTTCTTCCAGGCAGCTGCCTACGGAGCTGGAAACTGTATCTGGGTCTTCCACATGGTTCACTAGCCACAGAACTGCTGCTGGGCTGTCCCTCTAACAAGGAGCAGCACCCACGACCGTGTGCGTCTGTTGCATGCACACACCGATAGTCACATAGGCCTGCCTTGCAGCTCTCTCTCTGTTGGGATTCCTTGCCTCCTGCGCCCCAGAATAACCCCCCACTTTCTCCCAGGCAAGAGACAAGCAGAGGCCTCCGGCTTTCCATTTCCATCTGTGGTGTTTAACGAATGAGTCTAGGCACAATTGGGCGTGTGAATATCACCTCGCCTCCTTAGATCTGCACACTCTAACCGCAGGTCACCTGGGCCTTTGCCCTTGCTGCTGGGCTGTGCAGGAGAGGCCCTGTTCTCCAGCGGTTCTACTCCCACCTGGTTCACAGTCCCACTTGGGGCCAAGTTCTTAAACTGTCTGCCTCATCCCAATACATCCCTGTCTCCTCCCCCAATTCGAAACTTGTCAGCTGCACAGAAAGGAGGCCAGAGAGTCACATGGTCCCTATATAGTTCAGTCGGAAGCTAATTTCCCACAGGACAGGCCAAATTTGAGCCTCGCCCAATCAGCCTGGAATTTCACAGGGCCGCTCTCCAGAATCCGGGTAGCGTTGGGGCACATCACACGAGATGTTCAGGGGCTACGCCGAGGGAGGCTCTGGGCGAGGGCAACAGTGCTGTTCTCAGTCTTCCATTTGGAGCGAAGTTTCTATTTATTTTTGGGCTCTGTGCGTTTCCTAAGCCCCCCTGAGGGAGAAGGGGGGGCGTCTGATTGACTTTGCTTTAGCAGTCGGGAGGGACGATTCCACCCCAGTACGGCCTCTATAAAAGCATCAGGCAGGGCCCCTAACAGCGGCCTGTGGCGTGTCCAGAACCAGGGAGGAATTAGTGGCTGTGCTTCCAAATGCCACAGAGGGTCTGCCATGGAGCTGGGCTCCCCACGGTCTCCTCGGCCCTTCCGGAGGCACTCGGGAACTCCAAAGTGCTCCGGAAGGCGAGACGAGCACTCAGCCGGAGGACGTAGGGTGGCCAGGTGTCCGGTATTGAACCGGACAGTCCGGTATTTTCGCCTCCTGTCCCGTAAAAAAAATTCAGAAAATACCGGACACCTAAAATGTCCAGTACGTTCTGATTTTTTCCCGGCCAGGAGGCGAAAATCCCAGGCTGTCCGGCTCAATACGGAGGCAGCCTGGCAACCTTAGAGCTTACCGGGTTCCACAGGGGAGCTGTCCTGCCCGGTGCAGGGAGGCAAGATGGCAGCAGCCTGTTAGGGCCAAAAAGCCTCACACGCGGTTTTTAAAGGGGCCACTGCTGGTTTTTTTGTTTGTTTGGTTGGTTTTTTTTTTTTTGCTCCACCAACTTTTTCCTGGCCACCACGTGGTTTTTTTTTCCAGTATTTTTTCTGAAACCATCTGGCAACCCTAGGGGGGCTCCTCCGGCACCACGCACAACCCAGATCGGAAGGCATTGTGGCACTCTCCAGGATGTCCCTGCACGTTTTATGACTGGAGTCAGGGAGGGAGTCAGTCAGCCTTCACCCAGGCTGGGACACGCACGCCCGCCTGCGAACATGGGATAATATTCCAGACACACAACAGCACAACACGGGCATCTTGATGGCTTTCAAAACATAGAATCCTAGCACACAAGCACTGGAGGTCCCTCGAGAGGTCAGCAAGTCCAGTCCCCTGCCCTCATGGCAGGACCCAGCACTGTCTGGACCATCCCTGATACATGTCTATCTAACCTGCTCTTAAATATTTCCAGGGATGGAGATTCCACAACCTCCCTGGGCAATTTATTCCAGTGTTTAACCAGCCTGACAGGTGGGAAGTTTTTCCTAATGTCCAACCTAACGCTCCCTTGCTGCGGTTTAAGCCCCTTGCTTCTTGTCCTGTCCTCAGAGGCTAATGAGAACAATTTTTCTCCCTCCTCCTATATCACAGAATCTTAGGGCTGGCAGAGACCTCAGGAGGCCCAGAGTCCAGCCCCCGCCCAAAGCAGGACCAACCCAACTCAGTCAGCCCAGCCAGGGCTCTGTCAAGCCAGCACTCAAAACCCTCTAGGGATGGAGATTCCCCCCGTCCCGAGGGATCCCATCCCGGTGCTTCCCCACCCTCCTAGGCACATAGTTTGTCCTAATCTCCAACCTATATCCCCCTGTAGTGAGGCAGCTTTGCCTCCCGGACCCAGAAGGGGAGGGACTCTGTAGGACACCTTAGTGGGCGGGGCCAGTCACTCAGCACCACCCACAGGAAGTAGGAAGGCGGGGCCAAAAGTATAAGAACAGAAGCCCAAGCTCAGCTGGGCCTCAGCCACAGAGCAGGCCAGACACAAGCTGCAGTAGTGCCCTGTGACTGCCCCATCAACGAGCCTTTAGTCTTGATTTAAAATTACCACTAAGTCAACATGACTCACGTTTCCTTTGTCGTGCTCCTCGGCCCTCCTTTCCCTTCCCCTTGTCTGTGTCAGAGAGCTCCCCTTGCAGCACTAGTGAAGGGGTTTGTTCCTTCGTTCATTCACTCGAGTAACAAATGACAAACGGCACGAAGTATATTCCCCTCGGGTCCACCACAGCAAGAGCGAGCCTCTCAACACGCACACCCGTCTGCGGCCAACGTCTCCCTGCCCCCCAGTAAACAACGAAACCCTGAACAAACAAATGGAAGAACCAGCTAACCACGAAGAAGAAACCGCTGAGGGCCGCAGTTTTCACCTTGTAAAGGGAGCAAAGCCCCTCGACGAAGCCCCCGCAGAACATGGCTATCGCTGTTACATGGAAGGCTCTCAGCCAGGAGGGGGATGGGTATCAGTATCTAGCCCTAAGATAGACTGATAGCGGGATATCCGATAGGGTTGCCAGGTGTCCGGTATTTTCGCCTCCTGTCCGGTAAAAAAAATCAGAAAATACCGGACACCTAAGATGTCTGGTATTTTCTGATTTTTTTCCCCGGCCAGGAGGTGAAAGTGCCGGACACCTGGCAACCCTACGACACACTCAGGGTATGTCTACACTACAAAGTTAATTCGAACTAACAGACGTTAGTTCGAATTAACTTTGATAGGCGCTACACTAGCGATCCGCTAGTTCGAACTTAATTCAAACTAGCGGAGCGCTTAATTCGAACTAGGTAAACCTCATTCTATGATGACTAACGCCTAGTTTGAATTAACTAGTTCGAATTAAGGGCTGTGTAGCCACTTAATTCGAACTAATGGGAGGCTAGCCCTCCCCAGCTTTCCCTGGTGGCCACTCTGGGCACAACCAGGAAAACTCCTCTCCTCTCCCCCAGCCCCGGGCCCTTAAAGGCCAGATGGCACTTGACACAGCCAGCCCTGCCAGCGGTCTCTGCCCCGACCCAGTGGCCCCACCATGAGCCAGGGAGCCAGTGCCAGCGAGCCGTCCCCTGCCCAGTCCCCCAGCACCCAGGAGCCATCCAGGGGCCGTAGACGGCGCGCGCCCTCCTGGTCTAGTGCGGAGGTCATGGACCTCATTGAGGTTTGGGGGCAGGCCCCCAACCTCCATAATCTCCGCACTAGGTGGAGGAACGCGGCTGTCTACGGCCGCATAGCCGCCGCCATGGCCCGAAAGGGACACAGGCGCTCCCAGGAGCAGGTGCGCCTGAAAGTGAAGCAGCTGCGTCAGGCATACGCCAGGGCCACCAGGGGCGGCGCCGCAGCAGGGGCTGCCACCTGCCCCTACTTCCCCGCCCTCGACCGACTCTTGGGGGGCGGGACGGTCCGTGCCAGCCCGGAGGACAGCGAGCCGGGACCGGAGGGCCCTGACCCGGGCGCACCGGAGGGGCCACCGCCAGCTGTTCCAGCAGGGTCGTCCAGGGAGACCGTACCAGGTAAGTAGTTCAAATTAAGTAGTTCGGGGGGGGGGAAGGCGGGGGGGGGAGACCAGAGACGGCGCGTGGGCCATGCCTTCCACGGATCACGCAGACACCTGTGCACGTGCGAGCACGTGCCATGCCATCCTTGGGCAGGTGGCTCCAGCTGCGTGACATCCAGGGGCCATGGCCCAATAGGCACATGCGTGTGTGAAGAGACCTGACATGCTCCCGACCCCGGGGTGGGACCCAGCAGGATGCTTTCCCTTCACATGCCCCCTCTACACAGAGGCAGGGGACATCCCCCCCCCCACGCCGCCCCGGCCACACTATACATGGCACAGGGACATGGGTGCGGTCTTAGGGCAGCTCCCTGTCCCGGGGAGAGCCAGACATCCTGACCATGGCCTCTGTACAAGCACAGCGGCTCTGACGGTGCAGGGCATGGTCGCCCTCATGTCGTTGGGGGGCGGGAGGGGGCTGGGCATCGTCCGCTGCGTCCCCAGGGAGAACTGACCACTTCTCTTCTTTCTCTACAGCTGCACCAGCTGCTCGTGCCGGGCGCACCACCCCGCCCGCGACATGCTCCCGCACCCGCGGCCTGCTCCGGACCACCATCATGGAGCAGGAGTACTGGGACCAGCACCTGGGGTCCTTGCGCGCCCTGCACCGCACACTGGAGGCCTGGATGCGGGAGACCTGCAGCTCCGCCGGGAGCAGCTGGCTGAGGTCCGAGGGCTGAACTCAAACCTGCAGGCCCTGCTGCAGAGCATGGTGCCCCGTGCTGGTCCTGCGCCTGCTGCCCCCCCAACTACTGTCCCTCCTCCCACTCCTGCCCCCCCTCTCACCTCTTCCTCCTCAACCCCCACACCCTCTTCCTCAATGTCCATACCCCCCACCTCAACCTCCGCACCCTCCACCCCATTCCCCCAGGGATGCCGAGGCCCCCTCCCTCGCCGTGCTCGGAGGCGGTTGGCCCGGCGAGACCCCCACCCCAATCCCTGAGTTTCCCCTCCCCCTCCTTTCCCTTGCTTCCCCCTTCCAGCTCCCTCCTCCCAGTTTTCCCCCTCCCCTCTCCCACACTCTCTCCTGCCCTTTCCCGCCTCCTTTCCCCCGTCTCCCCACAGTTTTACCCCCCCCCCCCAGTTTTGTTAAATAAAGAGAGTTTCTATTTTTGAACACACGTGTCCTTTATTTTGTACATCAGGAAGGGGGACTAGGGAGGGGTAAGTGGAAGGAGGTGAGGGAGGAATGGGGTACGAGTCCCCGATGGGGAGGACTGGGCTGGCTCTGCGGGCTCCTCGGGGTGGAAGCTCTCCTGCAGCTCCTTGATTGACCCCCCTCCCTGGATGGCAGCCTGCGGCAAGTGCCACCAGGCTGATGGCCGAGTGCTGTGATGTGCCGAGTGCGGGCACTCAGGGCACTCTAAGCCAGGACTGCTTTGCTGTCCCTCATCGAGTTAGACAAGTGAGCAGGGAACCCCTGAGAACTGTCTGTCCGGGGTGGGGGTCGGGTCCCTTTAAGCCCAGCCCTCGGCTAGCCTGAGGCAGCAGCTCCATGCTCTAAGTCCTAATCTGATGCCCTGCCGGTACTGCTTCCGGCCAGCCTTAACCTCGGTTCAGGGTCCACTCAGTGTGGACATGCTAGTTCGAATTAGCAAAACGCTAATTCGAACTAGTTTTTAGGTCTAGATGCACTAATTCGAATTAGCTAAGTTAGTTCGAATTAGTGCTGTAGTGTAGACATACCCTCCGTGCCTGACAGCAGTCAATGCCAGGTGCCCCAGAGGGAGGGAACAGAACCCGGAATCATCTTGTGATCCCTCTCCTGTTGCCCATTCTCAGCTTCTGACCAACAGAGGTTAGGGATGCCCTCCTTGCCCATTCAGTCTAATATCCATTGATGGACCTAACCTCCATGAATCTATCTAGCTCTTTTTTGAACCCTGTCAAAGTCTTGGTCTTCACAACATCCTCTGGCAAGGAGTTCCACAGATTGACTGTGCGCTGCATGAAGAAATACTTCCTTTTGTTTTAAGACTGCTAACTACTAATTTCATTTGGTGACCCCTAGTTCTTGTGTTATGGGAACAAGTAAATAAGTTTCCCTTATTCACTTTTTCCACACCAGTCATGATTTTATAGACCTCTATCACACCCCCCCTTAGTTGTCTCTTTTCCAAGCTGAAAAGTCCCAGTCTTATTAATCTCTTTTCATATGGGGCCTGTTCCAAACCCCTCATCATTTTTGTTGCCCTTTTCTGAACTCTCTCAATTGCCAGGATCCCTTTTTAGAGATGAGGCAACCCCATCTGTACACGGTATTCAAGATATGGGCGTACCACGGACTTACAGAGAGGCAATAAGAGATTTTCCGTCTTATTCTCTATCCATTTTTAAACGATTCCTAACGTTCGGTTTGCTTTTCTGCCGGCTGCTGCTCATGGAGCGGGTGTTTTCAGAGAACTACCCACAACGACTCCAAGATCTGCCTCTTGAGTGGAAACAGCTCCCTGCGACCCCATCATTTTACCCGGGGAGCTGCCACTGCTGTTACCCCAGAGCGTCCCGGGAGCGGGGCAGGAGTCGGATGCACGCAAGGCCGTGATCTGAGGACCAGGGCGGTCAGCGTGCATGAGGGGACACAAGGTGCATCCCGAAGCTGCCCGCTCATCCCTGTGCAGAGCCCCGCGCCCATTGGGCACGTGGGAGTCGCTGCTGCCTTCCGAGTCACGGCCCTGTTTGCTCGCAGGAGGGAAGGAAATTACATGATGGTGGCAGCAGAGGCCTAGCGCAGGTGCCACGGCCACGCAGGTTGCCTAGCAACCAGCCAGTGTGCCTGCGGTGCGGCTGAACCTGCCAACTCTCCCGCTGCCTTTCCTAGCTGGAGGTGGGACAAGGGCCTGTCCCGGGCCCCAGGAGGGGAATGTTTGGCCCCTTTTGCAAATGGACGCTGTTCCCCTCTGAGGGCCCTGGGGATGACTGCAATCCGCTAAGACCGGTCACCCCCCATCCCCACTAGTGTTGCCGAAAAGCTCTTGGCTGACGTGGCTCTTTGCCCGGCCTGCACGTGGCCTGCATGGGAGCGCGTTGACCCAGAATCTGAGTGCTCCAGTCGCCACACACTCCCTCAGCTCCACCACTGACAGCCCCGTGGTTGGATTCAGGTGCCTAACTCCCATGGGGCACCTAACTGTCTTTGGGCGCGTCTACACTGCAGGGCTTCACTCGAAATAAGCTACGCAAACGGAGTTCCGTCCATTGTGTATCTTATTTCGAAATTGGGAGCGTCCCCATCGCACTTATTTCAAACTAGAGCGCTCTTCCCCCGACTTCCCCCATTCCTCACACAACGAGGGTTGCAGGAGTCGGAGTAAGAAGTCCTCCAACTGGACAGTATTTTGACACTATTTCAAAATAACTGCCTGCTGCGAAGACACGGAATACGTTCGTTCAGAATAGCGCTAGTTATTTTGAAATAGTGTTGCAGTGCAGACGTACCCTGGGCGAATCCCACTCCGAATGCCTACCCTTCCACAGAGCAATCCTAGGAGCAACCAGCCATCCAAAAGGTCTAATCCTGGGGCTTCCTGCCTCACGCCAGATGGACACCACGCTAGAGAGAGTCCTACGAGGGCCAAGATACGGACTAGGTCCTGTCACCTTGAGTAACGACAAAGACACGTCGCTTGTGCCTCAGCTGGCTGAGTGCTGAGTGGAAAATGCGTCCAATCCACAAACAAAGGGGAACTGTTTAGAAATATTGTAACTCCTTCCCTCTGTGCCTTTACTGAGACACCAGGGATGCAAACAGTTCTCACAAGGCCTTGGCCAGATCTCCGGGGACATTGGTGTGGTAGCAACGGCCTCCGCTGTCCTGGAGAGGCAGCATGGTCCAATGATTAGAGCCGGTGGGTTAAATCCCTGGGTTCTGTTCCTGACTCTGCCAGATGCTTGGAGGGGGATCATGGATTGTCCTTTGCCCCTCTGTGTCTCAGCTTCCCCACCTCTACATGGCAGATAATGACATACTTGGAAAGGGGCTTTGAGACCCTCTGCCGAAAGGTGCTATATTTATCGGTGCAGGGCACCTTTCCGATGTGTGAAGGGCTGCTCTAGAGAACCTCCACGGGTCTCCACGTCCACTGAGGGTAGGAGAAGAAGGAACGGACTCAGCGTGCAGCAAGGGAGCTTTAGGGCAGATAGGAGCAAGAGCTTTCTAGCTCACTGGTAGTTAAGCTCTGGAACAGGCTTCCCAGGGTGCTAGTGGAATCCCTGTCGATGGAGGCTTTAAAGAACAGGTCAGACAAACCCATGTCCAGGATGGTCCAGATTTACTTGGCCCTCACGGTCCCTTCCAGCCTGATGTTTGTATGATTCCCTGGAAGAGAAGACCTAAGACCTAAGACCTGCCCAGACCTAGACTGCAGGACTCGCTCTTCAATATGGACTGGTCAGACAACTGCCTTGGGAAGCAGATGGTTGGTGACTGTATGGGCGGCTGAGAGGGGTAGAACTTTTCTCATCTGGCTATGCCAGTAACCTCCCCCTGCAGCAAGAGGGATGCTGAAAAACCTGGAACTCTCTAGTAAGAGGGCGGGAAGAGACAACAGACTTCAGGGTGATCTCCTGCCTCTGCAAATTAACGGAAGAGGGAAAAAAGAAATGCCTGTGTAACCCACACACGTAGGCTACATCTACACTGCAGAGTTTGTAAAACTTGCAGGCTGAGTCTACACTGGCAAGTTATTCCGGAAAATCAGCCACTTTTCCGGAAAAACTTGCCAGCTGTCTACACTGGCTGCTTGAATTTCCGGAAAAGCACTGACGATCTAATGTAAAATCATCAGTGCTTTTCCGGAAAAACTATGCTGCTCCCGTTCGGGCAAAAGTCTTTTTCCGGAAAACTGTTCCGGAAAAGGGCCAGTGTAGACAGCACAGTAGTGTTTTCCGCAAAAAAGCCCCGATCGCGAAAATGACGATCGGGGCTTTTTTGCGGAAAAGTGCGTCTAGATTGGCCACGGATGCTTTTCCGGAAAAAGTGCTTTTCCGGAATAGCATCCTGCCAATCTAGACTCGCTTTTCCGGAAATACTTTTAACGGAAAAGCCTGCAGTGTAGACGTAGCCCTAGTGGCGTTCACCGTTCCATGGAGCAGCACTTAGCCCACTTACAGTGAGAGCTAAGAACAAGGGAGCTCTACAGCCTAAGCTGACAGCCAGCTGGCTTCATAGCTCAAGCTGTCGTAGAGGCGCCTGCACTAAGCTCCAGAGGTTCCAAATTCAGGTCTACTTGGTTACACCTACCTACGCTGGGTGGGAACAGACCCACTAAGACAGGGAGGGGGTGCTGAACCAGCAGGTTGTTTCTCAATTCCAAGGGCAGCCTGGCCTAGCTCTTCACTGCTGTTTGGGGCTTCAGTGGGTGTTAGGAACCTGGCTGTTCCTGGCAGCGGCACCCTGTGAACCAGACGCCGCCCCCCCGCGTCTGGCATGGCATTGCCCCCTTCCCTCCACACTAGGCCCCGCTGGGGTTACTCTTGAGCCAGGGTCAGAATTTCCAACTCCATTCCAAGTGTGAGGTTTGGCCCATTAACGAAAGGCGGGTCAGTGTCGGCTCGGACCTTCCACACGGCTTAGGGGTGCTTGGCTCGGGCTCTCGATTCGACACTGACGCTGACTAAACTCGGAGCTAGTTTGTGAGGGGCAGAGCCCATCATATCTGGAGCAGCTTGAAGCCCCATTCCTGCAAGCTATCCCCCTTCCATTCACCACCGGGCGGGCAGCCAGGGAGAGGCACAGGACCTGGTCTCTGCCCCTTTGGTTAACAATGTGGCGCGAATTCTCTCCGGCTCCAGTTGTTTCTCTCGCCGATTCCCAAAGTCACCTCCATTCAGTTACAACCCTCTTTATTCCCACGCCGCCCCCCCCCAGCCCTCTTGCCCTTTCCCTAGTCTCTGTGCCACTAGCAAGGTGGCCAGCTGGTCAAATCCACAGGCCCAGCGTTCTGGCTGGCCGGAGAGACTCCATGGTCTCTTGACCAGCTCCGAGGGATTTCAGGCAGCTGGAGGGGGTGTTACTGGTGGGTTTAAGAGGCGGATGGAGAATCCCCGTGCGCAGGGGCCAGCTGGGGTGGAACAGCTGTTCTGCCAGGAGGCTTTATCACACGGCGCTGTTAGCAGGAAACGTGAATGAATTCCAGGCCAGCAGAGCGAGCCAGTTTCTGGAAAGTGAATGGGATTAGCAAAGGCAGGGAGGGCAGTGCAGAGAGCGGCCATGGAATTAGAGACACGCGTGTGCCGAGCCCCAGATGGACAGGGATATCTGAGCAGCCCATGGCGACAGCCTCTCCGTGCAAAGCAACAGAATCCTAGAATCCCCGGGTGGGCAGAGACCCCAGGAGGCATCGAGTCCAGCCCCCTGCCCGAAGCAGGACCAACCCCAACTCCATCATCCCGGCCAGGGCTTGATCAAGCCGGCACTCAAAACCCTCTAGGGATGGAGATTCCCCTCCTCCCGAGGGAATCCATCCAGCCCTAATCTACGAAGTGGCCCCCGGACTGTCTGAAACGCTGCTTGGCCCTGAGCTGTAAGTGAATTCTAAGGTTCAGCGGGCAGCCCGGAATCAGGCGTATGTGGGACGCTGGCTAATTAGCTCCTGGTTCAAGAGGCCCCGCGCAGCACTGCAGCTGGGTGCATGGCCAGTCAGGCAGCCCCTGTCACTCTGGGGATTGGAGCATGCGAGCTGTCACCTGAAATGAAGCCATCATGATTAGCCAGGCTTTATCTTTCCTCGGCTCAGGCAGGGCAGGAAATCAGCCAGGCCCCTGGCTCACTAGTGCAGCGTTTTCATTAGGAATGCAGCCGCTGGAAAAGCAAGAGGCATTACAAATAGGCTGCTGCAAGAAGGGAGCCTGTGAGCCGCAAAGGCCGGCATGCGGCAGGCTCCAACTCGGGAGCCGCTGAGGGGAGCAGAGCTGGGAGGCGTCTCACCGGGGAAAGGGAGCGTGCAGGGTGGGGGAGAAAGGCTGGTTCGCCCTCACTGGACCCTGCGGTTTTTTCTTGCATGGCAGCCAAGAGATCTGGGAGGCTTGACTTCAACAGGGCGCCCGCTCAAATCACTTCACGCAGTCCCACAAGGAGGCAGGCTGGCTGCTCGTGCCTGCCACGGACGCCACCGTAGTGCACGGCAGCTTGTTTCCATCGGCCTTGGCCCACAGGAGGCCGTTTCTACCGTGGCTGGCGGATGCTTTCACCCACGTGAGAGAGTTAGCGTCAGTCTGGTGCCCCGCTGCCAGGGGTGTGCCCCAGGTTAATGCCCAGTGAGGACTGGACAGGTGGCAGTTTTGAGGCGTATTAGCAGGCGGAAGTGAACTCGAAGCGCCTCTCACACGCTTACTGCGATCTGCTAACTCAGGGGAAAGCTACAAACGGCCTTGTCTTCACCAGGACTTCTCCCCACGCCGGTTACTGTGCGTTCGCTAGTGCGAGAGAAGAACAAATCTTTTTTCCTACGACAGCCAAGGCCTAACCAACAATCTGCTACACATTTGAGATAGTTCGTCTGTCTGTGCGTGAGACTGTCTGTCTGTCGGTTCAAGAACTCCTAAAGGGTAAGAGCTAGGACACCAAATTCGGTAGCAGGGCCGGCCTTACCGTGAGGCGAACTGAGGCGGCTGCCTCAGGTGCCAGACCATGGCGGCGGGGGCACCACTAGGACCCAGAGTGTAGAAAATTGTGTCTGCTGCTGGTGCACATGTGCATATGGGGGCATGATTTGAGCCCCCCACCTCAGGTGCCAAAATGTTGTGGGCCAGCCCTGTTCGGTAGGCAGCGTCCTCTCATCATAACAACCTGTGGAACTCCTTGCCTCAGGAGGTTGTGAAGGCTAGGACTATAACAGGGTTTAAAAGAGAATTAGATACATTCATGGAGGTTAAGTCCATCAATGGCTATTGGCAGGATGGGTAAGGAATAGTGTCCCCAGCCTCTGTTTGTCAGGGTGGAGATGGATGGCAGGAGAGAGACCGCTTGATCAGTACCTGTTTGATTCACTCCCTCTGGGACACTAGGCCACTGTGGGCAGACAGGATACTGGGCTGGACGGACCCAGTCTGGCCGTTCTTCTGTTCTTATATAAAGCAAGGTCAGGGGTTGGTTGTAGCAGGACAGTGGGACGTGCCTGGAATGGGATTGCTGCCCATAAAACCTCACAGAAAAGAGACAGGATCACTGGGCAGGTGAAATTGGCTGGCTTGGGGCATGCACCGCCCCCCCCCCCGCCCCAGGACTGCCCCAGCCCTCAGCCTCCCACCCCCAGGCGCCCTCCGTGTGCTAGAGCAACATAAGTGAAGCCCTGTGGAAATTCTGGGGCCTCCCCCGGCCCTCCCATGCTCACTGCACAAGCCTCTACCTCTGCGCCAAAGGACTGAGCTGCAGGGGGCTCACCCCCTCAGTCCCCGAGCGGGGCTTGCAACGTGCTCTAAGCCCACGCTTCTCAGCCGTGTCTCAGTCGATGGCGGTGTGACGGGCTGGGGAAATCGACTGCCTGCTCACAGACTGGGCTTCTTTCAGGCTGAGGCCAAGTCTACGCCGGCAAGTGACTGCACAGTACATCAGCTCCCAAGATGGCCACGCTGCTATGGCACCTGGTGTGCACTAGGGATGGGAAAGGTTAACTGGTAAGGGCTGGGGCAGCTTGCGGAGGGGGCTGCTCCAGCTCCGTGGGGCCCCCCGTGGACAGGGGTACTCCGAGTGTCCAGGGAATCCCTGTCCACAGTGTGCCCAGGGGGGCGGGGGAAGTAGGGGGAGGGCTGCAGGCTTGTGCTCTAGCACAAGCTAGAGCAAAGCCAGCCTAGGGCACGTCTACACCATGCTGCAAGCACACCTCGACTGCAGCGTCTCCCCAGGGCTGGCAGGTGTCATTCCCAGCTCTGACTGAGACGCAGGAGGGCCTACCTGCCCCAAGAAAGGGTCGCAGAGGGGCTTGTGCATGGGCGCTCAGCTCCTCTGCCATGCAGGACCCTGCGGTTACAGGGTTATTTTTCATGCCCAGCTGTATCAGAGCGTGCGCGAGTAAGTTACCCCTCCAGCTCCGGCGCAGAACCTCTCTTAGGGTACGTCTACACTAGCTCGTTAGTTCCAGCTAGGTAGGCAAATGAGGGCAATCGGAGTCCTCTTCTCTGGCTCCAAGGCGGCTCCCTCCCCTCGCTGTGCAGCCGGCAGAGCACTGAGTCAGGGCTGCATACTTCCCAGCCTGGTCAGGGCTGCAGAGACACTGTCCTCCACACTGCTGAGCCGGAGAAGAGATTAAATCAGAGCGGAGACAGAGAGAGGGGAACCAGAGAAGGTCAAAGAAGGCCAGAGATTTCCTTGTGTGCTACACTCTGACAAGACTACACTTATTGGGCAGTTGAAGCAAAATGCAGGACAATGTAGCACTTTAAAGTCTTTAAAGTGCTACATTGTCCTGCATTTTGCTTCAACTACCCCAGACTAACACGGCTACATTTCTATCACTTATTGGGCACTTAGACATCCAAGCGTGGGGATAATCCCACAGGAGGAGATGAAGGGAGCCTGGGAGGTGGACCCGCCCCCAAATCGTATGGAGAATTATTCCTAATCCCATCAGAGTCTCTGGCTGGAAAACAATTCTGCTGTTTCTGCCTCTCTCTGCGCATCTCAGTCGTTTCATCTTCAGACCCCACGTCCAGGGCCGTGCTTGGGATTTATGGGGCCCCGTGCAGGACTAGTAAACTGTGCCCAGTGGCAGCTGGGGGTGGGAGTGGGGGGCGGGGACGATAGTTCAGAGCTGTGATTTGCAAATCTTCAGCCACACACGAATGAAATATTGTCAAGCACATTTTAAACTCAGGTCCTGCCGACTAACAGGAAATTCAGAAACTGACCGAGGGGACCAGGGGTTGGCAGTTCTTGCTATGACACGGCTTCGTGACCACTCGAACGGCTCATTCACAGGGTCAGTGGCTGCTGATGGCTCTGGCAGGCTTTTCACTCGTAAATTCACCAGCTCCTCTCCGGAGGAAGCAAGACCACAGACTGGAAGAGGCAGGTGGCTGGACATTATGACCCAGAGGTGCCCCGGATTTTCAGGTGCCCTAGGCAGAGGCATATTCTGAGAATGAATAAGAAGGGCCCTGCCCACATCTGCTTGTAAAATCAGAATGGGCTTGAGCAGGTGGGATGCTGAAGGGAAAAGCCAGGGCAGAGGCAGAGAGAAGAAGAATCAGCGACAGCTGGCGGGGGAGGCGTCTTAACCCGGGGCCCATTTTCCCAGCAGCTCTCGGGGGCCGGGACTAGCTCTGCTCGGTGTCTGTACAGCGCCTAGCGCAGTCCCGGCTCAGACCTGGGATCCTCGGTGCTACAACGACACTAATTAATGTGGATAAACATGTGGCGTAACTGACCGGGTCTGCACATCTATGGCCGGCCAGCTCCTGTGAGTGCCTGCCATGTGTGCTGACCGTCTCTCGCTGCACTAGGGAGGGACCCCGCTGCTAAGGCTGACGCCCTCAGAGGATTATTAGACCCTTCAGCCACGGAGACAGAATCCCAGATGTTGTGGGGGGCGGGGAGAGTCCTACTGTAGCGGGTCACCCAGGCTAGCTCCCTGCCAGTTCTGGCTTGGGCCCTCCTGGACCTGTTCTAATATATTACCCCAAGCAAGGGCCCCAAGCAAGGTGGTGTGGCGTAGGGGGGGGGGGGGGAGCTGCCTGCTCTGTGACCAGGGTCCCCCTGTGCTGGGATGGGAGATTCTCACTGACTCTCCCAAATGTGGATTAACCCAGACACCCCGGCTCAGCCTCCCAGGGAGGGAGACAAAGGGAGGGGGGCGGAGACCAGCACCTGGCTGGGGGGCAGGGCTGCAAGAGAGTTTTTTAGTTTCTGTCTGGTATCATGGAGGAAGCAGCCTAAGCAAGGGGCTGGGATTTAGGGGCCCAGGCTCCCCCATCTCAAGGGGGGCTGAGGCATCCTAGGCCTGGCCTGGAACCAGATGACATCTGTGCTGGGCTGCATCCTTGGAGAAACAATAAACTCCCTCTGTTCTGCTGGCTGGCGGAGTCTGTTTGTGCCACTCCGGGGGTGCAGGCGTCTCTGGGACGGCCAGTGTTTGGAGGTGGAAGATTTTGCTAACATGCCGTCTATCCTTTCCTTCCTTCAGCGTGACCCTTTGAGATGGGGTGCGCCCCTCACTACAGGACAGCACCTCCCAGGTGCTCCGCCCCGTCCCGGCATCTCCCTCTCCGGTCTGCAGCCCTCTCTCCCTCCCGGAACCACCGCCTCCTCCTTGGGACTCGGCCCTCTGACGAGCTGATCCTGGGCTCCCTGCGGCATTCAAAGCGGCAGCGCTGCACAGAGCAGCTGAGCCCGGGCTCCGTGCGGCGCTGCCCCTTTTAAGTCCCCCCTCTTCTCCCCGCCTTGCTGCCTCTATCTGACTGAGGCAGCAAGTGAGGGGGGGGAACTAGTCGACTAGTCCTTTACATCCGTACTCCTGACACAAAGAGCTTAGCATCTTTGTAGCCCTAGCCCCCACCCCGTGTCCTGAACATTTCTTTCATGAGCTTTCTCCCCCCACCCCAGGCGGCTCATAGCAACGCTCCTGACACGCCGCACGCCAACGAATTTCACGAACGGTCACAACAGCCGAGCTGCGGGAGGCTGATAAGCATGAAGGAACCGAAGTGCCGTTTCCCTCGCCTTTGTGTACAGCAGATCTGCCAACATCCACAGCCACAAAAGCAATGCACGAAACATGTGCATATATTTGCATAAAGACAGGAACAAAGCAGCAGCGGCCTGGCTGTGAACGGCTGGGGAGAGCTGACTGGAGGGCTCTAAATGAGGCGGCAAGTCAGGGAACTTTGATGCATTTTAGTCCTGGGGGGGATTTCTTACTGCAGACACACAGACACACACAGACACACAGACACACACACACACGGACACACACTGGCTTAAGATAAAACCCTCCTGCGCTAGACAAACATTTCTTATGCACAGACACCCCCCCCCAGACCCGCACACACAGACGCTCACGCACAGATACGCACATGCGCACACACAGACAGACACACACCCACACATCGCCCCGTGGCTTAATACCGGAGCCCGGCGCCGCAGGAGAGGGTGCGGCAGCAGCGGCTGACCCGCAGAGCTGTGTGAGGAAATGCAGCCGCCGTGGCCGCAGTGGCCTAGGGACCTATGTCCACGACTAACCAACTCCATTTCCCACCCCAGGCGGCGCACACTGAGTGTTGGAGTGAGACAAATCCCTTCTCTTCCCCGGCCTCAAGCAGCCCGGGATGAGCACAAGCCGGTGTGGAGACTCTGTCTTCAGGGGCTTTTTAGGCCCAGCCTGGCAAAACCCTGGCTGGGGTTATTTGCTGGGGTTATGAAACGTTTCCCCCCAGACGCCTGCCAGGCCGTCCCATCCCACTGCTAGCAGGGAGGGCTGCTCGGAGCGCAGCCTGGCCCGTCTTTACGCCGAGCGCTCTCGCCCCCAACAATTACCTCAGCTCGCACTCAGGCAGCCATTCCAGCTCAAAAAGTCGCAGCTCGGCCGAGCTGCCCTGGTGGGGGGTTTCTACCTCACAAGGACGTCGCTGATTAACCCTCCCTTTGTGCCCAGAATTCTCCATCACAAATCTCGCCTCAGCGCCCCGCCGGCATGCTGGGAACCCTAGTGCCGCGCTTGCTAGCACACCGGCCTGTAACACGGGCTACGTGCCTGCCCCGCTAGCCCAGGCATGGCCGGATTCCAGGCACGGCGGATTTCACCAGCGACTGACACACGGAGAGAGGCGATTCCAGCTGACGGTGTATAAATGTGCTCTCACGTTGGGTGGGGGAGAAGGCCCCTAAGCAAGCCCGCAGCCTGCTCACAGGAATTGCTTCTGACACATGAAAAGCTGCCGCGGCAGCAAGTTATTTTGGTAACTCAGCCCCAGTTCCCCATGACTCTTGCAGTTTCAAGACTCTTCCGAAGTCCAGGGAGCAGGGATGTGACCGGTTAACTAAGTAAGAGGGCACCACAGGCAGAGGGCTGCTCTGGCCCGGAGGAGCCTGCCACGGACGGGGGGCATTTCAGCCTGGCCGGAGCTGCTCCTACCATGGCGGGGGCTGTTCTATGTCACCACTTCAGGGCCCCCCTCGGAGGGGTCCTGCGAGGGGAGAGAAGGGAAGGACCCGAGTGCTCTGTACTCCGGCCAGACTCTGAGGGAGCAGCAGCTTGTGAGGGCGGTTCCAGCTGACGAAGACAAGAGGAAGGGGACAGATTCCCGGACCGTTCCAGGTGGTCAGATGCCAGAGGAGGAGCCAGGCCGGTTTTGCTCCCTCTTACATCTCTGCCTGCACCGAGAACAGACGGGATGGGACAGAAAACTGAGCTCTGTGTCTCAGGAATGCCCCAGGTTTCACCCCCGCCCCCCCCCAATAAACACCTGGGTGAGGCGAGATTCCTTGGAAGGAAAGTGTGTTCCTCTGAGGCGGGGAGGAGAGGGTCACCCAGAAAACGTGATCCCGGCCCGGCGATGGCTCTTGTCGGGACGTAAGAATGCCACCAAGTGGTACAGAACGCCACGGGCGCAGACTAAGAGCCTTCCTCACGCTGGTTCTGCTGTGCTCTGGCCCAGGGGGTTTCACCCGACGGGCTGTGCCCCAGCACTGGGCCGGGAGTGCCGGGCGCTGGGACTCGTGGCTGCAGGGGGATCAGGTGAGCAGTGGGGGCGCTAAGGCAGCTCCCCCCGTCTTGTACCTCAGACTGCGCTGCGCCCCAGAAGTGGCTGCTGCAGACCCAGCTCCTAGGTGGGGGGGATGGAGAGCGCACAGGGCTCCGTGCACAGCCCCCGCCCCGAACACTAGCCCCGCACTCCCACTGGCTGGGAACCTGCTGCTGGCTGCTTCTGGGGGCAGCCTGGTCCGCGGGGCCAGGAGAGGCAGGAAGCTGCCTTAGCCCCCCTGGGGCATCGCTGCCCTGGAGCCATTCGAGGTAAGCGCCCCCCCCACACCCTTCCCAAAGTTGGAGCCCCCTCCTCCAGCCCAAATCTCCCTCCTCAGCCCCACCCCGCAGCCCACACTCCCGTCACATCATGTCAGGCTGCGGCATCAACACTGTTCTTCAACGGGGTCCTAAAACAAACAGTTTGCAAAGCGCCGGCCTCGCCCCTCTCCTTTGGGAGGGTGACTTTGCCCGGCCACGGCTCTACATTTACGGGAAGGATCCCCCCAATGTGAAGCACTGGCTTTGGTTTCCCGCGGCCCCTAGCACGGCCCAGGCAACATCCTGAGCCCACAGAATCCAGCAGCAGAATGCCCACGGACCTCAGCCGTGCTGGGATTCCGCGCTCGCTGCCCAGCACAGCTGAGGACCTGGCCGTCTGCATGCTGCAGAGCTGCTGGCTCTCCCGACCGGATGGTGCATGATCGGGTATTTTTCCCACCTTGGAAAGGGTTCAGAAAAGGGCAACTAAAATGGAACGGGTCCCATAAGAGGAGAGGTTAAAGCGACTGGGACTTTTCAGTTTAGAAAAGAGGAGACTGAGGGGGGATACGCTAGAGGTCTATAAAATCATGAGTGGTGTGGAGAGGGCCGATAAAGAAAAGTTATTTATTAGTTCCCTAAATAGAAGAACTACAGGACACCAAATGAAATTAATGGGGAGCAGGTTTAAAACTAATAAAAGAAAGTTCTTCTTCACACAGCGTGTAGTCAACCTGTGGAACTCCTTGCCAGAGGACGCTGTGAAGGCTAGGACTATAATAGAGTTTAAAGAGAAACTAGATAATTTCATGGAGTTAGGTCCATAAAAGGCTATTAGCCAGGGGATAGAATTGGTGTCCCTGTCCTCTGTTTGTCAGAGGCTGGAGAGGGATGGCAGGAGACAAATCCCTTGATCATTGTCTTCGGTCCACCCTCTCTGGGGTACCTGGTGTTGGCCACTGTCGGCAGACAGGCTCCAGGGCTAGATGGACCTTTGGTCTGACCCAGTACAGCTGTTCTCAGGTTCTTATACAGAGGCAGTAAGATATTCCGTGTCTTATTTTCTATCCCTTTCTTAATAATTCCTAGCATCGTATTTGCCTTTTTGACCGCCGCTGCACACTGTGTGGAAGTTTTCTTTTTTTGCTTTTCTTATTACATTTTTACACTTGATTTGACAGTGTTTATGTTCCTTTCTATTTATCTCACTAGGTTTGGACTTCCACTTCTTAAAAGATACCTTTTTGTCCCTCACTGCTTCTTTTACATGGTGGGTAAGCCACGGTGACTCTTTTTTAGGTCTCTTGCTATGTTTTTTAATTTGGGGTATACATTTAAGTTGAGTCTCTATTATGGTGTCTTTAAAAAGTTTCCATGCAGCTTGCAGGGATTTGGCTCTAGTCACTGTGCCTTTTAATTTCTGTTTAACTAACCTCCTCATTTTTGTGTAATTCCCCTTTTTGAAATTAAATGGCAGAGTGCTGGACTGCTGAGGTGTTCTTCCCACCACAGGAATGTTAAATATTATATTATATTATATCCCAGGATGGCAGAGAAAAGCTTAGAAACGTGAGCGTCTAAGAGCTCAGAACCCGGACGGGCCCATCCAGGAGTTTTCACCTCCACCTCACGATTTTGGGGGCCTGACGAATGCAAGTCTGGGCTCTTGGGGCTGGCAGCCCTGCAGAACCGGCTGGGGATGGTAACCGATCTGCTTTCCTCCCAGAGAGATGCTCCCTGCCTCTGAATCTCTGGCTGCAGAAGACGCTCCCCTAGGAAAACACATTTAGCTACTACCACAGATTACAACCTTGTGAAAAGGTCACTGCGTGTAATAGAGACGGAAACCCAGAGCTCAGTCGCTGGCACCCGGGACTAAGTCAGGATTCTGTCCAGATTCTTGGATTTACCAGGTGCATGATTCCTAGAGGCAGTGCTCCGGGGGAGGGCAGAGGCCAGTTCGTGCGGTGTGTGGCGGGGGGAGCTTGGGTTGCACTGCACCTCCTGCAGCAGGGTCTGTGGCTAGACAGGCACCAGACCTGTGCATTTAGCACCAATACAGTCAGAGCTGCAGCCTCCTTTTCAACAGTTCCCCATTACAGGCCCCCTGCCTCGGTTTCCCCTTTTCTCAACCTTCACAGTCTTTCTTGTGGCCAGTTCCATCCCTGCCCAGTGCTGGTTTAATAAAGGAGACGGTTCCCCAGAAAATCCTCAGGCTTTCCTAATTACATCCCTGCAACCCAAAAATCCGACCCCCGCGTGGGTATCTTCCGACACATCCAGACCTCTTCTGCCTTCCCGTTCTGCCCTTCAGAAAGCCCCTGAGCCCGCTGACTCCTGCACCCAAACCCTCCCCCCCACCTCCTGTAGCTCTGCCAGAGCCTCTGCTGCCAGGTCCACCTTTATAAGGCCCAGGTGCCTTCCCTTAAGCCCAATTGGGCAGCAGGTTGTCAGTCACAGGTGCATTGGCCCCGCCCCACTCCCTCCCTTAAAGGGGCCAGTCACCCAGTGACAGTAACATTTCATTTTGAAGACTACACCATGCTCCCTAAGCCCCTGCTGGCAAGGGCATTATTCTCAGCCTTCTGCCTCCTGTGGCAGCTGAGTTTTGCCCCCGCGGGGGCTGCCTTTCACCAGCAGGTAAAGCCATTCCAGAAGACTGGGCCCAATCAGGCAGCAACGTGCGTTGGGACCCACCTGGCTGAAACAATCCTTCAGCCCTCTGGAATGACTCTCCTCCGGGAAGTGGTGGGGGCTTTTGCTAGAGGACACTCCCCGATTATCTGGGATTTTAAAAGGAGGCTGGGCCGGAGCTCAAAGAATCCCTGGATTGGGGCTGAAATTCTCGTCTCTTGCATGGCAGGGCAGAGGGGCAGGCTCAGGAAGGGCTCTGGACTCATCAACCGGGCGTTGCTTGACATGCAATGATGGTTTCAGTCCATCCAAATCTCCCGCACACAGGAAATAATCAGCCCCTGCCTTTAACGCCGCTCCACAGTGTGAGGGTGCAGCAAGAGTCTGACCCCGTGCAATGCAGGGCTGTGAGCGTAGAACACGTGGAAGGGAACGTTTCTCCCACAGAGCACAGACGGGCTGTGGCACGCAGTGCCCAGAGAGCCCAACGCAGGGGCTGCATCCCCACAGGACGGGTGACTTTTGTGTGTGACATTATTGCCCTGCTAGGATCAGCCCTCAAGCTTCAGGGCTGCAGGGTCAGGAAGGAATTTTCCCTCCTCGTGCAGCCTTGCGCAGTTTGCTAGGGGCCTCGTGGGTCGCTTCGAAGCATTAGCCACTGCAAGAGGCAGGACACTAGATTTAAACAAACCACTGGTTTGAGAAGTCCTCTGTTCCTTCCAGACAGACTCTGCATGCACACAGCCGGGCTGGGCCCGAGCAACCATGGGATGCCCCTGAAATGCCTTCGGGGCAACCCAGGCCTATTCCGCTTTAAAACTTTTAAATACTAAGAAGTATAATCCAGCCGCTGCCACGCCGGCCGCCAGCCCCAGACGTAGCAATAGGCGAGTCAGCAGTAAACTGAGTCGTGGAGTTGAATGGACTTGTCTGAGGTCCTAGAAGGAGCCAGTGGCAAGAACCAATTCTTGTCAGCTAGAGATCAAACCCTCCGCATCGACCTCTGCCAGCCACAGGCCAAGCCAGGCTCCATTCAACCAACTCCCTGACTCCACCGCTTTGCAATCGACAAGCAGCCTAGGAGATACGGGAATGTCACATGTCCGCAATCCAACAAGCTCCCGAGGAGAACCAAGGTCACCTCGCTCCCATCGCGCCGAGTGTCAACGACACGCAGCCCAGAGGTCTGGTGAACCGGCCACTCACTCACTGTTCTGCAGCTCCGCGTCCGTACCAACATCTGGGGCCGGGGGTGCATGTGGGGCTGAGAAGTTTTACATGAACGACGGTTCTGCGCAGCAGGCTGGCGAGTCTCTGGAGAAAGCAAGAGACAAAAACTAATAATAAAAAATCCATGTGCGACAACAACCTCCAAATGTGGTTCTGAACAGACCAGGGTCCGGCAGGGGGCAACCAAAATGCTGACGAGGCTGGAGCCTACGCGGAGAGGCTGAGGGATTTGGGTCGGTTCAGTCTGCAGAAGAGAAGAGGGAGGGGGGATTTGAGAGCAGCCTGCAGCTCCCTGAAGGGGGGTTCCCAAGAGGCTGGAGAGAGGCTGGTCTCAGTGGTGGCAGATGGCAGAACGAGGAGCAGTGGGCTCCAGTTGCATTGCTCCCACTAGGTCTAGGTTGGATATTAGGAAAAACTCTTTCCCTAGGAGGGTGATGGAGCACTGGGCTGGGTTCCCGGGGGGTGGAGGGGAATCTCCATCCGGTGTCTAAGTCCCAGCTTGACACAGCCCTGGCGGGGCTGATTGAGTTGGGCTGGTCCTGCCTTGGGCAGGGGCTGGACTCGGTGACTCCCGAGGTCTCTGCCCGCCCTAGTGTTTCCTGATTCCAGGATTATCATGAGGCACCAGGGTCACTGCGTGCGGCAGCAGCAAGGTAATTCCCCCCTGCACTGCCACAGGGTGGCGTGACTCAGCCGTACGCAGCGACACCGCCTGGGAATTAAGGATGGGAAGGGACGAGGCGCGTCCACTGAGGCCATGGGGGAGCAGGATGCACTTGCCCACATGGGGTTTTGCCTGAGTCCTGGGGCTGGAGCCCCCCCAGCCAGGACCTCACGTTCTCTATTGCAGCCGAAGGAGGCTCTGCTTTCCAGCCAGGCCGGCCTGAACGGCCCCCAGGAGAGGAGCGGTTCAGAGCTCCCCTCCCCCTCCATCTGTTAAACTTTCGAATATCAGCCCTCGCAGTCCGAGCCTGGCACCGCCCCCCCCCAGCCTGGCACTGATGGTCCCCTGGTCCATGCCCCAAGCTCTGCTACCCAGCACCAGGCCCGCTCAGCCCAGACTCGGAGGGGCAAGCCCTTCCCACCCCATCAACCCCCCCCATTTCCTGAAGCCCGTTTTCTGCAACTTCCAGCCAGGGTCTGATCCAGCCGGCGTCTGCAGGGCCTGCAATATGGGCCTGGCTCCCATCTCAGCTCATGCTGCCTCCCAGGCTGCTGGCTAAGAAGCCTCTTCATGCAGCATGCAGGCAATACGCGGGTGCGGCGTTCCTCGCCTCTCCATCTAGTCCCGGGATTCACCCCAGACTCAGCTGGGCCTAAAAAGGGTCTTATTGCAACGCCTCCCTTCTTTGGCCGTATTAGAGATAGCCCCGAACCCAGGGCCCGGCGCAGGCTGCATCTCTCCAGCACTCTGAGCTTCCGCCCAGCCGTGTTCCTCAGACTGTGAGTGCAAGAGAGCACCTGGAAGTCACACAGCCCTCCCACTGACCCCCCCACTCAGATCGGCAGCAGGTGCCCGGAGGAGCATCCAGAGACGGAAATGTACAAAGGGGTTCCCGAGGTCTCCTGTGGGGCTGAGAACCCCGGACAGCAGATGCCCCAGCAGCAACTGGATCAGCCCGAGTCTCTTCTTCCGCAGACCGAGCCACCCCCGGGATTCAGAGCTGAGCGAGAGAGAAGCTGACACTGGCATTGGAAGATACGCTCTGTAGCCGGCTGCATGTTGCCTTTGTCTACAAGTGAACTTGCGGCTGGGGAAGGTGCCAGACGGGAGGCCTGGCTCAGCCTGAGGACACTGACGGGTCACACTGGCGGTAACTTTGGGTTTTTTTCACTTTCCTTTTAGGCCCGTGGTGTCCGCCACGCTAGCCACTAGCCACAGTGGCTATTGGGCTGGTTGAGCGTGGCTAGTTGGCTCACAAAATGGGCTATGTTTTCAGAATAACGGGGCTTGTTGTGACGTAGTGGGGGTACTTGCTGGGCTGTGGTGACCCCTGCTGTCTGGAGCAAGACCCAGCAGGGAAAACCTCGCTAGGCAGAGGTAAGGCCAAACTGGTTGAACCAGTGGCCAGACACCCCCCATGGAGAGGAACAAAGGAAGGTGGAATGCTGCCCTGACTGCGGGGGCAGGGCTGCAAGGGAATTTGGTTAGTTACTGTGGGAGAGCATGGAGGAGAGCCTAGGAGAAGGGGCTGGAGTTTAGGGGCCCAGTCTCCCCCATCTCAAGGGGGCCTGAGGCATCCTAGCCCAGCTCTGGGACCAGACTACATCTGTGCTGTGCTGTATCCTGGAGAGGCAATAAACTTCCTCTATTCCACCGGCTGGTGAAGTCTGTTTGTGCCATTTCGGGGTGCAGGAGACGGGGAACCCCCAACGCGCCGTCACACTGGTGTCAGAAGTGGGATGCACTGCATCCCGTGGATGGAGCTTCCAGCGGCAAGCGACAAGGCGCAGTAGAAGCAAGAGCCCTGGAGCCAGGCGTGCTGGAGACAGAGCGAAGCGGTTCCTGGGAATCGTGGGGCGCTGCAGCACTAGACTGGTGAGTCTGCACCGAGGGGCCCAGCGGGCAGATGGCCTACGCCCGACTCTTGAAGGCAGAGCTGGTGGGGCTGTGCAGAGAGAGGGGCTTGCCTGTGCAGAAAGCAACCAAGGCCCAGCTGATTACCCAGCTGGAAGAGAATGACCAGCCACAGGGCCAGGATCTTGTCCCCCGGGGAAGCAGCCAGACCCCCCCTGAGAGTGTGTCAGGCTCAGAGAGGGGGAGGAGCGCTGGAACCCAACGGAGAGATGAGACAGCGTCTCCCGGGAGGCCTGCAAGCCGTAGCCCATCTAGGGCAGGGGCCAGCCCAGCGGAGCTGCGGCGGCTGGAGATCCAGCTGCGGATCAGGGAATTGGAAGTAGAGGACCGAGAGAAGGACCGCCAGGACCGAGAGAGGGAGCGCCAAGATCGAGAGAAGGAGCGCCAAGATCGAGAGAGGCAGCGGCAGCATGAGCTGGCCATGGCAGAGCAGAGAACCGGCGGGGCACCGGCTGCGCCAAGTGCGGATGAGCCCCAAGGTCCCAGGACTGCCAGACGCTTGGAGAGGCTCGTGGTGGCCCAATTGAAGGACATGGGTGACATAGACGGGTTCCTCAGTGCCTTTGAGAGGGCCTGTGGACTGCAACGGGTCCCCCCGGCTGACTGGCTGCAGGAGCTCGTCCCCGCACTGAACCAGGAGGCGGCCGGAGTGCTCAGTCAGCTGGAGAACCTACAGCCAGGGGATTACAACCAAGTCAAGGAGGCCCTGCTGCACAAGTTCGGGCTGACCCCCGAGATGTACAGGAAGAAGTTCCGGGGGGTACAGAAAGGGCCACGGGAGACCTATGTGGATCTGGCCTCCCGCCTGGCACAATACTGCCGCAAGTGGGTGTCTGGAGTCGGAGCCCAGACCGCAGAGGAGCTGCTCAAGCTGGTCATGATGGAGCAGTTCTATGAAGTGTGCCCACCCAAACTGAGGCTGTGGCTCAAGGACCGGAGACCAGAGAACCCCCAGGAGGCCGGGAGACTGGCGGATGAGTTCACGGAGAGCCGGTCCGGGTGTGAACGGGAGTCCCGGAGAGAGAGGGAACCGCGCAGAGACCGGATCTCGGCTGAGCGACGGAGGGAGTCAACTACGGGGCGAGACCAAGGAACAGGTCGTCTGCGCCCCAGAGAACCAGCCAGGCCCTGGACAGAGACAGCCCAAAGCCTAACTTGCCATCGCTGTGGACAAAAAGGCCACAAGAGGGCTCAGTGCACCAGGTCCCAGGACCGGGGACTTTCCAGGGTTAACTGGCTGGGGCGGGAGGAAGGGCAGGCTGCCCCAGAGGCAGGGGCTGGCAGGCAAACCTCAGCTCAGAGAGAGGGGAAGGATGCTCAGTGCACCTCCCCTGGGAGGTCTGATTCTCAGGAGGCGGATTTCTCCGTGTACCGGGTGGGGGCAGGACGGCCCCTGCGGAGCGAGTGCCTCATACCCCTGGAGGTGGATGGTAGGAAGGTGACGGGCTTCTGGGACACGGGGGCGGAGGTGACTCTGGCCCGATCCGACATAGTGGCCCCAGAGCGGATACTACCCCACACGCAGCTGACCCTGAAGGGCATAGACGGGTCCCCGTTTAAGGTGCCTGTAGCCAGGGTGCATCTGAAATGGGGGGCGAAGGAAGGCCTCAAGGAAGTGGGGGTGCACCCGCACTTGCCCACCGAGGTGCTGATGGGGAATGACCTAGAGGAGTGGCCCCATGAATCCCAGCGGGCTCTAGTCACTACCCGGAGCCAGAGCCAGCGGGGGGCTGACAACGTGGGTCCAGGGAAGGACTCCGGGCAGCGTCCTCAGGGTCCCATCCCAGTGGACACGGGGTCCAGCCAGGCTGGGACTCCGGACCTAGGCAGAGGTGGGGGACAGGTCCCGATCCCTGCCTCTGCAGCTGAATTCCAGGCTGAGGTGCAGGCAGACCCCTCCTTGCAGAGGCTGAGGGACCAGGCTGGCCTCCATGCAGCTCAGCCCCGGGGGAGAGGTGGCCAGGAGAGATTCCTGCGGGAGCGTGGGCTCCTGTTCCGTGAGTGGCTCCCCCCCAGAAAGGCGAGGGGATGGGGGGTCCAGCGGCAGCTGGTCGTCCCCCGAAAGTATCGCCTCAAGCTGCTGTATTTGGCCCACGATGTCCCCGTTGGGGGCCACCGGGGGATCCGGAGCACCCGGCTGAAGCTGCTCCAGCACTTCTATTGGCCGGGAATCTTTACAGCCGTGCAGCGGTACTGCCGGTCCTGTGACTCCTGCCAGAGGGGCGGGAAAGCCCAAGACAGGAGGAAAGCGGCTTGGGGGTCTCTACCCCAGATAGACCCTCTGGGCTGGCTGAGAGAGTTATGGGAGGGGAAGACCTCCCTGGACGGAGCTTCGGGGATGGAAGCCGCCCTGGTTGTCCAGAGAAGGCTCACTGGGCTCATGGCCCCGGCCCGAGAGACCCTGGCCAGAGATCAAGGCCAGCGGAAGGGTGGGTGTGACCCCCGAGGACAGGCCTGCGCCAGTCGCCCTGGAGCGGGGCGGCGAGTGGACAGAGGGAAGCCAGCTCATGTGGGGCCTTGCCACGGCCGGCCTGAGTCAAGGGGAGCACCCATGTCCCCGGGGCGGGTTCCCACGCAGAGGACCCGAACTTCCCTAGGTCACGAGCGGAGTGACCCTGCTCAGTTCGCTCTCGGAGGGGGGAGAACTGTGACGTAGTGGGGGTAATTGCTGGGCTGTGGTGACCCCTGCTGTCTGGAGCAAGACCCAGCAGGGAAAACCTCGCTAGGCAGAGGTAAGGCCAAACTGGTTGAACCAGTGGCCAGACACCCCCCTTGGAGAGGAACAAAGGAAGGTGGAATGCTGCCCTGACTGCGGGGGCAGGGCTGCAAGGGAATTGAGTTAGTTACTGTGGGAGAGCATGGAGGAGAGCCTAGGAGAAGGGGCTGGAGTTTAGGGGCCCAGTCTCCCCCATCTCAAGGGGGCCTGAGGCATCCTAGCCCAGCTCTGGGACCAGACTACATCTGTGCTGTGCTGTATCCTGGAGAGGCAATAAACTTCCTCTATTCCACCGGCTGGTGAAGTCTGTTTGTGCCATTTCGGGGTGCAGGAGACGGGGAACCCCCAACGCGCCGTCACACTTGTTCACTACAGCAGTAGCCACTGGAGTCTGCTTGGACACCCCTGGTTCTGAGGTCCAGTCAGTCCCCACTCCCAAACTCTGCAAGGAGGGCTCGTACCAGCCCCAAGATCCACTGGGTTGCCCTCTCGTGCTCCTGACCCGCCCTTTGCAGAGCTGGGAAGGTCCTCGCAGGGTCACTGTGCCAGTTCTGAAGAGGCTAACGGCAGTGGAACATCAGAATGGCCAGGCTGGGTCAGACCAAAGCCCCCTCCAGCCCCGTGTCCTGTCTGCTCACAGTGGCCAGTGCCCAGAGGGAGTGAACAGAACCGTCGCCCATTCCCAGAGCGGCTTGGGGCACCATCGCTGCCCATCGCGCCGGCTGCAAGATCCGGTCCGTTTGATCAGAATAACGAGCCCTGACTTGTGCAGTGATCTGAGGTTCCTGCGTCGCTGGGGAGACCTGCCAGGCAATCGGATCCCTCCGTCAGCCCCGGGAAGTCTAACGCAGCCTGCTCCCCCCGCACGGCTCCGCAGCCCACCTGAGAACTGTCTCTCACGTCTCACTCAACCGCTTTCTCCTGGAACAATGAGCCGGAGGTGGCAAGCCATCCCCACCCCGTAATCAGCGCTGCGGCAGGCTGCATTGTACTCCCCGACTCGTGACTTCTGCCTTCTCCCCGCTGTGGGCTGCGCTTCCCAACGCAGCCTGGGGTGGCCCGTGCCCCGGTTTCCCATTGGCTAGCGTTTGTACCACCGCAGCCTCTGGTGACCGGGGAGAGGGGAGGAGAACAGCAGGGGAGGGGAGGCAGGGAGGCAAGAGGAGGGAAAAAAATCCATTTTTTTGGTTTGTCAAAAGGACGGGAGCTGCAGTGTTTCGGCTCCCCCCCCGGCTCCCACCCCTGTTCTTCTCCGAGAGCTGCAGAAAGGGAGTTAATGGTCAGTACTCGTTAAGCGCCAACGTGCTCGGTGCTGTACAAAGCATCGCCATCGGCAATCCCTGTCCAAGCTCTGACACCAGGGACTCGCGAGCGGCCTCAGCGGAAGTGTTCTGCTCTGCGGCGATGGGAGCCGTATAAACCCACCGACCGACCGTGCACAGCCGTGCTCTCCACCACACCCATGGGCACTGGCTCGCTGCCATCACCTCGCCCTCGACTTTAAGTCCGGATCCATTTCTCCGCTGCAGTTCTCTCTGCCAGAGCCAACGGGACGGGTGAAACGGGACGGGTGAAAGTTAAGCACTCGTTTAAAGTGGGCTGCTGAACTGGGACCCCCCCCAAATGCTGCTTTGGAGCCCCACCAAGGGCCTTTCTCCATCCTGCTTGTGCTGAGGCAGGGATCTGGAGGCTTAGCCAGACTCCAGGTGAAGGTGAGAATTGCCAACCATGCACAAAGCAGGATTATTTCAGAAACCCGCGGAAATTCTCAGACAAAAAATCTTTGTTCCCCTCAAATGCCCCATGTCAAGTGACGTTAAAAATACAAACCACAAATGTAAGTGTTAAAAGACGCCCCGACGTTAACACGTGTGGGGGTTATTGGTTACAGTGAATCAAAAAGGACCCCAGTACCAAAATCCCTTGGTGTCTTAAATTTCATACGTTGTCTTAAAAAAACAGCTCTAGAAATATGGGCCATTAGATATTCCCCGGCCAACCGTAACTTGGACTCTGTTGCCTTACTGTTCTATTTGTGTCTGATACAACAGAGGATTTGTCTAATAACTATGATATGATACTAAGCGATAGAACTTTTTAAAGGAAAATGTATAAATAAAAAATAGTTTGCAGTTGGAAGAATGATACATTTTACAGCATAGGTGTGAGACTACACGTTTCAGTTACATACCATTGATAGATACCACACAGCGTGGCTTCCGCATTGTCTAAATAATGGGATAATTGAGGTGTATATTTGATCGGAACGTGTCTGTGGGATACACCTCACAGCCTACTGTTTAGGAATTTTAGGCACAGCAGTTATAGTCACGAATGTCAGTGTTGTATTTGCTCAGAGTGCTTGGAGTCTTTACAGCCTAAAAAAGTAAGTAAAGCTGGAAAGGAAAAGCACAGTTTTTTGATCGCTTGGGTCAGAGTTAAGGCTGTTTTGGAAATGTCTAATGTAAATGTTAACATGCAAGATTAGCAAACTAAACACCTGTATATTTTACCCTTCTCCCCTCAAAAACAAATCTGAATAAAACCCATAGCAAATTCCCACTGCTCATTCCCCTCTTCCTGAATCTGTAGATTTTCCACCTCGATTACAAGTTCTCTGGGGCAGCAACTCTACCTTCAGACTGTTCTGCAGGGAGTCGAACACGCAGCAATAGGATAACACCACAATTACACTTTTCACAAAACATCTGAATTGAAGTGCATTAGATTCTCCCCATCCATTACTTTGAGGGATCATTTCCATATATTTGAATGATTAGGGGCTCAACTGTGATGTTCTTGGTAGGTATTTTTGGTAACTCATGTCTCCTAGCAACCTTCATCTTCAAGTTGACTAAGTTGGTTGTCTGGAAAGCGATTATAATTTCAGCTGCCTTTGAAATGGGACCCATAAGCACTTGGATGCATGGATTGAAAGAGTCGTCTGTGGTTTCACATATGAAGCCTTCAGCCCTCTGGAATGACTCTCCTTCGGGAAGTGGTGGGGGCTTTTGCTAGAGGACACTCCTCGATTGTCTGGGATTTTAAAAGGAGGCTGGGCCGGAGCTCAAAGAATCCCTGGATTGGGGATGAAGTGGAAGAAACAAGGGAAGCTGAACCTTGCCAGCCTCACCCCAAGACTAGTATTATTTGGTGTTTTCATTAAAGTCTCAGCTCTCGGAGTCCTGTGATTGCGTTTGAATCTCAGCTTACATTTAAACCCAATTTTCTAATCTCGTGGCTGCGAAGAAAAATCTTGAAAATAGGAGGCACATTTGCCCTAAGAATTCAGAAGCCAGATGGTAAAAAGCATCGCCAATAACCCTCTCCCCAAAACCCACCAATCACACGATTGTTTGAATACAAGGGAGTTGAGGGGCCTGCCTACTTCTTTCCATCTCTGAATTCGGAGCGTTTAGCAGGCCAAGGGGAGGGGGAGTTGCTTTAAGTGCCGCAGTCACAACAAGGATGGTAAAGTGACAGCTTTGCAGCTAAACTATATTGCATCAAATTCACTGCCTGCCTTGGAATTTCAGGGTTCTTGCTGTACAGCACAGGGGAGTGCCTGGTGGCTTTACAGCAGCCACGGGGAAGAGGAGTGCCTATTATTACAGCCGAGTCTATTGCTTGAGTCAGAGGAAAAATTGTGAGAGGGCAGCAGCATAGGGCCTTTGACCCACAGTTCAGCTGTACTGGTGGCCTCCAGAAGAGGGCAATGTTGCATACATGCCCTAGCCAGTACGCTGTCGATGTATATATTAGGGTGTGTCTAGACTACAGGGACTTTTCGAAAAAAGTGGAAAATCTTTACCTGCATCTAGGCTGCCGCCGCGTTCTGTCGACAGTAAATCAAAAGAATGTGGAAGTTTTTTCGACCACAGTAAACCTCATTTTACGAGGAATAATGCCTTTTTTCGAAAGCTCTCTTTCAAAAAAAGGCGCTATATAATGCAAACTGTGCTTTTTCGAAAGAGAGAATCCAGGCTGCCTGGGTGCTCTCTCTCGAAAAAACGGCTTGCTTTTTTGAAAGTACTGGTTGTTGTCTAGATGCTCTTTTTCGAAAGAGGCTTGCAGTCTAGATGTAGCCTTAGAGGGCATCTCTTGTGTCTGTCTGGGAGTCCGTTTGTCCAAGAACGCTTCCTCCTAGGGCCACCAAATTTGGTAGACAGCTTCCTCTTCTCACTTAAAGCAAGGTCAGGGGTTGGTTGTGCCAGGGCAACCGGAAGCCCCAGGAAAGGGACTGTTTTCCATGACATGCTAAGGGAGGGGCTGCTGTTCAGAGAGACACGATATGAGAGTGGCCACTAGGGGCAGCGAGCGCAGGGGAGAGCCGTCCTACCGAGGGACCACTAGGGGCAGCCGCACCCCCAAGGGAGTGGCCCACCAACACACCTTTAAATAGCCCCCCTGCTCCAAACCCTTCCCCCACACCGGCCCTTGGCTGCAGCACCAGAAATGGGATGGGGGTGGGGGAGAAAAGGCCCCAGGTAGCTGGGGGTGCTAAGAGGGTGAAATAAGGCCCATGCTGGATGGGTCCTCCTGCCCGAGTGCCCCTTTTCACCCACAACCCTCACTCATGCACGCCCCCACTCCCAGCCTCCTGCACTCCCCCCCATTCCCAATGCCTTGCTCTGAGCGCTGAACCTTCCCCCCCACCGCCAGCCCCCTTCCCCAAAGGACCCGGGCAACACGGGTAAGTCTGCTAGTCAGATATAGTGGTAAGTCAGATCCTTGTGAAACAAGACTCATGTGCAGTAATTATTGACTTGGTCTGGCTTCTGAAGGACCTTTGTAGGAACAGGTAAGTTTTGCCCCTGCACAAAGGGGGACCCGTTACCGGCTGTTCATTTGTAACGGGTGTTTTCTACAGATGATATCAGATGTGGCAACACTTTGGCGACCATGGGACATTTCTGCACAACAGGACCGGAGATAAGTCCACAGAAGTAGCAAGAAAAATGTAGCTGCCTGCCATGTCCATTTACCGTCGGTTACGTGACACCCCTGCCCCCAGCGCTGGAGGAGCCAAAGAGGCCGTCTCCACCCCCAAAGCTAAGAGAGCAGCCCCGAGGGAAGATGGGAAATCCAAGGCGAGCTATGTGATTCCACAAAACTAACCCCTCACACTTGCGGGCATGGTGAGAAACACAGATGAGGGGCGTCTGAGCGAGGACAGAGAGGCCACGAGGCAGGAGAGGAGGAGCTAGAAGAAGGCTCAAAGGCCTGAGCCAAAGATGACCGTGGCAGCAAGTCTGACGTCCGTGACAGAGCAGAGGGGGTGTGGAACATCCTCCGAGAAGGAGACCAGAGCAAGGTTGTATCAACCCTCCCTCCCGCCTTTAAGGCTTAAATCTGATGCAGCAGGTGACTTTTGGCATCCTCTGTTGAACCTTCACCCATGGGGCTAGGAGCAGAAGATCAGTTGAGCCATGAGACATACGCCCTGGCCGGCCACCACCACGAACACAGCAGCGCCACAATGTTCCTCCCCCCCAGGGACCATCGTGGTTGTCCGTTGAAGGACGGCGCGTCGCTGGCAGCAGACAGGTCAGATGCAGCACAAGGGTTTCCTAGAATCTTACATGGGCCTCACTTCTCTGCAATCGCTGCAGCGAAGTCCCGCCCTGAAGAAGCCTTGCTCGGTGAGGTCAGGCCACCCGAAGGCTGGATGCCACCCGGCAGCATGATTCTGGGGAAACCACGTTCCGGATGCTCCTCCAGACAAGAAACAGAAACCACCCATGGCCCTCCAGCTAGGAGACGCATGCCCTCCGACGCAGGCCCCGGTGCCTTCAGACCAAGATCAGGATCAAGGCGCTCCAGAACTGCTGAAGGAGAGCGGAGCCACCCACCTCGCGGCTGGTGGAAGATGCTCGGTCCCACCCGCTGGCAGAGTTTACCCATACCATCTTTCAAGTGGGACATCTGCCCGAAAGCCGGCCACGTTTCAGCCATTTCTCAGGGAGCCAGCCACGGCCAACTCTCCCGGCAGATCCACCACCCGCCAGGTGCCAATCCCCCCAGTCTGGGGGCAGATACAGTAATTAAGGGACTGGCGGAGAAACGCTCTTAGCACAGATCTAGCTCCGTCCATGAGCTCGGATCCCCTCGGGGCGGGGGAAGGGGGGAGAGGCATTTGTTTTTTTCCTAGCAGCGATACGATTCCCTGCCTAGCATAACATGCGCCCCACAAATGATCTTCTCTGATTAACACGAGAGCTTGCCGAGCGCGCAAGGTCTAAACCCCAGAGCACCGCGCCTCGCCAGGAGCAAAGGCTGCAGCTGGGATGTCAGCTGTGTGCATGAGGAGGAGGATTAATGAAGGCAGAATTATTTTTTTTCTGGTTTGCTACAGTTTGTTAATATTCCTGCTCGGGGAAGAAGGGAAAAAAAGGCTGTAAAGTGAGTCATGTCACGTACCCGTCAGCTGGCTAATGCCTCGGCCTCTCTCCCTCCCCAGTGGTGGGGTGTGGTGGCCTCTCCTACCAGGCTCTTACCTGCTGCTATTCTACGCTGCAAGGTCATTGGCCAAGGCACCCCCGGGAGGCATCAGGCATCCAGAAGCAGATGGCTTGGTGGAGCATCACCGTGTCAGCCTGGACCGGTTCCATCGGCAGGGCTCCGACAGAGAAGCCAGGGAGACCTGCCTGAGGACATCGCCCGGGCTCACTCGTCTCCCCCAGCTGTGCCCTGGAGAGGAGTATCCCAGGCCTGAAGGACATTCCCCGCAATGCAACCCTGCCGCGGGTCCTTTCCACTCCCGAGCGCCTGCAAGAGCCGGAACTGCAGACGCCGAGAGGCTGGATGGTGGGAAAATGAGATGGAGCCCCACAGAGGTACCCTGGGTCTCCCACCAGGAGATCTGTCCTGCAGCCACGCCCCAAGGTCAGACGGTGAGCGGGAGGGAGGGAGAAGCCAATGAACTTGAGGTGAGAACTGGACAGAGAACAAAGTGGCTCTGTCTGTGTGTAACTGGAGAGCCAGGCCGCGGCCACGCTGGACACCCAGGGCTGCCCTGTGCCAGCTGGCTTGGGCGTGGGACAGCGGCAGGAAAACTGCCGTGTGGACACTCAGGCTCCGAATCCAGCCCAAGCTCCGGGACCCTGCAGCCCAAAGGTCAAGACAGCAGCTTTGCAGCCCCCAGCCCCATGAGCCTGCATCACCAGACCTGCTGCACCGCGAGCGTCAAGGGCAGTGCAGACATACCCGCCGTGACCATCTGCCCGACACGCCGGAGAACACGTCCTTGATCCTCCCCCTTTGGCCAAAGGGGCTCAGGCGCTAAGGAGCAACCCAACCCACAGCCTCCTCCCGCCTCTCCACCGAGCAGAGACAGTCCTCACTCGGACGCATGCGCCGAGGGCGGCCAAAACCCTCGAGGGGCCGCTGAAGGGCAGCCTCGCAGCACAGGGTGTAAGTTGGGCCTCCTCGGTCACTTGGCGGCGACCTGCGGGTCTGAGCCCAGCGGTTGAGGCCCAGTGGGGAGCCAGAACCAGTTCTGTGGTGTTATCGGGACGTTACAGCCGAGTTGCTGTTAGTGCTGGACTCGGCCGGGACGCGCACGTTCCCCTTCAGCGCCTCAGAATTTTACTTCAGAAAGTCGTTGTTCTTCCCTGACGCCGCAGGGTCAGCGTAACGCCCATTAGACCTTCTGAAGATGGAACGTTCTGGAGCGGGGCAGGGAGCTTTTGTGGGTCGGGGGCGGCTGACCCACAGAAAAACAGTCGGGGGCTGCACACGAGTGAGAAGCAAAGTGAGAAGCCCCTGACTGAGAAGGAGAAAAATGCTCCCCACATTCCCCTCACACACCAGAGCGTAGGGGGGCCCAGGCTAGTAGATTTTGTGTGCTCCAGCCCTGTGGGTGGGTGGCTGGGGGGCTGTTCTCCACCCCTGTTCTAGATGAACACTGGGTGCTGGTATTGTGATGTTTCAAATGGGTATTTACATCCCGGCTACGTCTAGACTGGCATGATTTTCCGGAAATGCTTTTAACAGAAAAGTTTTCCGTTAAAAGCATTTTCGGAAAAGAGCGTCTAGATTGGCACAGACGCTTTTCCGCAAAAGCACTTTTTGCGGAAAAGCGTCCATGGCCAATCTAGACGCGCTTTTCCGCAAAAAAGCCCCAATCGCCATTTTCGCGATCGGGGCTTTTTTGTGGAAAACAAATCTGAGCTGTCAACACTGGCCCTTTTGTGCAAAAGCTTTGTGCAAACGGGACTTTTGCCCGAACGGGAGCAGAATAGTATTTCCGCAAGAAGCACTGATTTCAGACAGTAGGAAGTCAGTGCTTTTGCGGAAATTCAAGCGGCCAGTGTAGACAGCTGGCAAGATTTTCCGGAAAAGCAGTGATTTTTTGGAAAAACTGGCCAGTCAAGACACTGCCCCCTAGTTTAATTTCAGTATGAAAAGGTGGCCCAAGTGGTATGGAAACACGAGGACTAGATTCAGAGGGTTACCCGGGTTAGTCTGTTTCAGCAGAAACAACGAGTCGTCCCGTGACATCTTAAAAGCTAGCAGATTTATCTGGGCATTATCTTTTGTGGGTTGGAGTCCACTTTGTCAGATGTATGGACTAGAGAAATCTGCTGCCTTAGTCATCTGACACATTGCCCCTGTGGCCTCCGAGAGGTGGAGAAGAATACGAATATTTAGCATTTATAATGGGGATTTTCTTCTCACATCACTTTACAGAGACGGGCAAGTACCATGACTTCCCATTTCACAGAGAGGGAAATCGAGGCACAGACTTAGCCTTCCCCATGGTCACATGGAAAGTCGCAGGCAGAGCTAGGAACAGAACTCAAGTCTCTGGACTCAAAACTGCAGCATCAGTCACCAGCCCATCATAAATGAGCTGTACGCAGGGGAAGGTATTTCCCACGGACAGCGAGCGGGTATAGCTGTTGGTCTCTGCTGTGTACCAGCCTTATCACTAGTGAACATGACATGACACACCCTGGGAAATCTAAAAGCACCGAACAGAAATAAGACACGGTTACCTCCGCCATGCTAACCTCTTCCTGCAGGAAGGTTAGCACTTGGTTTTTGTTAGAGAAAGTGTATTAAATAGCATCAGGATCCACACAAAACCCAAGCTCCAAGAACTCCACAAAAATTCAACTCCCAATTTTATAAAAACAACTCCTCGAAATGAGGAGTAATGGTAATTCGGAATAGGAAGCCTAGTCCGAGCTACCTAGTTCGTGCCGCGTATAGCCGCGCGGCACGGAGTCCGAACTAGCGGACATTTAAAAATGGCGGCGCCCGGCAAGATGCAAATGAAGCCCGGGAAATTCAAATCCCGGGCTTCATTTGCAACTCCGGTTGACTACATTACCACCCTAGTTCGAACTAGGGTGGTAGTGTAGACATACCCAAACAGATTTATAAGGGCATAAGCTTTCATGGGCAAAGCCCACTTCATCAGATGAACTGGAGTGGAAGTTACAGAAGCTGGGGTGTAGATAAGGAAGAGGTTGCTTGTGTCAATGAAGCTAACCAAGTCAGGGTGAGGTAGCTCATTCACAACATCGGTTGTAGAGATGTGAATATCCAGAGAGGGGAATTTGCTTTTGTACTGCGTTAACCAGTTGAGATCTTTGTTCGATCCTAAGTTGATAGTGTTGAATTTGCAAGTGAATTCCAGTTCAGCTGTCTCTCTTTGGAATCAGGTTTGAAATTCCTCTGTAGAAAGATGGCTACTTTCAAATCCATCACTGAATGTCCAGGCAGGTTAAAATGTTCCCCTACCGGTTTATGTGTGTTATCTTTCCTGATGTCTGATTTGTGTCTGTTTGTCCTTTGGTGCACTGTTTGTCTGGTTTGGCCAATGCCCATGGCAGAGGGGCATTTCTGGCACCTGGTGGCTGCCTCCCGTTAGTGGCCGCGCCCCCCGACGGAGTGGGCTGATGTGGTTCAGGCCTGTGATGGTGTCACCCGGCCTGTCTACTTTGAGAATTTTTCACTAGGTGGTGTCGCGATGCACTCGGGCCCCGTGCACCTCCAGGCTTGGTGGTTCAACGCCCCAACATCTCTGGGCTTGGCCGCATCCGTCGCGAATGTAAAAAGTCTGCTAGATGGACCTTTGGTCTGAGCCTGCATGGCCGTTCTTGTGCCTGGCTCCTTTTTCATTACGAGTTAAACACAGAGGCCACAGCCTGGCTCTCTCACCCTGAGGTGACTGCTCAGTTTCCGTAGTGGGAACACGCTTGGGTAGCATTTGGAATGGAAGCCGGGTCCCATAACACACGTGGGATTTTCCTCCGCGCTGTCCCCTGAAATGGACAATAAGGAGACACCAAGTTTCATTTCTCTGCTCAGTCTCGGTGTGATTGCTGACCTGGAGCCCAGCAAAGGCCTTGTCCTCGTCTGACACCGCGGGCCGTGACCTCCCGTTCTTCATCGTACGCTGCGCTGAAGCAATTCAGATCTTATTTGAATCAAGGGCTTGGGTTTACTCGGCATCTGGCTGCAGGATCCCTTTCCTCCAATTCAGTTTGTGTCACAGTTCAGCTGGGCGGCCCCGGGGCTCTGTTTTACATCGGCGTGCGTTCTAATTATAGGTTTCCAGTGGGGATGATTATTAGGCCTGGCAGTTTGCAGCCTATTAATCGCCCAGCTAAATTATTTTAGTCTGTGAATTTGCTTCTTCGTCTGCCTGGCCATTTTGTGTCCTGCCAAGTAGATTTTGCTTTGCTCAGACGCAGCGTTTAATCCGTAGGCTGAAAATAATAAGGTAGCAAAGCCCCAGCCAACCTCAGGGCGTCCTGACGAAGCTCACGATGGCTGCTTGGAGACAGCGGGAACAGAACACACAAACTCATTGTCCCAAAGCACAAGCCTTTGCCTTCTAGCCGAAGGAGAGCCTTCCTTGCCGCCAGGCTGCAGCCGAGCAGTGCTGAGTCCAGCCAGCAGAGGGCAGGGTACACACACGCCCATTCAAACAACGATACAAAGCCGTTTTCCCAGCCGGCCACTGTAAAGGTGGCTGGAGTAACAGAAGCCCACGCACCCCTGGCCTGGGTCACAATGGTCAAGACATCGTATAAAGCCGAGTGAGGCTGAGAGCCAGGGGCAGCCCTGCGAGAACAGGGCTGGTACGACCAGGGCCGGACTAAGGGGGGGGCGAGATGGGCAGCTGCCCGGGGCGCCAACCGATGGGGGGCACCTGATGGCAGCTGTAAGGGGCACACGGCGCCCTTTATAGCTGCCATCAGGCGCCGCGCGCTCGGCTCCCGGGGACTGCAGTGGTCGCCCGGGGCGGGGGTCGCGTTAACCCCCGCAGTGTCCTTCCCCCCGCGGCCACAGAGCTCTGCACTGCCAGGTGCGGCCCTGGGCTGCGTGCCAGTGGCAGTGGCCGGGCCGCACACGCGCCGTGCGCCCTCCCATGCGCCCCGGGGGCAGGCCTGCATGCTCGGGGGGGGGCAGGCCCATGTGCCCTGAGGGCAGGCGCGCACATGCGCCATGCGCCCGGGGTGGCACCACCCGCCCACAGCCCAGGGCCCCAAATTGGCTCAGGTCGGCCCTGGGTACGACAGAAACACGCCTGGGCCGGGCCACAAACACACTGCAGGGGGCTGGTAACAAAACACCTCGTTCAGAGACATCTTGGTACCACCCCCGGCCCCCTCTTAGATAGCAGGCACAGGCCGACCTCGGCTCAGGGCAGGTCCAAATTGACAGCATGACGCACAAGAGAGGTTTGATCGAATCACCAGGTGCAAGGTAGCGGGTCGGGGTATCTAGGTAGCGTCAGAGGCTGGCAACCGGACGAGGAACTTGTTTGTGCCCCTGTATAACAGGCCTCTCGGAGGGGCCGTCCTCGTCTAGCCTGGGCCACGGAGACCCATGCCACCGGCTGAGACGGGTCCGTTGCCATGGACACACCTTCTCAGCCTCACTAGACGTCTGATCCAGGAGCTGGTACTGCAGGAGGGATCAGGCTGCCTCCTCCCACCCCCTCCAGCCGGCCTTGTGGGGTCGGGGGTGGATACCGGGCCCTGGGCGTGAATCCCAGGAGCGGGGACAGGGGGCAAGAGCTTCCCCTGCTCCACCTGGAGCTCCAGCTGGGGAGCAGGGTGAGAGGGGGCAAGCCCCGGCAGGAGCGCTGGGTGGGTGGGCAGGCAGAAGGGGGCAGGGAAAGCTCAGGGGCCGGAGTGGAGCCAGGGCCTGGATGCTAAGTGGTGGCCCATGGCTCCGCCCTACACCCCTGCAGCACAGCAACCCGCCAGGAAGAACACATCGGCTGGTGCCCACGGCAAAGGGGAGATGCTTCGAGGAGCCTACGGGCCGACTGGTGAACGACGTGGTCATTGCCCGGGTTAACGTTTGCCAGCATGTCCGGCTTCACCCCCCGCCTCCTGCTTCGTAGCTTTTGTACCCAGCGCCCCTGGCCGCAGCGACAGCCCGGGAAGGACGGATCTGCGTTCCCTAGAGGGGGCATCAGCGACCGTCCTGTGGGGATTTACACACCTGTCTCTCCCTGACGGCGTGTAGGGTTTCCTGCTGTTGCCCTCCCCTCAGCAACACCGGAGGCGCAGAGCAAGTGGGGCAACAGACAAACCCCTGGGCACGCGCAGCTTTAGCACAAGAGATGGATTTACGACACAAGAGATTCCTCTTCTGGGCCAGGGCTAGCCCTTGGGAGTACTGAAGGGGCCTGTCGCAGACGGCCCTCTTAGCCACCGCCCCCCGCCAACGTCCGGAAACAAAAGCATCATTACGTTGGCAGAGCGGTGGGGTGAGACCGCTCCCCATCTCCTCCACCCAGGAAAAACAAAGCAGGGAAAAAAAATCTACACCCTAGGGGCTGTGTCTAGACTGGCAAGTTTTTCTGCAAAAGCAGATGCTTTTGCGGAAAAACTTGCCAGCTGTCTACACTGGCCGCTTGAATTTCCGCAAGAACACTGACGATCTCACGTAAGATTGTCAGTGTTCTTGCGGAAATACTATGCTGCTCCCATTCGAGCAAAAGCCATTTTCCGGAAATGCTTTTGCGCAAGAGGGCCAGTGTAGACAGCTGAAAACAGTTTTGCGCAAAAAAGCCCCGATGGCGAAAATGGCGATCGGGGCTTTCTTGCGCAAAACCGCGTCTAGATTGGCACGGACGCTTTCCCACACAAAGTGCTTTTGTGCAAAAGCGTCCGTGCCAATCGAGACGCTCTTTTCCACAAATGCTTTTAACGGAAAAACTTTTCCGTTAAAAGCATTTGCGGAAAATCATGCCAGTCTAGACGTAGCCCCTGTGTTTTGAAACAAACCGTTTCAGCCCTCCCTGAGCTGTGGCTGCAAATGTTGCAAATACGACGGAACTAACAATAAACGCTTCTTCAGCGCAGCCAGCAAACTGGAAAATCTCTTATTTAGAGGCAGAACCAGAGCAGCCAGCATGAGACATGGACCTTGGGGCCCCAGTGCATGTGTGGAAGCAAAGCACTTTCCATTGGCTGCCCTACCCCCAGGACACTCTCTTTGCCCTGGGGACTATTTGAGTGCCTCTCTGACGCCCTCGACAGCCCCAGTGATGCGCAGTCCAACCTAGACCTCCCCCACCATAACTTGTTGCTCTGGGGTGGGGCTGGGGAGGAGGGGTCAGTGCCCAGGCTCACTGGGGAGAGACAACCCCAGCCCCTGTCTCACTGCAGCAGCTTGGGGCCAGATGAGAGGTGCCTCTCCATGGCTGCTGTAGCTCCAGTAGGCTCACTGGGGTAAGGGGGCAGATCCAGGTTCATCTGTCCCCTGCACTCCCCAGCCAGAGTGAGAAATGCAGCAAACTGGGCACTTTCCCCTCACTCCCGTCCTCATACGAATGGGGGGGGAGGGGGGGTGGAATGTTAGTAGCGGTTAAACAGCTGTGGCATTTCAGCTGAGACGTGGCTGCGTTTTGGTGGCCAGGACGCACTGGCTGGGTACGTGGGCATCACAGTGTCAAGAGCGGTTTAACAGCCTTCAGGAAGAAAGCTGGGAGATTGTACATGGGAGATTCACATGGGAGATTGCATTCCTAGGACAAAACCACTTTTTCCTGGGACCTCAATGTAATATTTGGCTTCACCCTTCATTCTAATTATTTTCACTAGACACCCTTTCTATCCATCTCAGTGCGCACTGGCAGTGAGAAAAGCAAATAGAACGTTAGGAGTCATTAAAAAAGGGATAAAGAATAGGACAGAAAATATCTTATTGCCTCTACATAAAACCATGGTGCGCCCACATCTTGAATACTGCGTATGGATGTGGTCGCTTCCTCTCAAAAAAGATGTATTGGCATTGGAAAAAGTTCAGAAAAGGGAAACAAAAATGCTGAGGTGTTTGGAACGGGTCCCATATGAAGAGAGATTAAAAAGACTTGGACTTTTCAGCTTAGAAAAGAGGAGACTAAGGGGGGAATACGATAGAGGTCTATAAAATCATGACTGGTTTGGAAAAAGTGAATAAGGAAAAGTTATTTACATAGTCCCACAATATAAGAACAAGGGGTCACCAGATGAAATAGGCAGCAGGTTTAAAACAAACAAAAGGAAGTTTTTCTTCACTCAGTGCACAGTCAACCTGTGGAACTCCTTGCCAGAGGATGCGGTGAAGGCTAGAACTTTAACAGAGTTCAAAAAAAAGCTAGATAGATTCATGGAGGTTCAGTCCAGCTATGGCTATTAGCCAGGATGGGTAGGAATGGTGTCCCTGGCCTCTGTTTGTCTGGAGGTGGGTGACAGGGGAGGGATCATGTGAGAATTACCTGTTGTGATCCCTCCCTCTGGCATTGGCCACTGTGGGCAGACAGGACACTGGGCTAGATGGACCTTTGGTCTGACCCAGTTCTTACGTTCTTATCCCCCTCTAGAATGAAAGCTTGCCCAAAGCAACGCATTTTTAATAAATAATACTTATTATTAATAATTAATAATAGCACAAATGTCTCAAGCAAAATACATACAGAACAGGGGCCTATTAAAAAATCCATCACAGACCCGCATAGCAAAACTGACATTTAACGGATTCATTGCGCTGCAACCCACCAGCTCCATGACACAACACATTCCACCCCGGCGGCACGCCGCTTTTCGGTGACAGCGCTCCGGCGAAGGCCAGCCGGGAGTGCGGAACAAGACTGACACTTCTCAGAGCACCGCGTGGAGGCGGGTTGGAAATTGCCTGCCGCCTCTGAACTTGGTGGCAAATTGGCGGCGGCTTTTACGTTCAAGTGGGCCAAAGGGAAAAGCAAAGAGCCGTGGGCTGGCCCGGAACGCAGACTTTCATTAGCGCTCTCCTTTGATTCGGCTCTCTGGCTGCTGTCACCCAGGCGGCTTTTTCACTCATCTTGGCGGATTCCTCAGAGCTCCCTCCTCTTGAATTTTTCATGCTTGGCACTCTGCAGAGTCAGCTGGCAGCCGCTGGAGGACATGCCAGCGAATCGTATGGAAGAGCAGAGACCGAACCCCGCAAGGCTCATATGCTGGCTGAAGACACCCACTCCCTCTTTAAAGAGGAGACGAAATCTAGGAAGAACCCGACGCTAATGATCACAAATACAAAAGGGAAAGGATCGACCAGCGGTGTTAATGACGGCACTGAATGCTCCAACCAGCTCTCACATGTATAACCCCGTCCATCCTGGCGGGATGGAGTATTTCAACTTCTGCAGTTCCCGGTTCTGTACCCAAGTGGGCAGAGGTCTCGATCTTTTCTGCCTTTTTATTTCCATGCTTTTGTCTGCACAGGAGAAGGGGTGCCGAGGAATACCACGGAGAACCGCAATTTAGTGTAATTTCAAATGCTGGGCTGATTTTTTGAAGGAGGATGGATCTGTACCCGAAAATGGCAATTTTGCCACAACCATGTTTGTAGAAATCTGACGGGAAAAGCAGTAAAGGACGTTTAAAATGACAGCAGACATGTAGGGTTTCCAGATGGTTTCAACAAAAATACCGGACACACTTGCCATGACATCACAATCGACATCCCATCTTAGGGTGTGTCTAGACTACTGAGTTTTGTCGACAAAACTATACCTGCGTCTACACTACCGCTGAGTTCTGTTGACATAACGTCGTCAGAACTCAGCAGTTTTGTCGACGCTGGTAAACCTCATTTTACGAGGCATAACACCTTCTGTCGACAGAGTTCTGTCGACAGAAGGTGTTATTGCCTGTAGGGTTGTGTCTAGACTACAGGGTTTTGTCGACAAAGCAGCTTGCTTTGTTGACAGAACTGAATGTGTCTAGACATTCTGGGTGTGTCTAGACTACATGCCTCCGTCGACGGAGGCATGTAGATTAGCCAGATCGGCAGAGGGAAATGAAGCTGCGATTAAAATAATCGCGGCTTCATTTAAATTTAAATGGCTGCCCCACTCTGCTGATCAGCTGTTTGTCGGCAGATCGGGGCAGTCTGGACGCGACGCGCCGACAAAGAAGCCTTTCTTGATCGGCACAGGTATGCCTCGTGAAACCAGGTTTACCTGTGCCGATCAAGAAAGGCTTCTTTGTCGGCGCGTCGCGTCCAGACTGCCCCGATCTGCCGACAAACAGCTGATCGGCAGAGCGGGGCAGCCATTTAAATTTAAATGAAGCCGCGATTATTTTAATCGCAGCTTCATTTCCCTCTGTCGATCTGGCTAATCTACATGCCTCCGTCGACGGAGGCATGTAGTCTAGACGTACCCTCTATGTCGACAGAAGTTTTGTCGACAGTATCTGTCGACAAAACTTCCGTCGACAAAACCCTGTAGTCTAGACGTACTCTTAGTTACAACACACTTGACAGTTCTATTTTCTCAGTTTGTTTCCCGAACAGAAAGCTCAAATTCTGGACTGTCCGGTTCAAAAGCAGATACCTGGCGACCTTATAGACAAGTTGCAGCAGCATTTAGGGTACTATTTCCATTCACCTGGACACAGACACAGACACTGTCTGTCTGTCTCTGTCTCTGTCTCTGTCTCTGTCTCTGTCTCTCTACTTTACCCAGCATGCTTGCTGCACCCAGAGCAACGAAGCTTTGCCTCATGATCCAAGCTGGAATCGTTACCCTGTGATCATTAATGACCACAAGGGGAAGGCCTTGGCTTGAGATCTCCCTGCAGCCCCGGGCTGGGCTGTTGCTGGCCCAGCGGCCCTGAGCCCCCTAGCGTCCGGCGAGTCCTGGGGAGGAGGAGGAATGCAGTTCCCTTTGCAGAGGGGCCTTGCTGCTGTGCTAGGTGCCGTGCAACGGGTTTCGGGACACTGAGGCACAAGTGGCACTGGAAGAGTCGGAATTGTATTTCCTCCATCTGAAGACAGGCCGGGGGCCAGACGGGCTTTGTAGGGACCAAGGGTCCCCGCCGTGTCCACCCTGGATGGTCTCACCGACCCAGGTGAGAAGATGTTGATTTCCCTGGGGAAAATCACACCCTTGGCAATACTACACAGATACACGCACACGGGTAGGGTTTTGGTTTTAGTCTAACTCCTGTGCCTAGAGACATGGGGGGGGGGGGGGGAATGTTGGTGGCAGATGGGTGATTGAATGGAGAAATCTGCCCTGTACTTAGACTCCAGTCTCCTCGGTGTCGGTACGTCCGTGCCTGGTGCTGGACAGACAGTGCTCAGCAAAGCACGCGAGGGGAGGGGCTGGCTTCTCTGACACGGCCCTTTCTCCTCCGGGCTTGGCAGCTCAGTGGGAGACCGAAGTTCCGTGGGAACCCAGCTCTTACTTCCCATGGAGCTCGAGGCGTTTACAAAATAAGAAACCTGCCTCCCGTCCCACTGCTACTGTCTGGAAACATTCCAAGTCGTTCCTCCCCGGTGCTTGTGGGGCTCTGAGTCAGGGTCTCCAACCTCTTTATGCACCGATCACTTTGTGATCCAAGATCCCCCGCACACCCAAACACCCTTGCTGGGCCTCCTTACGCCCCTTCTCTGAGGCCCCTGCCCACCCCGTCCTCCCCTCCCCCATCCTGCCTCCCTTTCACCAGGTTGGGGCCGAGGGTTGGGGGCAGGCTCTGGTCTTGGATGAAGGGATCTGGAGCGGGAGAGGGGCTCTGAGCTGAGCTTGGGGCAGGCAGTTGGGGTGGCAGAGGGGGTTCTAGGGGCAGGCTCTGGGAGGGTGTTTGGATGCAGGGGTGCTCGGGGCAAGGGCAGGGCTTGGGGTGCAGGAGGGGTTCATGGCTGGGCTAGGGTTTTGGGATGCAGGCTCCAGCTGGGCCCTGCTTACCTCGGGTGGCATCTGGGGGTGGTGCTCACGCCCTGCACCGCTCCCAAAAGCAGCCAGCCAACTCCCTCCCAAGTCCTGTCACGTCCCCTCTCTGCTCTGTGGAGATGGGATACAGGCTGGGAGAGGGGGCACCCTGACATGAGCTCCTCTCCCCACCCTCCCCTGCTCTGCCCAGAAAGCAGGAGGCTCCTGAGGGGGCAGGTGCAGGGCAAAGGGCAGGAGATGCACAGCAGCGGGGCAAGGAGCAGCTGAAGTGTCGGCCCTTGAGAGCTTCCTGGCCAAACCAGTCGGCTCACCCGTCAGAGGCTCCAAGATCTACCAGTGACCTGATCTACGGGCTGGTGACCACCGCTCTGAGTGGAGGGATGCTTCCCCGTGGTGTGGACACATGCGTTCGATTTTGTTATTTTGGGCATTATTAACTCGATTTAATTATTTCGAAACAGCTTCCTCCTGTGGACGTGGCCTTCGCGGACAGCAGGGCCAGGTCTCTGCCGCCGCGTGTCACACAGCCGCGTGCAGACCAGCGGTCTCCGTCCTCACGCACGGGGCTCGCCCAGCCACCCCGCTTCGCTTACGCCTAACGTGCTGCCGCCGGCCCGCCTGTGTGCTGGGCGCAGCTGCAATCCTGGGAGACGGGAGCCAATCCGCGCAGACGCATTTCCTTGGGCTCTCAAATAAACCGTACGGAGCCCTTAAAAAGAGCCTCCCTTGAAACCCAGCCGAGAAGGCTCAGGAGCAGGGATGTAAGTGACTAGTCGTCTACCTGAGAAGCAAATACTGCTTATCGGCTAGTCGAGTAACGACTAGTCCCCTCCCCACCCCCCGGCTGCCTCTATCAGAGAGAAGCAGCAAAGGGGGAAGCAGGAGACGGTGCTGAGGGGTAGCCGGCTTAGAAGCTTGTTCCCCCCAGCACCGTCTCTGTGGAGGGCGGGGGAGGCAGAGGCCTTCTGTGCCTCTCTTTGCCAGGTAGAAGAGCTGTGGGTAGCTCTTGTACATTTCAAAGGGAGAGGCACAGCGGGATAGCGAGCACCCTAATTGAGTAGTCGATAGAAATTCCATCAACTATTCGATTAGTTGATTCATCGAAATTTAACATCCCTACCCAGAAGTCCAATCACTGCTCCTCACCCAGCCAGCCAGAGCCTGGACTATCTCTTTCCAAGGTCTCCCCTTGGTTTATTGCTTTTCCTCCTCTTTTTTCAAATCTCAGTTATAACCGTCTCTCCCCCTCGCCTCTTTATTTTACTGCCCCTCCTGCAACTTGCTCTACAACCCTTTCTCCACCGCGCAATGCCTTTGCACAAGACTGTCATTAATTATGTCGCACTTCAATTGCTCTTTTCATACAAGCATCTCAACGTGCTTAACAAACATTCATTCATTAAGGCTCACAGCCCGGTAGAGAACTATTATCTCTCTATTAAAAAATTAGCATCAGTGATTAATCAAGGGACTGGTTGGTACAAGAGCAGTGAGTGGAGAAGAATAAAAAGGCAATGAGAGTGGCTAACCAGCAGGAAAGAACATGTAGACACTACAGAGCAAGAACTATTATATCCATTGTACAGATGGAGAAACTGAGGCACGTAAGGGACATGACTTGGCCAAGGTCACACAGTGGATCAGTGGCGGAGTTGGGAATGGCACCAAAGACTTCCCTGAGTGGCCCACAATGCTCCTCTGGGCCATGCTAGCGCTGTACAGAGATTCAGATGACAAGCTGACAGCAGATCTTATAGAAAATTCTGCCCAGCTACCATGGGAAGCTGTACTGCAGGAGTGGGGAACCTAAGGCCCAGGGGCCGGATGCAGCCCCCGACTTGCTCGGATCTGGCCCCACAGCTGTCTTTCTCCTTCTCGGCCAGGGGCCACGTCAGTGAGGGTTTTGTTTGGTTTTGTTTTGCTTCTCACTTGTGTGCGGCCCCCGACTGATTTTTCTGAGAGTCAGTGGCCCCCGGCCCCCCGAAAAGCTCCTCACCCCTGTACAGTCCAGTAGAACAACACCATCAACTTCGCGCAAAGTTTAGGAGACAGAATTTGCATAGCGACAGGACCAAGGCTGGGTCTCGGGTGACCCCGAGTAAACTCCGTCCAAAGGCTACGCCGCAGACACCCTGCAATCAACGCCGCATGCTGGGAAGGGCAGTGGGGAGAAAGACACCTTCTAGACAACTCAAATCGCCACTAGTTACAACAGTGGGGTGGGCACGATGTGGAAACCTGAAGCGCTTGGACGTCCGTGGCAGTACAGATCTCCCCGGCACCATCTTCCAGACCGTTCCCTTCGCCCGGAGATCTCCTGCACTCAAGCCAAAAAAAACCCCTCCCCAATCCCCCTCCCCAAAACAGACGAGGGTCTGAGCACCCCACTCTGAGGCTCAGAGAGCCAGCTGGGTCATGCTGACGGAGCAGGAGTGATTCGCGGGTCAATGAAAACCAGATGCACAGAGCTGCATTCATTCCAATAGGGTCGATTTCAGACCTTTAAACATCGAGCGCAAATCCTGCCAGAGGCCCTTGTCCTTCTATGCACTCGGCTCCCCAATGACACGTTCCATTCGGGCCTGTCGCGCTGCCCGGAGGGGTCGCAGCAGGGATGGGTAGAGGGCCTGACAGCAATAGCAACAGTGCTAATAAAGTCAGACCCTTCCAAGCACATTTTGAAAATGCCTGTTCCATAAGCTTCCCATGAGAAGGGCCAGGCTGCGCCAGACCTACAGTGCAACCAGCCCAGCATCCTGAGTCCTGACAGTGGCCAATGCCAGGTGCCCCAGAGGGAACGAACAGAACAGGGCAGTTATCAAATGCCCAGCTTCTGGCAGGCAGAGATATAGGGGTACCCAGAGCATGGGGTTGAGTCCTTGAGAATCTTACCTAATAGCCACTAAGATGGACCTAGCCTCCTGTTTTTTAACCCAGTTATGTTTTCCACCTTCATGACATCCCCCAGCAAGGAGTTCCACAGGTTGACTCAGCGTTGTGTGAAGAAAGACTTCCTGATATTCGTTTTAAGCATGCTGCCTCTTAATATAATTGGGTGCCTCCCGGTGCTTGTGTTACGTGAAGGAGGAAACAACATTTCCTTATTCGCCTTCACCACGCCAGTCAGGATTTTCCAGACCCCCGTCATATCCCCCCCAAACTGTCCCTTCTCAGTCCCAGTCTCGTTAATCTCGCCTCATACAGAAGCCATGGCAGAGCCCGACATTTCTGCTGCCCTTCTCTGTGCCGTTTCCAATTCCAATATTGCGTTTTTGGGACGGCGAGACCGCCCCACGGGTTTACACCAGGTATTTTCTGTCCTATTCTTCAGCCCTTTCCTAACCGTGCCTCGCGTTCTCACTGCTGCCGCCACCGAACCACATGATGTCTCCATGGTCCCTTTCTTGAATAGTCAGGAGGCTTCACAGCTGCAATGAAACCATCTCCGGGAGAGCATCAGCTTATCGGTTCAACTCTCACATCCCTACTGTG